>NC_061525.1:18562500-19162500 GCF_022379125.1 Scophthalmus maximus
CCAACCTCCTCCTCCCGCCGTCATTCTGTCTCTTATTCCCTTTACTTTCCTCTATCTGTGTATTACCTGTCCTCCAATGTCTCCGATGGTGAGAACCGCCTGGTCAGGGTGAGAGCGATCGACCCAGTAGTCGAGACACCACGGAGTAAACTTCAAACCCTGGAGAAGATAAAACGGAGTGTGCGATATTATGTTTAGTGTCCGCCAGCACCCGGGTGACATGTGATGATAGGGGTCAATACCTGTTACCTGGAGTTTATACTTGCAGCTGAAGTCCTGTTTCGACAGTATGTCATAAAAACACACTTCCTTACTTGTAAATGACACAGCAACCTGAGGAAAAAAGGGGGGAAATCGTATTGAACAGATAATGCAGATAATTAGTAATTCAATGAATCAACACGGTAGAATAATGATTTGATACCCTAATCTGATGCACAACAGAAGAATCTTTGTGTTTTGCGACTGAATTATATTAACATCACTCGCAAATGTGCGGATTAAAACATGCTAACGAAGATTAATGATCAACAATTGACGGTTTCGTTTCAGAAAAATTAACATTCGTTTGCAGAACATTATGCAAAAACTGCAATGCCTAATTTGTTTGGAATAACAATTTTTTTTTCAACACTCTGTTCCCGTAACCAGGCACGTGACACCGATGATTCATCGTTGGACTGATCCGCGTTCATCCGGTTGCACCTTGTGCACGTTGTGCAGCAGCACTACGTCGGTGGCCCAGAGGTCTTTGGGCGCGACTGTGCTGTTTTGCAGTCGGTGTGTGTGCGTGAGGGACATGTCCTCTCCGTCCCGCAGCCCAACGGTTCCTCCTTTGCTCAGGGTCAGATACTGGCCCGAACTCTGCAGGTACAACACCTGAGGAGACCAGAGGACGTTAGAGAACAACAATGTATTTTGCACTATCGAGAAGAAAAAGAAAAAAAAAAGACCCCAGAACAGCTTCAACGCTCTTTGTAAAGCAGTTTGTGACATTTTTAGTGTAAAGTCAAACGGAGACTTTCATCTATCTTGTGTCTTCCTCTCCCTCCCGGCTGCTCTTTTGCCATAAAACTATATACACTACAATAACTCCTCCTCCTCCTCCTCCCTCAATATTATTTTAGGTGAATAGACATTAGCAGGCCACGTTCAGAACAAAACAGAACGCTGTAGAAACTAGGCCAGAGCTGACGGTGTCAGGTGACAAGTAGATGGCTGATGTCTTTGACGAAAAGATAGGGTGGGGGAATATTACATAGAACCGAGATCAAGTTTTAGAAAAAAAAAACGTATCCAATGTAATAACTGCAGACGGAGTCATTTTCCCACAGTCACCTGCAAGCTTTGTACGATCTCTCTTGAATTGTTGCGTCGACTGTCAGTGACTGATACGATAAGTTTCTGTTGTGTATTTCTACACCTGCTGTAAAAAAAAATCTCACTGACGTCTCTTTATTAATTGTCAAATGCTAACAAACTGTCAGATGCTCAAAATATACAATGGGAGCAGTAGATCCCCAAATAGCTCACAACATGGAAGCCGGAGTGTATATTTCAGCTATTCAGGAAGAACAATGAAGCAAACTCAGCGTGTGGAGAACCGAAACCAGCAAACTGGAGGTGGGGCAAGACTCCGTGACAGAAAAGGAACAAGCCGTGACAAAATGTTGACATTGAATCGCATTTTTTTAAAGCCGCTATGACTAACGTGTAAGATAATTGTTTGTTAAAAATTTGGCCAAACACAGAGAAATGAAGTTTCTGGCAACCTGTCGACTGATTGTCCAATACTCACTCTCCTTTTAGCTCTGATTTGGTCTGGGAAATATCTGGGGTCTTTTGTTGTAGTTGCAAACATTTTGTTGCTGCGAAGACAGCGAAGCGGGTGTTTTTTCACTGAATATACACTGATTGAAGACACTGACGTTGTGGAACGTAAAAACCAAAACCATCAGCTGACAGACGCTAAGACCTCGGCAGGACTGAGTCATCAAAGTCGTGATAATTCGTCAACAGAGGTAACCCCTGTTACATTACATACTCATTTGATTGTATGAAATATTTATTAGTCCGGCTGTCTAGGATCCTTTACCCCGTTTGAGTCGTGCCACCTTTTAATGACAGCAATACGGACAGAAGTTTATCTTAAGCTGCTTTGGTCTGTCTGACCGATCTGAGCTAAGGCGGTGGAAACGTCCCCGTCCTTTGGAAAAACAACTGACACAACATTCTGACATTTTGACATTCTCCGGATTGAAAGATTAAAGTGGCGAGCCATCATTTTATCCACAGCAGTCGGCACTTTATACCAGCCACTTCATTTACATATTAATTGATAGATGTTAAACTTGAAGGAGTCTGGAGCCATCTATCTCAAAAAGAGGTGTGCCATTTTGATGAGCAGGGACCTAACGCTTGCGAACGTTTCCTGGCACAATGTTTAACAATGACGAATTCCTCCGAGTCAGCAAGGTTTTGGATTCTCCAGTCAGTCAGTGTAAAAGAAAAAAAAAGTTTTTTCAGATAACATGCTGCTGAGGATCGTGTTTACGATGGACAACATGTTCCAAGTCTCCGGGCTGGTCGGCTGCCTTTTTTACCTTTTGGACCTGGTCTCGGTGTGGACAGGTCAGGGTGCGTGGGGGCTTCCAGCAGGGCACGCTTCTGCTTCTGCTGTGCTTCATCTTATCAGAGAGCTCCAGCAGCAGAAAAGAGCACAGGCCTCCCCAGTCGACGCGTCCTTCCTCCTTCACGGCATCGCTGTCCAGAAGGAGGCCGCGGTGCTCCTGGGTGACAACCACGCTGTCGAAAAGGAGGCCGTACTCCTCCTTGGAGCCCCGGCCCACTGAGGACCGAGCCAAGTCGATGAATTCGGTTCTGGACAAGGTGCGAGATGCACCTGAGGGGTCCTGCATGGAGATCAACATAAGACGTTGCACAGAAAGGAATCTCCTCGGCACTCGTCCTCGGGCTCTTAGACGTGTTGTTTGGATGTTTTCATTTTTTCGAGGTTCTTAATAAACTGACCCACCGAGAAAAGGCTCTGTAGCTTTCTGTAGTCCTCAGTGTTCATCCCGCTCTCGAGGTTTGCCACCTCCATCCTCGTTCCCATGGTGACCGCTCACCTGTCAATCAATCGCCGGCAGCATGTCAGACAAGGTGAGACGGGTGAAGCATGTGCATGCAGACTCGCATTCAAATAATAAATACCACTCATCTCTAGGCGTCACAATGTGCAAACAAGATGTTCCCGGGTCGAGTGATCCCTTCCATAACTGTCGCGCAGCGTCACTGTAATCACCATAATCATTCAGTGGAGTCATGGCGGCGGCAGCAGAGTGCTTTTGTTGGTGCTGTTCACTGCATCCAAACGTCTATGCATCGACCGGTGTGCAAAGGTCTTTCATTTTCAAAAGATGTTTTTTTTTCCTCCCAGCTCAGTGGCTTTTCAAAGGGGAATCGGCCCCCCTAAAATGATGTCTCAGTTGTTATCGGAGTAGGCGGCAAGTTGCCAAAGCATGTCGAGTCTCTGTTGTGTCAGGTAATGTGGAGTAAAGCTGCTGGAGTCGGGGATATGAGCAGCATGGATACAACAGTGTGAATCCACAGCAGGATTTGTTAAAGTAGCCTGTGCCATGATTAAAGGGGTCCAACACAGAAAAGATGACGATGGACCTTTTTTTTTTTTATAACCTTTCGAGAAAAGTCTACAAAGGTCAGCAGAGGACAGCATTGCCCCCCCCCCCCCCCAGTCATGTTTAATTTTCAGCTCGACATAGGCATTTATGAGATACATTTATTGGGAGTGGCCTCACGCTGAGCCGCGATTTAGATGACAGGTTGTGTAATGAAAGCAGAAATGAATGCTTTGCCGAAACCGTTATTTTTTTATTTATTTTTTTTAATGGCGATTAACTGCAGCGTGATTTTGATATGATAGTTTCCCCACCTTTTATTTATCACATCGCTGTCGAGCGGTAGACTGCGACAGATTTGTTTACGCTCCCGTAATAAACGGGGAAAAGAAAAAGAATGCTGGAAACCGTGGGGACACTTCCTTCATGTTTTGTTTATGAGTGTGATAACTTTAATCCTGATTTGTTTTGCAGCGGGCGGCAGGCATAAGTCTTTATGTGATTACACAGGCACAGCTCCATAAAATTAACACAAAAAGTAGACCATACTGTACTTGTAGCCGAGGCACCATAAATATTGCTGTTTGAACAGAGGTAAATCATATCTATGGCATTATATTTCAGCGATGCTGTCACTGCTTTCAATGTAAATTTGCCCACAAGCACTATCTTGGTGCACGTCTCTTTGCCTGATCTCCTACACTTTGTCTCAGTGAGCAGATTTAGCTCTTAGTACTTCAAAGAGCTCCTACTGTACTGAAGCTTTAGTGCTGTCCCCCAGCTGTGAGTCGCTTTGGATAAAAGCATCTGCTAAATTAGTAAATGTAATGACATTTTACAGGAAAACTACAAAATATGTGGTATAGTGCTGTTGTATTTGCTGCCAAACAGAAGCCACTCGCCTGCGTTGTGTCTCTCCTTCCTAGAGATCCAGTCAGCGACCTTGAAAGTGTCGCACTCTGGATTTCTCTCTCTGGTCCTTATTGGAGTTGGACAGTCTCATCCGCTGCAATCAAACTGTCCCAAAAAAGGCCATAACTGCATGACAACAGGCTCTTGGCCTGCATGGCAACACCTCAGTCAAGCAGGTTTTTAAAATCATAAAATCTGCATATTGGAGCACACAGAGTTCTTCAGTTATTGAAAAGTTCAAACTTACCAAGACGTCCAAGTTCATCACCTACTGTCCACTGCAAATTGTCCCTGATGCTTCTGAGTTCCTGCAGCACAACTTTTTCTTTTCTTTTTTTTTTTGGACTGTCTTACATTTCAAACAAACCCTCAGTCTCGGGGCCGTCTCATCCGAAGGAGGTTCAGCTGATTCGCAGAGCCCGAGCTACATGTAAAAAAAAAAAAAAAAAAAGTCTGCCTTAGCCAGCGACGTAGCACCCACCCTCAGAGAGTTAAGTGCCCCCAGTAGCCCAGACAGTGGCAGAGGCCAAACACACACACACACACACACACACACACACACACACACACACACACACACACACACACACACACACACACACACACACACACACACACACACTTTTATTATACCTCACTCTCAAAGACTCTGGCTAAGTTTCCTGGCAACCAAGTGGTCAAAAAAAGAGTGTTTGAGAGCCCAGACCCTATCGTTTGTATGAAAGACAATGTGTGTGTGTGTGTGTGTGTGTGTGTGTGTGTGTGTGTGTGTGTGGTTGGTGTGTGTTACTTCTATTCACAGATTAGACGCTGGAGAGAAGAGAATGTGAGGTACAATTAAACCCCTACAAAGGCACAACCTGCACACGGACACACACAAACACACACCATAGTTACAACAACACAAAAACACAATTGACAAGGGCATTAGTATTCTACTGCCACTCATAAAAGTGTTCGTGCATTTACTTGAGGGGAAAAATACTGATGTGAACCTGGACCTCAACAAAACTAAAAACACACACCACCAGAGCTTTTTTTAGTGCCATTCAAATGCCTTTGAGGGGGCAACCCGTGGGTCAGTCTGTAAAAAACGCACACACACACACAAACGAAAAACGGTTTCAACAGAGAGGTTTTGTTAGAGCTAAAACAAAGTTTGTGCGACTACACCCCCAAACTATACGTCAACTCCTCCGCTGCTTCAGTGACCGGAACAAATCCCAGCGTGCGACTTAATGGCCTGGAATAACTTGAAGTAGCTGATTATTGCGGTCGTCAACGGTGACAGGATCAGAAAAAATGAGGTCTCAGCAATTTCAATAATACAGCTTTTTAGAAATTAACATTATTACAATTGGATTACAGCGGTGCATGTAGGAGGCTGTTCGGCAGCTCAAAATAGCCCGCCACAAATCCACCACGGAGAATTCCACTATTATACAGGGAGAAGAATGAAGTTGCTGGAATGGGGGGAAAAAAGAAAAAAAAGAAACATTCGGTGTGGATCTTAGCACGCTGGGGGCAGAGAGAATGGAAGGGCAACCGAGCGAAAGTGAAGCGCTTTCCTGCATCCAGCTCTCTTCCCCGGACAAAGAGAGCAGACGGTGAACACAGTCTCTGTGTCAAATTCCCCAAGTGTTTCTCCAGACCTTGATTTTTCTTGACGGGAACTGAGCGCATCAGATTAAGGCTGATTTAAATGATGTATGTTGATAGAGGCAGGAAGTAAAATACACAACTGTTTGTTTTAAAAAAATTCAAGAAATGACAAGAAAGCCCCCAAAAAATGTGGGGATGTGTTTGGAAACTCAATATCAGGTCTTTTTATTGTAAGTTTGCAAGACAATGACATGGCAAATGATCACATTCCCTTATAAATTTTTTTTAGACCTTCATATTACTGAGCAGGGAGGGAGCTATATAAAGGAATGAAGAAATACCGACTTAAGATCTGATAAAAGAGCAACATAAAAAAGAGTAAAGATCCCTGGCAATTACCGTCAACCTGATTCGCTTTGAACCTCAAACTACCTGATCTCCCGTCAAAGCCACGAAATTATAAATTATACAGCTCAAAAAAATACAACGTCTTTACAAATTACACAGCCTCATATCACCTCTTCTCAAATAAAAATGTCTGCCGGTGTGTGTATGCGTGCGTGTATGTGTGTGCGTGTGTCTTCTCCAGCTGCTACCCCACGGTCTTGAAGGCCTGCAGGATCATGTTGGTTTGGTGGATGAGCCGGTTGGCGCTGACAAACACGTTCATCGCTCTGGAAAGAACCGTGGCAGAGACACAAGGACGCACACGTGTCAATCACACAGCAAAGAAACCATGGCAACGAAACCAGCATTGATCGGTGAAACTTTTTTTTTGATCTGGCTGGAATGGAGGCTGTCGGGCTTCACAGAGCACAAGCCAGCGTGAATCCACCGGAAATGGGTCAAGGGAATTATTCCGCAATGGTGGATTTTAATAGGAGCGTGTCTGTGATCAAACCACAGCCATTTACGTGGTGGTGAAAGTGTGTGTGTCTGAGCGTGTGTGTGTGTTTGTGAAAAAGAAGAAGGCTGTATAAGTGAGTGAGAAGGCAGAAAAGGAAGAAAAGAAACAGAGAAAACTCATAACAACAGATCATAAACTAGAAACAGTGACATACTTTCCATCATTGAAGTAGGTTTTGAGTGTGTCGCTGAACCTCTTGGAGTATTTCACAAACTCTTTCTTCTGTTGTTCCAGAGCCTGAACAATTAATACAGACAAGCCTTTTCAGCATCGCTTATTCCACAGAAACGCTTTAGAGTGCATGAAGTTTTTTTCTTTCTCTCTTCACGTATCTACTTACCCGTCGGTTCGGATACTGATATTTCCTGAAGACGGTATTAACGGTGTCAAGCAGCTCCTTTATGGCACTGGCAATATCTCTGTGGATGACACGCACAAATAAAAATGCACATTCAAAAAACAATATCTCAAAAATCTGTCTGTTTTATTCAGGCGGTGATAACCCTGAGACTAGAGATCTTTGATCCTGCTCCTCGTCTCCCTTTACTTCCCCTGCTCTCACAATCTTGCTTCCCACCCTCAACTTTTTTTTTTCTCTCTCTCCCCCTCGTACGCACTTGAAATCCGCCGTTCCATAACTTTGATTTTTTAACATTCCCTTTGAATTGATTTTATTTCTAAGCTGTCCGCTGGGTAAGTAACTCGAGCAGTGACTCGCCAGGAGTATGAATTGAATTCGATAAAGTGAAAAAAGAAAAATGACAAAGTGAGCCGAGGAAATGAAACGTCTCTCGCTTTCGCTCCATAGTGCGTCTGTGCGTGTCTACAGTGCAGTTCATCAAGATTTTTATTTATTCATAATGTCATGGAAGGATCTTATTGGTTTGTCATCGATATTCCATAAAATACAGAGATACTTTAAACACTAGGATCAGCCTCTATGTTTGTTTGTGTTGCATGATTTATTGATTTGATCCCTGAACCTGATGGAAATGTGAGATGATCATGAAAGCTCACAAGTGGACCTTTGAGTTTTTCAGATTATATTTTTTTAATACATATTGTTCCCAATGATGCAAAAGAACTAATCAAGCCTTCTGACCTGGTTTGATTTTACTCCATGTTCTTTTTGCAAATAAAAAATATATGTATCAAAAACACACATTTCTTTTTTTTAAACATTCCCTGATGTAAAAGGAGCTGACCAGTCAAATAAAAGATTCATCTGAACACAGTCATTAACTTCTTCGACCATTTTACTCATGTATATTGAACACAAACACACACTGTTTTTGCAAAATGAAAGTGCTGATGTAATACAAAGCCATATCTTGGTGTGTGCAGACAGATCGGTGAAGTGGATTCACAACTAACATCACACACACATTCGCATCAATTTCACCATTGGGCTGTTTGTAGTCTGTGTTTATACGACCGATGTCGAAATAACCCAGACTTTCACTTTAGCTAACAACTTACGCGTGCATTGATTGCAGGTGGGTGGAGGACTTTTCACTTTCGTCCCATTGGGCTTTAAAGAACGATTTTGTAGTTGCAGCCACTCGTCTTTTCTTTCGACTCGATTGAACCTCGTCCAGAATTATTGTTTTTGGTCCGTTTTTTTTATTTTATGTAAAGACGGTCTTCATCACGAAGACACATTAACGAGACGCACGATTAACTATGAAAGGAAAGTGATTTAATAACCCATTGCAATTATTGGCAAAGTTCTCAAGATGTTTTCTTGCAGTCAATACAAGACGTTTGACTGAAACTTTTATGGAGACTTAAATCTGGTGCACGTTGCACATTCACTTAAGCTTCACACACTGGGGCTGCCTTACTTGATGGTTGGTAGGAAGCCCACTCTGTCATTGATCTCGTCTGGTATGGTGCTGAGGACGTGTTTCAGAGCTCGGGCCCTCTCATTCAGCTCCTGGAACTCTGGCTCTCGCCTGTCAATCATGAACTCTGAAAAAACAACGAAGAGGAAGAGGAAAATACAGATCAGCGACGGGCACGTCGACACACATGCAAATCACTACAGGAGACACCAAAAGGAAGCACGTGGGGAAGACACGTTTAGAATTAATATGTGATCAAGTGTGTGTGTGTGTGTGTGTGTGTGTGTGCGCACACTTTAAAATTAGCAGTGTGTAGTCTGTTGAAGAAGGTAAGTGTTACGGTAGAACTTGGGATGTGGCGTGCAGGAGGAACATTTAAAATTCATCCAAATGGTGTGTGCTTGTGTGTGTGTGTGTGTGTGTGTGTATGGGAGGGTGAATTCATTACTACCATCAATCACTGTACACAGCACAAGGAATTCAATTACAGACAGAGACGAAGGCACATCTGAGAACAGGAAGAAAAAGATTTGTGGAGAAACAGCTCCCCCCAGTGGAGGATTGAGCTCATGTGACAGGACCAAAATAACAGAAACCCCTGGCGAGTTAAGGAGTTAAGCTGGTAATCACCGGGCTTGTTTAATTCTCCCTTGTGCCCTTCCTGGAGTTGACACAGTAACATTGACCGTTGGTTAACTGCACTGGACATTTTAAAACGTCTTTCTTTGTGACATTCTGTCACAATGGTACAGTTGTGTTATTGTTGTTGTCTCAGGCGACACATCACATCTCCCCCAGCGTCCTACCTTCCACATCGTCGGCAGCCATGCGAAGCAGAGACTCGCTGTAGTTGATTTTTAAGTTCTTCCTCTCCAGTATTTTGATAATTAGGTCCTGGGTCAGACCTGGGTTCTCCTTCTCTGCCTTAAGACACACAAAATAGAGATGAAGATTATCGCAGTGTTTATCTGTGGAGCTGAAATTGAATGATTAAAAAAAACAAAAAGGGTATATGCACGGGTCTTACATTTCCATGAAATGTTAACAAACTAACCTTTATAAAAGCTGCTCTCAAGGTCTGCGCTGCTGACAGATTGACTTGCTCCAACTGCAAGTAGTAACACACAGACACAAATCTGAGCGGGAAGCACAAACCGAAACACACGAAAACACACACACACACACTTATCAAGGCCTCTCTTCTGTCGGGAAATATAATTCTGCAGAAAGTACACACAAACCAGGCAACCTGCAAATATTGAAGGACAGTGTTATTGCAGTGAGACTGTTCATCTGTATTCTCCGTCGGAAAAAATCTAAAATATTGCGTGAAAGTGTCTTCAGGTCCTCTGAGCCGATATTGTGATATTAATGATCAAATCTTCAGTTTGTGGGAGTTGCAGTTTAAATCTTTATTGGAGAGTGGGCAGACAAGAAACGAGGGGAGAGAGGGATGGGGATTGAGCACCACAAACTCAGAGGCCACCCAGACGCTCTAATGTGTGTGTGTGTGTGTGTGTGTGTGACACCCATTGATTTGCTACATTAAGACCACAGATATCAGTTTCAATTGGTTTTCAAACAAACTGCAGTGTAATTTGTTTGATAAATGAAGCCCATTGTGTTGGCTTCAAGTAAGTGCTACTATATAGATATAGTATCCTCCCTTGGCATTCTTTGTCTTGTCATATTTGATTTAACATTTGCACAGCACCCATCGACACTCCTGCATTGTTTAAAGCCCTGAGCACTTTATAGTTTACCATGTTTACCATTTGTTTTGTACATTTTTTTACCCCCAGAACTTTTAGCCAAAAATTAAATCACTTTTTTTTGTAAATATACAAGATGTTGATCTTACATACATACATACATACATATATGAACGCCACTAAACTTAATATGTCAGTATAATGAAATGAACATAGTCTTTGTGCATTACTCATCCTGACTATGAAAAATATAATCTGCGAGCACCAATTAATCGTGTAGACATTAATACCTTTCATATATATACAGCAATACAGTATACACTAGCAGTCTGATCTCCTCACACTACTGAACATTTTTTGCATGTTTGTCGTGTGTTTTTGTTTTGCACTTCTTCCATGTTAAATCTACTGCTTATTATTATTTTATCATTTTTATTCTGGCACACCATAAACCTCAACCGGCATTTTTATTAAACACACAATACAACCTCCTTCTGCTAGACCTGAATATTTAAAAGTCTCATCTATATTTCCTTCTGATTATTAGTGTTTATTCAGCTTAATATTATTTATTTATTTATATTTGGGTTTTTTCTTCCTTCAACTGAAACTCTGCATTTTTCACCTGGTTAAAGACGGGATACATCACGGCGTAGACAGCCATGGAGACTATCGAGGCGGTGGCGGCTTCATTCTTCATGTCGTCCATGGTCATCCTTGACCAATCAATGGCCCTTTGTGTGCGTGCTGCTTGTCCACGGATGCCGGTCTCGCCGCATTCAATCACTCGCCGAGACCGACGGAGCAGGAGTGGACGAGCGCCTGCAGGAGAAGAGTTATGCCGGACAGGTGAACAAGCAGGGAGAGATAGATGGCGGTGGACGGAAGTGACACAGAAAAAAAAAAGGTCATAAATTGCACCATAAATTTGGAATATTTAATGTTGTTATTAAAAGAGGGAACAGAGAGTTAGTCAAAGATGGAATCAATTCATAAAATACATTCTGTAATGGCTCCAACACTGCAGCAGCTCCACATGTCATAAGACCCCGTGTGTGCCAACACCCAGAAAGCCTTTCACTGACAGGCGCATAATCATATGAACAGCCACAGTGCAAAGTGTGTACTTGTGCTGTTCCACTGGATGCGATGGTGACAAAACTGGCATGAGTCATACCTGACAAGCAACATCCTCTCCAATATTACTGCCGTAATAAAGATGTCACCGTGATAAATATAGAAACTTGGCTCACAGGTTCCATGAATTCTTTTTTTCCCTGGTGGTTAAAATAAGGAAAAATATGTCCTCTGTCACCGGCCTGCGTTGTGTCTCTTTCACTCACACACACACCCGCCCATGTCTGACATCTGCAGGACCAGTTTCTTCACCCAGCTACTGTTTACTGTGTGACACCTCTCCAGGATCCAAAATGACATCATGATCCGCTCTGCTCGGCAAACAACTGATCATTTGCGAGAGAGAAGGGAGACTCAGCGGCATACCAATCTCTCTGTTTAGGAGTGTGTCATTTCAAGATTACAATGAGTTATCATCACCTGCCGATTTGACAACAACTCGAGGCCTATACTTTCTAACTTTCAACTATCAAAGGGCACTTTAATTTACAGGCTTTGGTTTGCCCTTTGATACCCTCTAATGCACAAACAATAAGGTTATAATGGGGCCCGGTGTCGCACAGTCTGATAAGGATTATAAGAGAGGGATATGTCATTGTATTCAACAGCTACATCAGGGAGAGAACACAAAAGACAAACCTGGTTAATGACAGCCCTGCCACACACTTGAAGTAAAACAGAGGAAAAAGTTAACACCCGAAACAGTGACACCCCTAAAAAATCATACACACAAGGCTTTTTTGTAAAGCTTGAAATAATAAACTAAAAGTATAATAATCCAGTTGGATTCTGAGAGACTACTTTGAGTGAGCTGTGGAGACTTTTTGCTTGTTTACTTTGTAAGGATAGTAACCTGTTCCTTATTCAGGCAAATATTGAATTTAGACTTTAGGTTTCTTTGCCCAACATGTGGGAATGTTAAAATTGAATCTGTCTTTATGGTGTGTCTCAGACTTGTGGACCACACAGGATGTTTCTAACTTTAAAAACAAAACTAATAAAAAAGGAAATGCGATGAATAACATTCGGGGTCACATTTCTTTGTGACCAGTTCGATTTGAGTCAATCTTCAGTCGATGAATGTGTAAAGATCTGTTTAACACCGAACAAGGGTTTTGTCCATAGATGTAGGGAACTAAAGACTGTAACAGTGAAGGGGAAACTAAACACTGACAATAGTTATACATTTGCATATGGATGACAAACCTCTCCCCAGGTGGACATTTCAACTTGACCAACACCAGTGTAAGAAATGATCATAATGACACCATAATATTTAAGAGGGCGTGCAACGTTGTCCTGGTATTGTGTATGAGCGAGGTCCAATATAGCTTCATGGCACACGCACCTAAATGGAACTTAATTATTATTATAGAGCTGCAACAGTTAATTGATTAGTAATCGACTACTAAACGAATCGCCAACTATTTTGATAATCGATTAATCGGTTCAAGTAGTTTTTATGAAAAAAAAAGTCAAATTCTCTGATTTCAGCTTTTTAAATGTGAATATGTTGTGGTTTCTTTGCTCCTCCGCGACAGTAAATTAAAAATCTTTGCTGTGTGGACAACACAAAACATCATCTTTCTATTTTGGGAAACAAGGTCAACATTTTCCCACCATTTTATGGACCAAACGACTAATCGATCAATCGAGAAAATAATCGACAGATTAATCGATTATGAAAATAATCGTTAGTTGCAGCCCTAGATTATAAATTGCCTACTAACATCTATCAAAATCATCATACCCAAAACATTTTATTTAAAAACTTCTATTTATATAATTTTACACATATTCTTGTTCACTTACTGTTCTTTTAAAGGGACATATGTTTGCTATGCGAAATGCACCAGTGGGAAAAGTTTTAAAATTTTCGTTGTACAGTTTTACATGTGCAATGACAATAAAAGGCTATTCTATTCTATCTCTATTAGGACAAATTACTTTTGGACAACAATTTTTGAGTGATTTGTTTTTGGATCCACAACGATTCCATAATATTTACATTGTTATTAAAATATTTTTATGCAGTCTGAATGATTTATTTTTTTTGTTATTCATTGTATGTGACTGTGTTGTCTTTCACCTGGACCCTCAGTCATTCGAGTCTGTCCAGTTCTTCTGGACCAAGAGAGTCAGACGTTTACAGACAGAACAGCAAATGGCGGCATGTCTACACTTACACTCTTTGTTATCATGACAGACGTCATTAGCACCCAGCTGAGGTGTGAGCCAACCCGGACACCCGGGCTCACAGAGCTCCGTCACAGAGCTCCGTCAACGGGCTCACAGAGCTCCGTCACCAGGCTCACAGAGCTCCGTCACAGAGCTCCGTCACCGGGCTCATAGAGCTGCGTCACAGAGCTCCGTCACCGGGCTCACAGAGCTCCGTCACAGGGCTCACAGAGCTCCGTCACCGGGCTCACAGAGCTGCGTCACAGAGCTCCGTCACCGGGCTCACAGAGCTGCGTCACAGAGCTCCGTCACCGGGCTCACAGAGCTCCGTCACAGAGCTCCGTCACCGGGCTCACACCACTCACACGTCCAGTCTGGGTGATTTTTTTAAATTTTTTAAAAAGTTTTTACGGTGGAAGCCAAAACTACGGGGTCAAGTCACAGACACGTTCGTTTCGTACTCAACAGGTGTTTGCTCGACGCTTTCACCGGATGATGATGATGACGACGATGATGATGATGATGATGATGATCCACAGCCACCGACCGTCACTGTGTAGCCCAACAAGTTCATCACTTAGCTTCACTACGGGGGAAACGCAATGAAACACATGTTTTACGACACGTACCTGCGGTGAGGTGAGGTGAGGTGAGGTGAGGTGGGACCAGACAGCTGCCGGGGGTGAGGGGCGACGACACCGCGGAGGAGAAGTGTTACAGTACGAACAGGTAGGATGCTAACGTGACATTAGCAGCTCGGGGAGCAGGTGCCCAACTCTCCGGCCGTAAGCTAACGAGGAGCTACGCCGCTAGCTACGTGCTCCGGCGATACGGATACGACAGCGCGAATGTGTTTTGGCAGCGGCAGACGAGTGTTTCCGTCGCTCAGTCAGTCCCTCGTTTCATTCTGGTTAGTCGGTTTCATTCAGGAAGTTTTTCTGCCTGGTCGAACTGCAGCCGAGAGCCGGGGGGCGGGGCGGGGAGGAGAGGAGAGGCTGCCCGCTTGTAGTTCTTTCGACACGTCTCCTAAATGATTTGCAACCGTCACGGCCACGCGATTAGACTTCAAATCCCAAATACAGGGACAGGTAATGTTTTCTTTTTTGTTTTGTTTTTTAACCCTTGCGACACTTTCGACGGAAGCATTTCGACTGTTGTGTGTCGTGCTTTTAGTTCAAGCAAGGCAAGTTCTCCACTAATGGTAACAACTGTCCGTGAACGTTACACGTGATCAGCGGTAGTGTCCAAATAAAAGTATGTGACTGCGTAACTTCTCGCTATAAAGACGTTATACTTAACGTTGTAGCAGGCTAATTTCGGTGCAGTATAATAAGTTGACTGGATATACGTCTTTACACAAATGACACTTGTTCGGTGCCTCGCAAAGCGTGAGGCTTGAAAGAAAAGTAGCCTCCTCAGTGCGACGAAGTAAATTCAACGCTTCGCCTAAGCGAAGCCGGAAGCCGGCGGGAGCTGCGCATTTCGCTTCGCGTCGACAACTCTTTGGTCGACGTTCATTGGACCAATCGGCGTGGCGACGGGGGGGCGGGGTCTGCGGCAAACGAACAGGCGAGCGAGCTGCGGAGCCGGAGGAGAGCAACAGAGAGGGAGACCGCACACATCATCCATCCATCCCTACCGAGCGACGGTTACCGGTAAGAGTCGTCTTATGCGTAAGATTATGTGCAATATATGCATATGGATAAACTGTCTGCAGGAGAAACCTCAGCTGGTCCGCTTTTGCAAGATTTCCCCATGGGCGAGAATATATTAAAATGTTCAGTTTCTGAGTTTTTCGTATGGGATCACCCTTTTCTGTGAAAGGTGTGATGATGTGTTGTGGTAAAAGGCGATTTTGTGGAGTAGTGTGAGGAGATTTTGAAGCTATAATCAACATGTGTGGGCTTTTAACAAGTGGGGTTGAGGGTGCTCTCACCCTGGAGTCTAATAGCTTATATATATTTTTCTTGTTGTTGTTGTTGTTGATTTTATTTTGTTGTTTTTTTCTTCAACCGAACCCAGTTTAGGCGTTGCGACGTGGTGCTTGTCCTTGAAATATACAGGCAAAGGCGCAGTGAGTGAACGTGTGTGAATTAATGAGGCAGATTGTAGTAGACTGGTCCCACCTTATCCCCCCCCCCCCCCCCCCCCCCCCCCCCCCCCCCCCCCGACACACACACACACACACACAAACAGGCGCACACACACCACTTACTATTCATGTTTGGTTAAAAAAAAAAAATCATTGAAGAAACAGCCAGCTGCTTCAGGTTGCCTCTCTCAGATGCATCTTTTATAAGACAGAATATTATGTATTTATATTTAAAAATCTAATTGCAATTGCATATTGCGTGCAGAAAAAGGGTGTATAAATATCGTATACACCAGTTTTATGACAAGATCTGTCTCCAAACACACCTTGAGTCCCATAAGTATGTAATGGTTTGTTCCAAGGTTGTCTTTGGACAAATAGCTTTTAATGTCTTATTGGCAGCCTAACCACAGTCAACAGTAAACAACTCAGTGTTTTTCTCGTGTCTCATTGTCTCAATCCGCCCATGAGCTCTTTATCTCTGCTACTAAAATAATGACCTCCTAAATCCTCAGCAGCGAGGCTCGTGGCTGTAGCAGCTCCACATTCAGGAAAACAGTATCTCTTTCAGTCATAATCTAAATGTATTAATCCCACATGCATCGAACTCCATTGGTTAAACTCTGCTGATGCGTAGCCTGATGTTTCCTCCCCATGGCTTTGTATTGTGTGTGTGTGTGTGTGTGTGTGTGTGTGTGTGTGTGTGTGTGTGTGTGTGTGTGTGTGTGTGTGTGTGTGTGTGTGTGTGTGTGTGTGTGTGTGTGTGTGTGTGTGTGTGTGTGTGTGTGTGTGTGTGTGTGTGTTGGGCCTATTCCCAGGGAGCGCTGCATTAATTGTGTTTCAATTATTAAATGTCCTTCAAATCAGCCTAGCGAAACAAGTGTGCGGACGGGAGAAGCAGCTGACTGGGTCTGAGCACGCTGTGCTCTGAGTGTATGTGCTTGTGGCTGCATGTTCGCTCCAGATCCACGTTTCTATATGTGCAGGAGTGTTGATGTGTTTCTGTCAGGGACATATTCTGCTGTGACTGTGTGAGAATAAGGGTGATTCTGCTGCTGTCTACTCCAGAGTGGCCACTTTATATTTCCTCTATGGAATCAAGCCTGTTACGTGCTGCATAATCAAATGAGAGTTTAATTTGCATTTGTCCTGAAATACATTATTTTACAAGGGGGAGAAAATTTAATTAATACATATGAAAAGGATTATATCGGCCGATATTAGCCTTTCACAGACATATCGGTATCGGACGATATTTTAAGTGCCCGACCGATATTATCCGCCAACTGATTTGAGCCTTTAAATGTGCATTTATGTTTACAAGTTCTCTGTATTTGGTTGTATTTGTATTCTCAATTTATAGTTAATTATGATAAAGTTTATAGTTAAACTAACATATCAAGCCTCAATTACATGTCGTTGTCATAAAGGTTTGACAACGACATCTTAGGAATCACTGAACGATTTAATTTATATATATATTGGCCAATGTATCGGTATCAGGAATCTGTACTCCCCAATATCGATATCGGCATCGGTCCCCAAAAATCCTTATCGGGATCTTAAAAGGATAATTAGAAATATTGTAACAGTTTAAGATAGATAATGGATTTAAATTATTTTATTACAAACGTAAGCAGTCTATCCAGTGGATTTAATCCTCCTTTTGCTTCACTTTCTAACTGAACTCGCACACTGAGCGACACCACCTGCACATATCGTCCCCTGTACATTCTGCTGCAGCAGAGACACGGGGGATTTGTTTATACCTGGCCAGGTTGGAGGAGGAGGGAGCACACGGGAAGAGTTACAGATAGGGAGGGCGGAAAGAATGGAGATGAATTTGAATCAGGAAGCAAAACTGTGAATGGTTAATATCCAGGATTAGATACATCTGTGACAGGAAAAAAACATTTGATCGATATATAAAATCAGAAAAGACACCTCTAAAATAATGGACATATTATCTGATATGATAAGTCAGCAGTATAGCAGTTGAAAATAATACTTTGTAACTGGAAGATGTTACATTTCTATACAAAACTCTTCTCAAATTTGTAGAAATATAAGGAAAAATTTACTGCAATTTCACTGCAACATTTCAACCTTTTACAGACTGCGCCGCTCACATCCGCTCTCTGGTCCACGAACACACACACATGCACACACGCATACGTTTATCCTGGAATCGATCTGTCAATTGATTAGTGGTTGTTGAGGTTTGGAGCTGGGTGTGGAGCGGGGGGGGGGGGGGGGGGGGGGGATGACAGAGAGTGACACATCTCTGCGAGGAGGACAGTAAAATGGTAAGGCAATTTCGTGGTACCTGTATTTCCCCCCCATTCAAACTCTTCAGCTGCAGTCTCAAACACCAAATCAAGTTGAATTATTCTCCTAACTGTCTCACTCGGGAGGCCAGTGCCTACAGTCGGTTCAAAATGCTGCAGCTCGGTCCAAAAAAACCCGTATTTTTTCCCCCCCTGTGACTCTTGACGCAGTGCGAGATCCCCTGATAGAGCGTTGCTCGCCATTCCAGGGGCCAGGTTGAAACCCAAAACGAGACAGAGTCTTTGCTGTCAGGGCCTCACGACTTTGGAACCAACTGCAGAGTCACTTTCCCGTTTTATTTCACTTCGTGAGTCACGTAAAAGTTTTTAATGTTGCAACATTCATTTTAATTTCATTCTCGTCGTTGTCTCTCTCGATTTTTATCTGGCTAACCCTCCACCACTTTGACGCAAGCTGTATGATCACAGCTTGGTCTAAACAGCCTTATTACCACCCTGTTGTCTTTCTCTCTCCACCTCCGCCTCCTCATCTGCTTTTCGATTTCTTATTCTGCGTCCGCTGCCCTTTCTCACCTTTGCCAACCCCAGCAAACACATACGCAAACACACGCTTCCCCCGCAGGAGGTTCGATGGTGACCTTTCCTGCGCTCCGGTGTCTCCCTGCTCTTTAAGTCCGTTTGAAAAAAATCTTTTCACTTTTACCGCTGACCCCAAACAGAGGCGGATCCAATTACAGCTCGAACCTCCTGCGCTCCCACAGCGCTGTAGCTCTCAGTGTGCGAGTGTGTTTCCGTGCATGTTTGTGATGAAGAACAGAGACAATGAGTGCGTCTTGGCAGAATGTGGGGAACAGTCAACAACCATCTTGCCGTGCAATACAGGGGTCATTCGATGTCCTCGGCTCAGTAAAAACTGGTATCTGCATGGAGGTTGCCTTGTTCTCTGACTCCCTGTATCTGTCTTCTCTACTTGTCTTTATTTGTGTATTCCTCTTCTGCTAATTTTCTTCCTCCTTGTCTTTTCCTTTTTGTTAGTTCTGCCCCGGCTTTTTCTTTCTCTCTCTGTCTGTCTTTTTAGCTCTTAATCTCCCCGTCTCGCCCCCTGGGTGTTTCTCTGTTAGCAGGAATTAATAAAGAGTTGTTAACCTTTGTTTGCCCTCTGTGGAGTGCACCGTGGGCATCCTGGGACTTCTAGGCAGCTTCCATTGCACATTATGCCATTTTCTAACAAGACGGTGAACGAGCTAAGGCAGTGAGATTGAGGATACGCCGTGGATGGTTTTTCTCCGACACTGGAACGGATATAACCCACAGGGCAGGCTGAAATTTAAATGTAAAGAGCGGTAATCATCGGTAGTCATATTGGTTTACAGGATATAAGCACTGTAGTATGAACATGCATGGAAGATATAGAAAATTAATGAAAGGAACGACAGGCCTCGTTATGTGTTAAATGGCAAAATCTTATCTATTAGCTTCAAAGAAGATTCATGAGCAACCACGGTCCTGGTAAATAAATAGACGCGCACAGGTGGCAGTTACTCAACGCAGTGTCCAGTTCAGGGCTGAACAATTCATCGAAATATTAGCATAATTGCAAGATGGCCAAGTCATAAAGTCATGCATGTAAAATGTGTGACAACATGTCGTAAATAAATGAAGCATTGAGGTGCTACAGAGATGACCCCGGGCCTACAAATCATATTCTACAGGTGTAAGATAGCATGCTCGTCTTGGTACAGGCCACAGCAAAACAACACAAATTGAAATGCAAAAAATACTAGACTCACATCACACCCTTCATTCAAAATAGTCACAATAGGATTTTTTTGTTTATTCGTTTGCATCTTGTTCAACCTAGTGTCCAGTATCAGTGCTTTGTTGTGTTTAATGGGCAGTTTCATTAAAGTGCTATTGAAATATAGGCACCAGAAACCGGGTGTGACATTGTGGGTGTGGCTCAAATCCCGACAGACAGAGGATCAGTTTACGAATAGTGATCTCCTTAACATACTGAAGGATTCCAGTCGTCTCTCAGGGTTCCTCTCTCTCTCTCCACCAGTAGCTCTGTGTATTACAGCACATATGTCCTGTTGCCTTTCTCTCTTACAGGAGAAAAATATTATCCACAACACATTTCACTCTTGATTATGATTTCCCATGCGTGAGGACATTTAATTAATCCAATTGGCCACTTTACAAATTAAATGCTGTAAATGAGCCAATTGAGAAAATACTGTGGCGACAGCTTCCACTCCATAAGATGATGCTCGGTGAATCCCCCTCGGATTTTTACTGTTGAGTTGGATCTGATGTGGCCCAGAAACTGCTGGATCTTAATTAAAACTTAAAGCAATCTGAAATACTCTGCGTGTAAGATGTGATAAAGTTTTGTAATGTGAAGCATTTATAATGAGCTGGTATTGGGATAACCACTGACAGCTAATTATTATTATTTATTTAGCAACACCCTCTTTTAGCAGCACCTCCACCAACGTCAATTCATACTGCTTGTTACTTTTATGAATGAGACCTATTCTATTCATATCCCCATGCCATTATCAACAGAGCAATCGCTGTAGAAATTCAAGGTTTTACGGTCATAGAGGTAATGATAGACATCATCATTCTCTGCAGTATATTCCCAGAGGGATAGGCCTCGATCAAATGGGATGTTGGCACTTTCACAGAATTCATCAAAGCGCCTATGGGCTTCAGAAGCGTGGAAGTTTATTTACAGCCTAAGTGAACAAGTGGGGACTTCAGTGTTTCCTGCAGGATTTTTTTTCAACAGCAGGGGCCGGCCAACCGTTTGAGTTTTATCGATTCCGATTCCGCTTATTGATTCTGGTTATTATCTGAAATCAGCTGCTGCAGATTCATTTTGAAGATGAAGAGGAGGATCTTGACTTGTTTTCACAAAGCCACGGAGTGCAGTCAATGTCCTGACCGGAACGTGTGTGTGTGTGTTTGTTTGGTTGGCGTGCATTAGGTGACACAAGTGAAGCTGGTGGGGAGAGTTCTTGTAAAGTGATGGGTTGTGTGAGAAAGAAAATGCTGAGTGGTGTTTGAAAAAAAAGAAAGAAGGAAAGAGTGTTTATTTGCCTATATGGATGGAGGAAGACATCTTTAAAGGGTAAAAATTCTTTCCGTCAGCTTGGCCAAAACGTAAAATGTCCATCACTTGCAGTTGCCTTGGTAACCTTGGCTTGGAAGTGTGTGTGTGCGCGCGCGTGTGTGGACCATGAATGAGGATGTTCATGTTTAATAAATCCCCCTGTCCTCTGAAGCATGCCGTCTCAAGGTGTTGGGTTTAAATGGCAGCGAGGATTATCGTACGTGCCGTGGATCTGTGTGACGTGACGTTTTAATTGTCGAAAAATGCCAACTGCCGATCTATTCAGCCTGAGAATTGGGATTACACCGAGAGATTAAAGGCTGCTCCGAAAAGGCCAGTGCGTTTAATTGCATGGAATTAATCAAGTTGTCAGGATTAAACCACGAGAGATTCCCGGACATATTCAGTTCTTTATAGTCACGAGAGAACATTTTATAGCCAGGTGTTGCGTTTCACCGCTAAACCTGGGAGGGCATGCTGGGAAACCCACCTGAGTAGATCGGAGCCAAAAGTCGGGGCCACCGTCGTCGATGGCCAAACTGGTAAAGTGTGGGATCCTCTTGCAGACGGGGCGGCACAACTGGAAAGGTCAGAGCGGTGTCACCGTTACAAGTAAAAGCCAGCCACCCATGGTGTTATTATCTCACTCACGCACGCACACTTACACACAGACACACACAGGTGCGCGCACAACGATGCCTCCGCGCCACTTTCCCTGGCTTGACTGCATGGCTGGGTCTTTCCTCCCAGAATGCAGGGCTGTCGCTCTCAGAAAAGGTTTGGCTCCCACAGCTCAGAAGGTCAGGAACATTACCTCCATTTACATCCCTGCCAGCCGCCCCCTCCTCCCCTCAGCCTCTCGTACTCCCCATGGATCTGTCTCACTCTCTGAAGTGTCTGACTCACACTCAAGACAACACGTGAGAGCAGGTGAACACACGTGACTTCACACTTTTGTTAACTCAGGTTTGTTCCCTCGGTTGAATTTTTCTGTTTGCTTCTATTTAAAACACAGGGAAACACAGCTACAGAGTCACAAGAGTCTGCGAGTGAGCTTCTGCGTGTGTTTAGTTCATATATATCGTGTGATGTTGTTCATCAAATATGGTGGGGTTTTTTTCAGGCTAAATAATGTCCTCAAACATCTGTTCACTGCGCTTTTTGTGGCGACTATCACTCAAACGAATTCAATTCAAACGAAAATAGTGACCATGTGCATTGTGACGAAGTCACACAGCACAGCAATGTGCTTCATTTACATGATTTGCGTTGTTTTTGGACAACAATGGAGCGCACAGGGGAATGAGCCGTGTCAGGCTTTGTCGAAGTCGTTCCATTGTATTTGTTGACAATAAGAAAAGAAAAAAGAAAAAGAACATATTTCGAATCAGGCATCCCCATTGAGCTGGTTTATTTTGGACAGGTAAATTGTTTGACGCTTGCCAGAGGAGAGGCCAGCACACAACGGGGATGGGGCACTAATTTTTCTGGCTGCTGCCCATTGTTAACCTTGTTGACACCACATTCACCTGCCGTGTCCCACACACACACACACACACACACACACACACACACACACAGCAGCAACCAGCAGATTCCAGGCCTGCGTGGGACTGCTAATTGAATCCTCCGTACAAACTGTATGAGGACAACAGCACAACAGAGAGACACACACACAACAAGATATGTGCCATGTGTTATCTCCCTCTACATCATTGTTTCTCAGCAGGTCTAGCCTCAACACCCACCTTTTGCCTTAGACACGAAGTCGCAACCCAAATTTCAGAAAATTGTTGTTCCTCACCACAAAATCCGTGTTTGATGTATCCGGTGTCACATTTGCGTTTGGCCAGTTTAGCCATGTTTACAAATGCACGAGAGCACGTGTTACTCTGAAGCGTGCACACTTAACATAAAAGCGGCGCATCAAAAATGTTTTTCTTTAATGTTTTTCCATAGAATTGTCATGTTTTGTGGTTCATATCGTTGTTGATGAATTTTTTGTCGTCTTGTTAAGTTTAATTAAAAAAAAAAAAAAAATATATATATATATATATATATATATATATATATATGATTACATTTTTTTTCAAGCATAAATCCGCGACCCACCCTAAATGGCCCTGCGACCCACTTTTGGGTCGCGACCCACCAGTTGAGAATCACTGCTCTACATGACTATCTCTGAGTGATGGAGATGGAGAGTGTGTGTGTGTGTGTGTGTGTGTGTGTGTGTGTGTGTGTGTGTGTGTGTGTGTGTGTGTGTGTGTGTGTGTGTGTGTGTGTGTGTGTGTGTGTGTGTGTGTGTGTGTGTACCTTCCTTTTCATTTGAAAGAGTACAAAGGAAAAGGTCAATGAGAGAGAAAAAGGCTGGAAAGTAGAGAGAGAGGGAGGACAATGGTGAAGATGATAGCATAGGGATGAGAGGGGGATGAAGAGGAAGGCGGGATAGGGTGATGGCATGGAAAGGACGGAGGAGGGGAAAGGCCTCCTTCGTAATCATCCTGCGCAGGCACAAACTTCACCATTCACACGCAGAGCGGAGCAGATTTTTTGGAAAAGAAGCAGATTCAACTCGAGATGATAAGAACGGTCATGAAATATGTATGAGCTCATTTAGCAAGATGTGCTCTGAGCAGCAACACTGACTGCAGTCGGCAGCACAGCCGTAGTTACTGAACAGTTGTTTATGCTCCGGCCATCCGCTCTCCCTCTCTCGATCTCTTCCTATTTTATATGTCTGTAACTGTGCACAACAAGTTTTGACAAGTGATTCACTTGTCTGTGAGTTTTCGCCTTTTTCCGTCCTCTTTTCCATTTTTTTTCCCTTTTCTCTCTCTTCCTCAACCCATTGGCCCAAACACAGAAATTAATTTAAATCTGTTCCTACTTTTTTCCCATTAACTTTACCTTGATCTTTTTACAGCACACTTTGAGGAGCTTTCCATTATTTATACACTGAAAAGTGCTGATAAGAAGTCGTTTTAAAGCAGTTAATTATTATTTTTTTGGCAGAACGACTGGCTGACATATGTTTTCTCTTTCTCTCTTTTCGTCATCCCACGTCCCCGCTCTACTTTCAATTCTGTCTCTCTCTGCTTTCTAAAATCCTCTCGTCCTTCATCTGTTTTTTTCCTTCCGCAATAATCTTCTCTCCCTTTATCTTTCTCTCTCTCTGTCTCCCTCGCTCTCGCCCTCTCTCCTCTGTACTTTTGGCTTCGTCACTCCCCAAATTATTTTTTCCCTGTCTTCCCTACATCCTCATCTGTCTTCCCTCCATCCTCATCTGTTTTCCCTCCTTCCACTCCCCTGTGCCTGCCCATCCCCCTTTCATCTCTCCAATCACTCATTTCCTTTTCCTTAACCCTTTCCCCATCCATCACGCCTCTCTGTCTTTCCTCCAAACACGTTTTCCTCCTTTCTTTGCCTCATTCACGTCCCATCCTCCCCCCATTTTCTCTACCCCCCCCCCCTTCCCTGCTATCTCTCATTCTATCTCTTCTTTTTTTCAAATCTCTATCCTTCATTGTCGTACATCCCGCTTTTGCTCAGCTATCTGTGGTCTGTGCTGCGATGTTGATCCTGGACGTTTTGTCCCCGCTCCTCCTCCTCCTCCTCTCCATCCTGTTGCCGGGCTACGGTTGCCGGGCGGCGGACATTCCGGAGGACACTACAGCAGAGTTCTCGGCGAGACTGTACCACCAGCTGCAGGCGGCGGGGGGTCAGGAGAACATCATTTTCTCCCCGCTCAGCGTGGCCGTGGCCCTGGGCATGGTGGAGCTGGGGGCCAGAGGGGCTTCGCTGGAGCAGATCCGACAGGCGGTCGGGTTCAGCCACCTGCTGCCAGGTGAGACACATTCACAGGAGAAATTGGAACAAAATGAATATGTGTTTAATTTAAAAGTGTCTCTCTACTTTTTAAGTTTAGATAATCAACCGTGAACATGTCGGCAGGGTTTTCTTGGCTTAGACTTGACTGAGTTTTCATCACAAACTAAAGAGGTTTGGAGTTTGAATTGACATTTAGGACGGGACTTTGGAAATGTAAGATCCAGCATTCTTCGAGGCCTCACCCATCACGTGGACTAAAAGCCATCGCTGCCTCTGCTGCTCGCTTTGCCAAGCCTGGGATTAATAATTAACGTTTTAATAGCACCTCAACTTTCAGTGCAAATTGCCAGAGTAACAAAATCTTACAAGTCTCATACTCAATATGCATAAACATGCACTTGCTATACATTATGCACAGTAATAGGCATTGTTGTAGAAATGTTCCAAGTACCCGATATCTTTATTCACTATATGAGGAAATGAATTCCCACTTTAAATTTGGTTGTAACGTACAGCATATTCCCAAGCAGCCAAAAAACAGATATCATTTCCATTTTAAAAGATATGTTTATTCATTTGTGTTTTGTATGCCTTTTTTTTAACCATTTTACAAGGTGAATACATTTGTCATTCAAAACTTTATACACCAGTTTTAATGACCACGACTTCCCATGATCCTGAGGACAGACAGGTGAACGACACGAGATACATGCTTTGTACATATTGTATGATATTGAATGACACCTAAATAAATAATACTAATATTCCAATTTGTGCCAATATTTGAACGTGGGATCTTAGCAGCAAGGTATATAAAATCTGGAAGGATGTAGTATTAGTATCTTAGATATATAAAAGTAGAATTCTTCAATTGCTTTACTGTCGTTTAACAGAAAACACTGGTTTTAAAACCTCCCTGTAACACAACAAAGGTTGTGTACAGATTTGTTTCACAGTACTGTGCACTGTCCAATACATCTCTGTACCTGTGTTTTCTCTCTGTTCTCCAGGCGCGGAGTTTTCTTTGCTCCAGAACCTCACGGCTGCTCTGTCGAATGACGACGCCCGCTACGTGATCCGACTGGCCAACAGCCTCTACCTGCAGGAGGGCGTCACGTTCAACCCCGAGTTCCTGCACCTGATGAGGAAGTATTTCCGAGCCGACGTGGAAACGGTCGATTTCAGCGAGTCCGCGGCCGTGGCTGACCAGATCAACAGCTGGGTGGAGAATCGCACTGAGAGTAAGTCGGAGGAGAGGGAGGGATGGAAGAAAAAGAAAAAGATTCCTAAGGAAAGGAGGGTGAAATTATTACGAGTGACATGCAACAGTGTCAGAGGATTTACATCATTGTACAAAAACAAAAAATTACTGAATGCATTTCAAAGCCTCAGTTGCACAAATCCCTTTTCTTATCCTTATGTAGAAAACTTCAAAAGCTGCATCACAGCCGGCTGCCGGTCCCACAGTCAAATGAGAAACAAATGTAGCTCTGAACAAATCTCTTCCTCCAGGTAAGATCCGCGAGCTGCTGTCAGCCGAAGACTTCAGCAGCGTGACGCGCCTGACCCTGGTGAACGCCATCTACTTCAGGGGCTCCTGGAAAAACCAGTTCAGGCCCGAGAACACCAGAACCTTCTCTTTCAGCAAAGACGACGGCTCTGAAGTGCAGACGCTCATGATGTACCAACAGGGAGACTTCTACTACGGTGAGAGTGGACTGTGTGTGTGTGTGTGTGTGTGTGTGTGTGTGTGTGTGTGTGTGTGTGTGTGTGTGTGTGTGTGTGTGTGAGTGTGAGTGTGTGTGTGTGTAAGAATTGTTCATGTGGCTCTTCTTCAACATTTCCTGGGGTTATTTAAAATGTTAATCTTAGATCTAAAATATTCATATTTGCAGCGATATATCCCCAGGAAACTTTCCTCTTCTCACTGCTGCTAAAACTTTTCTTCACTTGCACCAAAGTCAGCTCATTTGTCTTTTTGATTTACAGTACTTTCCATTTTGTTAACACCATACTATATTACCTTTTGCTACATCTACTAACACTACTATTATTACTATGACTTCTCTTTCCACGGGTACTTTTTCTTAGTTGCTGATTGAAGGGCATCAACGTCTGCTTCTAATGGTAGCATGGGATTTGATATTATTAAGTAATATCATATATACATAATATAAAGAACTATAAATTATTATTATTATCATAATTATTATTATTTATTATCTAAACCATGACTGTTATAATAGTTGGAAGATAATATGGGCCGATATGATCCATTCACAGACATATCGGTATTAGCGTTTATGTTTGCTGATATGCACAGAAAACATTTATTTTACAGAATAAACAGAAAAGTTATGCATTTTTCTTCATAGATTTTCCTGTTGTTTTTTCTTTTTATTATAAATTCTACATAATTTGAGGCTTGTAAAATATCAAGCCTCAAATACACAGTCTTTGTTATAATGGTTTGGTAACGATATTTTTGGAGTCATCGTCAAATGTTGTTTTTTTTATATAAATATCTGCCAATATATCGGTATTGGACATTTTTTACTACCGAATACTGGTACTGCATCAGCTCCCCAAAGTCCATATTGTCGGTCTCTAATATTAAGCCATAATTTGTCTGTTCTGAATCTGTTTTGTGTTTAGCCAGCACTGTAAAGTGCAAGGACAGTTTGTCGAGGCCTACTGGTCTGCAATAATGCTGTTATCTCTGAATTATTCCAGTCTGTCTTTTTGCATTGAGTGGTTTTTTTTTTGTCTGATGCACTGCCAAAGACGACTCCATCATATTCTTCCTGCACTGCTCACCACAGTGGGTGCATTTGCCTGTGCGTGTGTAGTGAGATTGATTATGAACAGGGTGCACACGTACTCATCCTCAAACACTCAGGATCAATAAAATCTGTGAATGTTTGAACTGGTGTGTGTGCTGTGGCGAAGCGTGGTGCGCGTGCGCGCGTGTGTGTGCGTGTGTGTGTGTGTGTGTGTGTGTGCGTGTGTGCGCACTTCAGAGCGACAGAACAGGGACAGGTCCTGGGGGAGAAGGCTGCGTTTGCGTTTTCCTTTTTGAAAACATGAAACATTGTATTGTTTAAGTAAACTGATTTGGGTCGCCACACCTCATTCTTTGTCTTTGCCTCACTCTGCGTCAGCAAACCCCACACAGACTGGCACGTTAATGAGGGATGATCGTTCCTTTTTGTTGTAATGTTCCTTTTCTGAAGCAGCTTCAAAAGAAAAACCGTACGCAAAGACTGGGATAAAATCTGGCTAAGTTAATTGCTCTGTAATCTCCATCTCACATAGTGCAAAAACCCTCTGAGTGGGATAATCTTATATTTAGATTTAAAATCTAGTTGGACTGGGTTTGATGATAAAAGGATTATCTCATCCTGACTGAGAAACACTGTCTCACTTAACGCAAGTCAATGTCTCTTTCCGTGTCTCCATTAGAATTGTCATCCAGGGGTTTTGTTGAATTTGATACGAGGCAAGAATCTTTGAAAGATCCACTTCCTATTGTCTGTACTTCGTCTAAAAGAAGATATACAGCTTGTACAGATGTTTGTACGTGCATGCTTTGGTCTCTGAATGTGAGATGTGCCTTTTTATCTATACACGTATATCGTGTCTCCCCCTCACCAGGTGAGTTCAGCGACGGCTCCCAGGAAGCCGGCGGCGTGTACCAGGTGTTGGAGATGCCCTACGAAGGAGAGGACGTGTCCATGATGATCGTCCTGCCGCGACAGGAGGTGCCGCTTGCTTCGCTGGAGCCCATCATCAAAGCACCGCTGCTGGAGGAGTGGGCTAACAATGTCAAACGGCAGAAAGTGGAAGTCTACCTACCTCGGTGAGAGAGAGGACACACTCACACACACACTCATACACATTCATGCTTGTATAAGAGAACACATGCACCCATCAACTCCAACTTAGACCAGTGGTTTCCTTAAAAGAAGATAATGACAACTTACAGATCTTGGTGGTTTCACTTTTTTTTCCCCCATTTATCATGCGGAAAATCTCCGTTAGGTAACTAATACTGTGAGCAGTGGATTTAGTTTTTTATCTTTAAATTTGTTGCCTCCATCATTGGAACTCTCATCTAATAACTGTATGATTTGTTCATGTAAGTATGATGGTTCTGAAAACAGCCGTTTCATTTTCAGGGCATCAAGTCTGCAGTAAAATGACTTCACTCCAAATATTTGAATACGATATTATGTCATTTACATTTGGATAGCTCCTTAAAAATATAGGAATGTTAAAATTCTTAAGCTTTTTGAAAGCTTAAGGCTTTACTTACTATTAAACTTCCTTGTTGAAACAGACGTATAACCCCCCTTTACATATGCGTGAAACATAACCATGTGAATAAAGTAATTCTGACTGAACGTTTCAGGTTCAAAGTGGAGCAGAGGATTGACCTGAGGAGCACTCTGCAGGAGCTGGGAATAAAAAACATCTTCACCAATGATGCCGATCTCTCCGCCATGACAGGTAACACCTCATCTGTATGTGAAAACCACATATAGACGGCACAAACCTGGACATTGTTATTAAAAAAATGACATGGATAGACACAAATGGTGTGAATAACATACTCTTAGCATCATCCGCTTTCTCCATTTCTTGGCTGCGGTGAAGTAGCCTCTGGTACATTTCTAAAGGTAACCAAGGTAACTGGCACCAAGTGGGCAGGTCAGAGCTGTCACACCATACAGTAAAAATAGATCCAGAGAGATACAGGTGTATAGAGCCGGAGAAATGGATAGGCTATAGATATGTTGGGATCATTTGCACATGACATGACAATAATTCCACTGATGAGAGCCAGTGTTTTTGTTTACAGTCATCAACACGCCCACACGCTCGCTGTGTATTCTCACATGGGCTCACTCACACTTTCTGGAAATTCTACTAAGGGTTCTTCTCACATCATGCAAATGTCTCGCAGCCCCTTCAATGACATTTCAGGAAAATGAAAACGACTTCAGTGCATATCTGAAAGCAGCTTGAGACATATTGATATGCCGTGTATTCTAAATGCAACGGGATGATCCGTGTACTTGTGTGTGTGTGTGTGTGTGTGTGTGTGTGTGTGTGTGTGTTTTCCAGATGGTAAAGACCTGTTCATTGGGAAGGCAGTGCAGAAGGCCTACCTGGAGGTGACTGAGGAGGGGGCTGAGGGGGCTGTTGGCTCAGGTAGACTTGAATCTTTTATTTCTCATCATCATAATCTCCCTGAACATAAACATTCCTACACATACCTTTCCCCACACCTTTGTTTGTGTGAGTGGGTGTCATTACTGCAAAGTCAACTTCAGGTTCACAAAATACTGCCCCCCTCTGTCGGCTCATAACAAAGATGATGATTGTCCCTCTGGCTCCCTCTCTCTGTCCCTCAGGAATGATTGCCCTGACCAGGACTCTCGTGCTGTACCCCCAGGTCATGGCAGACCACCCCTTCTTCTTCGTCATCAGGAACAGAAGGACAGGTGCGTGGTCGTGCACGCGCGTGTGTGTGTGTGTGTGTGTGTGTGTGTGTGTGTGTGTGTGTGTGTGTGTGTGTGTGTGTGTGTGTGTGTGTGTGTGTGTGTGTGTGTGTGTGTGTGTGTGTGTGTGTGTGTGTGTGTGTGTGTGTGTGTGTGTGTGTGTTTCAACCCAACTTTCTTTCTGTCTCTTTCGCTCTCCAGGGTCCATCCTCTTCATGGGCAGGGTCATGACCCCAGAGGTCATTGAGCCCAACGACCAAGACTTTGACTCCATGTAACCACAGCATGAGGTCACTCAACCTCAGCCAATCGGAATCCTGACGTCGTTAAATGCTACCTATTCTCGATCACCATCTTCAGCTGTGTTTTATACCCTTTACGGAAAGAAAAAAAAAGATATATAAACTGGATATTACATGATATATTATATATTGAAATATGACATGACGTTACAACGTGATTGTGTTTTGGTACTGGGAGCTTTAAACTCTTGGATACAGACGTGCAAGAGAGGCAAAGTTGTAAATATTCCTCTAGAGACGGACGGTTTGTACATGAGCCAGAGAACACAATGATATGTAATCCACGCACTGCCCCTTTAAGTTCAGCAGCTTCGCACTCACCTGCACCCACACACACAGAAAGAAAATCTTCTTCAATAGAATATCCCTCCTTCTTACTGCAGATACAGAATGTGCACACTGTACGTTTCTTTAATTACATCCCTGTACATTTGACATTGTGTTCTATACACACACACACACACACACACACACACACACACACACACACACACACACACATATATGCTGAGTATTTATTGCAGAATAAACGTGCAAACATTTTGTCCTTATACAATGAATCTTAGTAATGTATCTGTTCCAGACAGTGTTCCAGTCATTTCTACACCGTAGGGCACGTGGCTGAACTGCTGATATGAACTAATATGCCTTATCACATCGGAGTGGTTGATGAAGCCCCGGCTGGGCATGATCTCACAGGTGAGCAAGAGTAGACTGCGTAACTAAGGCGGGTTGCTATGGAGACAGACTGGCGCATGCAGGGCACACTGGAAAGATCTGCTGCACCTTTTACGGATGAACATACAGTGAGAAACGGTAACGCCAGCTGTATTCAGTCTTTTACTCAATAAAAAAAAAAGAAGAATGTGTTTCCGTTAACACGCGTCTCCTTCTCTGTGCACGGGGGGTTGTTGTTGTTTGTTTAAAATCATTTTTTAAAGTAAACTATTTCAATGATCCACAGAATTAATCATAATGCTAACAGCTAACACAGCTTCAGGTTTTCTAAATGGAAGGATTTTGTGATATTCAAAATACAGCCAAATGCTTCAGTATGTGTATGATACCCCGTTAAGAACAAGTGCATTATGTATTCAGTGGTTGAATATATAATGCACTTATGTAATGGCTGTTATAACTTCTAACCATAAGGTTGGCTGCTCGACTGTAACTCGGTTTCCCAGGGCAGACACTGTCCTGCCATGGCATTTTGGGAGTAGGTTCAGGCCTGTGGCATCATCTAGCTACACCACACACACACACACACACACACAAACACAAACACAAGGAAACAGATCATATCGCTGAGCAAGCCGTAAAAGGATATACTGTCCTTTGCCAAAGGACGAATGAGACCTGAATGTTTATTCTGATAAATGTCGCTTCATAAGGACGACAATGCAGGAAAATACATAAGAAAAATATGTACAAATGTTTATTTTAGCTCTTTTTATCAAGGAAGTATCTAATAGATAAATAATGAAGGATGGATGTGATGTAGCTACAACTGGTACATTTTAATGTTCCCAAGTGATGAGCAGAAAACTATGAAATAGAATATAACATTCCATTATTAACAGAAGGGTCTAAATATGAATTATAATTAAATACAACCTTCAATAATGTCATTAAGGGCATAGTAAAGACTAAAAACATCAGTAAAAAATAACATGTATTACAAAAACAAGGAAATTAAATTATATATGAATATTATGCAGTGTAAACAGAATACTGTGTAATATTTAGTCAATTGCAATGTTTAAAACTAACTTACATAGTAAACATATTAATCCTTTAGTAACTGCCTGTGCTATCATTGAGTAACAAGGATATTGTTCTATAGAAATGTTAAAAACTAGAATATTAATAATGAACTGTGCTTGGGTGAATGTACTTAGTAACTTTCCACCTCTCCTCCTGTACTCGAGTGTCAGTTTGGTTTGAAACCACTGTCTCACTAAACATTCATATCACAACTAACGCACCTGTTGGTGCCTGCATGGCTCTTTTGAGATAATAAGCTTTTAAAATATGATTGGAAATAAACCCGGACAACTACATCCCCAACAGATGTTTCTGCAATCATGAGCTCTTTTTCTCAGAGCGATAAACACAAAAAACACACATAAGGGTGCTTTGATGTGACAACAGTCATCCCCATCTTCAGCTGGTGTTTTATCGATGGCGTGATTGTCATCGCTTGTAACACAGCAAGACAAGTTAAATCATTTAAATAATGAATAGCAAAAGCAGAAATGCACTACACTCTTGAAATATGATATATGCTACACACAGTCTCCTGCAGTTCCAGAGGTTTTTGCTTTTTAACCTCTGTGAAATAGGATTTTCAATCGTATTCCCCCGGCGCGGTATCTTAAAAACTGTGAGCAGCGCTGAAGAAGGACGACAGCCCGTGGGTGTTGAGCGTTATTTATAATCTGAACGACTTCCTCCAGCTGGTGTCATAGCTCTGCCTTATGTCTTCATTGTACGCCACAGAAAATCTGAATCGGCCATAACTCTCCTCGTATAGGATTACAAGAACCAAGCAGATCCAACGAGAGAAGACAAAGCCCCCCCCCCTCAACCTGCCTCATTAAAGATATGATGTAGTTATTAATAATGGGCCAGCTAAAGGTTTTAAATACCAATTATGGATTTAATGTCTCAATAATTCACTTTAACAAGGGCAGTTTCTCACTTACACTTTGACGTAGTATATGCATTTCAGGACTTACAAGTGGAGTTATAGTTTTAACAGTATGGTATTACAGACGAGTAATGATTTGAGTATTTTCCCACCACTGACGTCCTCCCTCCTCACTTTGTATTTCTTCTAATTGATTAATGAATGAATTCATATTTTCAGTGTAGTCTGTTGAAGGTTGAATTCCTCTGTGCTCTCATTTCCAGTGATTATTTAAGCAATATCATTTGTATGTCTTACTGTCTGCTTGTATTCCACAGAACAGGAACATTTACTGCACAAAGTGTCATAACTTTACTTTCAATGTATTCTCAGAACGTATTTGTCTAATGAAGATAAACAAGGGACGGTGGAGAAAGAGACAGTGGGACAGGCATAACAGAAACACAATGCAGAAATAAAAAAATATGATGGAAAATAACAGAATAACCACACAAAAATATTCAGGGCCCCAATTTAACATTTATGTGTGTGTGTGCGTGTGTGTGTGTATTGTCTTTTATTGCGTCTAAGGACACACCAAATTAAAAAACAACAATAAAAAAACTCAACAACAAAAAAAATCCCAGGTCTCTTGATCAAGCTGTCGAGGTTAATTTATAAAGTGAATATTAATTATACGGAGGATGAGTGCAACAGCCTCTAACTCTCTTTTTTATGGCACACCTGAACACTGTTGCCCGGCAACCGTCATAGCCTAGCGACCAGTGTGTAGCTCCCTCACCTGTGGGACGGTTGTCAGTCTGCCCGCTTCCACCAGCACAGCGGAGCAGGACGGTCCAACTTTCTCTCTGTCCGCCGCCAACAACAACAACAACCCCCCCCCCCCCCCCCCCCACACACACACACACACACACAACGGGCTCCAATGGGTGACAGCGACATCTTTACTGGGCCAAACCGAGCCGCCAACAATGTGCTGATAAAGAAAGCCAGGAGGATTTACCGCCACACGCTTGGAACATGTCGGAAAGGTAAGTTGTAGCAATTCAATCCCACAGTCTCAGGTGACCCCTGAGGTCATGCTTTATTCTTCTCAACTGCCTTTACATCTCGAATAAACCAGCAAACTATCCTTTAAAACCTTAATTGCGATTTTAAATTGATTTGTTATCTGTCAACTTTATTATTTATGGTCACTATATGGCAGAAAAACTGAAGTACCAGTGTCCAGCTATCCCCCTGCATCACACAGGGGCCACCGTGAGCTCCCAGCACCTGCTCAGGTGTCCTCCGCTGCCACGGCAACGGGCCCTAATCTGCATTGTCAGGCCCAGTTCAGTGAAACTCGAACCGCGCGGCCCGTGGTCAGGGTGTCAGCGCACAGGCGAAGGGCTTACATTACGAGGAGGCGACGACAACTCCTCTTCGGACGGAGGAGACGAGGAAGTGCCCGGGGCGGGGGACATTTCTCTCTCTCCCTCCCTCTCACTCGTCTCCGTCTCAGTTCCTCAGGTGTGAACACTCTCAGCGGCAGCCTCCCCAAGTCCCACTCGGCCCACCACTCTGACCTCGACGTGACACGCACGCCTCTCTCTGTGGACCACAGTCCCGATTCTGGACTAGTATCTACGCCCGTGAGTATCAAACAGTGTGGCCGTGATCATTAATTGCTGCTGTCCTCTCTCTTTGACTCCTCCATCCTTCATCCCTCTCCTGAGTCCAACCCCCGCCGCCATCCTTTCATCTTCAAATCTCTCTATTACGCCCCCGCCGCCCGCTCTCTCTGCGCCGAACCTAATATTCTCAGTCTCTTCGCCACGCTCTCTATTTTACCCCCTCAGGCCACTGTCCTCTCTGCTGGATGGCTGCGCTGAATGATCTTGACTATTTCAATAAAGAAAGATGAAAAAACGTCTCCTCACCTAATCCTCCCCCCGTGGTGGTTAAAAGTACTCCCATGTCCTCATAATTCCGCAGCGTGTTTTACTTTTTAAATCCTGCAGCAGAAATGGGGTTTCCAATAAAGGCTAAAGACTTTTTATTAGAAAAGTAGAAGACCCCTGCTGATTTTGGAGATATTTTCAATGCTCGTGTAAAAGATGGATGCTTCGGCTTTTGTCCTGAAACGAGGCATCTCGTCTTCGCGTGTGAAATACAGGTTGCGTCGGCGTTATAGTGTCATTTTTTCTTTATGAATTTGCGTATGATGTTAATCATAGCATCTTACCTTAATAAATTCCCTGTCTATTAGGGTTAGAATCATCTAAAATATTCTGCTTTGATTATTTGCAGGCCAACATCACGTCGCTTACGGTGCGAATCTTATTCGTAACTGTACTTTAACCCTCAGTTAAAATGAATTTGTTTTAAATGGTCTAGGTTTTAGGACTCAGGTCAGCACGTCAGGCTCAAGCTCTAAAATCCTGCTCGTCCCATAATGCAATTCGATATTGACTTCATTAGAAAACGTAATCGCCAAAAACACCCGCTCGTGTTGAAGTCCATGTGTTCGAGAGACTTGCAGGAACAAACGAAATGCATTCACCTGCTCGTGAATGTGAGAGCTGGCTGCAATACTGTAGTTTGTAGAAATGATTTTATAGATAGATAACGGATGGAATGCAGGTGAGAAGGTTGGAGAGTTTTATGAAGCGAAATGTTCTCTCTCTTTGCTAACTCGTGTGGCAGTGATGCTTAATGCTCTTTGAAATGACCCATTGATTTTGGCTCGGCACGGTTTATGTGTGGATGCTGAGGGAATAGAGTTTAAACTGTGTTAACGAGGAGCTACGCTAGATTGAACGCTACCGGGTCCTGTTCTTCCAAGACGTTTCCGTAGACTGTACGTCTCTGTTCTTGTATGATATGACTCATCGCGGCCGTCTTCATCATCACACTGAACGGCCCAACGGCCTTCGCGCATCTAGTCCTCTGACTGTACATGCGTCAGCAGCAGAATATGAAGGATTTCGATGAAACAGAAAGTGATGTATTTGTTACTGGCCGTCCCCAGAGTGAGAAACTGCATCATTCATCCTGTTGTCTTCTTCTTCTTCTCCTCCTCCTCCTCCTCATTCCCCATCTTCTTCTTCTTCTTCTTCTTCTTCTTCGTCTTCTGTTAGCTTCCATCCAGTCGGTTCCAGTTCGCGTCGTGGCATCGCCTGGAGCAGTGTGAGGTCACAGGTGACCAGCTGACCTGCCCCAGGGTCAGAGAAGGTGTGTGATCCATACGAGACATTCAGTACATACACACATACTGATACTGTACACACAGCTGCAGCTGCAAAGTTCCTGTACTTTGAGCTGTGCTTGACACAGTAAAGTTGGATTTAATGAAACAAGATGGCGAGATATGTTCTATGGAGTCCTCCTATGATGGAATAAAAGGCAGTGAGAGACTATTTAGTTTTTGGAAGAGTAAAAAAAAACAACCTTTGTGCTTAAATTTAAATGATATAAGCCTGCAAAAAATTAAAGACAATGACAAAGAACCCAAAACCAAATCTGTTAAAAGTGCAAACAGGATTAGGAATAATAACTTTTTCACCAGATGATATGAATATGCAGACTTTTCTGTTTGGACGTTGTGATTAAAAAGGGCCATCGGAGGAGGAGCTGCGTCAAAGAGAGGGGGATGACGTCCGTTTGGTGAGAGGGGGGAGGAGGAGGAGAGAGGACGAAGGACAGAGGTGGGAGGAAAGACTGCAAGAAAATTGGGAAAACTGTCTGGTGAGTTTGCACAGCATCCCCTGAGTTTGTGTGTGTGTGACACCTGTGTGGTGTGCAAGTACAGTAGGACAACGGAGATATGGGGAGGGATGGCGTGCAGGAGCTGAGAAGAAAGACAGATGGAGACAGTCAGACAGACAGACGGACGGACGGACGGACGGACGGACGGACGGACGGACGGACGGACGGACAGACAGACAGACAGACAGACAGACAGACAGACAGTCAGACACACAGACAGTTAGACAGACAGACAGACAGACGGACAGACAGACAGACAGTCAGACACACAGACAGTTAGACAGACAGACAGACAGACGGACAGATGGAGACAGTCAGACGGACAGACACACAGACAGACAGACAGACACACAGACAGTTAGACAGACAGACAGACAGTCAGACGGACAGACGGACAGATGGAGACAGTCAGACAGACAGATGGACAGACAGTCAACCGACGGACAGACGGACAGACACACAGACAGACAGACAGACAGACACACAGACAGACAGACAGACAAACAGACAGACACACAGACACACAGACAGACAGACAGACAGACAGGACTCTGACACAACTCTACCACCCGTCTCTCCTCAGGAGCTGAATCTGTCCTACCAGGACCTGGGCGATCCCTTCCAGAGAGAGAACTTCCTCCGCATCCTGCGGCGGTTGATCCGCGTGGAGAAACTGCAGCTGGTCGACAACTCCCTCACCAACCTGAGCTCCGTGCGTCTGCCAAGGTGTGTGGAAACCACACTCACCCAGAATGCACCGCGACACACTTGTACTCTGATTCTTTGTTAATCTCCTCCCGAGGGTGTGCGCAAAATGGTGTCACGTAACGCTGGATGAATATTCAATGGAGTCAAGTATAAAGGAATCTATGAATAATTTTTGGGAGATTCTTTCATCCGTTTCAGCCGTTTTCAAACTGCCGGCCCTGCCAGCTGTTTGAAACTCACTTCACACTGTTTCATCTGGAGGTGAATCCAAAGACAATACTTCAGCGATTATGATCAAATAGCCTGCTAAATTAATACCAAACAAAAATCAGTTTAGTCGTTCTGTTCCGTCTAATACGTCCCGTTTTTTTTGTTAACGATCCCCTGCCACGTGACATCGATGTGCACAATGTGGAAGTTTCAGCGCTTCTTTTTAATTCGTCAGAAAGCGGTGCTGTTTTTTGGGAAACCTCTCCCGCCACTTCACCCAATACAACGTAAAATGTGCATGAAAGTAATCGGGGAAAAAGAAAAAAGAAGCTAAGCGTTATCCGTGCTTCGTCCGGGCAGGTGCAGAATGCTAAACCTGCACCGCAACCACCTGGTGTGCCCGCGTCAGCTGCCAAAGCTCCCCGCGGTGGAGCACCTTTGTCTCTCCGACAACGCCATCGGCTCCCTGGTGGGACTGGGAGCTCTGGACGACGGCCCGCTGCGCTCGCTGAACCTGAGCCGCAACCCGGTGACCTTCGCTCAGGACTACCGTGCACGGTGAGGACACCCTTGTGGAAAAAGGAGGTGAGTGCATTCGTGTCTTCTCTCTCTTCCATCTCTTTCTGACTGTCCTCCCCTTCTCTGTCTTTCCCCTGCAGCGTTTTCTCTTGTTTGCCAAAGCTGGAGGTCCTGGATGGAATCCCCAGGCTGCCAGAGGACTCCCCGCCCACCGGACTGCACTTCCCAGAAACCACCAGGATGTGCAGCATTTTGTGACGTTCTCCTTCAGGGATGGACGTGCAACGACTCTTCACAGTTGTTCAGTTATGATCTAAAGTGTCACATCTGTCGCCGCAAATCTTTTTTGTTTCTTCTTTTAGACCAGAGACAGTGTGATAGGAATGTGGTCCAAGGCCATGTGAGACGCTTTTTTACGTAAAACAACATATTAATCATATTTTTTAAAAACTTTTATTAAACGGAACCTTTGGATAGTAAAGAGAAAACACTGCGAAATCGTATGTTTCTGCATCAGTTTCTATAGAACTAAAAGAGGTGCGGTACTGAGACACATAATGAAGGGTGATGACAAAGTTTGGCTTTTGATGGAGGGCGGATCAGATTGCTACTCATGACTCATCTCCAGCATCTCCTCATCTCTCAGGATTTCAGCTGAGCCGACACTGTCACACACTCCTGTGTGCTGCACCACACACACACAGACACAGACACACACACACACACACACACACACACACACACATGCAGAGACACACACACAGACACACACCGACTTCTTTTCTGAGCAGAAATCGTTTACAATCACAGTCAAGTCAAACGTAGCTATTATAGATTTGCATGTTATTAATTGAACTTTACTGGACTCCACGTGTGTCGTATACATGAGAAGAAGAGACACAGGACATCCGCTTTTCGAGGATCATCAAACACTCAGTGCCCCAGACTCCCCGGGATAATGGGACTCTTGTGTCCTCCGGCCAACTGGGTGATGATGCGTATACGCCTCGTGCAACAACAGGTCACACACACAACACGAGCGCACGCAGAGTAATCCTCAGTAGATTGCAGAGCAATCCCCATTAAAAGTGCACACACACACATACACACACTCGTTTGACTTTTAAGTGCTTTGGATGAAAGGATAAAGGAAACATAAAGTGGTGTTGCTGGGGGTCACACACAGTACAGACACTGCACCCTCTCCTGTAATATGACGTTGATTTATTCATACTTCTGCAGCGGTGTGTTATCCTTTATTAATAATGGTTTCAATTTTCCGTCCGCACCTGAATCATAAACACACTTTGTTATCTGATCCCGCAAGAACAAGTATGAATACTCCCACACACACACACACACACACACACACACACACACACACACACACGCAGCGAGCATGAACTGGGGCACACACACACACACACACACAAATAGCTTGTGCCATCTCCTCGCTCGCAAAAATGTGGCGAAAAAAAACATTTTAAGCAGCTGATATCTCCCTAACAAGCACACAGCCGGCCACAAACTGGCAGTTACATGCCTCATTGGGATTTTACTTAAGTGTGGAAGATTGCTTGTGCAATTGCGGGTGTGTGTGTGCGTGTGTGTGTGTGTGTGTGTGTGTGTGTGTGTGAGTGTGTGTATGAGTGTGTGTGTGTGTGTGTCTCTGGCTTACGAACACTGCAGAGAAACATTATAATGAGCTCGCAGGATCCTCATGTCTCGCAAACATGATCGAGGTCGAGGAGAGAAGCCGGTGTCTTAAAAACTTCTGATTTCGAGATGGTACGATTCATCTTTGCAGCAACATTTTTTGACGCGAGTGAGGCAGCAAAATGGGAGATTTTGAAGGAGTTTCGAGGTTGATTATCCAAAGTTTGTGGGTGTAAAAAAGAAATCTTCATAGCTTGGAGCTTCAGCTCTGGCATTAAATGGAAGATTTGAGAATCGGTGGCAGTCGCGTGGGCATGCGTCTCCACATAGACTCTGTGGCCGCAGGCGTTCAACATGTTGAGATGATTCACGGTAATGCAGCCGTGACGTGACGACGGAGAGAGTGTGAAAGTGTGGAGGAGTCATCATTCACTTATCACTGTCCAAATGTGTGTATTTGTGTGTGTGTGTGTCTTCCTGTGGCCATAGTGATGAGACACCCGTTACTCTCATCCTCCTCCAGCGGCTCAACAATCTCATCACAGGAGAGGGATGACGGCAGGGAGGGGGCTGAGGGGGGCTAGAGACAGGGAGAGAGGGGAAGGAAGTGAGGAAACACATGGAGAGAGAAGAGAGCACAGGGATGATAGGAGCTGTGAGCTGTGGAGAGAAAAAAGTCCGACTGAGAGGCGACAGTGTGCCGGGGACAAATGTGGTTCATTAGAGGTCAATCGCCTCTCTCAGTCTCAGTCAATCCCCCTCTCGTTTGATTTTCATTTCCCTTTGTTTCGTCGGTTCACACGAGTTCACCCGCCATCACCTCTCCCTCCTCAGACAGAAAGAGTAGATGAGTTGCACAAAGTTGGCAGGATTTACACAGCGAGGCGTTCAGGGGCCCTGTCGCGATCGACCGAGGGCCAGTGATATGTAAAACTCCACGATGAATATTAATGATCTTTTCCCCCTGTGTGCGCGATTGCATATTTATGATGCATCCTCTCGTCTCCCGTTTGAAAATAGACTCGACAGAACAATTTGCAACACGGCGCAAGTCGAGTGTGAGCTCGCTGCGAGTCGAGAAACACTCCCTGTTTTATTTAAGGTGCATCACGGCGTCACAGCCGCGCACGACTGGAAGCCTCCATCTTTTTGTGTTTGTTGTGTGATAATTATAGCTGCAACAGTTACTAAACGATTACTTAATTAATCAACTATTTTGATAATCAATTAATCGGTTCTCTGATTTCAGCTTCTTAAATGTGAATATTTTCTGGTTTCTTTGCTCCTCTGTGACAGTAAACTGAATATGTTTGGTGTTGTGGTCCAAAAAAAACATCATCTTGGGGTTTTGGAAAAGATTTTTCACCATTTATGGACCAAACAACTAGTCGAGAAATCGAGAAAATAATCGACAGATAAATCGATTAGGAAAAATAATGGTTAGTTGCAGCCCTAGTAATGATAACACAAAAAGCAATGATAATGTCAGTTAAAGCTTAAAATTTGAAACTGAAAGTATTGATCATAGTTTGATAATTTATTATCAAACAAAAATATCATCAAACTATGAATCAAATGCAGGTACCAAAGGTTTTTCAGTTTTTTTCAGTCTAAATTTGGTGAGTCATTTCTCAAATTAATTCAATTTTGCCTCATAACTTATTTTTTATTTCCAGATCTTTTTAGTTTCAGATTTTAGGTTAGTTTTGTTCACGACCACTTGATTGAACATTCTAAAATTAAAATAAATGCACAATAAAAATCCCTGTGAGGCTTAAAGTTTCATTCAGATCGTTTCATTTGTCTGAAATATTCAGTTCACCCTCCCAATGCGTTTCAGTTCATTAATCATCAAAAAAAATAAAAATCGTTGACCCTTGATTCTGATTGGTCAGGTAGAGAAATGTTGTGACAGTCCCCATGAATAAAGAACGCTGGTAACAGGATGTTGACATGGTTTTCATCATAAACCTTTCAACATTTTTACCCGGACACACTTTAATTCTTCATTTTAATAATGTTTCATTCTGAATCTGTGATGTTGAAGTTATTAAGCAGCCGCCAGAGGAAACTCCGAGGAAGAGCTCTGCTTCAACTTCAGTCAGCGAACACAATCACAATTACCTGAGATCCTTCAGCCTCTTTATTCCTCTCACCACTCAGGTGATTCACACAATCACAATCCCACTTCCTCATATCAAATCTAACTGGCAGAAGATAAAATGTACAAATTGTCAGCATTTTTTTTACTATACATTGTACAGTAGACCAAAGATGTCGCAGTAAATTGCATCAGATTTTGTGAATTTAATTCACACCAGCAGTAGACATGTAATCCACCCCCCCCCCACCCCCCTTCCTTTAAGGCCATGCTGAAGGTTCAGCACGAACTGGCTATTATCCCTCTCGTGTCCTAGTGAAATGATTTTTCCCAAATGTAAAAGTGTAAAAAGACCCAGAAGCGTTTCCAAGAATGGAGAAGGCACATATCAGTGTGACACAGATTGGCTTCACCGAGAAATGTCTCTTTGACCGACGTTGGCGGGAAAAAATATCCAGAGAAAATGTTCCAGCTTCGAGGAGCAAAGGCCACTGTGACACAAAACCAGTTCAACGAATTAAAAGAAGAAAAAAATGTTGCACCATTTCACGATTGTCTGACTTGTTACTGCGAACAATAAATAACAGGAAATGATCGATTGGAATGCAAGACGCAGATTAAAGTTTGAGCTAAAACATACAGAACTGTATGAGCATGAGAACATTAAAATAACATAATTTTGGTTTCCTTACACATGATAAAAAATACATTCTCCGTCTGTTTGCGGTTAAAAAAATCAAAAAAAAAAATCAGGCAGACGTGTGATTAGACAAAGACTATACAGTATACATCCAATTTCCATCCTATAGATTCTGTCCATTTCCGCAGTGTAAGCTGATCAGTTCCAACCCCACAGCGTTTGGAATCGCCTCCCATCTTCCAGGCATGAAAAAACAAATCCCAGATTTCCTCAGTGGGATTCTGAGTTAATGGCTACTTGTATTCCTCTGAGAAACGAGGGGAAACACGGACCTGATGGGCTCGACGGGGGGCCGCCGAGAAAGGCACTGCAGCCGGTTCAAGTCTGCGTCTCTGTCCTACATCTCCGCCCTCCGGTTGGTTCCCTCGTCTCTGCCAGCCGTGTCCTCCTCTACCTCCTCTTCTTCCTCTTCGTAATTCTCATCCTCGTTCTCTTGTGCGTCTTTTCGGCGAATCCCCTCCTTTCTCCGCCCGTCGTGGTTTTTTTCTTCGTCCTTGAGCGAATAAGCAAACTTTTTAAACATCCAACTTTACGTATTTTCCCCAACTGAAGATGATCATTTCAGACATTTACAGATATGGACAGAATGTCCAGAAATACCCTGACTTTACTTTCTTGGGGGAAGACATTGCGAAGTCACCGGTCAGTAGATTGGCTGACAGATTCTCATGCTGAATCATCATAGACGGACTAAACTTTTTGGCGCCAGGCTTTTAATTTTAATTTAATTGCTTCGCCTGTGCATACAGGACTGGAACATACAGGACTGTCATTCTCTTATAATGAGAGCAGAGACATTTTGTGGTAAAGGTTCACCCGGGACATCTCCGCCAGGTCAACTGTCCAGCGGCGTATGAATGAAGCTGAACGAGGTGGAAGCTTCACTGAGCTCGAATTACAGAGAAACATAAGTGTGTTCACTCATTATGTGACTGACATGAGTATGAAACCCAAGTTGAGATAAACAAGAGGACGTAATCGATACAGATAAACTTACATGAACTAAATACCTAAAACCATCTATTTGTTTTAAAATCCTTAGAAACATCACAAATAACACGATGAATTACACATTTGAAGACCATTTAAAAAATATTTAATATATTACTATTTATTTATTTTAGTTTTGAGAATCATAAAATGTGTGCAAGCCGTTGGAAACAGATTTCCTTGCAGGTCAAATTGAATAATCCAGGCCCAGGTGGAAAACTGACACCCTGACAGACTCCACCTGATCTCCCTCAATTATCAGGATGCGGCTCAAGTTTCCGCAGGACAACACACCGATATGCATCATACACAATTGAGCGAACACACTTGAATCACCTGTGCGGCTAAAATATCAGAGCAGTGAATATTTCCGGATGGGATACCAAAACATTTTTACGGCCGCTTTGTGCTGTGATGTGATAAGACCGAAAAAAGCACCAGGTTATTAAAATGGATTACCCAGTTATACTGTAGCAATAGGCTTGAATGATTATTATCAGCTGTACAGTACTTGCCTGCCTCAATCAAAACACAACACAGCAAGGTTTTAAATCAATGGATGATGCAGTTCCTCTAATTACCATTAGATGCTGGAAGAGCCAAGCAAACTGACAATAGGGAAGTGTGAGAAAAAAAGGACTTCTTTTTTATGTATTAAGTAAATATGTTTTTTTAACCTCAAGCTGAAACAGCACACTACTAACACGTTTGTACGAGCACGAGGTGAAGCCGGGGAGGGAGTGCATTTCCAAAGAACTGCCTGGGCAACTTGGAGGTACATTTTTAATAAGAGTTTTGGGAAAATAAAATAAAATAAATCAATACCAGTTTGAGATGTTTAAAATGCAGTAATTGAGAACTGTGAATGCTCGTAGAGGAAGGCCAGAGACCCGCTGACTGGTTCCGCCCAGAAGAACCTACCTGATCGATGTTCTCCTCGTTATACGGATCCTCTCCTTCCTCCTCCCCCTCCCCCTCGTCCTCTCTCTTCTGCCCGCCAGCTATGTCCTCCTGGGCCTTTGACAACAGCAATAACAAGAGAAAGGAGTTCAATGGTCGAATGATTTCAGGAAACGAAAAATAAAAACAAAATCTCCCCCCGTGTGGATTGAAACAATGAGGTGCATACTAGATATATTACATATTTTCGTTTGGTTTTAAATCTGCTTTTCCTGCCCGTCATGTTCTCTCCCTCTCATCTTCTCCGTCGTCTTTCAGTAAATTAAACATACGCCTGTGTATTACACACCTCGTCCTCCACCTCATCCCTGTACTGGTCATCCAGCGTGTCTTCCTGTTGATCTGGGTTTCCAGCCATCTGAACGCACAGACACACACAAAACCCACACAACTTCAGACACTCCCCACGGAATACTCAAGATAATCCTGATCTGATCTCTCTCTTTACTCTGCTCTCTCCTTCTTCCCCGACCCCATCCTCACCACCAGATCCTCTTCCACAGCAGGCTGCCTGGGGCCGGTGTGTGTGTCTATGTGCTGTGCTGGCGCTGCCGGCTCCTCTTCCTCCTCTACCACCTCCTCCTCCTCTCCTGTGACCCTGTGCTGCGGCCGCTCATCCTCGGCCTCCTCGAACTCATCCTCGCCCTGGTTGTTGGGGTCGTCCTCGGGGTCCAGTTCACCATCGACAGCCCCCTGTGGAAGAAGAGATCGTGGTAACGGAGCAGAAGAGGGTTGATACTGTATCTATATGAGAGATAGAGGAGATACAAGTGTGATGAAGAGGAAAGTAACTGAATCAGGGTGTATAAGTCTATCAGTGTATCAGGGTTAAATTGGCCTAAAATTCCTGTGGTCTGAGCTCAGCTTTACTGGCATTCAACATAATGAATACATGTAGATCCCTGGTTTGAAAAAAAAGAGGTAGGTGAATAGTGGGACGTTGAATATATACCAATGTGAGAGAGTGGGCAGGGAGGATGAAACTAAACTATATCTGAATGGATGGAGGGATGACTGAACGGGTGTGTGACGCATGATACATTAAAGTGAGTGAAGAAGCTGAAGTGATAGGCCGATCATTAACAGATGGGAGTGAGCATGATGGACGGATAAAATGGATGTACAGTCACCCGTTGATGAGTTGGCACTCTGTGATCTGCTTTTTCTTTGTCCTCCTCATCGTGTAACATATGGGCATCTCTCTCTGTTCACACACACACACACACAATTTCAGAGAGTATTTTATGCCGTAATGATAAACAGTCCATCTGCTGACCCAGGATTTGATTTACTCATCTTCCCCGTCTCACCTTGTTCATCTACCGTGTGACCCTCCTCTTCCCCTTGAACGATATCATTGTCCATGTTCTCGTACTCCGTCTTCTTCCTGACAACAGCAGTGACGGCAGACAATCAGAGGGGGCGAAGGCTCTATAAGCCGCATCACAACAGATTTCCGACCGATTCGAAACCTGACCTCAGGTGCTCCTCTCTCAGCAGCTGCTCCCGTCGGTCGGCGTCCCTGTGGTGCTGCACCTCTTTCTCCTGCTCCGCCTTCAGCCTCTGCTCCCTCTCCTTCAGCACCTTCTCCCTCTGGGCCCGCAGGGCCTCCTGTCGCACCTGGATCTGACGGCGCTCCTCCGACCTCTGGGCCTCCAGACGCTGCTGCTCCTGCTGCTGCTCGTAGGCCGACTTCACGCGCTCCACCTGGGCGTGCGCCTGGTGCTGCAGCTGGGCGTCCTCGCGCAGCTCCGTGTGGGGATCCTTTGAGACGACAAATCCAAAATTGACCAAATCAAACACAATGATTTTTGTGTTACTTTGAGACAAAAACATATAGGTCAAAATATGAATTATCCTTTTAGTAGAGGAAGATAATGAGCAAGCTGCCAGGTATGAAAGGAGTAAACTCAATTTATTCTGGTTCATCTAGAATGATCTAAATGATCAGCTGTGTCCATGACGTGACAAGGAAAAACTTAGGTGTAAAGGTGTATTGTGTTTAAGTTTAAATCCCATAACTGTCACTCTAAACAGGAAACACATTCAGGTGTATAAGCAAGTTTAACCCTGTTTACTAGTAAGTAAATCATGTAAACAAGCTCTGACCGGTTGTGGCTGATGTCTCAGTCGATGCAGTGCGTTCTCATCGGGCTGTTCCTGCTCTGGCTCTTCTCCCCCCTCCTCCTCCTCCTCCTGCTGCTGCTGCTGCTGCTGCTGCTGCTCGTCGTCGTCCTGGGCTTGGTCAGGGTCCTCCTCCAGCTTCTGAGGCTGCCCTGCTTGAGCCATCTCCTCCTCCGCCAGCTCCCTCTTCCTCTCCGCCTCTCCTTCTCCCTCATCCTCCTCTTTTTCAGACACGGCGTGTTGAGATGCAGTGGGGCGCGACTGGGCGTGCGCCTCCGCCACTTGATGGGCCACCTGAGAGGAAAGTGGAGATATTGCGATTTGAGTGTTTTTAGAATTGTCATATGGCCCTTTGTCTTCGTAGTAAAGTGATCGTAAAGATTCCCGCGTTACCATGCCCTGGTGATTTTCATGGGCTGGCTCCTGTTTATGTATCGCAGACTCCTGGTCTTGATGGACGTGGGAGTCGGGTGCTCTGACAGCAGCAGCTTTCGCTTCCTGGGGAGCAGCGTGTTGCTCAGGCGGTCTCGGGTTGGGCACCCTGTTGAGGGACTCCTTCAGCTGCTTGTACTCATCCACCTGCACCTGAAGGGGAACAACATACACAACCATTAGAGAGATGAAGCTGGGCTCGGACTACTGGAATTTCAGGCCCAGATTATCTGGTAGTGTGAGGGGTTAACAGAGCCATTCTTAAGCCTCCCGAACTGCCAGCAGAATCATCGGGGGGCCCACACCATTAATTATCAAACAGGTTCGATATTTATGATTTTAAAAATCAGGAAAGTCACGTCAGTACTTTCCAGGCTGAACCAATGAGAGAGACGAGTAGAGCTTACATTGCTATAGCAACACTATCAGCCGCTCAACATTATAGACCTTTTGAAATGGCGACCACGAAACAAGCTACTGTACGAGTGCGGTGGACTGCTGAGCTGGAGGAAAGGCTTGTCGGGACGTGTGCAAGAATACGGGTGCCTGTGTAGCGTATCTTCCAAGGCCTATCACAACCGTACAGTATTACAGTATTAGCGAGGAGCAAGTTGCCGCACTACGACAAAATCTTATCATGTTTGAAACTAGAGAGAAGAATATCTATGAAGATTCTCCTTTCGTGCGTGATGCAACGCGTTTTCTGAATCGGTCAGGATTTTAAAAAACTCTGTAGTCTGAGCCTGGCTTAAGAGAGAGAATCTTGGGGGAGACGTTTAATGCAGTGGGATTGTGCAGCCACAAATTCATCTGTGCTTTGAAAATAAATATTTAGCAGAACATTTTGGCACTTTGTTTTCCTGAGTCAATACAGACATTTTTCCTCTTACTGACTATAATAAATATTTAAACAACACCATTCTTTTACACAGTACACGCACCCATACCGGTGCCTTGCAACCAGGCCGCAGGGTTAAATTTAAAAAATAATTTTCTCAATTCCTCCCCTCTCTCTTCGCCTCGCTCCAGTCCCTCCATTATATCTTTCTGGCTGATTGGCTGCGACGTGCTTTAGCTGTACTGCTCTGACAGCCCGACAAGACCAAACCCCCTGGCGTGAAAGAACGAGTTTTGTTTATGTGTGTTTATGTGTGTGTGTGTGTGTGTGTGTGTGTGTGCGCCCGTCCAGCCAGAAGCACAAATGCAAAGAAGCACATCCCTTTATACAAATGAGCAAAGGCAGACAAACGGACAGAAAGAGAGCGGAAACGAGAGGAGAGTGACAATTCACGAATGCAGTAAGACAGGAGGAGAGAGGAGTGCTGTATATTCAATAAACAAGCCACACATTGCGCGTTTTTTCTTTTCTGTCTACTGGCGATCGTACAGTTTACTGCAATAAACATTTCTGCTTTGCTGGTAAAGGTTAAAGTTAGGTTATAGAGGTTCCTAAAATGTTCCCTGTTGTGGGATAAAGACATATCTTATATCTAATCTTAGAGAGGCTGGGAGGAATGCAGAGGAGAGGAGAGGATGTTTCTGCTGCTCTGGGGAGAGAACGTACAGAACTGGTTGAATACTTAAATAAAGGAACGTCCAGATCAGATAAGCGACAGAAATCTGTTTTACTCTGTTTATACTGTCCCCGGCCTTTGTAACTTCTCTGCTCACATGCTTAAAAGACAAAGTAATGACAAAATTAAACATGAATCTCTCATCTCTTATCTGTCAATGCAACCAAATGTCTAGTCTTTCCTCTGTGAATGAAAGCAGATATACAGCATCAGTCAGCTGCAGGATTATTCGCCGACTGTGGTGAACCATGACACTGTGTCGCTCCGCCGCCGTCCTACCTGAGCTACAGCCAGCGCACTCTTGTGGTCTTCTAGTGTCAGTGCCAGGTGGTCGTGGGCCACCTTCAGGTCCTGATGCTGAACCTGACCACCCGCACACACACACACACACACACACACACACACACACACACACACACACACACACACACACACACACACACACACACACACACACACACACACACACACACAATTTTAGGATTGCATTTGATCTTTATTTTAAATAAAATCTAAGATAACAGAATGCATGCCCCCCCTCCCAATATTTGCTGGCACACAATTTTCTTTTTATTATTTCTGAAATAAAAAGTTGAAAAGAGACACGTCAGTTCTCACCTGTACATCCTGCAGCTGTGTATGAATGTCATGATGGGCTTTCCTCAGCTGTTTATTTTCCTCTCTCAAGTTATATGCATTCTCTGCAGCAAAAAAAACAAAACAAAACACATAAACACTATGCTTGCAACTTAACAGGAAACACAACCAGAACAATATTTGACTGCAAGGAATCAGCAAAGATGATTAGCACCACTCCTATTTTTTTTATAATTCTTTTTTTTATCCCTATTACTCACGTTACCAACAGAGCTTCCACTTTTTTTCACATATGGCAATAAAATCCATCTGTTTAAGTTACACTTGGTGCTTATTTACCACACACTGAATGGCACAATACAAGCGCTTTGAGTTTCGGGATAAGCGCTCCATAAATCCAATATATTATTATTATTATTATTATAACAACAAACTTTTTTTCGAGATTTATAAGTCAGACATGCAGTGCTTGATACAGTCAGAAGATGGAGACAAAGTTAGTGTTTCCCGATGACGCTGCTGCAGAGCAACAGCAGCGGAACCTTGTACCTTTGAGTTGGGAGATCTCCAACTCTTTGACTTGCTGCAGCTTCTCGTAGCGATCCCGGTGCTCGTCCAGCAGCCGCCCGTGGTCCTTGTCCTGCACCTGGTTCTGCTCGTGCAGATCGTAATACTGTTTCTTCAGGTCATCGTGCTGGTTCTGACAGAAGAAAAAAAATAATTGTCAGCATGTGGTCTTTCTGTTTTTCCCTCTTCATAATAAAATCAATGAATCATCAAATCCCTAATGCAAAAATTGACCCTCCCCCACTCGGGCATAAGCTTCCTTAACAAAAAAGAGGAAGGATGTAGCGCTGCAAGGTCAGGAAGAGTGCATTTGTGTATTCAAATGAATATGAGGATATCTGTGTGAGCGCTAATGACAGGAACACAGACACCGACATGGCAACACAAGTGCGTCTCTGCGTGCGTTGGGACTCATTAAATACATACCTTTAACATCTGATGTTGCACTTGTAGAGAATTCAATCTGCTGCTGGAGTCTTGCTGTTTTTCAACATAAAAAAAACGAAAGGTTACAAAACTCGGTGACTTTGCAGTCCAGGCTAAAAGTTACTGCAACAACAGATCAGGCTAAAAAGGAATCGTTCGAGCTGGTGGTGTCAGTTACAGCGGCGCCGGTGAAAAACAAAGGCTTCGACACAAAGCTGTTTACAAGCATCACGAGCAGAAAGTGAAGTTTTGCACACGTGATAAGGAACAGCTCAATACATTGAAAGAAATGTAGATAAATGGAAAAAAAAGTTAATCGTAAGAAAAAAACGTACCTTCTCCTTGTTCAGCGACTGTTGTGCTTCAAGTTTGTAAACCAGATAATCTAGAAATCAAGAGATCATGTTGTGAAAATTTTCAATTTGGGTAAAAACTCAGTAATAATGACCTTTAAACTTTGTCACTTACATTACAATCGATTTACACATACATTTATTTGGCAGATGCATTTGTCCAAAGTGACCTGCAGTAATAATGTCAAAGCACTTACGTATTTATTGCAACCTAATATTTATTCTGCTGCCTGATTTGCGGCCACAGTGTGAGATAAGAACTTTCCAAAGCTCCTTTAAATGTAGATTCACCCCCAGGAGTCAGAGTTGAGTGTACATGTTATTTTCCTCACCTTCTTTGGCCTTTTTGTGCTCCAACCTCTCCTTCTGCAGGGACTTCTCCAACCGGGAGCGATGCTCATACACCACTACACGTGTCAAATACAGACGGGGATGAACAAAGGGAGGGAATGACGTACATGAAGAGAGAGAGAGAGAAAACACACAGAGGAGGTATAGTGAGTGGTTTGACCTCGGTTTGAGCCAGGTGGGAGGTAAACTAAACAAGAAGAGAGCTGTGATACAAACACTGCAGGAAACATTTGCACTCGGAGAAACACTCAGAGAGGCAGACGGAGAGAGGATGTGTACGTTATGGTTGATAATATTAGAGCCTAGGTGCGATATTTATTCAGCCACACATGATCTCGGGGACATGACGGCTCCTCCATCGACAGAAAGCTGTGGTATTCTTCACATCTGTGGCCGAGCAAAAAGGGTGTTTACAGATCGGGCTGCTCTTCTTGTGTCTGGTGGGTCGTGTCGGAGAGGAGAGGGATTCTTTTTAACAATGTGACCACGAAGGCAAACTACATTTATTGGTCCATAGCCATGAACCTCGGTATCACATTTGATTTGCAGCTCGTGTCCAATACCTTTTAATAAATCTTGTTACTTTCACTCAAGAAATATCGGTCAGAATCACATCTACTCTTTCTTTTTCCCGTCTTAGAGAAGCTCATTCATGCTTTTGTCTTTTCACGCTTGGACTACAAGCAATGCACAATTTACACACATGAGTCAGTCAATCCTCTTCAGTGTCTCTGCTTCAACTTGTGCAAAAGCTGCTGCTCGCATTTGAACCAACATCCAGTGCAGAGTGGCTCCATCTCCCCAATTCTTGTTTCCCTCCAATAGCTGCCGGTTAAATTTAGGATTGAATTGGGATTGTTTCAATAGCGTTTAAAGCTCAGCGTGGTCTGGCCCCCAGATATTTTAATATATAGGATCTAAGATCTTTCTAACCAACTCTTGGTGCTAGTCCTTAAGTCAAGAATGGTAAGGAAGGGTGACCGGGCTTTTGACCCTGAGGCTCTGGAATTCCTTGCCTGAGGTTATTGGACTTTACCAGCATTTTACCTGTTTTTTAGCCTTTAAATGCCTGGTTTTTAACTGATGTTGATGTTTTCAATATTTTCTTTTATTATTACTTTTCTTTTATCTTTCTTATTTTGTTTTGCCTTTTTGTTCTGTGCTGTTTTATTCCTCTGTATGTTGAAAAGCACTTGGTCACCTCGTTTATATAATTGCTATTAAAAAAAGTTGTGTCTTAATTCTGACAAGGATCAGTTAACATAATTCTTTGCGAAAATTACCCCAAAAGCTCTTGGGGTTATAAAGATCCTGCTTTATATTAAACCTACTTCTAATCTCTGTCTTCCCCAAACTCTGTCTCAATAGATCTATTTTTAAATCCCTCCATTTCTTTTACCTTCATGCGATTCAAGATTAAATTGAAATGAAACAGGAATAACCAATGTGGTTAACAGGATTGAGATAATACAGAAAAGTGTATCAAAGCTGATACAACAGATAGTTACACACACAAACCCAATGCAACACATTAGTAAGTAATGGCAGGTTTACAAGCTGTAATTAGGTGATTTTCTGAGTCACGTCTCACGGCTTCAACACAGATCCCAGAGCCTCAAACACACTTTTTGTGTTTGAGTGTTTGAGTGTCTTCTGGATTCGATTAAGTAACAACAACCAAAAAAACGGGGGGGAAAGGAGATAAAAAGAGATAATGACAAAGCATTTAAAATTAAATTAAAATAAAAAATATATATAAATCTTTGTTGAAATACATTTGTCCTGAATAAGATGAAAATCATACTGAGCTTATTATGCTCCAGATTTGAGGCTACTTATCGACTGAAGATGTCCAGAAAATGGGGTCCGGACATTTTCAGGAGTTTGGCGTTCATGCCAAGATTTGGTGACGTAAATGCTTTATGGAAAAGAAGACAGGAACGAAAACGAGGCGTTCAAGTGTCCAATCCCACACAGACTCTTCCGCGGCAGAGTTTTCAGTAGGACAGAAAGATTCCCTTGCCACAGACTTCAGACTCGCCCGACTGTAACTTTCCATACACAAAGAATCTATGAAACACGAAAATAAACTTTAAGCATTTGGCACTTCTTCTTGAAAGTCATATTAGCTGAACTTTATACATTATGACCTTCACAGACAAACTGTCCAAACTGGCGACACTGTTTTTTTCTCTCTCCAGTGACACCGCTTGTTTTACTGGTCAAATATTGGAAAAAACTTGTAACTCTTTGGCTTTCACTCATGACACACGGGGCAGTCACTTTAGACATGACATCAGGGTTCATGCGGCGACCAGTTGTCAGCGTTGACACTTTTTTTTTTACGATGCTGTGTTATGTTCATAGTTTAAATATCATGAGGTTAAATTCCTGTAAAAAATGTCTGAAATCCAACAAACTCCAAATGGCCGCCTTTCCAAAGTCCCTCTTCCCTCTGATCTTGACCAGATGGATGTTCAGCGACACCGGATCAGGGAGGTTTTGACTCGGCCTGTTGGAGTTTCTGTGCCGTCTGAGTGGACGAGGCCATGTTGCTCTTAGCTCAGGCCACACACACACCCTCTCTCTGGGGGACGACATGGACAAGTTGGCCAATAGCTACAAAGAAGCTACAGTCTTAAAAAAAAGCATGTCATTTTACTGTGCCTCTGAATTATTAAAAACTCACTAATATTTCCACAAGGTAAATCGATTATTTACTAAGGATGATCCGTTTAGAAACACAACTTGCTTCGCGTGAACATAACGTGGTTAAAGATCAAAGATGGGGGAGAAAATGTGGTTGAAATATTAAAATACAAGAAGAGCTTTTCAAAGCATTCCAATGGTAAACAAATTAATTCAATTAACTCAACTTAATCAGAAGTTAACTTTCTCAACCCAGCACAAAGAAACGTGCGACCAACATAACCACAAATATTCGAATACAAAGATCGGGATTCTGGGATTTTACCAACCCAACTTTCCAACCCCACGATACACCGATTCGTTTTACACCTGCCATGAGCATGGGAATGAACCTTCATTGTTTAAAGGCTCAGACCAATGTAACATTTCCCGTACTGTGTGGCTCAACAGCTTCGGCGGATCAAGAACAAGGGCGTTCTCTTTGGCGGTGACCTTTACTGGCCTATTGGTTTAGATGTGAAGCAGATTGGATTGGTTAGAGTTGGCCCGGGGGGTTGTGGACTGCGAATGCTGTCAATCACACAGGGAAATGGGCATCAAGATTTTGTCTGCGGTGTGTTTGTGTGTGTTCTCACTCACACACCCACTGTACTGCTGAGCACACACACACACACACAGGGGACCACTTGCGCAAAGCTCCCACTGCAACGTATGGGGAAGGGGGCGGGGGTTTCAAATTTCCTCCTTGTGTGGCAGCTTTCCGTCCACCCCCTACTGGTAAACAGAGTCCACATAGGAACCTTTATACCCAGTAATTACACATTTAAACATGCGTAAAACTAGACAAAAATAGTGGTTGTTGAGTGTTGAGTATTTTTGACTTAAATTGTAACTCAAGTTAATCTGAGAAACCTCAGACAGGTGGGACACCGGATGAGAAACTCTCCTCCTGTCTTTTACCAAAAAAATACTGGACTTCAAGATGAAGGTTGATAGACAAAGGATGTAGTCTGAAAATGGTGGTATGTTCTGTATGTTAACACCAGCACCGCTGAATCTAACAAAATCCCCAAAAGATATGAAAAAATTAATTTGACCTGAACTAATCTAATATCCGCATGAATTACCGGTTCATATTCTGAATGTTCAGAGCAGTGTGTTCTGATGTGACTTGGTTTATTTTGGGTTTCAGGTCACGCTTCATGCTGCTTTTATTCGTTTCTCGGACATCAGTCTGGAAGGCACTCTGCATGACAATATCCGACATTTTCCATTTTCATCAGGAAATAATAAATACTGAATCAGGTCCAATACTTGAATCCTTTGAATCCAGGGAGAAACCTCAAACTACAGCTCAAGCAACAAAAGTATCTACTTCCTTTTTATCCCATGAATAAAAACAAACTATGACATTGGTTGAAATAAGGCTAGATCCATACTACTAGTTTATATTTATGTTGATTTATTTGTTTAAAAGGGCCATGAATTTATATGCATGCATATTTAATTTCAACATGGAAATGAGCCAGATAAAAATAACATCCATGTGTTTTCGTTTTAAAACTGAAATGATTGTGGATTGTGTTATTGTAGATGTAGGCTAAGGGCGTTCACTGCTATAAAGAGCAGGCAACAACAGTGTTGTGATTTTATATTCTCTAGAGACTGCTGCAAGTATTATGTTTGTTTCATGTTTTTTTGCTAACAGCACTGAAACACTGGTGTGTGTGTGTGTGTGTGTGTGTGTGTGTGTGATTGTGTGTGAGGGAGTGAATGGGAGTTAAATCACAGGGACACATCTGCCAGAGAGCATACATTAACCATAAAGTGCCAGTTGATGCTTTTAAATGACTTACAACTGCCAGCCTGTGGTCATAGTGGGAGATAGTGAATCAATACAGCCCGGAGGCCCACCTCTAAATATAGGACAGGAAAACCAGCGATCAACAGTCGCCCATGGATCTCGAGTGGGCTCCACCTCGTGATTGGCTGAGTGATCCGTGGCTTCACAATGCAAGCATGGGTGTGGTGCACAGTTGCAGGGATGCAAATGAAGTCAAACAATGTCACTTTCTTCCAAGTGTCACATTATACGTTCATGCTCTCTCTGCGTCTACACATATCAGATTGACTGCAACTTTGAAAAAAAACTAAATAGAAGTAATTTGTATAATGTTGACCTGAGACAGACTGAAAGATGGTGCTCCGCCTGCTTTGTCAAGGAAACTGACTTAGTAAAAAGCATGCGAGATACTTTGTATAAAGGGCTGCCTATACTTGGAAAGCCACTGCCATTCACTGACACCTATGGGGTCAGATGTGCTGTTCGTTTCACAATGCAAATATGTCACAGAATACTTAACACGACGACAAAAGGCCTAAATCTGTGTGCATGGACAGGACAACACTGTTACACACAGTGGTTGTGTAAAAGAGATAAAGCACAAGTCTACAAGGCTGTGGATGAAGGGAGATAACAGCTGATTAGGGTTGATCAAATGCTGCAATAAATTGCAATAAATTAAAGTCTCCAGTCTGGGCTTAAAAGCCGACACACTCTCCCGACTCCCTAATGTGGGCACAAGAATTTGTTCTGAATAGATGACAATATGTAGGAGCGTACTCTCTGCGCAGGCTGTTAATTTTCAACTAACTGGCATAATGGCAAGACACAAAAATCTCACATCCTGTCCACACAGCAGAGTGTGTGTTTATGTGTATTTATGGGGCAGGAGTCAATCGAGGAGGTTACTGCAGGACAAGACTGTTAGTAGTAGTTAGTCTTGTTACTGGGAACATAGCTGTACTAATGCTGAGTGGGTGTGACACCGCTTTACGACACATGGCATAAAAGCTAACAGATCAGTCAATTATCTATGGATTTTTTTTTTGACTATTAATGTAGTTTCTACTGTTGTTTTTTTATCGTTAAATATGTGGTGACCATGCCAACAAATCTTTCCAACCACATCACGTAGTGCAACCGCAGACGCACAATGGAAAAATCTCTGATCTTTAATCTAGATCGACCACCAGAATTTTAAAATAAAGGCCTGGGAGCTACTAGACTGGCCCGACATGTCTTGCACTTCCTGTCGTCTATTAATGTTTTATGATGTAGTCACGCTCTCAACATTTTTAATGGAAGAGAGGTGTTTGAATGGGGGTTGTCTAGATTGGAAACAAGTAGAGCTGCAACAGTTAATCGATTAGTAATCGACTACTAAATTAATTGGCAACTACTTTGATAATCGACTAATCGGTTAAAGTAGATTTTTATGAAAAAAAAGTAAAAATTCTCTGATTTCAGCTTCTTACATTTGAATTTTTTGTGGTTTCTTTGCTCCTTTATGACAGTAAATTGAATAATCGTTGGTTGCAGCCCTAGAAACAAGTGATGCACGGTCCTCTTCGACAACACAGCCACAGATAGTAAAAAGCTCTTTGCTTGATGATGACATGGCGAAATTAAAACCAACAGTGTTGCCAACAACGACACCGGCGTCTTCAGTAGGGTCGTGACAGCTGTGGCCGGCAGAAGCAGATGTGCAGCCTGACCCCATGACCTCAGAGGTATAATAATGGGTGTACACTGTAAAGGTGAGATAGAATACAACCAGGGGTGTGCGTCACTGTCAGGGCCTCTCCCGCCTGTAGTAGGCATCGCCGCCGAGGAGTGTCGGGGTCAAGCTTCACTATTTACAGTAGACCTGTGCAGGGGTGGGGGGGAAGTAATCTGCTCAGACTTTAAACCTGGTTTGCCACAGGATTAGAAAAATCCACCTGAGGTCAAAGGTCAAAGACAGGCTCTGGGTTGAGACACCGCCCAGTGAGATCTGACAGACTAAATCTCTGGTGGAGCTATTCTTGCCTCTGACAATCTCACATACATACACACACACGCACACGCACGCACCCACACACCTGTTTTTTTACCCACTCTCCAAGACAGGATTTTGACGAGGTTTTGAGGTGCTGACTTGACGCCGAACTGATCCGTGGTTCGTGTCGAACTAAATCCAAGTCTTCATTTTCATTTTATCAAGTGCGGGCGTTTGATAGCGATCAGGGAAACAATAAAACCCCAGTTTTGCCAACGGAGTCTGGCGCGCCATCCAGGAAAAAATAAGAAAAAAGAAACCCCAACAACTTCTCCTCTCTCACCTGTCACCTGCACAACGGTCACATCGCACCGCCGCGTCGTTTACCTTGGAGCTGAGCCGACAGCGACTCCTGATGCTGCTGGTACTTCAGCGCCGTCGCCTCCGTCCTGCGCAGCTGCTTGTGCATCTCGAAGGACACCATGCCCGCGTACATGACCCCGCAGACGACCGTGAGCAGCAGCAGACACTGGAAGATCCTGCGCTGCCTGCGGGAGCACACCCCGCTGCCCATGGTGGACCCGCAGCCCTCCCCGCTGTCTGCGCGCGAGAGCCCCGTCGCCTCCGCGGCTGGAAACTTCCGACACAACTTCTGTTTTTCCTTTTTGGTGTACCTCCCGGTGAAGACTGAACCAGCCCAGCCCACCCCTCCTCCTCCTCCTCCTCCTCCCCTTTACTTCCCAGACATTTCCATGCAGGAAAAAAAACCCGGAAAAAAACCCGCAGGTTACTCGCTGTTTCTTTCTTCTGTGTTCATTGTTTTCGTTCCACCACTTGTGCGACTCTCTTCCGGAACTTCAAAGTCGCCGCTCAGGTTTGTTGTCGTTGCTTGACTTCACGTCCAAACTCCCGCAGCGGACAAACCGACCGTGGCTCACGGCCACGTCTTCTCGCCCGCTCTCCTTCCACACTTTTCCTTCCAGACGTTCCTCCCCCGCCCCCCCCCCCCCCCGACGCAGTTCACAGAAGATTATGAAGGAAAAGAATGATAAAGAATAAGAACCCCTCAGGTCCCCGACGAGGCCTCCTCCATTGCACCTTTAACTTCAGATACGTGTCAACCCCGCTGCTGCCTGTTGCCGTCCGACCGCAACCGCTAGAGGAAGTCCCTCCTCCGAGCGGCCGTAAACGTCGCAGTCCCCGCCCCCTCACAGGGAGAAGCCCCTTCATCGATTGGTCGCCCGAGAGCTCGATCAAAAAGTGACTGGGAACTTAAGGGAGGGCAGTTTTTCGATACTTATTAATAATAATAATAACACCACCACAAAAAAAGCTATAAGCGAAGCGAAAGAATACTCTACGGGATTATCATACACATGATGTAGAAGGGGTTGAGTCACTCACCTGTGTCCAAAATTTACTTTACAAAAGTTAAAAAGTTAATCATTAAGTCTAAATTGTTTCGAATTTTAATATTCATGGCTCGTGTACAGAAAACCAAGCAATTTAATCTAAACATATTCTTTTACTGAATGCACATTAAATCACAATTATGATAAACTATATCAATTTACATTTCCAGTGCAGATTAATATTTGTGGAAAGTTGAAATACATTTAAAAAAATCTGTAGTGCTAAATGCAATGAAACATTTGTCAAAATGAGCAAGAGGATACTTGCTATTTGCACCGACTATGTAGTGACCATGTTCTCTTCGTCTTCTCATCAAATCAACACTGTCAACTATCTTACCTGAGGGGTTTATTTCATTTTATTCAACTTTTCTGTAGCATATTTGTACAGTGTAGTGTTTGTGTTTTACATACAGGACTTACAAGGAGACGGTGTCTGGAAACATATCATGGGCACAGAGCTCAGATTTACAATAGATTTGTTCATGTACATCCTAAAAAAAAGAGAAAAAAAGAATGTTGTTCAAAGAAAATATATACGTCTCAGGAATACAGTGTCACCATTGCAGGAAAAAAACTAGTCTTATAAATACCTGTTCTACAGTATACAGTGGCAAAACATACAATAAAAGGTCCTTTTTTGTGCTAGATTGAAAAAGTATCTCGGGCTCTTTAAGAAGGAACCAAGAGAGGGCCGTGCAATATAAAAATAATCTGCAATAACTAAATTTACTTCAGTAAACAAAGTCAGAACAAATGCCAAACAAATATATACACATAATATTCACATTATTGCATCACTTGGCTGCCTGACAAAGACTATAAACAAAAAGGTCAGCCACGTTGCTCAGGTTATTGTGACGACACTGACCGACACGCACATGTAGCAGTGTAGGTGTTAACCAAATAAGAGTCAGACGGGAGAACGGTGCTCCGATTACAGGTTAGCTCATCACGAAGACACGAACGCCGGGAGTAATAAAACATGTCCACACAACAATGAGGTAGAGGAAGCTGCAGAATGTTGGTTCAGTGGATGACATGACCACAATCGTTTGGCACAATATTGAGTAGCAATATGCTTTGCTTAGTGATTGAAATTTATATTTTCTCTACTTGAACTGCTCATCAATATACCACAATTATTTGTTCTATTTGTTTTGTGTTACTCTTCACTGAAAGCTACCAAGGGAGACATGTTTTAAAAAATAAATTTGACCTGTGTAGAGCAAAGTAGAAACAAAATTCTATGTTAACAAATATTCATATTATTAGAGCCATTTTACATAATCGAATAGTCTTCTTCAGGACGCCGTTACAGGAAGACTTAACCAGTTAATGCTTCTGACATAAATGTACAGAGGCAGGTAATGTTTTAGGAATGGAGACGATAAATAACAGCAGTTTAGGATTCAAACTTAATTACATGTTTTAAATCATTTAGTTTCGAAATAGCTATACAGTGCATTTACATTAAGACTATGTTTAGCTTAAAAAGGCACAAACAACATATTCCTCAAGCAGAGAAATGCAACGCCCTTTTCTTGAAATTCCCCTGCAGTCAAACTAACATCTTTCAGGCGGAGCCACTGCCACGACAGACATCTACATCCTGTTTAACTCTATGCAATGAAGCCATAAGTCTAGTGATCTTATATTTTTCTCATGACAAATCCCCGTTAGCTACAGCTAACCATGCAGAAATGAAACTAGAAAGACGAAACATAACAAAAAACGTTACTGCTGGTTCATTTATTTTACGTCACTAAAATACCAAATAAGGTGAGAAAAAAATCCTAGTATAATACTTTGATAGTAGTATTTATAGTATATGAGACAGTAGTATTTAACCTGTCAAAAAAAAGTGTAAATGTAACAGGCACTTTGTTCTTCCATCAAGTTAGAAGACATCTGGCTCGAAGCTTCCTCCTCTGGGTGTCTCCGCTCCCCGACGGCGAATAAAAATTCAGTTATTCCGCTTAAACAAGGTCAAGAAATCCCCAAAGGAATAATTAATCAAAAACACGAGGGCTCATAATCGAATAAAAGACTTGTGTGTTGCCAACACGCCTGAAAGGAAATGTTTCTAAAGAGGTACTTGATTTGACTTGATCTCCAGTGTTAAGGAAAAATGCTCCGACCTTGATCTCACTCACTACTGCAGTGAATCGGATCCGACAGCAAAGATGTACTGGAATCCCCTGCTGGCTCCACCGCTTCCTCGTTCACACAACGCTTTCGGCAATGTGTCCATTTTCTGCGCTTCATTATGAGTAAATCACCGATCAGACAGAACCCCAAAGAATGGTCAAAAACAAAACAAAAAATGCAGACTAACCAGTCCCTTCTCGACGAAAGATTGTCCGAGTTGGTGTCCGTGCTGTGTCCTATAACACCGACAGTTCCTCTTCTTCACACAGAAGAGGTTCCACCTCTGGGACGCTGAGAAGCGCTTTGCTTTTAGCAGAGCGTTTTTTTCTGTACATGATGAACTGGGCCGTGACCTGACAAGGTTAAGGCTCATAACAAAACAGAGACAAGATATATTTTAATCTGGCAACTATTGATGCCGGCAGTGAAGGCAAAACATTATCAACACTTACGTGAGTAACAGTTCTCATGCATAGTAATTAATGTACATTGTCCCTTTTAAATAAATAAATATAAACTAGCAAAATTTATGCCTGGATGTGAATCTAAATATAAAAGTTTAAGATGTATTCAAGACAGCTCCACTGTTAAAGCAACAGTGTGTATTATTTAGGAGAACATATTCACAGAAATTTTATATATTGTCCATAACTATGTGTTCATGTATGTATAACACTGTTTTTTCGTCAACTTTGAATGAGTAAAATATAGTTACATGAGGTGGACCCGACCTCCGTGTGATTCATCATGTTTGCTACATCGTGTTGAATACGGTTGTTGCACAAAACGGTCCAGAACATTCACGTTGAATTTTCATCAACGGTGCACCACCATTAACTATCCCCTGTCGGTTGCTCAGTTGGTTGCGGTTTGCAACTTAACCTCCAGATGTCGCAAGAAAAGTACAAAAATTACACACTGTAGCTTTGACCTTGGTACAGGTTCAGGTGTTATCAGAAGATGTCATGTGTTCTAGTTGTCGTCACTTTGTGACCGGACCTGTTATTCAAAGGATACAAAGAAGTCAAGTATGAGGACTCCCAGGCTGCCGATGAGCCAGGCCAGGTGTTTGATGATGAATGTCTGTTTGGAGCCCCTCAGTGCAGGTAGGACCACGATGACACTCAAACCGTACGTCCCATTGCCCATCATGGCCAGGGCAAACAACAGGTAAGAGGTCCCCTCAGTAGACTGTCGCCGGAACTAGAAGAGATAAAGTGTACAGCATTTTATTAACAGACCAACTGGCGTGCTCATATAAAAACCCACAGTCAATGAAAAAGGTACAATATTTGGACCACAAGCCAGTTTGACTAAAAACAATGTATCCATCTTCTGTGCATTTGCACATACAACCACAACAGGAAGAAACAAATCCCACTGAAAAACTACACTAACAAATAATGAATTCATTCCGCTCACAAGTGCCGTACTGTCTGGCATACCAGTGGACATTGAAAAGAAAAGATTACATGTATTAGAAATGCAGTAACTGAAAAGAGACTTGTCAAAGCGCAAACAATAAGAGGTATGCGTGTTCTGTAAACCGGCCTAATGAGTTCCTCCAGGAAAAGAAGCATCGATCCAATGTTGTGAAACCAAAGATAAATGTTTAACCTTGTCTGAATAAAGGAGTTTCATACTTTTCTGTCCCCAACCACGTAGATTGCGACCTGGATGAGCAACTTGCCACAAGAAGTGATACGGTGGAAATGTTTTGGGCTCATTGCTGAAAAAAACTGACATGTCTGAACACGAATGGATTTCCCCAGGGCAAATCTGACTTAATGATTTACAATCGTGTGCATGTGTGTATAAGTGTGCGTGTGTGTGTCCGTGTGTCTGTGTGTGTGTGTGTGTGTGTGTGTGTGTGTGTGTGTGTGTGTGTGTGTGTGTGCGTGTGTGCGTGTGTGTGTGTGTAGTGTACGCCAAGAAGTTTCTCTTGCACTAGCAGCCTACTGAGACACAATCCCCTCTGGCGATTTTTATCTGCATCTGAGCCAAGATGTATCTTCGGTACAATGGCACCATTGTCTTCAATGCCTGGTTCTAATTTTGATACAACAACTGTAAACACAAACACACAAAAATCCCACCTCCCTCTTCAAACACACACGGTCCCTATTAAGGACTTATTGACTCGTAATAAGTTCAGACCCCCCCAGTCCAGGGATGGGATCGCGAGCAATCGGTTTTCCCCTCAGGATGGCACAGCTCACACACAAACCATGGAAACACACTACACAGCTCAACTGAGTCAACAAACAAACAAACAGATCGTCACTTACATTTTTATAGAGCTGGGGAAAACGGGAGCAGAGGTAGAAGACAGATGCCAGGTATCCACATGCGTAGCCAGTGATTTCAACTGATTTAGAGGCAGTGGGACTCTGAGAGAGAGAGGGGGGAGACAGAGGCGAAAGGGTATAAATGTTGCACCTTGGCAAGAAACAGTAAAACCCACAGTCTCCAGTCAAAAGTGTGTATCCAAAAAGCCCATGCACACAAATATACAACATATACAACACACACATCTACCTACCTGGGTGTCTAAGATTGCACTATTGTCTACGATGAGCTTGGGTAATGCCAGGAGGACGAGCGTGGCAGCGACGCACCACGTGGAGCACAGCCACTTCAACACAGGGCTCTCTGGAGGACAAACACACAAACACAGGGTGAAGATCTGACAGAGGCAAATTCAACTGCTCGCATTAACTTACATCAAAGCTGACAGTCATAAATACACAGTGTCAAGGCCTACTGTGTTTACACACAAGTAAAATTTCCTCTTTTTTCTTTATCGGAGTGATTAAAAGTATCCAGTAACAAAAGGCTGCAAATACACAGCCGACATATTCTGTATGAGCAGAGCTGTGCCCAGCATGTCTATGAGTCATTAAGCAGCTAAGCACTTTTGGATTTGGTGATAACCACCGGTAAGTACATAACAACTACATCTTTCTCCGCCATCTCTTAACTGATATTGATATATGAGTTTAAAACAAACAATCTTGAGGTGCTTTAGATTAATAATTTGAAAGTTGTATGACCTAAGCTACAGAAGTGAACACAAGTCTGTGCTCATACAATCATAGGAAACGTAGATGCAACCTGTAAATGATCTCAAACCTGGTTTGGCATTTCTGTACTGACATTGCTTTCCTTTTTTTTTTCTGACAGATACACCGACATCTACAATCAGATAAAGTCTCACTCTACCATGAACTGGAACTGTAGTGTAAAAGTACAACTCCAGTCTCAAGCTTTTTGTAAACACCGTCAGTTAGTAAGCTCACCCATCAACATGAGGACTGAAAACAGCATAATTGCAGGGAGACAGCTCTGTTCAGCGGCAGGAGTTTCATGCAGTAGTATGTTTACGAGGAAATCCACACGATTATCAAGCTGAGAAGTTGCTGAATTGTTCTCATTCCTGCTGCCAGTCACAACAGTACAGTAAACCCATAATCACAGTATTTATGTCTTTGTGAGTGTTAAGTGGTAAGTTAGCAGTGAGCCCAGATTTGCCGGTTACTGAGTCATCGACAGGAAGTACATGCTTTCTCATATTTATGCTTTTCATTAAACTGGAGGGTCACGGATCTATGGTTGACTCCCACAGCGCGCCGGCCATCGCTCGGCCTCAAGACGAGGGATAATGTTCATGGGCTTACTTCTGCTGGAGCTGTTCTTGATCTTGTAGTAGAGAAACTGGGAGATGAGGATCACGTCGGTGAAGATGTAGAACACCACTGTGACCACCTGAGAGAGGAACAGGGAGGGAAAGAGAGAGAAAGTAAGAGGGCATTTTCAGGTCAGACAGTCTTGGACAAAAGTTGCCTAGACACAAAACCTTGTGAACCTTGTGCTACGAGAAACATTCTATCTAAACATGGTGTCAAGAAAATTAACTTCAGCAATATTTTTGTTTACTTTATCTTATGTGAGCTACAAGTGAACTCAACATGTTAATGGAAGAACTCACTAAATTTAGAAAAAAATAAAGCAAGTTGGAAGTAAAGATAATAATATGTCTTTCAGATGGACAATCTGAAAGACCCCCCCACACACACACACACACACACACACACAAACTCCAGACAGAGATCCAAAGAGTTAAGCCCAAATCATCAGTAAAATGAGAGGTTAGGATGTGTGTGTGTTTGTGTGTGTGTGTGTGTTTACCTGAATTGGCAGCTGGCTGGTGAGGTAGCATCCTGCAAAGCTGGTCACGTCTCCACTGAAGAGGAAGAAGAGGAAGCCAAAAGACATGGCCTCCTCCACTTTGCCATTACGATAGGCCTCGTAGACCTGCCTAGGAACACAGACAGACAGACAGACAGAGGAGGAGGATAAGAGTTTAACCTCATGGTTCGACATTTAATTGAGATGGTAAACATCCCCATCCCCATCACCATCACCATCATCACTTACGGTAACGTGGACAGCAGGAAGCAGAACATGGACACGAGTCCTATCACCACGCTGCAGTGCTCCCACACGTTGTCCACGCACTCCTCCAGCAGGTAGAGGATCCACGGCGTCCCGTTGACACACAGCGGCCTGCCCAGCGCCGGGGCACTCCAGTTGGGGGCGGACGCGTCCACGCTCTTCCCGGCGAAGCGCGCGGCGGCCGCCATGGGGGCTGGCTCTGACTGTCCTCCAGCTCCTACTTGCCCCTGCTCCTTTGCTCCTGCTGTACCTGCTCCTCCTGCTTCTTGCTCCTTGCTCCTGCTCCTCCCCCTCCTCCTCCTCCTGCTTCTTGCTCCTTGCTCCTGCTCCTCCCCCTCCTCTTGCTCCTTGCTCCTGCTCCTCCCCCTCCTCCTCCTGCTTCTTGCTCCTGCTCCTCCCCCTCCTCCTCCTGCTCCTCCCTCCTTGCTCCTGCTCCTCCCCCTCCTCCTCCTGCTTCTTGCTCCTTGCTCCTACTCCTTGCTCCTGTGCTCCTTGCTCCTCCTACTGCACCTCCTCCTGCTTCCACAGTGTGAGTGGTAGATGTGTGCTTATGCAGGCAACAAAGCCCAGGTCTGACAACCTCACATACCTCATGCGATGGACGTGTATTGACTTGTCCTCTCATCCGACCAGTCTGCAAGTGATGAATGAATCAGACGTGGTAACTAAAAACTACAAGTAGGAAGTGGTGCAAACCCATCTCAAATTCAGTGTTCACGCATTCTATTTCTGACTATGCTTCCGTGTTTGATACGTTTGTTTGATTCCCACTCTCTTGTTGATTCTAAAAATGAGCCGAATTGGGCTAATTGTAGCTTTTGGTCTCTTGTCATTGTTTGGGCACAGACTTGAGGAAGAGATGCTAGCAAACAAAAGGAGGCTAAAATGAGCTCGGTGGTAACCGCTCACCTGACACGATGAACTCGTGGCGGACCGCAGGCTGCTCGTGGGTCCGTGTGAACGTCCGCCACATCGTCACATCTCACCTCACACGACGGGAGTCGTGAGAAGAGGGAAGATGACACGTTAGCTCCTGATGCTAACGTCCAACACTGGTGGGTCCTCTGAGTGTCAAGGCACACCGAGTGACTCGTCCACTTCCGGTCAGATTTTTCAAAATATGATGAAATAAACCAACGCTTTTACTGATCCCAGTGAGGGAAATTGGGGTAAAGTAATATAAGATAAGATAAAATAAAATAAAACACTAGATATTTCTTTACTTCCAAAATACTGGATAGGAAATGGATAAGGAAGCACATATATATTATATTTACTCCTGCAAACAGTGTGATTCCATTAAGGACATTTTTTGCCATATATGTTAGTTAAATCGACATTTATACAATTAATACAATTGTATGTTTATGTATGTTTTTACGTGTAAAAAAAAGACTACAAGGTTTTTTTTTTATTCATTCGTCGGCAACATGCCGTAATGCTTAGTGAAATACGATTTTCTTATTAAATGATAATATTTATACTTTCACTATAGACCAATATTTGTGATATCTCAATAGATAATGCTGCAATCCATTTACTGCAGCCCCATTTAAAATTTGACAAATACGGTCGCTTTTATTTTGAAGGCAAAATTGCTTCTACTACCTCCTGTTGCCTTGTCTATCCGGAAATGCGCACACAAACTGTCCAGCTTTACTTGCTATTGGCGATGCCTGGGGAAATACCGCCACCTATCGACCACGTCACATCACAACAATAAATAAATACATAAATAAGTACATAGCCTACACAAAATGTTCTACACAGAAAAACATGTATTGATGGCAGACCCTTCTTTGAATTATATTTGTCACCATGTTTTTTTTACGACTACTGTTACCACTCTTAGGCCAACTGACATCAATACTGACAATATCCATTAGAAATACGGTGATTGTTTTTTGCCAGATCATTTTTTTTTTAATCATTCATAGATACATCCTTAATCATCTATTATTTTTCTGAACCCCAGTTTGGTTTGCTGCAGACATTAAATAGCATAAGCTTGAGAAGCTGCATGGGAGAAGGGATTAGAGATAACTCTGGTTTTGGAAGACAGCCATGAAGTCATCAGGCCTCATTTACTCCTCTGCTCTCTCTCACATGCTGCCTTCAAGGTATCTTCGTAAAAATGAAAAGATTAGATCATAATTTAAAGTATTAGTAACAGTAGTGGACTAAAACAAGACCAAAATAAATCGGTTAACACGGAACTGCTGCCACAGCACAGTGAAAGAGTCAACCAGGCCCGTCATGATAACTACTTTTTGTTGCACAATATTTTTGCCATAAACAATATTATCGTCATTTTAAGACCACTTTTTGATACTGAATCATGTGAACTTGCATCATAGATCTGTTGGTCGCCGCGTGTGCTAAGAGAAATGTTATCGAAAGTTTAAAGTTGCGTTTAGGCCTCAGACAAACATGTCAAAAACCTTGACATGACATTTTCTGACATTTTCTAGACCCAAAAAGTCATTGATTACGAGAATAGGTGTAATGTCAACAAAAAAGCTTGTAGTCACATTGGCTGTTATTGAGGTCAATACAAATGTCTGAGTTCATATCAATGTACGGTACGATAAGTCGAGAACGTAATTATCGTGACAGGCCTAGAGTCAACTGAAAGAGTGTTAGGGATCTAATTTTGTGTGTACATTTTTTTTACAAGGATGCATCTCTCTCTCTCTCTCTCTCTCTCTCTGTCCTCGTACTTTCTTCGTTCTCCTAGGGGGCTTGAAGGCAGCATCCCACCCTGTCCCTCCCTCCATCCATCCACCTGTTGCGGTGCGCGCTCCGGTCGGCCGCACGAGGGCGCGCTTGCCAACGGTTCGTCGGTGACGGGGGATGATCGCGAGGCTCGCCGTGTGCTGGGGGGGGACTTGGAGCTGTGCGGAGGGGGGGTTGATTTCTGTTGCTATGTGCAGCCGTTGGACCGAGGTCCGGAGGCGCCGAGCGGAGCTTCCAGGTTCGGCGTCCCGCGCGTCCTCCTCGTCCTGCGCGCAGCAGGTAAGATGCCGGCGATTATAGAAATGAATCAGTGCTTTTCTGCATGGAATCATTCTGTCATTAGAGACAGAAACGCGTTGCCCGCGGAGGAGGGGGGTTCATGAATATCATACCACCCACATTCCTTGGTGTCGGGAAAGTTGACTGGATGATGGGCGCACCGTGCACCAGATACCTTCTTTACATTCTGGAGACGCACGGAGGGAGCGCGCAGGTGGATGGAAGAGATGTCGTGAGTGAGCTGTTGTTGCCAGTGAAGCACTGGACGGAATATAAGGTGAACTTGTTGGATAATGCATTTGTGTGTTTGCAGGAAACACACACACACACACACACACACACACACATGCAGGACACTTTTTACCTGTAACGGTAAGACTCAACCTGCAAGTGGCACATGATAGATATGGAATATTTTTTAGGTTTTGCTGGAAACATGGTGTCCCATGAAACTACTTATTCACACCTACTTTAACTCCGTGTAGTCTCTCTCTCTCTCTCTCTCTCTCTCTCTCTCTCTCTCTGTGTGTGTGTGTGTGTGTGTGTGTGTGTGTGTGTGTGTGTGTGTGTGTGTGTGTGTGTGTGTGTGTGTGTGTGTGTTTCTGTGTAAATACAGTGGAATGTGTCCTGAGAGCTTGGAAGGCAAGTTCAGTCGCATTACTCACATTCAGTCTGTGCATTTCTTCTCCTCTTCTCTTAATTCAAATCTACTGTTGCTCTCCCTTCTGAATGTGTGAACACAGAGGAAGAGGAGGAGGAGGAGGAGGAGGGAGTGGGGTGGTGGTGGTGATTGACTGTCCTCAAGGTCACAGACGTCTGAGACGGACAGATGAAGGACATTAGTGCAAAGTTATTAGTGTTTTGTCTTGATCTTTTCTCATTTTAACCAAAATCTTAACCCATCGTGTTTTGGGACGGGGACTGATGAATGGACACACGTAAATCCCATGTGTCATTTAGTGTGTCCTAAATATAATTCTCTATTTTTAACATTTTTTATTCTTTACCTGACCTACGAAGCAAAAGCTGTGATCCGTTACTAACCTCCACCCTATTCAGTTCAGTCACTCACTCAGATAATAGATGGATAATTTGTTGGACGCAGGATATGAAATTATGTCTAAACGTGGAAACCCATTAAACGTATGTTTGAGGATATTTGAAAGCAGCTTCCTGTTGAGAATGAGGTTGAGAATATACTGTATGTCGTGGACTGCATGTGTTTCTTTAAGCCGGCACTCGTGGGTGACACCACGCTGAAAGCAGAACATGTTTCCCCCCGAGCTCTCAACTCGACACTCTGGGTTCGGACTGCGGGAGGCAAGCGGGGAGCGATGAATAATGGATGGATTAGAAAACGTGCATGAATGTTAGTTGGGCTGAGTGCGGGGCGGTGATGCAATAACTGTAGCGCTGTGGAGCTGCTCCTCTCTGCTGTGGATGGAAATCCTCTCTGCAGTCACGGGCCCGAGAGCAGCAGAGCCAAACTTGAGAGCGAAAGAGGAACCCCCTGTTGTTCCCGCTTAAGGCCGGATTCACTGCCATTTGACACAGTTATGCCCGTCGAGAGAGAGAGAGAGAGACACACACACACACACACACACACACACACACACACACACACACACACACACACACACACACACGCAGAGAGAGTGAGTGAGAGGGGGAAAGGGATCTTCTTGTCGAGATCTTTTTATCTCTGTCTGGGACAGAAATTAGTTTCACCTTGGAATCCAGCACAGTTGGTCCCAGAAGAGGTCTCCGGATGACCTATCTGGGTTAGAGCCGAGTTTGAGATGAAGTGTACTGTAAGTCTTTTTCTAATATGCCTCGAAAGAAAAACAACTCTTTTGTTCTGAAGGGGTGAACCGAAGGGGGGAATGGAAGCAGAACAGAGCAAGATAGGAACTTTCATCCGCTCCTTCCATCCGTAAGTGTCACATCAAGTGTTCCAGTGGCTCTGCCTCCTCTCACCAGGTCCACAGTGACCGCTCTCCGGAGAGAGAAAATAAGACATTAGCTCCCATGTTTTCCCCTCAATGCTCTGCCTCCGTTTCCTCTCTCTGCCTCTCCACATCTCTGTACTTTTACAGTGGCCGTTTTCCACGGTTCATGTCGTACTGTTATTCCCCGTCGTTGCGCCACAGCTGCATAACTGCAGGGCATAAATAATGGAGAAATTTCCCTCACACACACACACACTTTCCAAAAGTCTCCCGCAGTATGTTCTTAAGCCTAAACCTCGGGGATCTATCTCTCGAGAAGTCTTAACTGAGAACTCTGTGACAGAGCGGACCCATTTCCAGAGTCTTCGGGGAGCCTTTTCTTTTGTGACTTATTCATCGTGCTTATTCATGAAATTCATGGCATCGGTTACATAACTGATTGGCCCAGATAAAGGGAATAACTATACAAAGTAAAACCAGCTTTTTATCACACCATTTATATGGATTCTTTCTTCTTTCTTTTTTTAATGCTCAGCATATGATGTTTTTTGGAATTAAGTCAGTGTTAGTTCTGGTTAAATTATGATCTATCTTTTTGGGTACAGTTGACTGGGAGGCGGTATTTTGAGAGGACCAGATCATTCTTCAGATCGGCTTAGCATGTACATATTTATCTTTTACTATAGCTGTTCTGTAAGTGATAAAAGAAATCTGTGCCCTGTTTGTGTAAACGATGCATAGATTAAGATACTGTACTTTCTGGCACAGTAGCAGATATATATATATATATATATCTGGTTCACCACTTTGACTCAGACATTTCAACAATTAGTAGATGCCATGAAAGTTATTCCAGGTATTAATGAAGCCCACGCTTTTTGTTGAATCCCGGATCTTTCCTGGTCAGTGATAGGCCGATACCCTCCAACGTTTCCAACCAGCAGCAAAAAGTCCCAATTAATGTTTGACTTTTGCTCTGTACACTCGAGCTCACCCACTTCGGGGCCACATCAGTGCTGCATCTTCTCTAACTTTACTTTAGTCCCATTTTCTGAACAGAAGTTCGCACATTATCAGACGGGCTCAGAGCCGACTCTGGTTCCCTATTGAAAGTTAATATGCCATCTGTGGAGTGTACCTACACTGACAAAAGAACAAAGCCAACCCTGCAGCCTTGTTCATACGAACAAATATAAATCGGTGAAGTCCAGAAGATGTGTTTTCAAAGAGATTTCTGACTGATGGGCATATTTATCTTTGTCGTAATGTGTGAGATGATAAACTTCAAACTGTTGCTTTTCAGAAGGGTTCAGGCGGCCCCCTCCTTCCATCTCCCCTCGCCTCCCCCTTTCCTCCCAATCGTAAATCCAAATTATACGTATAAATATGGAGGAAAAATAAGAAAGAAAGAAAAAAAGAAATGAACCGGGTCAAAGATGAGACAAATATTTATTCACACACAGATGAAGAAAAGACGAGAAATCAGTGAAAAGCCGTTTTTTTTGTCTTCTGTACTCCCATTCAGTCTCCCTCTCACCAAACTCCTTTATTGTGTGTGTGTGTGTGTGTGTGTGTGTGTGTGTGTGTGTGTGTGTGTGTGTGTGTGTGTGTGTGTGTGTGTGTGTGTGTGTGTGTGTGTGTGTGTGTGTGTGTGTGTGTGTGTGTGTGTGTGTGTGTGTGTGTGTGTGTGTGTGTGTGATGTCTTGCAGGCCAAGCAGGTGCACATTACACAGCAGGATAGGGCCGACTGAGCAGAGAGGGGGGGGGCGGGGAAGGAGGGGGTGGTCTGTCTTATAGGTCACACAAAAGAGGCAGTGTTTTCTCCCTCTCTCTCTCTCTCTCTCTCCCTCTCTCTCTCTCTCTTAGAGCACTGAATGAAGACAGTAGTGGCAGCGGTGGGGTAGAGAGAGAGAGAGAGAGAGGCCCTTCGGTCACATTGTCCTCACGTAGCCCTTAACTCTCACACCGGCCCCCCGGTATGCGCCCCCCCTGTCGCCCTCACTCCGTGGCCTACACTCGCAGCTCTCCCTGCAACATGTGGCTGCCGGGACGAGCTTTATACAGTCAACTGAATTTCATTGTGAAGGATTTATGCCGTCAAAGTATTTGCAGAGCGACGTAGAAACAACAACAAAACAAGAAGTTAATCAATTAACCGCGACTAAGACGTCCAGTTTATCTGGTAAGCATTAATGCACGTGTATCTGAACACTCAGGTAAAACAAGCTGCAAGTCATTCACTGTGTGTGTGTGTGTGTGTGTGTGTGTGTGTGTGTGTGTGTGTGTTTAAAGGCGCTGCATTCCTGAGCTCGCTGAGCCGTAGCTCGGTGATTAATAGTAACTAGCTGATTGTTTAAGAACTGAAATTCCTCAGGCCCATTTTTCCTCTGCTTTTTGCACGCACACACACACACACACACACACGCACACTCAGTAACGCACACTGACGCTGAATCGCGCTGGCGAGCTGTGTCATAGTGAGAGCAGGAAAAGATTCAGAAAATAAAGAATTCACTCGTGAATAGAGAGAGAGAGGAATGGTGTAGTGTAGTGACTCTCTCTGTGTGTGTGTGTGTGTGTGTGTGTGTGTGTGTGTGTGTGTGTGTGTGTGTGTGTGTGTGTGGGGTGGGGGGGGGGTGTTGTCTGCAGGTTACACAGGGAATTCAGGACACTGAAACATTATCCACCTCTGGCTTTCTCCCTCTCTACTCCTCTCTGTTTTTGTCCAACTCTCATTTGTCCCTTTTTATCTGAATTTTTAAATTTTCTTTTGAATGCCTCTGAACTTGTGATAGCCACAGCTGGAGGTATTATGTTTTTCTGTCAGGTTTTCATGGTCAAATGTCAAGGTCATTGTGACCTTACAAATCACCTTTTTGGCCATAACTTTAGAATTCCCTGGCAGATCATAATAAAATAAACGTAATAGCTTGTAATAAATTCCTCTAAAGTCATCACTGCATATATTTCACGAGTCTGGACCAAGTGGTAACCCACCGTCCGTCACGTCACTTGTTGTGTTATGAACTGCTTTTTGGAAGCCTCGAGTTTCGCATTTTGACCGGTGCCCTCTTTTCAATTTTTCAAGATTATCGAAACATTGGCTGATCTAAGTATCTTAGCTTTTCCTATGATTGGCTTAATTTCCCGGACTTGGTGAATATGTTCATTTTTATACATAGTCTATGGTCTGGACAGACATCGATGTGAACTGCCACTTGATAGGTTGGCGGTCGGCATACAACCGCAATGCGGTTACATCATGTAGATGTACAGTCCTAAATTATAAAACAAAATGCTACACTAACTTCGCCCAAATACGTCAGAAGCTGTCCAAAACTAAAATATTATATATAGAAACTGAAAACCGTTTATTCAGGTATTCGAGTATTTTCAATATTTAAAGCTGTGGACACATTTCATATTTAGCATCAATAAGTAGTGTGACATCAAGTCACAAATATAGTGAATACACACACACACACACACATATATGTATATATATGGCTAACCAGAGAAATGGCTGTGATTGTGTGTGTGTGTGTGTGTGTGTGTGTGACAGATAAATCCCTTTTCTCTTTGTTTGTGGTTGTTTTGTTGATTTCATCCCAACGGCCTGGCTTGGACCAACAAGGATTCCTGATGCGGTATCCCGGCAATGGGCGGGTTTCCACGGCCATCACAGGCTTGGCAGGAGAGATAACGCTCTCTCCCTGGTGCTCTGCTTTGTGCTTTTTCTTTTGGACTAGCTTGGACTTCCTCCAGAGAAGTGGTGTGTGAGTACGAGGAGATGAAGTCAGATTGTGGAGGGGAGCGGGTGCAGAGAGCAGACAGTGACACAGATACATACGCTTGATTGCTCATCCTGTGAACGGAGGCAGTGGAGGAGTGCAGCTCTGAGCAAAGTGATTGATCATGATTGCAGACAGCGGCTTTAAAGTGTGTGTGTGTGTGTGTGTGTGTGTGTGTGTGTGTGTGTGTGTGTGTGTGTGTGTGTGTGTGTGTGTGTGTGTGTGTGTGTGTGTGTGTGTGTGTGTGTGTGTGTGTGTGTGTGTGTGTGTGTGTGAGTGTGTGTGCGCGTGCGTTCGTGTGTGTGTGCGTGCGTGTCTGCGTGCTCGTGCATGTGTGTGTGTGTGTGTGTGTGTGTGTGTTTTTCTTGCTTGCAGATTATTAATCTAGCATCACAGGAAACATGTGTTAAAGTGTATGTGTTAAAGTTTGTTCTACATGTGGGAGAACTGGTATGTGAAGCCAGGGCTATATCACACTTTTTGTGTGTGTGCGCGCGCATGTGCGTGCGTGCGTGTGTGTGTGTCTAATTCTCCATATTCCCAGTGCCCCTGATAGTGTTAATGTTTTAATGTTTACTTGAGGCAGACAGGAAGAGCGGCATTGGCAAGTGAATGGTTAACATTGTACACGTGAAATATTTACACTTCTAAATTCATTGCACACAATGTGTCTTCTCAGTCAACCATTCCATTTATGTCTATTATTAATTACTGCCTCTAGGAATTACTGAAAAGCAAAGTTAGATTATAGCACTGACTATTTTTGCCATATTTGATCCTTACACTAAAACAGTGCGACTCCACCCACTGATACTCTGACTTCAGCCCGGTATCATTTTCATATGCCAAAATGACAGTGAGACAGAGACTCAGTCTTCACTGTTCAAACAAACTCCTCTGGGACCTGTATGCTCACACTTCACTGGAGTTCATGTATGCGTGTTTGTGTATATTGTAGGTATGCATGATTTCATTGTCGATATGTCACACATTTACGCACAGGAGTCATTTAGTTCACATGATCACATATTAACTTACACTTGCTGCACATGTAGAAAACTAAAAGGGCAGGAAAAGCTTTGGAAGAGGAGTGCTTGAGCAGATATTTATGTTGTTGAATGTCTCTTTACAATGAAGCAATAGGTAGATTTGTTTTTGGCAATATGCTCAATATGCTTGTGCTGAGCGTTAAAGAAGAAGATTGATACCTTTCTTATGTCTGGTTTTGTAGGGGGGGGGGGGGGGGGGGGGGGGGGGGGGGGTTGTGCCTGACTAATTTCTTGTAGATTCCCAGAAGTTACTGTCCACATGTTGGTGTGCATATTCTGTTACCTATATATGTACATATATATATATATATATATATATATATATATATATATATATATATATATATATATATATATATATATATATATTCAGAGCTGCAACACTTAATCGATTAAAAGATTAGTAATCGATTACAAAATTAATCGCCAACTATTTTGAGAATCGATAAATCGGCTCACAGTAAACTGAATATCTTTTGTGTGTGGACAAAAAGAAAACACCATCTTGGGGGTGTGGGAAACACAATCAACATTTTATGACACTACGGACCAAACAACTCCTCGATTAATTGATAATTAAAATAATCGTTAGTTGCAGCCCTATTGGATTTCGCTGTTTCCCTGCTTCCAGTCTTCATGCTAAGCTAATCTAACTGACCCGCTTTCCTATTTATCAGACAACCTAGTACCTGCGGCCATAGCAGCACTCGACCAGACGTCCCGCCGCTAACCCAGCTCGGCCCTTTCACTGTCCATTAATGTTACATATTCATGAGTGTCCTTTTTCTGTCATCGTTGCCGTTCAATGATGTGCAGTGTTGTAACGGTGTGATGTGGGAAGGAGGTATCTTACAGTATGTGAATATATATTTGTCAAAATGTCAAACTATTCCTTTAATATTGACTCTTGATCCAATTCTGTTTCTCGGCTGTCCAAGTTGTTCAAGTCAGTTTCTCGAGACGTAAAAATCAGTAAAGTAATTCCGAATAAAGCTTCTGGAATGGCTTTTTTTTTCACGTCTCCGCTGCTCAGTGTATTACTTGCCAGAATATTGTTTTGTATATAAAAATGAATACCCCAGCATTTCGATAATTTGATCATGCTCTCCCTGTCTGTCCACGTCTCTCCTTCAGGAAGAAAGACGGCCTTCTCCAGAATATGCCTTGTCTCCATGGTAACAGGCCTCAGGCAGACCCTCGCTCTCACCCAGCCCTACCTGATCCTGGACTGTCCCGAAGAGGATTTCAACAAAGACATAGATAAAATGAATGATTCCTAATTTATTATTTATAACCAAATTTTCTCCTGGAGAATTTAGATTGCATCTGAGTGCAATGATATTAGTTTAGAAAGTATTACTCTCTACTGTTTAGGGATCACCATGCAAAGGATCCGGTAAACTATTTAGATAGTTTCCTTAAGCCAAAGAATGAGAATCTCCTTGCTGTAACTCAAGACGTTTTCAATTAAGGACATTTTAAACTGGGCAACAACAGTGCCAGACTGGGCCGTCCCAAACCAGGACCAGGATGCACCAGCTGTTCAGTCAGGTGCTCGGCCAGCGGGATCTCTCCCGGGCGGGGGATCTGTTCTCTCTGGAAGACGCAGAGATCGAAGACTGTCTGTCACAAGCTCTGGACCAGATCAAGGCCATCTCCTGCTCACCGGTGAGCAGAGCAGGCGTGTTCAGACAGGAAACCAACACACACACACACAGACGATGTTTCTCCACAACGTCTGTTTCATTCATTATTCATAATCTCATTATCATAATTAATCTTCTCTGTCCTTCGTTTATCATTGCATCCTGTTGCTGTCTGCCGGCTGACAGGACTACTTGACCAATGACAATTACCAGGCAGTGGTGGAGATTTGCATAACGCGCATCACCACGGCCATAAGGGAGACGAGCTCCATCGAGCGGCACAGCATGGCGCTGGTGGGGCTGTGGGAGTCGTGTCTGGAACACAACCTCACCCCACAAGGTGAAAACACAGAGGACACGCCGCATGCCAAGATTGCCTCCGACATCACCAGCTGCATCCTGCAGGTATAACACGCACGCACACACACACACACACACGCACACACACGCACACGCACACACACACACACACACACACACACTAGACGTTGTAATGTAAAATTATCCCGCCTGACGTATACACTGCACATATGTGCTATATGTTGATGGTCCCCATTTCCAAGTCATAAGCTCCAGATTCTGAAACTGTTCAGAACATCACGTTGAAAGGTATTCTGGGATTTCAGAAGTTCCCAGTTACATCATGCAGAATATGCAAAGGCCGTGGCTAGCACACTTCAAGGGCTTCAAAGTGTAAATCAAACTTGTGCCTCCTTTCCCCCTCAGACCTCCACAGCTAGAAGGCTTAAAAGCAGAGGGGCTTTCTCTCTCTCTCTCTCTCTCTCTCTCTCTCTCTCTCTCTCTCTATTTCTCTCTCTCTCTCTCTCTCTCTCTGTATTGGAAAGTGCTTAATACCACTGTAATGAAACACTGAATCTTGAGAAAAGGCATACACACACACACACGCACACACACACACACACACACACCCACCCACACACACACACACGCGCACTCGTAGAGGTGAGACTTAAATGTCTGACAGCTCTGACAGCAGCTCCTGGCTCTGTTGTCCTGACTCCAACATTCACCAGGGGAGCACTTCCCTCTCTTCTCTCTGTCACTTTTTCTGTCTGTTTTTTCACTTGTCCTCTCTCACTCGCCTTCGCTCTCTTGCCGTGTCTTTATGTCCTCTCCTTTCTTCCTGTCATTTGGAAGCCACAGATGCACGACGACACCCTTCCACTGAAACTCCCACAGAGAGCAGGAGAGAACTAAGCAGCAGACTGTAGGATGAAGGGTTGTCTGCTGCGAGCACACACACACACACACACACACACACACACACACGCGCACACAGAGATACACACAGATTTCTGGCTTATGATGAGATGATGCTCTTTTTATATGCACTCCTTCATCTGCGCCGTGCCTGACATTAAAGTGACTTTTCCTGCTAATATGAGAGCGAGAGAGACGGGACAGATGAATAAATCTGCACGTCGTCCATACGTGCGTAACCTGCTCGAGTTGCATCCACTGCCGACATCATGTGTTCCCCTGGTCCTTGTTATATACAGACCGAGCACAGTGTCGTACAACATATACAACAATAACACAAAGAGCTCAAAGCTCCCAATAAACAACATTTTTTAAATATTTTCCCTGTATGTATATCTATTCATTCACATTTAGTTAAAAATTAGGGCCCGCCAAAAATGAGTCTGACTGGTGGAATGATTACTTTTTTGTGTGGATTCGCTGTCTGCACTGCCATCGTGTGGCAGATTAGAGGCGCGACATAGAGAGTGAGAGCAAGTACAATGTCTCCACTGGCAGTTAGAGAAACTCACTAAAATCTCAACATCAGGTTTAAAAGGCATTCTGGGAATCTTTAACTTGGAGTTGATAAGGAAAGTACATCAAAGAAAAAAAATACACGAAATGGAATATCCAGGAAGTGCAGTCAACATCACATTGTGATCATATACAATGTGACACATCCAAAGGTGGGTTTGTGATTTCAGAGAAAAAAGCTGTCGATGTAAAATCACTGCCATTGGGTTTTTGAAACGACAGTGAATTTTCTTTTCATGGCCGGTCCCGTCGACTCGGTGGTCCGACTCGCCAGCTGAGGGTGCTGGTGCGTTTCAAACCCGCTGCCTGCTGCTTTGGTTCAAACGCATGCCAGTGTTTACGTCCTCCGTTGCAACGCACGCTCCCGTCACTCCTCGCTGCACTTGCATCACGTCATTTAAACCCCAAAAAGACAACTGTCTCATTGTCTCACAGGCCGCTTGAATCTTAATCTGATACTTACTGCAGATGCTTATGGATTAAAATTGCCCCCCCCCCAAAAAAAATCCATAAATTTTTTTCTCATTGTTAATGTGAGTATTTATCCCTTTGCAGCCTTACATAACAAACACAGTTTGTTGTTCTCGGCCATTGTAGATGATAAGAAATACAATAAAAGTCCAGCCTCCTTTCCTGGACCTTCTGCTTGTAACGCCTGTGACGTTTTCTGTGAATATCGTTAATCCGTGTCCTCCTTTCCCTGTATTTTTTTTTTCGGCAACTCCATTATGCTTGCGTTGCATTATACCCATTGTCTACATGTACTCCACAAAAGTGTCCTTTTGTTAATACAGTGTGGTGCAGTACTGGGACTGCAGGGTTTTGCTCTACCAGTGTTCTACATGGTTAAACCTTTTTTAACACAAACCAGGCTTGTCCCTTTTACGTACTTGAGTATACGACTGTTGCCGTCTCCTGAACCTCTTCTCTGCTCGTGTCCCCCCCCCCCCCCCCCCCCCCCCCAAGAACTACAGCTGTCCCTCGGTCATGGTGCTGGCCGTCCCGGTAGCGGTGCGGTTCCTGCAAAGAGGGAACAGGGAGCTGAGCAGGAACATGTCCAGCTACCTCTCCCTGGCCGCCATCGCCAAGGCTGATCTGCTGGCCGAGCACACGGAGGCCATAACCCTCAGCGTGCTGGGAGGTAGGGCACACACACACAGACACACAGACACACAGACACAGACACAGACACAGACACAGACACACAGAGACACACACACACACACACACACAGACACACAGACACACACACACAATTTTTCAGGACCTGTGCACACTTTCATATATAAAGCGTACATGCACACAAACACATGTGCGTAAACAGATTTTAATCCACAAACTTGACAAGTGAACCATGTTGTTTTCTGAGCTGTGCGGCCTAAACTTGTGCGGCCTAAACTCCTGCTCGGTTTCTGCTTCTCCCGTTAGATACAGATCTTCCCCCCACACTTAAGGAACAGTGGGTCTGTGTGTGGATGTGTCTTTTGCAGAGACTGTGAAGGAAAAGCGAGGTGCACAGAGAGCTTTGCGGGAAAGTCCAGCTTAAGAATGAACATCGAGAAAGATTCAAGACCATCACAGTTGTTATTCTGTTTGCCATAGTTGTTGGAAGTTGACATGCGGGTTTGGCCTGAGGATTCAGCACTTGTTACTGTTAGAAAACCTGCAACAATGGGATCAACTGTTTTGAAGGAGTGGAAAAGGGATTTACAGACGTAATCAGTAGTTGTAGTAGCAAACCACAGTCGTGTCCCATCGTAAGCCAGAGTGAGTACTGGTATATTGGCTGCCAGCTCCCTGAGGGTGATGGTAGTGATGGTGAATAGCAGCTGCTACAGATTATCTGTTCCCTGGTGTTACTGCGCTTACAGTATTGTGGGGGGAAAAAGAAAAGCTCTGTTTTGTCTTGTGCAGGTTAACATGTTAACATCTGTGCGTGTGCGCGCGTGTGTGTAAATATGTTTTTCAACTCTGTTCTTTATTCTCTCCTTTCTGATCAGAACGTATAAAACAGGTTCTGTGTGTTCAATACTTCTGTTTACATCTCGTCCGTCCTGTCCGCAGTCAACAAACCAAATTCATGCCTTTGGCCCAGATCCCTCAACTTCCATTTTTAATAAGGTCGAAGAGCGGAGCCCAGACGACCTCTGCTCGGTGGTTAAAGAAAAATATGGCCTGAAATGTTTTCCTTCACTTCACATGTTCAAGTTTACGAGTGCAGTGTAGGTCTTTAAAGGTCCATAGTTAGCACCGCCTGATGGAGACCTGTTTACCCCGTAGGCCTTCACACACACACACACACACACACACACACACACACACACACACTAGCACACTAGCATGTGGTACGTATCACCTCACGCATCACCGTGGTGATGCTCCTATGGAGCACGTCTTCTTCCAGCAGTTCGGCACATGACGCAGCTCAGCTCTCTGCTGTCTGCCTTTCAATTTTGTTGTTGTTTTTATTTATTTAAAAAAAAATTTTTGTACAGTACAATGACAATAGAGGCAATAGATTCTCCTCTATTCTGGTTCATTTTTACAAGTGCGGTGTAGCCAGGTTTGGGTCTTGGAGCATCAAATAGTTGGAAGACACTTTTCGGTTCATAAACCTGTGGGTGGAAGTGGAGATACCAAGCGGTCCCTGCCAGTGGGAAAAACCCAAATCTCAAGTACTTTGTTTACAACGAGTCAGCGTGGCTTAATGCAGATGTGGGAAGTGCATTAAAAGGCGGTTCTTCTGTTGAATGTAGACCAAACACAGGGACACCACAACTTCTCTCCAGATGTCATAACATCCTATCAGGTCACGTTATCTGTTTAAAGTTTCATCTCGGTGCCTCTTCTTTTTGGAAATATTGTTTACGTTTTCAGCGAGGAGAGATATAGTAATATATTTGGGTGTTCGTTTAGACCTCCAAGTGCCTTTTTGGTGAGAAATATTGAACGTGATTCAATGTCGTGTTTAAACCCAATGTTTTCATTTTCTACACAGTAACAATGTGAGATCTGAATATTTGTGCTTCACTTTTACATGCACCGCACCAAACACAGCGAAGCCAAATGCAGTTCATGTCACAGGCCCACACTGGTCGTATCAGTGTGTCATTTTAATGTTTACACTCATTAGCCCACATACGCATGTATCACGTTCCTCAACCATCCGGTCATAATGATTTTTATTTCCAAACTGTGACCCTGCTATTTTTCTTCCATTAATTTTATAACACACTCGCACGCAAACGAGTGAACGAGAGACAAGCGGTGAAAGGAGGAGAGAGAGAAAGAGAGAAAGAGGGGACGGTGGGGTTTATTGAAGCTGGGATCTGAAACACTCATACTTCATGATCAAGAATCACTGGGGGGGTTGTTACAGCGAGATCAGATTTATGTTTCCTTGGGCGTTTTTTTTGTTGCAGCCCTGGTAGTTTCAGAATGTTACCCCCTGCTGCAGCTCACTCCTGATCTGTTTCCACCTCTTTTTTAACAAGCCTGGACCGGCGACTTCTCTCCACTCCCTCTGAAACTTCAGCATAAACACAACACAACATAAATACTACTAACGTACATCAACATCGCACCGACAACAGATGAACTTTTGTCTGCAGAAAGTGAGCTGACGCAATGTTGTTTGGGTGACGTTGATGATGGGGCTGTGATGGGTTGGTTACATGAGTTGGATGGACTGTGCGAGTGCAAGTTTTTTTTCATGCTGCGAGTTTGTTACTGAAGCCTGAAGTTGCAACATGCGGGTTTCGTTTAACTCGTTTTATTAACTTCTCTGTGTTCTGTGGAAGGCAGCCTGTTGGCACATGGTCTTGGCTGTATTTTTATTTTATTACTTCCTTCAAGGAGGTAGTGTTTTCAACCCCTATCTGTTGGTCTGTGGTTTTCTTTGTTTATGAGCAGATGAATCAAAAACTACTGAATTGAATTAGATTGGTGGAAGGATGGGACATGGCCCAAGAAAGAACCCATTCAATTTTGGGTCGGATCCAGAAAAAAAGGGCATCGTCGCGTCGCGTCGCATTGAGTTGTGTTGTGTCGAGAACATTACTTGTTCGACACTTTCACTCATTTCCCAGGGAAAGATGCATTAATCTTGATGAAACAAAAAGGCAGATTTAGGGAACTGTTATTTATGTGTGTGCTTTTTGGTGCAGCTTGATTTAATTTGAAGAGACTCTTGGGCCCTTGGCAGAGTCATGCGCGCTAATGAGTGCCATTCTAGGTTTGTGTTATTTATTTTGTACACATGTATTTCAATTATGAATCTGTCTTTTCATTGTATTGTGTATTTTGTGTGTGTGTGTGTGTGTGTGTGTGTGTGTGTGTGTGTGTGTGTGTGTGTGTGTGTGTGTGTGTGTGTGTGTGTGTGTGTGTGTGTGTGTGTGTGTGTGTGTGTGTGTGTGTGTGTGTGTGTGTGTGTGTGTGTGTGTTGAGTAACAGCAGTGAGAAGGTTTTTTCAGCCTGCTACAGTAAGCCGCAACACAACTTAGTCATTGTCAGATATTATAATATACTGTATATGCCATATTTGGCATTGCTTTGACCCCACAGGGATGTGGAGCCTAGAGTAAAATTTTCTCCTCAAAGAAAAAACCTTATCTTAAGGTAGCACTGAAGTTTGGAAAGAGTCAAAGTCGTCAGTCAAAGTTGCGTCTTTTTTGCCCTCCCCTGCTGCAAAACATCTGTAGGTACTGTACTGTGGTTTTAAAGGCTGCTGGGTGAGGGACCGGAGGGGGGTAGAAATGGGGCTGAGTGTGAAAGGTGACCTTTCCCTTTAGAAACAGGTCAGGGGAACATTTGGAGACTAAGCAGTGATCGTATAGCTGCAGGAGAAACCTGTTATGTTTCACTAACGGGCTTGTAGCAAGATGTGCCACACTGCCACTGTAAACTATGACCATATGTGAGCAGCACAAAACGTGCATGCAAATGGATGCAGAGGATTTCTACATGATTACATATAGTATATGAACATATTTTTATGATGTGTCTTGCATACTTTATACCATAAGCTCAGGAAGTGAACTTTTGCACTCCTCTTCTCTTGAGAATCTGGATCTTCCCTCTTTTAGATGTTGCTCTTTACATTATTTACGGAGACAAGCTTACTGTATTAGCGTCAGATATACTTGTTGCCTTGAAAACCTTCAGTCAACAGGCAACAGACAGTCAAACGTTCATTTTTAAGTCAAATAAACAAAGTAGCCGCCAGATCTTTTGGCAGGTTACAGTCAGATGGTTTGGGACAACATTGAGTTCACACACTACACCAGTGAGTGTACTGTGTACACACTGTACTGCATGTACGTGTACTAACTGAAGTATCTGATTTGAGACACTGCATTTATGTAAATGACAATAGTCAAACTCTTTCTTAATTTTGAAGTGACAACAGCAGTAACACCAGAAAAGAGATATACAGTACTAAAATGTTTAAAATGTTTATTCATAACTCTCCATTCATCCAGTCATGTTATGCAAAATATATTTATGTACAAAATACATTCACGTTCACCTTTACACAAACAAACAAAAGCAATTTACATTATATTACAAGACAACTTAGTTCATAAAAGATTACATTGTGTAAACATTATCCTCAGTTTCTTTAGCATTCTCAGAAAAAAAATCGCGATCTCCAATGACAAATAAAAGTTTTGCTGACTTACTTTATGCAGTATCAAAAAAGAAGACATATATATTACCCTACAATTAAATGAGAACTACTGACAAAAAAAACAACAGCAACAAAGCAGAACTGGAATTATATCATATGCCTGTAAACACTTTGAAGGGTACACATTTGGAAATGTAAGATGCTTTAAACCATTTCACAAATTTCAAGAAAATGATGATAAAAAATTATCATTTTGTTTGAAGTTATTTCTACTCACTATGTGGCCATGCTTGAAGTGTAAGCAAGTACAGCAGTTTTCAGTCGCACAAGTATTTCATAAATCACATGCGTTACATTAAAACACATAATAATTGCATTTGTATGATACTTCTTCTTTCAGTTGTTATGACGATTGATGACAGTCAACTTTTAGCCTCTGATAAATGTATCTCCTCGACTGCAAAAGGAAATAATTTGTTATGTCAATGTTTCCAAGTAAAATACAAAGGGGAAATGGGTTTTGCATTGATATTAACTGCACTTGCACAAAAAATAGAAAGAAGGAAACTGCATTATTACTTAATAAAACAAAAACATGTCATTCTACAATTAAAATATGATCTCTTGTAATTGTTTGTGACCTCTCATTTTGCTCTCCTGCGCGGCTCTGTGGTGATTACTCTGTTTACCCATTCACTTTATCAATAGACTCTTTGTCTTTCTTACAGTCTAATTAAGTCTTTGGTAAATGTTGCTTGCAGCACGTTTCCTGCACCACTGCACGTTTTATAAACTGATTTCACGTGTGTGTGTGTGTGTGTGTGTGTGTGTGTGTGTGTGTGTGTGTGTCCGAGTGTGTGCGTGTGTGTGTGTGTATGTGTATGTGTGTTATGGCCTCGGTTCAAAAGGTTATGTTACAAAAATAAACTTCAGTCTCTCACAGCATTCACTTCCTCTCATTCGAACACGTCCAGTAGAGTTCATTGCAGCGTCAATGTGTTTCATATGAATAATGATGATGAAGATGATGAATAAAACTTGATAACAACATACTATTTCAGACATTTAACTATAGGGAAGGGTATAAGTTTGATTATAGCACATGTGAGATGCTCTCTTCAATTCTAGCATGAAAAACCGTACTATGATGTTGCTGATATGAAGATGACGAGGATGACCATGGTCATTTTGATGGTGATGAAGATCTCAAAGAGTCGGTTAGTAGATGAACTGAGCGCCTCCGTGAGGCACCATCTCCGTCATGCCCCACGCCACCATGTTTCCTCTCTGCTCACAGCCCTGACCTTTCAGCGAAGCCAGCTGGGAAATCTGCTCCTCTGACAGCACCCTGTCCCACATATTCACTCCTGTCATCTTCCCGGCGAACGCCAGCTTGGGATCGAACCCTCCCTCAAAACCTTCCAGGCCGCTCCCGCTGCTTGGAGACTGAGGGCAGCAGCCATTCCTTTCCTGCCCCAGCTGGAGGGAGCCCCCGGCTGGTATGAGGTGTCCCTCAGCCACTCCGGGTGTGGAGGCCACCTTTTTCCCATCTGCCCACAGGGTTGCCAGACCCTGCTGGGAGGACCAAGCCCCACACAAGTGGATCCACTCTCCAGGTTTCACCACGCCCCGTGCCTCCACCAGATGAGCCTCTCCTCCGATGGTGAAGAGCGCAGAGTTTTGGCCGAGCAGCAGCTGGATCTCATATGGGTTGCGACGGTTTCCGTAGGAGAAGAGCACAGTTTTGTTGGAGACGGTGGTCGGCTTCAACCACATGCAGATGGTGAAGGAGGAGATGGAGAGAGGGACTTCTGGTATGACGGAGGTGTAGATTCGTCGGGATCGCATTGGGAAGAGGAGGGCCATATCACAGCCTATGCAACAAGAAGACGTGATGATGTTAATTGTCACTGAATAAAAGTGTCTTTTCAAATGCCGCTACAGGTCAACTTTTATGAATATGCTGAAAGTCATGACAATATTTAAGTAGGAGCAAATTTGACAAGGGCCAAACTACAGTTTACACTAGTAGGTAACTAAGCATGTCTTTTTAGGAATATGGGTCACACTCAGGGCTCATAATTTGAATAAGGTTACGTGTATCAATGAATTGTTGATTAATAATTCACCCCTGTCCTAATGCAGATGTCTACATTTATGTAAATGGCATTGAAAGAACAATCTCAATAACTTAGGCTGAAAAAACCCCCAACAACTAATCATATTGTTTTAAATCTTGAGTAAGTTAAATAAGTTAATTAAGTAAGTCAAGTTATTCAACTGGAGAAAGCTTTGTTGTGCAGTTGTGTAGATGTTATTTCCATTAGCTTTACTGAAAAGGAAGATATAGCTGGCTGTCATCAACATAGCAATATGATACGGCATGAAAAAGAGAAATCTAATGGGCCGGAAATTGAACCTTGTGGGACTCCACATAAAATGATGGTTGCGGATGAAGCTCAATTTCCAGTGGGTATAGGTTTAACACAACAGCTCAATATGAAGAAAATATCTTAAGTATTTAAAGTATCTAAAGTTGCAACTAGTTCAATTTAGTTATACTCTCATATTTACTTGTAGCAGTTACTGGTCTCCTACAGCGTTGGTAGAAATTTGGAAATGTGATCTACCGGCAAAGGCTTGTCCAGCTGCAGTGTATAACACACATACACACACTGGTAAAATGAGAGCGACTGTCAAAGTTCAGTTCACGGTCATTTTTTTTTCCTGCCCCTCCAACAAACACACTTCCCTCTCTGGGTCGTCTGGTTCATTGGTTCGTTCGGCTTCGTTTTAGTCTTCAAACGTGGTTTGTGCAGCTAAAGTTCTGTTGCAGGTATAGTAAACATCCCAACCTGTATCCTTAATTTTGCATTTATTTTGATTCTCCATTACTGTCTCTCTCCCTCGCATTTCCTCAGTTGTACTCTTCACCCCCCCCCCCCCCCCCCCCCCCCTTTCAAGTTAGCAGAAACGCTCCCTACCTACTAAAACAGGAGAACCCAAATATTGATGTTACATTTCACTCAGGTTGCTGCCACTCAGACAAAAATAGGGAAAAACACATTTTGAACATTCACATTTGTGTGTGTGTGTGTGTGTGTGTGTGTGTGTGTGTGCGCGTGCGTGTGTGTGTGCGCCCATGATGGTTTCCATCTGGTTCTAGTTTCCCAGGGTGCTTTGGTGTGGTTTTTGCGGCAGCAGGCATGATTACACCTATGTCTGCTCTGTGTGTATAGGCCAGACTTACATTTCTGGACTGTAAATGTGTGCGTTCACGTGGATGCAGTTGTGTGAGTGTGCGCATGTGTGTGAGATGAGTAATGTGTTTTTGCCCGTTTTTATTTGATCATCTCGAGGAAATGAAGTTGTGCGACTGACGTGAGCGGTACCTTTGTAGGACTTAACTTGCTCCAGGTTTACTCACATTTAGTCACTTAATCACTAACGTTGGTCATCAGTGTTAATCTCAGTAGTTGCTCTGCTAACTCAAAACAATTGCCCTAGTATCCTACTGTAGTCCAGTAGGAGTGATGTCCAAAGACCAAGTTTGTGTATTATCTTTTTTTAGATGGTCTGAGTTGAAAGTTTAATCCAGTTTTTCTGTTGTTTTTCTTCAGTGAAGACTCTTGAAAAAGTGGGTGTAAGTGTTGTAAGAGCCAATATACCAGCGTTATACATCTGACCCTTCACCGGCCTTCTTCTTGTTTGTCCTGACCGTACTGACTGAGTGATGTGAAAAGAATAGGTTGCTACTTGAGGAGGACAAAACGCCGGGAGACAGACAGAGGAAGTGGAAAAGGTATTTAGGACGAACACACGCCGGATGATTAGTTGTTTGGAAGCCAGGGCTGACAGGGGGGGGGGTCTCATTCTTTTACTTCAAGCGTGACCTGAATGTGTCAGCACAGGAAGAAAAAAAACCTGGAGGGGTAAGGTTGTTTGGGTGGCACTGCTGAGAAAGGTGAAGAGAAGAGGTGAAAACAAAAGAGAGAAAGGTGAAGAGAAATACAAAGATACAGAAAGCAACAGGTAAAGACAGACACAAATTGCTGATGGCAAGACGGATTTCTTTACCTGCGGGTAGGTATCTTTGCCTCAATGACCCCACCACCTCCTCCAGCTCCTCCCTCGTCTGTTGCAGCGCAGCCAGCACTCCATCCAGGGCCACCTCATGCGATGTGACCGCCTGCTCCAGGTGCCCGGCACCTCCACTCTCTGCGATCTGGAATCCCGTCTTGGTATTCCTGCCCATTCCGGCTCCAGCGCTGCTGAAGCAGCCGGTCTCCAGCTTGGTGAGTCGGGAAGATTGTGTCCGCGCCGCAGAGAGGAGCTGTTGCAGCATCGGCTCCAGGTTGTCGGAATTCTCTACAGAATTCCCGGCAGCGGCAGACGTCTGACCTCCTATTTTGAGGCGCTCAAGGGTTTCCCTTATGCGAAACTCGAGTTGCGAGGCCATCCTTCTTCCCACTGTCTCCACTGCCATCCCACAGGAGCCACCGTACTGGGCAACAGACCTGACCCAATAGACCAATGTGGGAACACGTGATGAATACTCTTTTACTATTATGAACCTTCTATAGTCCAAATGATTAATCAATCGATCAAGAAAATAAGTGATACATGATTCGATAGTTTTCCTCTCATTGCCCTTGTCCAAACGAACCTGAGCATTTCTCCGCGCAGTGACCCCATCTCCACCTTGACGATTTCATCAGCATACTGAAGCAGCATGTTCTCCCTCATCTGACTGTTCTCCAGCATCGAGAACATTTTGTCCCACTTGGTCAGGTCTGAGGAGCTGCAGGGTGCAGAGCTCGGCGTGGCTGGGGAGTGGAGAATACGGTGGGAAGATGGGGAGAGGGATTCAAGTTAAGATGACCAACAGAAGAGATGAAATCACCGGGGCTTCTGCTGCATGCATCATTTTGGATAGGACAAGGGATAGAACGAAATTGTTCCCATAATACTTTGGGTAGTTGCCAAGGAGTCAGGTAATCGGCTATGGGCTACAACCAGCCAATAGCTTTGACAAAATCATGGGAAAGCAAATGCGGGAATGAGACACACTGTTCCAATTAACTCGCGAGCCTGTTTATACCTGCAAAGTTACTCTAGAGGGGCATTATCACAGGACGGTAGGATTTGTTTTGGCTGCCTGTCCCCGAGGTTCAAAGTGAATGTCCGTGCACTCTGTTCCCTCTGACGCACCACACTCAGAAGCTCAGCGCCGACAGCGGTTTACGACGGATGTTGATGGATATGGGAGTGAGTGGAGTGAAAAGAGAGTCTTAGGAGTACGATTGCAATTGCTTGGGGCCTTTGACCCTTTTTGGTACCGGGGAGGTCTGGCGTCACCTGCCCAAAATTGCCCCTGAAGACTTCGCCATCAGTACTGGTGAAATTTGGCGTGCAGAGTGAAGAGCTTTGAGTGGCCAATGAGACTAGTACAGTGCAGTCCATTCACCATTTGTTGTTCCTTTTTTGTAAGGAATCCATCTCATCCAATTGACTTCACGGCGGCTGACATGAATGAGCTTCAACCGTGACGTGAATGAGCCTCTAACTTCTTCGCTGCATGTGTGTTCATTTTGCATGAAATTAGAACCAAAAACATGGTGATTTGCTGTTATAAAAGCAGGATTTCCGCAGTGCACGGCATTTCAGTCACTATCTCATCTTTGTTCCGTTGTCTGACGACCGCAAGAGAAAAAAACATGTAAATGAGAACAGCTTGATTGGGTGATTCGCACGTATTAAAATACTGTGTATGAGAGCACAGAGAGTCGGAGAGGAGCTACTTCTCATTGAAAACAGTTGTCTACAACAGTTTTCAGCCACATTCCGAATTTTTGCCCATTAACAAACACAGTCCAGCCGTCCTCCATGGGTTTTTGACCTCGTCTTGTTTTAGCCTGTCGCTGTCCTTAACGTGAACTGTGTCATGGCCTCTCTCATGTTGCCCTCATTAATTTAAATTCCACTCACAGATTTCTGAGATTTTGAACAATGATCTGTGTCGTCCCCCGGGCTTTTGACCTCTGTCTTATCTTCAGCAGTCACCTGCGCACGCACGCGCACACACACACACACACACACACATACACACACACACATACACACACACACACACACACACACACACACACACACACACAAACACGTACTTAACTCGCATGATATGTCTGTGTTTCTTTGTCCCTCTTGCTCCCGCGTTTTCTTGCTTTGGCAGCAACACAAACAATCTAATGCAGGAACTCGTGTGCTTGCATTTTTCCCTTTTGTCAGTCATCTGTCTGAGCCGCTCTCATTTTTGCCTTCGATCCCGTTTACTCACAGCAGAGATTAAGCCCAGAGCGCAGGCTCTTGCCTGTCAACTTGCAGATTTAAAACTACCAACAAATGCAGCCTTTGAGGGGGGCGGCAAAAGCCTCCTCGCACCTTCTCTTCGGGTACACGCTTGAACACATCCATCCCTCGCACACCCACGCCCCTCACATACACACCGTGCCGTCTAAGCACGTAGAGAAACCGCGACGCTTTCCAGAACGATAATGATAACGTGCTCCTGCGTTTTGGCGACCAGTCACTCGTGCTGTAATAAGTATCGGCCCTCTGCTTTTCTGGCCTCAGCATGTTCTTTGATGCAGCTCGTCGGCCTCGCACACAAACTCTGCCTCTGCCAACGGACTGTGCTGTGGCATTGTTGTCTGCTCTCTCTGTCTCTCTCTGTATTTAACAGCTGCCGCTCGGTGCACACGAACCTTCTCTGACCAGCCGCTTGTCAGAACTATCTTAAATATCAGTCTCTAAATCGATAAACCGATTTACTTTAAGACCCACTAACCCTCCCACTGTCGTTTTCCTTCTTGTTTTTCGGCAAACAGCAAAGTGTAAACTGTCCATAGATTCCCACGTGTTCCTCTCCGTCGTCTTCTGTTGATATGATCATTCAGTCATAGAAGAATAACACTACACATCTTTATCATTTATAAAGAGTCTGCTCATCATTTTGGGGACGGATGCCTAAAGGTTCTGCCCCCCGCTGCTCTCCTGCCCCAGCATTTCCACTGTACATACGTATGAGCACAGGAATCAAATGTCCATATCTCACCCCTCACCTCTCGCACAAAAGCATTCATGAATCACATGATAACTGATTTCACACACACACACACACACACATCTGGATTTTAATTGAATTACGGCCACGGCCATCTATGGATCTTAATCGGATAAACGCTTTAGTTCAAGCACACACAGACACACACACACACACACACACACACACACAAACACACACCTGCATAGTTTGATACTTACGTTGTGGTGTTTCTCCCTCTGTGATTTCATTGTAGTAGGTGTCCGCGTAGTTGACCTCGATATCATCCTCGTACGCGAGAAGCAGACACGCGCACACTGACAGCACACACACTGCCTGGGGCAGCCTCCACTGAAACATGCTGCTGCTGCTGCTGCTGCTGCTGATGATGATGATGATGATCAAGTGTGTTTGAGAGAGAAATCAGTGTATGTCTGGTGAGTTTTAGGTTCGCTCCTTGGCCCAGCTGCTTTCTATGTGTGTGTGTGTGTGTGTGTGTGTGTGTGTGTGTGTGTTGTGAGAGGAAGTGGCAGTCAGGTTGGCTGTGTGTGTTTTTGTCTCTGCTGCTTCTCTCTGTCCGTCTCACTTTCTACAGCGCTGCAGGTCCACCACCCTCTTTTTCAACCCTCACTCTCTCATACAGTATTTGTCCCTCCTCCCTAATGACACCCCACCTCTCTCTCTCTCTCTCTCTCTCTTTCACTTTTCTCGTTAAATGCTGAGCAATCCTTTGGCAGGAAGCCCAGCCGTGCACAGTAGGGGGCTCTACACACACACACACACACACACACACACACACACACACACACACACACATTTGTTGTGTAATTTGCATTACTTTACAGTACTTATAAGAACTTTCCATTTAAATAACAGTGTTTATCCATAATGCCTTAACCGGCAGAACTTAATCCTCAGCCCTGCATACTTATGCTTAAAGTATAACTCTTTTACTTTTATTACAGTTTAGGTTCTACTTCCATAGTTTTGTACATCATGGGTTATTAGTTATGAGCTCACATCTGATCTGGGAACAAGACAACATCAGTACAGCAAAGTCTGAAAAGAGTGAGAAACATGAGACAGTTTGTGTCCGATTATCTAAACCACTTAATTCAAGGTAAATCCAAAAGTGAATGTTCTCACCTGAACCTAAGTTAAACCAACTTCGAAACTCCCCTTAACCCATCTGTTTCACATAATGATACATTCAAACACACACAGAGAATGAAGAAAGTGTCAAAACACTTTATGTAAATGCAGAAGAAGCGCCTGATCTCCGTCCTGCGAGCGAGGCGGTGAGTAATGCGTCGTTGGAGGTAGCCTGTGTGTCGTAATCGGATACAATTGCAGCTCCTGCGACTCACGGAGAAAGAGGAGGGAAAGAGGTAATGGAAGGGGGAGGAAGCAAAGAACACAAACATGCCCCATGCAGAGACTGTGTGTGTGTGTGTGTGTGTGTGTGTGTGTGTGTGTGTGTGTGTGTGTGTGTGTGTGTGTGTGTGTGTGTGTGTGTGTGTGTGTGTGTGTGTGTGTGTGTGTGTGTGTGTGTGTGTGTGTGTGTGTGTGTGTGTGTGTGTGTGTGGGTGGGTGGGTGGGTGGGTGGGTGGGTGGGTGAGGGAATTTTGAATGGAACCCAGACATCAGAGGTTACTAAATGGGTTTATTGTTCTCCTTCTTTGCCCTGTTTATTTATTTATTTGTCAGCCACGCAGTGTGTGTGTGTGTTTGTGTGTGTGTGTGTGCATATCAATTTGTAGTTACACCGTCTGTGCATCTGTAAAATGGGAGTGTAAATTGCCTATATTCTTGCGTGTATGCTTTTGTGTGTACTTTCAAGGGAATGGAAATAATGACTTCCTCATGGGATTTTGGGACCCCGCCCCCCCCTCTCACCCACAGCCTCCCCCCTCCCTCCATCTTTGTCTGCCTGTGTCTCTCTTTCATTGTCTTGTTCCTCTTTCTCAAATACCCACTGACTGAACACACACTTGTCCGCTTGTTATCTGGAAGGAACAACCTTTCCCTTCTGAGGGCTGCGTCACTGAGCTCACTCATCACCTCAACTCCTGTTTATTCTGCTGCGATTCCATCAAAGCTTTTGAATTGAACACCTTCATTTTGCATGATTTCACTTTCACATGCATCCGTCCGCTTGGAGCAAATGATTGATGTGTTTTATGTTTCTTCAGCTGGTGCAGTGATTTGATTTCATACGAAAGGGAATTGGGTAGTCAGCATTAATATCCACGACTAACAGTCACTGACCAGGCAAAGGAAAACATACCACCAGTAAGAAAAAAGAAAAAAAGATTATCATTTAAATATCTCACTTCCAATGATTTAAAAAATGTACACAGGGAACAAGAGTAATGCATGAAAGCAGGAAAACAACAAAAGAAATGTATTTTAATATCAGTGAGACTAAAGAACAAAGGAAAAGTATTAAAGGAAAATAAATCTGAACATAAATTTACAATATAAAGTGAGATCAACCTCACTACATAAAAATTAAAAACAAAAACTGATAATGCACTTTAAGTCATTATCTCTTACGTCATCATTTGACCTTTTTTAACAACTTGATGTACAAGTGGACCGCAGGGCGTGTCAGTCCACCGTGACATCACTGTTGCTTGTGGTTACTGGTACAACCATAGACTGTGGATATGAAAATGGATGTAGATTCTTTCTCATAACGTCAGTAAATATTCTCCTGAGGTGTTTATGGTCTCACTCTTCAGTTTCGAGTCTTCTTCAATACAGCATGAGGCTTGTTTTCTAAACGATGGTTTCATTTAGAGCCTATAACTAACTGCAATATTTATATTTTATAATTTTTAATATTCCATGTGCAACTATTGCTTCTGCTCTGTATAAAGTACCTTTGTTTTTTTTAATTTAATGTTATTTTTTTGTTAAATTTTGTACATACTAACCCTTTTTTGTAAATTTCTTATATATTCTTCTGTCCACTTTGCTGCTGTAATGCCCGAATTTCCCCATTGTGGGACGAATAAAGGTATATCTTATCTGATCTTACCTTAACTTATCTAATAGAAGATAAAGGACAGTTTGCATTGGGGCATGGATACTGTGTAATTGACAGCTAGCACTGTCCAATGGGTGCACGTCGCAGGTGTCGGTGGCCGTGCAGTGTGCTCAAGCTCCCAGGCTTCAACACGGCAGTCCACAAACGAAGGGTGACGTCACGGTGGGTGGTCCCTTGAGCACAAATGAATTTGAAACCTTCAACCACAGAGCGCCGTGTTCTACTTGCTCTCATTTCACAACGGTCACATTGTGTATTTTTACCCACTTGTTCCTGCTGTGAACGGCGAAGACGTGGCCTGAGCACAATGCCAGCCATTCTCTGCTTAGTACACAGTGTTGACAGTTGTGAAAACATGGAACAGAAATGACAGCTCATAACTCAAAATCACAGAAACGGGGTAGCGAAAACCTGATAAAAGCGTGGGCTACGCTCTTTTCAATTGATAGCACATTGAAATCCTTCCCGTCCTTGCTGGAAATTTGGCAACAAAATTCGTGAGAGATTTTCTTTTTCATCCAAAGAAAACAAACTTTTTTTTATAATTGTTACCATAGTTTGACTCTGTATGACTCAGACAAAAACAAATATGTTTTATGTTTGTCAACGAAAAGGCTGAATATAATATTTGTTTTTCAATACGAGTGTGTGTGTGTGTGTGTGTGTGTGTGTGTGTGTGTGTGTGTGTGTGTGTGTGTGTGTGTGTGTGTGTGTGTGTGTGTGTGTGTGTGTGTGTGTGTGTGTGTGTGTGTGTGTGTGTGTGTGTGTGTGTGTGTGTGTGTGTGTGTGGTGTAAATGTTTCCACGTTATTCTCTTTCGGCTGCCACCTGAGATTGGCACCGAGCCAGCTGGAGACACATCATACATGTTCACCTGACAGAGCAGCAGAGAAATCACTTCAGTGTGTGTGTGTGTGTGTGAATGTACAGTACAGTGCAGCACATTCACATTTGCGTCTTGTACACGCTTTTCTTGCACAAGTGTATCACGAGTTCAGATGTGGGACTCCAAACCTCAACGTATCAGAGATTCGATCGACAGGAAAAGTCAATGTCAGGTGCTTTGAGCTTGTGGCGAGAACTTCTCATTGCGCCACACGCAAAGGGAAAAACGACACAGAGAAACTAATGACGACGGACGACGGGAAAGAGGTTAAGAGAAGTCCGATTTATTCATGTAGAACATCGAAAACAGCAGGAGTTGAGCCAAAGTGCCTCACAAACATGGCGAGTAGCAGGACACCGGGCGTCGTCAAACTAATTGAGCCTCAGTTTGAGAAAAGCCGTACTCATACGATCCTCCACCTGAAAAGGATCAGCCTCAAGATTGTCGGCCGCAGAAGAAAAGGACTTGGACTGTTCTATAGTGTCATAGTGGGGAACGGATTGACATTGTCAGTGGAGGTGCGGCGAGAAGTCTCGCGCAGGAGGTCGGGCCTGGCATGAACAGTCGGCTGCGCGAGCCATTTGACCCCAGCAAAGGAGAACCAGAGTTTGCATCCTGTCTCCCTTCTTGCGAGCATGAATGTGACCCTTCCCTAAACCCGACCAAGAGGTTAAAACATACCGTCAGCATTGCGCCATCAGTTTGGAAATCTGCTCAGAAGTGGGGGTTTTTTTTGACTAAAGTGACCCACTTTATTGTTTGAGTACGACAATGATTTCTTGACACCGAGGGGACTATCTGATATCAAGCTCGCTGATGTGTCCGCCGTTCTCCCACTCTGCTGACTCTGGGGTTTGAGCCTCGGCATACTCTGAAAGCGCCTTGCATCTCTTTTTTTTGTCAGGACACCAAGTCAAAAGTGAAAGTCTGAGTGGATAGGGCATTTTGTCTTTCACACAGACAGACTGACGGAGAAGAGAGGAGAGAGAGGGAGGCCTGGAGGGTGAAGTTATCTACCGTAGGCGAAAGGGGAAGGGGGGTCTCTGTATTTTAACTTTGCAGAGGACTTGTCTGCATGCGTGTTGTACGGACATACATCTAAGAAATGCACGGCCGTACATCTGGCTGGCCGTTATGGCGCAGACGGATTTATAGCCTGAATGAAATAGTTTTATGCATGAAGCATTTTGTGTCACGTGTACACGTGTTTTGAAAGTCATGGCGAGTCGCTCTTTGCACTGTGGTAACTGGATCCCGTCCAGAGAGCCGGGAAGTCATGAGTCGTATGTGTCTGAATTCTTTGAATGATTCTACTGCTGCGCCGGGTGGGGTGTGTGTGTGTGTGTGTGTCTCTGCACAGAATCCCAGAGACATGGTCTTTTCTCCTCGCCCATGTGAGGGTTACTCGAGCTGCGTGATATGACTCGAGGGACACTAAATGAAAAGTGCTGGAAGCTACAGAAAACAGGTTTAAGTCGTAAAGCTCTTTAAAAAAAAAAAGAAAAATCTTTTCTGCTGATCTCCGCAGATTTGTGCTGTACAATAACCTCCCTGACGTAAGAGATCACTGTCTTAGTTCCTTTTGGCAGGCTGAGTATATATTGTCCAATATGAATGAAATGGTCCAGTCTTTGTCCAGAAATGCACTTGATTCCTTGACGAAATGATTGTTACATTAATTCAGCAGGAACATAATCATGATTAAACAATGAATAACTCCATTGGTATAAACAAATGGGGATTTAACCATAGACTGTATATAAAAATGGACATAGACGACTTGCCTGGAGCCTGTACTCTCTGGAACAACCAGCAGAGGGCGACTCCACTGGTTGCAAAAAGAGTTCCAATTGCTAGTTTTAAGTCCTCTTCGTGGCAGCATGATGTTAATTTTGTAAATTGCGTGGATGCAGCGTGATTGACAGCTACTACCATCCAATCGGTGCATGGTTGTGGGTGAAGGTGTTTCTCTTAGAATTCTAAAGATGGCGGACAATTGACATAGCATTCCACTGTTGCATGGTTTCATACTCATATTAATGCTGCGTTTAACTTCAATCGGGTCAGAGTTTAGGATTAGGGTTAGGGTTGATTTTTGTTGCCTATCAAAATTAAGAATATTGGTTTCAAAAACAAATAATCACTAAATCTTTACAATGTCAATGCATGTGCGTCTTTAATGCAGATGTCGGATTGATTTAGATGTGCCAGTCCCTGTTAGTGATTCCTTACGTTTCTGGTTTTGTCATTGCTTTGGATTGTAATGGCTTTTAAAAACTTTTTTTACCACATCTACAGCCCATGGACTGAAAAATCATATTTCCCATGACGATTGTTTTATTGCCTCCTAGAGTACTTCACAATTGAATGTAGTAGGGAAAAGAAGAATATGACTTAACGATATCCAAACGCTGTATGAAAGTGATTTTTATTCAAAGTTACCTCTCTCTGCAGAATTCTTTTAAACTCCGGAGTCTAACGTGACATTTGGAAAAACCGCAGACTAAAAGAAAGCCATCATGTCCTCGTCTGCCTCTTCACATAGAGTCAACAATAGTTTGACAGATCAGTTAGCAATTTTTTTTTTTTTTCCTTCGAAAATGTCTGGGCAGCCTTTCAAAAATGTAGGATCAAAGGTCATTACAGGATATTTAACGGAGATTTGTAAATCATGGTGTGGGGTTGTATGCTGGAATGAAGGTATGAAGGTCAAACACACACACACACACACACACACACACACACTCACACACGCAGAAGAAGCTGGAGGCAGATACAGTGGGAGTAAATAAGGCCATTTTATAAGAAGCCTATGATCAATTAGAAATGCACAGGTAATTTCTTTTTCATAATTTTGATAATAACACTCTTTTTCAAACACATGGATTATATTACTGGGCTTGAGTAGAGATTTTTGCTCGTGTTATTGTATCAGCAAATCCCATTTTAGTCGCGTCCGACGGGGCGTCATCACAGCACAGCGAGCCGCTTGCGAGACAGACAATCACTGTGATTGATAGGCCGCAACTGGGACGGCCGTGAGTCACCACAGCTGGAGGACTGGTGGCGGCAGTTCAGGTGGAAGTGTAATAGGAAACCCAAATTCATCTATGCGACGACGCTGGGTTGCTTGTGATATAAGTGGTGCCGAATCATCCGAAGGGGTCGAGGGGTTGACCCAGACCATCGCCCGCTGCGTTCTTCCTATGTGTGAAGGCAAACTGGAGAATGTCTGGCAGGCTGGGTCTGAAAACATTCAGGGCTTTGTGTCTGAAAACAGCTGGGCAGATATTCTGGGTACAATATAGTGGTAGCTAAGAACAGGTAAGCTCTTTAAATCCTTGTCAGTGTGTTTCTGTTCAGACTCTCGGCCTCTTCCTGCCTTTTAACATTCCTCTGAACAGACCTGTAAACGCTGCAACCTCGGCTTCATGGTTATTACGAGCTCTCTCTTTCTGTACATCAGCTGTATCCGTCTCCTTTAACGGTGACTCGTTGTGTTAAGTGTCGAGACGTGCAATGTTATACAAGTATAATCTATGATTGAAGGGAAGAGAAAGGGACACAACAAGAACCAGTGACTATCTATCTAAATGTCTGTGTGCGCTCTTCTCCTCTACCTTTAGCACAGTGAGTCCTTTTCCTTGATCCGTGCCAGCAGCCGCCTGTAGTACGCCTTTGAGCTCACAACCTGTGGTTGAGGTGATTTATAGCTGAGGATCACCTGTTGCTTCAAACGATCTCCTAAGGTTTCTGCAGTAAGGCTTCATCAAAAGTGACACACTTTGCACCACGAGGAGCCGAAATAGATGAACTCTCGTTCTGGCCGCTGGCTGTTTGACAAACTGCAGTCAGTACAAAGGCATCTATGCTGTTGTCGGAGTTTTCTGTCTTCACATCGACTGTTGTAATTGGCTCCATCTCTGCGCAGTTAAATTCGGAATGTCTGGCATTGTGGCCCACTGTAGGACACAAAAGCCAATGCTAAAATTGCATTTAGCATTTGAAAACAAGAGGCTTTGTTCAGCAGTGTGAATCATTTAAAGATGTCTCATTCGTTGGTCAAAGGCTGTTGGGTAATGCCGTGGGTTTTGTTGGGCTGTGTGCTGATTTACAAACGCCTTTATTTCCGCTCATGCGTCAGCACTGACTTGCTTTTTTTTCCCTCCATCGGCGTCGCTGCTGGAGGGACATTGACAACAAATGGTGAATGTTTTAGTCCTTTAGCACAGATGTCATATTTTAACTGGGAATCTCGTGTGTGTTTTCAAGAAAGGAATAAATAACAGTGTTAAAGCGAGACCACATACAGCTTAAAGGGAATTTCCAGTTTCATACAACCTCATTTTCACTTGGTAGCAATAAAATGAGTCATGGACATAATAGATGGGAATGTGGCCCGAGACAAGAAAATACAAACTTGTGCAAGTTTCACAAAAGCCGAGTTTGAACAAACTTGACGAGAAGACACCTTTACACCCATGTAAAAAAACATTTGCTTGGCTATAATATAATGTTCATGAATGAAGCCTGCTCTGGTTTCAAGTCCTCAGGTTTCACCACTGTTTCCACATTCATCAGATGCTGCTACACCTAAACCTGGTCTGATTGAGTGAGAAGTATGGGGCTTATTGAAAACATCTCTCCTTCTCTTTCTCTTTCTCTGGCAGGTAACCACATGCTGCTGCGAGTGCTGCCATCGGTTTACCCCAGACAGCCAGACACCATCCACCGTCACCTAGGCGACCTCACTGCAATGATGCCAGAGCTGGAGTCGCCGGAGCAGCAACACCTGATCCGACTCGTTCAAATGGTTGCAGAACAACATCCACTTGTGAGTGTTTGTGCATTTTTTTTCTGTGTAGTTATATGTTTAAAGTTGAAACAAAATGCATTGTGGGTCAATCAAACATTTCACATCCACCGACATCCACGGCTTAAGTTAATTATCCCACCTACATCACTTTCACTTTACCAGGGGTTTCAATAAAAACTTTAATTTGCCATATTTCAAAAAATAAACCTCTTTGTTGGCGCCATTGGAATAACTGTTACAAGAATCCAAAGACTAGCATTGTCTAAAAAGAAAAAACTTTCTACAAGTAGTTAACAATTCAGTTGAACAGAGGAGTCATCTGAAAATAACGCACTATCCAAATAAAGTGTCTTTGGCCATGGCTTGTTTGGCTTCTAGCGTTTTTCTAACATCTCTGCCAACGAGTACAAGCTGAATCAGACTCTTTACCTTTCAGCTTTGTTATTTCCTGCATTGAGCTAAAAGAAAAAACACCCACTGGGAACACAGTTAAACGTGAGCGTTTCTCAATAGGAATTCCCTCAATCCTGCACATTTTCAGGCGGAGCTGCTGAACACGAGGGGGGGGGGAAAGTACCACATAAACACAGTACACGGTGGTAAACACATGGACAGTCTCACTCGCATGTTAACCACTGGAAAAAAAAGAAAAGCAGCCATCTGGAGTTATTCTAATCCTCACCCCCCACACGGACACAAAATATTTCTGTCTGCGTTCGTCACGGCAGTTACCAAATCTCCCCGTGTCCGCAGAGTATGCGCGCTGGAAGTGTTGCGCTGGTGAAAAGATTGAACACGACCTGTATGATCTGTAATGAAACGTCAATGTTGCATAACTTTTTAAAAGTTTTTCAGGGGTCAAACGTTGACTCCCCGAAGAACAGATGCTGTGTGATATTGACACGATTGTTCAGAAGAAGTGACTCATAAAGCGGCAGCAGGGGGGCCCGCACTGATGGGCATTGTTGGTCGGATCCAGTACAGTCCGGTGTGACCAGCACAGATGACAATGAAGGAGGAGCTGTTCATTCACTCAGTTTTTCCACAGGGTCCTACGGTCGAGCTTTTGTTTCGTATTAGTCACCAGCCCCTTCATCTCGGGCCAAGCCCCCTCCTCTCACCTCCAGTCGCCATTAAACACACATCACGCCCCTGTCGGGTCGCGCTGAAGCACAAACAGTGACAGAACTTCTCTCCTGTTCAAATCGGAAAAGTCGTGCCCACCATGCTCTATTTCTATTTGTCCCATTGCAGATGTTAAGCCCTCAGGTGCCTCTGTTGGTTGGTTACCTAGGTGACACGCCTCTGACCGAGGCCCTGCTGGGCGTGCTCGTCGACGTGTCACAGGCCAGCCCTTCGTCGCTCGTCAGCTTCCTGCCAGCGCTGAGGACTGTGGGACAGCAGTGCCCCGCTCTCCTGGGTCATGTGGCCAAAATCCACGGCGCTGTCGGCATCATCAGTGAGGTACAAACACACACACACACACACACACACACACACACACACACACACACACACACTCGCACACAGTCACATCTGCACAAGCTGAAGACGGTTAAGCTAAACAAACAAACTATTATTTACAATTTGTAATTAAAGCAGAATAAGTCAACTCTTTGGGCCTAAACTTGTCATTATGCTGTCAAAACCGATTGCACAGTGGGATGGCGATAGGAAAAAAAACGACGACAGCATATGTTGGTCCCTTAAAGCCTTCTACGGGCCTTTTGCGGGAAAAAATGACGAAAAGATTTACGGCACGAGGGAACTGCGTCACCCATTTCGTAACCAAAGCAAGGGAGAGAATAGCGTTGTCCCGGTGTCTTCCCGCAGTGATGTGACCGTGGCAGACAAGTGGAACAGCCGAATTGGCAAAAAAAGAACTCAACCTCTCGCACGAGAAAAATAATCCAGCTGGCACTGAGTTAGAGCTGCTGCTGATGCCAGTTAACGCAAGGAGCCAGAAGACGAAGGAGGAGCTTCGGTGTACACACTTCTTTCTTCTCCTCCGTTATCTCCAAAGTGATGTGGACCACGTCCTCGGGAGCTCTGAGGAAAAAGTACCTGCATCTACTGCCACGTCTTTACGACAGTGACCAAACAATACTTCCGCCTGGAACTCGAGTGGCATGATAGTTGTCTTTAAGGAATGTGAAGAGACACACCAGTGTCTGTGCCACAGACTGTATGTAAAGACGGACACAGTCACCGGCTCCGAAAATCAAGCCGATGCGTAAGTGCCTGCAGCCTGTGTTCTCTAGAAACACCGGCATATGGTGGCTCACTGGTTGCAAAGAAAAGGTCAGTTTCTATGAAATTCTAGAGAAAATGACTTTACTTCTTTCTCACTTGACTTGTAACGTCAGTAAACGTTTACTATTCGCTTGTTTTTCGTCTGCTTCAATACAGCATGATGTTCACTTTGTGAATTAGTCAGACCCCCCACCCCCAATTCTACGTCCGGTTTCCAAAAACCTCAACATGGCGCTGGTCAAAATGCGAAGCTCAAGGCTTCAAAGCAGCAGTTCATTAACCAGCGGGTGACCTCGCGGTGGGTTGCCACCTGGTCTGAGGGAAATAACTGAAACAAGCCGAGTTTCTTGAAATCGGCTGTCACCCGGTTGGATACATTTTTTGATTCTGCTGCAGATGTTTGTGAAGTAAAGACAAGCTGCCACTCATGTAAAATGGCCTGGGAATAATGCTGTGAACGCAGGTTGAATACCTGACAGTGGGCATTCGCACAGACAAACAGGCACACACGCACACACACACACGCACGCACACACACACACACACGCACACACACACACTAACACACACTGAAACAGACAGGAGTGATTATTTTAATGAGGAAGGGAGGAATGGGCTGCAATCTCACATGACTCATTCTCTGTTGTCCTGCCAAGAGTAAAACACACACACTGTCAGACCGGACAGGCCGGGCAGATCCGGAGGTCTTGACTGAGCTGTCTCACGTCCACATCGGTGTCCGGTGGGAGCGTCGCTGTCCGACACAAGCACATGCCGGGCCCGCGGGAGGGGAGGGGGGTCACGAAGTGCTGCGCTGGTGAGGGAAAATATAAAAGATCTCATTTGAAGGAATATTTAAGAAACCTTAGCCTAATGGTGCAGCCATAACACAATTTAAGGGAACATTAACCGACTAACGAAGCTCCTTTTTTTTTTGCTCTAATTCAATGAAGCAAAGGCATTTGGATCTCAGAATACTACTCATGAGACCATTACGCCTATCAGCACTAATACAGCACTCAACACTTTGCTGCTGATGGAGCCCAACGTGTCCCGTGAGCCTCGTCCTATGGCGGACCGCTGGCGGCCCTGCGGACTTGGCTGCTCTTTGGTCCCTAACAGCAACTTCTCTTGAAGTCAGAAGTGGTGTTATCGAGTGTGACAGGAGCCCTCTGCTAAAACACTTGAGCCGTTGATTACAGGTTTATTAGCCTAACGACGGGAGCAAACTGCAAGGTGGCCTCGCCGCCAACTGGTGAGGTGGAGAGGGAAGTGTGTGAGTGATGTCATTGCAAGGGCTTTTGTGTGTGTGTGTGTGTGTGTGTGTGTGTGTGTATGTGTGTGTGTGTGTGCGTGTGCATGTGTGTGCAGATGGATGGAGGGGACAGCAGGACAGGGCGAGGGTTCCCTCTCTCTCTTTTCCTCTGGGTCCATTTAAGGCAGTTTAACGACAATTTGGGGAAATTAACCAAAGGGGGAAGAATACATCACGACTGTCTGCAGATGAAGTGCACGCCCACCCACCCTCACACACATACACATATGCACAGATATATATAGACACACACACACACACACACACACACACACAAACAGAAATCATGGATCTGGAAACCATAATAAAGATTTCTATTACTCCAGGGCAACCTTTCCTCCAAAAACTCCCTTCCTCCTCAATCTTCTTGTCGAAAAACCTGCCAACCCCGCTTCGGCACACACACACATACTCACACACGTACACACATGCACGCTCTCGTGCACACACAATTGGTGGGACTGTAGTGTCCTGTCTTTCTTCACATTGGAACCATTTGATAAATAACCCATGTTTTTCTGGGAAATGCCTCTGCAGAGGCCTCCTGGTGATGGCAGTGGAGAGTGCCTCCCGTGGGCTTGTGTTTGTGCCCTACACACATGCACACACACACACAGACACACACACACACACACACACACACACACACACGTTTCTAACAGGGTTGCAACACTCTCTCCTTGGCTTCCTTTGACCTCCTGAAGGGAGTTAGTCTATATTATGTTTCTGAACTGTTAGATCAGAATATATCACAGTTCCTGAGTGAATTCTGTGTGCACTGTACAATTCTGTTAAATCCAGCAGTCAATACGGTAATAAATCTCTCCGATGAAGTGAAATATTTCTATTTGCTGTCGACCGAAATTCAACTCCCTGGTCTGAGGCTTTAGTTGGTGTTGATCTTGAATGTGTTTGCATTGTGTTGCAGTCTTTCATGTTTTTGTCCTGCGTCTTCTGAATGTTAATTAGGTCAACAACACATCAAACACACCACAAAGTATACAGCACACACAAGAAACAATAGACGGCATTGCAGTCATATCATTTGGTTCCAATCATAGTTTCCATACAAGGATTTTACTTCGCCAAAGTAAGGATTTGAAGGCTGCACTGATTTGATGTTGTGTTCCCTCTTAATAATGGAAAAATAAAAGTTAAATTACAAATCAAAATCCCTTTATTTAGAAACAACAGAGCAGTTGTTGCCAATCTGGGGTTCAAGAGATCGATCTGAAGTGTTTAACAAGTTCGGAAATATAATGAGAAGTGGGGGGCAAAGTAAATATGTTGCATTAAATCAGTTTAACTCTTCAGACATTCCTTTTGCCTCTGCACAGTTTTATTTCTTTATTTCATGAAAACCTATTTGTTAGGTAAACTCATTCTTTGCTCATAGCTCATAGAAACATCGCACTTTAACTTTGCATTGTTTGAAGGATCACAAAGACAAAAAAGGTTGGGAACCACATGTATCTAGACAGAATATGTTGCGCAGTCCATATAGGGGTGATTCGAAAGTATTAAACCTGTAGAGAGAGGAATTCGTAACACAAAAATAAAGAGTGAACTCACAAATTCTCCTCGAAACCTTTGGTAAACCGTCATTGTACGTACAGTGTAAACACACGAACAAGATTGGATTGACCGGAAAAAAAAAATTATGATATTTAGAATAGCTAATATATTAAGCGTGATGTTTTTGTACCATTATACCGAAGGGAATATCATTTCTGCTGTAATATCAATATTAGCTTGCTCACATCCCTCTTGGCCCCTCAGTTCAGGTAGAAATGAGAAGGCTCCTTAAACCGAAGCGGTCTCTCCCTTGTTATACAGAGTATGATGATTGTCACCTCTGCTCTCTGAGAAAGAAAGCAGACATTCATGCGCACGGCATTATCTCCGTTCCCCGCGGGCCTTGTTAGGGAGCGAGTCGAGAGCCAGACCGCGGAGGGAGAACGGTGTGCAGATGGACAATCAGGGGAAACTAAGTGACCGAGAAAGAGGTCAGTGAGCAGAGAGAGGATCTGGTGTGTCGGTCGACCAAGGCTTTCTTTTCTTTAGGGTTTTTTTTCTTTTTCTTTTTAAAAATTCAGAATCATTCCGTATTCAAATGAGGTTGTTTGTTTTTTTCAAACACATATCTCTTACACACGAGCACACGTGCATCTGCCACAGGAGATTGGCTCCCAGCGCTGTTGTTGGAATTAATGAAGTGATGGGAACAAATGGGCCAAGTTGTGTTCTTCTCAGAGGAAAAGCTTATATGTGTGTGTGTGTGTGTGTGTGTGTGTGTGTGTGTGTGTGTGTGTGTGTGTGTGTGTGTGTGTGTGTGTGTGTGTGTGTGTGTGTGTGTGTGTGTGTGTGTGTGTGTGTGTGTGTGTGTGTGTGTGTGTGTGTGTTTGTGTGTGTGTGTGTATTTGTGCACACGTGAGGCAGAAAGAACTGATTTCTTTCTCCAGATCTATATCTGTCTTGTCAGAGCTGCACGTCGGGGGAATATCGTTTCCCTCTGCCATCATTTAGTTTTTTTTGGAGAACATGAAAACTCATAATTAAATACAACAGTTCATAGTTATCAGATACTTCCTGTTGTTATACTCTTTTGCAAGATTGTACAATGTATGAGTCAAACCGAATCAAGGCCGAGTGATTTTTTCCCCCCCAAACAATTAAACACGATCTGTAGCGTATGATTAAGGAGGCCTTCGTGACCTGGCAGTCTTTTAATAGCATTACTGTTGAATGTATCACTGTAAATGATTCTGCTGTAATGTGTGGGTGTTTCCCAAGGAGCCAAACTAAAAGTATCACACATCTCAGTGAAGTCGTGCAGCCTCGGCTCCTGTTTCATTTTTTTTTGTGCCGGATCTCTGAAACTCCCAAATACTTGCTTGGCGTGTTGTTACAGTATAAAGTCATACTCTACATTTCCTGGTACTTTTAGCAGTCTCATAATAATTGAGTATCCTACAGAGAGCGCTTGTGAAACGTGCCCAAACAGTAACTACATTCCTCCTCTCCTCGTTACAAGGTGTCCTTGAGCTCCGCGAGCGCAGGTTGGCTCTGTCCGTCTTTCTGACCCTCCATCAATCATCAGAGTTTCAGTCAGAGGAAGAGAGGGAGCACTTTAAAACTGTCATTTGTTTTACAAGCTTTAGATACCTAGATTTAACAAAGAGTCCTGTTTCAGGACTGGTTCCGCACTAAAACGCTGCAAGAGAGCCGATATGGATCATTTCGCCTTTGTTTCGCTGTTATCACAACAATTTTTTTTTGTGTGTGTTGACTGGTTTACGCTACTTGAAATCATGACTGTTATTTGTTAAGTAATGGATCGGGATCCAGGGTCAAAACCGTGCAGTTTAAACTGCATATTGCATTTACAGGACTGCATTATTGCATATTAGAAGCAGAAGCAGAGGTTTGAGTTTGAGACACATTTTAACTTTTACAGATCTTCTATCAAAGCTGAGGTTGTATACTGTATATGATGTGGATACAGCTTATACGGAAAGCACAGTGAGTGAGTGTGTGTGTGTGTGTCATTACATTACAAACCCCGATGTTTGTAATGTTCATATTTTCAAAGCTTTGCCGAGAGCCAGCTGCATGTGTTAGTATTTATTATTGTTTGTCTTGATGTAGAAGCACAAGAAGTTACGACAAACCCCCCTTAATGCCTGGAAGTGTTAAACTGATGTGAGGCAAATTAGATCAAAAATTCACTCTCTGTCAACCAAAGCACATGCAGTGGAACAAAACTTCCCATTACACAACACACAGTCCGCTTAGAACTCCACAACATTACAGATAAACTGCATGGATCGCAACATCACATGTTATGTTTTGAACAACTTTGCTCCCCCTCCTCTGTTGTCTCCTGTCCCCAGACTCACGCTCACGGCTCGTTGGTCTACCTGGTGTCCCTCCTGGGCAGCATGGAGCACAGCTTCCACCACACCCTGCTGCTGGAGATCAGAGCTCTGACCGACCGGTACCCGTCTCTGCTGGGAGGCTGCGGGAAAGACATCTACAGGATGAGCAACTCTTCCTTCACGGCCATAGCCAGACTGCTGGGGAGACGGCTGGAAGAGGGCGTGGCATCACGCTGCAGGTTGGTCCTGCTGAGATCCTGCATGCTCTTATAAATTCCATAAAGCACATTTGTCCCAGACACGACCAAGGGCTACTACAGTTAAGAAAGTGTTGTATTTAAATGGGCACATGTTTAGCTCATGTTCAGAACTCTGCTTCAACATTGTTCCACATTCCTCTCTTTATCCTCAGAGGTCAGAGGTCACCTCACAGTGTGATTTGACAGTGGGTGCACATACATTTCTAAACGAGTGCCGGTGTAGTTATTGCTTACCGTTAACAAAAAAATTACTTAAATAAATACAGTTCGAAGTACTACGGCATTTTTTATTGGATCTTGCATAAGGTCTCATTTGACTTTAAGTAAGATGGATGAAGTTTTTCAATGTAGACAAAGCACATTGCATAATTATTAAGATAATTTCAACATATATTGACGTTTGAAGCCACATAGATGCATAAATAGTGACTTATTTAACTGCATGTCACAGCGAGTAGTCCATCGTTTTGAGACTTGTTTGAAACTTGTTCTCAGCCAAGACAACCTAAATATAAATCCCACTCACATTCAACTGATTTGCGATACTAAAACCTTAAAAACATGTTGGGTTATTATTATTTATAGACGGATAAAATGATTGTCTTTCTTATGCCTCATATTTGATTCTGTCCTGTAATGACTTCTTTCATATTATAATTTCTATTCACAATTATGAAACGTGCTTCCAAGTTCCATACGCGGTATTTGTGCACAACACGTGAGCATGTTCATGTGTTTGCGCGTTAATGTGCCAAAATTTCGCCGCAGTGTGGGAATGACACGCACTGCTCCCTTTCGAAACGAGAACATTGTGTGCCGGATCGGAGGCTTCAAGAGGGCTTTGCTTGGGGTCTACTGGAAGAAAGATTTACAGGACCGAGGGATTGAGAGACAGGCAGGGTAGTTTATTAGTGAAAGAGCCGGGGGTGAGGACAGAAGAGAAGCAACAATGGCAGGGTTTGAAATCCTCTGTCTGCAAACAAGTGGAACGTTTGATTAGCTTATAAAGGCCGCTTTTGAAAAAACAAATAGGGACGGGAAGATAAAGAGGGATGGAGGGAGGGAATAATTAGTAAAGCTTGAGAGGGAGAAGAGAACCAGAAACCAGGGCAAAGGAAAACAAAGCCAAAAAAGAGAGAGGGAGAGGGGGAGATTTAGCCAGGGAGAGAGGGAGAAAGGGGGGACGCAGTGTGCGAGAGATACACAAATAGACCCAGTCGACGTGAGAAAGAGGGAATTACAGAACAGCTAGCCGGAACGTGAGCGAGTGGGACAGTGAGGATGCTGAAATCCGTCCAAACGTGTCTGTCCGGCCTCATCACACGTGCCCACTGGCCGCCATTCAACATCTTTGCCCCGTGCGTTTTTGTGACAGGCTGGACGAGGCGTGCCCGCCTTCTCCCTGTGCATCTCTTCCCGCCGTTGGACGGAGGGGAGGTGGGGTCGGGAAGGGGTCGGAGCCGCAACTTCAGGCGAAGCTCCAGGCCTTCGAGGAGGAAATGGGAGAAGACGGGGTAGAGGCGGAGGAGGAGGAGGCGGAGGAGGACTCTCCCGCCTCGCTGCGACGCTACAGCCTGAGCCACGGCGTCAGGGAGGAGAGACGAGAGATGAGATTCAACAGGTCGGCCGCTTTGTTCCTCTGTCACCACCTGAGAATCTGACTCACCAGTAAAAGTTTATTTTTTTTAACGAAGAACACGTTGTTTTCACTGTCCCCGTGTAGTCCGGTTGATATTACTGATTTCCAGTCAAATTAACAAGAGGTCCCGTTATTAGTCAAGAGTTAAAGACATTGTTGATCAAAAGAATGAAGAATATCTAACTCTCATATGCAGAAAGTACATGACTGAGAATAATGATAATCGTGACGATACATTTTTTGTATGTGATATTTTACAGCCTCTAACAGCTTTATCTTAACTTTTTTTTTTTTACATCCAGATAAAACCATAGTTACGTGTGAAAGTAACTGGACAAAGCTAAATATAAACCTATATTTGCTTATAAAAACCTTTAATTCTTAAGGCTTCAGGCACATCTGCGTTGACTTCACTCTCCAGACCCGGTGACTACGTTTATTTTTATATACACTGTATGTATACAAAGAGAAAGTTTGATAGATTATAGATTAAGTAAAAATGTACTTGTGGCCACAGTTCTATTGTCATGTGGTGCTGAAATATTGCGGAAACGGGGTTTCAGAACCAAACCAAACTCTCTACCCGCAAGGTGTCAAAACACACAAATCTCCGTGTTGGAAGAAGCAGGCTGACTTGGAGCCGTTTGGATCGTCAACGGCGTCGCACTAACTAACTGCTTTATTCCTCCGTCAGGTCAAAGAGCCTGGCTCTCCACGCTGCGCGCTCACGCTCCGTCAACTCGGACGCCGGGGAGGACGGTGACGGAGCGGAGCCCGGTCCCGACAACGTCTCCTCCTCCGACACGTCGACTAATCATCGCCCGGAGGACCGGGAAGCACCACCTGCCGACGGCCAGCGCGCCGCTGGCGGCTCGGTGCCAACGACCGCTGGCCCGGACGGAGGGGTCAGAGTGGCGGGGCAAGGGCCAGCGGAGGAGGGGCAGGCGGAGGAGCGGGGCGAGGCCGACAGACTCTTCGTCCATCTGAGAGACAATATGGAGACGGTCAGAGATTTCTGCAGAGACGTGGTCCAGCGGATCCCGGTACCAGAGCAGTGTGTGATAGAAGGTGAATGCGTCGCCCTTTGGCGGTGATTCGACGACAGCGTTGTCCGTCGATGCAGTAGTGAAACGGTTAAACGAGGAGCAGAGCAAAGGTCTCTGTGACCTGCTGAACCTGGATGAGATCCCAGTCACATGTGGTGGCTGGGGCTGACTAATGATGAAGTATGGATTTGCTGTACCTCCTCTTCTCCGCCAGTGAGTAGCAGCTGATGAGTGTCTCTTAAAGCCTCAGTCAGACAGGGATTTATTCATTTCTCCAAGGGGAGTCGTTGGATGTTAATATTACACGTGCATGATAAGTGAATTTAATCCCGTCCAGAGAATATGTGTGTGTGTGTGATATTTTTCTACTTCTATATCCTGTTTGGACAGACACCAAGTACAATTCTGTCCCAATTGACAGCCTTTTACATACTTGTTTATTTTTATCTTGTTGAGACAAGTTTGTTAGTTTGGACCCCGCCGATGTCATCCACTGGTTTACCAGTTATGCTTTACAATAGAATATTCAGGACTTTAGGCTGGAACTACTTATTTTTGTATTATTTATTATCAACAAATTCAATGAAAAAACATGTGGTTCTCGCTACTGTCTGATTTCCTTGTCCTTTATGTGGCTTTTAGTCCCCGAGCCCATTTGTTCCTGCTGAAGTAAAACTAATTTCATTTCCTTAAACATCTGGCGCAGAGCAGGTTTTAGCGTATCCGACTGAAACTGGACTGAATGTGTGTATTTTTGAAGGACAAATTTCAGCTGTGGGTTCGCTGCGATAGCGAGCATTTACGTCAGCGGGACGGCGCTCATGTTTATTGTAATGAAGCAACATGTCTCTAAGCACAGTTTTGTGTTTCTGACTATTTTAACCAAGTCGTCAGAGATCTGTAGCACAGATCAGTAAGCTAATGCATCAATTTATTGCTTTATTCTTTCCTTGGGATATGTTTGAGCTTGTACTTCATCTGGAGTGGAAGAAAGAACTTTAATGTTAAAGGCTGTGAGCCAAGTCCTATGGGGCATTGTCACGGAGCTCATTTGTTAATGGAAAAATTAACCCAGGTATGGAGGCAAAGAATCGTTTTGCGGCGGGCAGGGTCATCGTATTCGGTTACATCAATACAACACAGCCAGGTCTAAGTAGAAACAGATGAGTGTTGTGCGTGGATGTGTATGTTGGTGCACTTTCGTACCGTAGCTTCAGCGGTGAACGCCGACCGGAGGCGAAAGGTCACGCAGTTCATTTGAAGAAAAAAAAGAAACCATGAAATAAAAACCCTCTTACGTCTCTGAGATAATCTAATCCATTTGACTTAAACTCTGTAATCCATTTTTTCGCATTTCCCCTCTCGTCTCTTCCCATATTCAGGGATTTGATATTTTATTTTCATTCAGGTCTGATGATTTCTCAATTTGATTTGTTTCACTTGAGTTAAACCTCCATTACCATCTCTTAGCAGCGCCTGTCCGCATATCTGAGATATTTATATTTTCTTCATGACCATATTGAATAAGCTTGTTGATCCAGCCCTTCCCAAACTGAAATATAATTTCATGTCTTATAAATCTTTCAGCTAAATTTTACTTAAACCAAACATTAAATATACATTTTTTTTATTGTACAAGTTCACAGAACAGAGACAAGATCTCTGGGACATTACACACTTGTAGTGTGTGTGTGTGTGTGTGTGTGTGTGTGTGTGTGTGTGTGTGTGTGTGTGTGTGTGTGTGTGTGTGTGTGTGTGTGTGTGTGTGTGTGTGTGTGTGTGTGTGTGTGTGTGTGTGTGTGTGTGTGTGTGTGTGTGTGTAGATGTTCACAAGCACAAATTCAATAATACAAAACAGTGCACACTGTACGGCACACACACATACAAATATAAATATAAATATACAACTGCACATTACATTCCTTTGCACACACGCACACACACACACACACACACACACACACACACGTAATTAGTACTTTGCTCTGCTAGTATTAAGACGCTTAATGAGAATCAACCCCAAGGCCCTTAGGATATGATGTCACAGGCTGTCTCAGCTAGATGACAGTCATCACGCTGCTGCCTTCTTCTTCTCGGGGTACGAGGATAATCGCACATGTACACTCAGTCGTGTGCTAATGAGTGAAGCACCGTTTAGTTCATCCGGAGGAGCTGACCGTGTCGAGCAATGGATGTGACATAAAGTTACATCTTCTATGTCTCTGTTAACTGTGTCATCGATCTCACGGATCTCAACACTCGAGGAAGGTGCAGCCACCGCGGCCTTTCGGGAGCTGTTGCTTGAATATGTTATGGAGCCAGAAGCTTTTCTTGAACATGTGAGATCAGATTGCTTTTGCAGGTAAAAACAAAGGAAGGTTGAAAGGTTTTGCTGTGAATAACTCAGGCCACTTCAGTCACCTGAAGCGAAGCTAGTTGCACTTTGTCATTTAAAAGTCGCAGGAGATATAGTTTTTATGATTATCGAGGAGAAGATGAGTTGAAATGCACTCATCGCTCTCTGGAGAGAGCATGCTCACATCTTTCTGGTAAATAAATAGCTACTGCAGGCAGCCAGTTAGCTTAGCTCATCAAAAACAATGGAAACGGGGAAAAGGCGACACCTACACCCGGATCAGCTGAGGTTGGATGTGTACAATGTCCAACTTCTGTAGTTTGAGCAGTATCAATCTATCCTTCTGCCAGAGAGTGTTTTGTCTGAAGGGAAAAAGACGATGATGGAAATAAGAGTGCAATGATTATTACATTTTCATCTTCCTTCTGATTTATGAGATGATTTCCATGTGAACCACAGAGACTGTTCAGGGGCTCTTCCCTGATTTCTTCTCCTTGGCAGAGAGGTTGGACGTTTGTGGGGGGCGGTGGTGGGAAGAGAAGAGGCTCTGCTTTTTTGGGTGGTTACAAGATGCATTGTCCCTGAATGTGTATGATTCACTCTTTAAGTATGTTCCCAGTGTTTCACAAGTCCATATGTGCAAGAGACACTAAGACGCATGCGAATGGAAAGAGAGCCGAGTGAGGTCGGGGTTGTTGAGCCTCGAGTTTCAGCAGTGCAACTTTTGCGCAACGAGTAAAATAAAATGGATAATTTCATTGTTTTCACTGTGTGTGTGTGTGTGTGTGTGTGTGTGTGTGTGTGTGTGTGTGTGTGTGTGTGTGTGTGTGTGTGTGTGTGTGTGTGTGTGTGTGTGTGTGTGTGTGTGTGTGTGTGTGTGTGTGTGTGTGTGTGTGTGTGTGTGTGTGTGTGTGTGTGTGTGTGTGTGTGACAGATTCCAACCGAGGCAGCGTGGCCAAGCTGTCGTTCTCCTGTCCTCTGAAGGGCCACTACTGCCTGTACGCCAAGTCCTGTTTCAACCTGACCAGCCGACAGCCTCACCTGTGGATTCACATGATGCTGCTGCATTTACAGGTGCATAAAAGCGTGAGACAACTGACCGTCAAGCCTTTCATGTCAAGGCGTTATAATGTCCCATACTGTCTGTCATGCTACTGAGCCATAACGGTCTAAAATCACAGGATTAAATCATTGAATTATATCTTTGCATGTAGTTTGCTGTTCAGTGTAGTTGTAGAGAAAAGCCTTTCACAAACAATTTTAAAAACCTGAGGCTGACCGTTTGAAATACTGTATGTTGTCGTCATAACTGAAAGTACTTCACACCTGATGAATGTCCTGCGACGTAAAGAAGTGGTGGCATCTGTTGTATGTAAAGAGAGACATGACTTTGGTTCCCAACCCTTTTCCCTCTGTCTCTCCCCACATGTATCCCTGTACACTTTCCCCATTCACATGTATGTGTTGCGTTAACTGTTTGTTTTCCCTCTCAACCAGAGTAAGTCCAGTGTCCCGCTGTGCTCCAGGGACGAGTGTGTCCTGAGACTGGCTGCTCTTTGGGGGAAGACGCAGCTGAAAGGGGCTCACAGTTTCCCCATGGCTATGACACAGCACACCACGCCACACAGGAAGGTACTGGACCAGCACAGTGTGTGTGTGCGTGTTTGTGTGTGTGTGTGTGTGCGTGCCTGCGTGCGCGTGTGTTTGTGTGTGTTTGTGTGTGTTTGTGTGTGTCTCCAGCTGAGAGGATGAAGTCACCATGATAGGAAAGTGTTAAAGTTCAACATTGACTTTGTGTAAATATGGAGAGCACCAAGTGGACATTTTTGTATACAAGGCCTCCGCTCTGGCCGACGTCTCATCTTTATCATGTGTGTGTGCGTGTGTGTGTGTGTTTGTGTGTGTGTGTGTGTGTGTGTGTGTGTGTTTGGGTGTGTGTGTGTGTGCGAAAGATTGAGTTATAGAGAGAAAGCCGAAACGCTAGACTGAACAAGACAAAAACTGTGTGTGTGTGTGTGTGTGTGTGTGTGTGCGTGCGTGCGTGCGTGCGTGCGTGCGTGCGTGCGTGTTGTGTGTGTGTGTGTGTGAGAGTACGTGGATGTGGGTGGTGTTCCCCCGTCCTGGCCCTTCATAATGTGACAAGCTAAGTGGTCGCTATAGGAAGTAATTAGACCCGCAAAGATAATACAGCTGTCTTTTGTCTTCCTCTATAAGTGTATCGCGGCTGCACAGAGATGGACCAGCAGCTTTAGTTACCATATGAGGGCCTGAACATACAAAACACACACATTCAGTGTCATTCACATAAAACTCAACACATGTACACATGTAAACTCCCTTTTAACAGGAAGAAATCTCTAGCTGGCAGAACCAGGCTCAGTTGTATATGCATGTTATCTTACTGCGACGTATATAAAAAAGAGAAGAACATAAGAACTGCAGGAGGATCAGCGATACGCGTCTGCGACCCTGTCATCCTAATAAAGTCCGTTTTGGCACCAGTACTGATCCGTCAGACCTGCCAAGTGCACAGGGCAGACTCACACAACGACCTTTAATGTCTCTCGATTTGCTTTTCAAAAATTAGCTCGGCCTCATTTTCCAGGGACCAGAAAATAAACCCACAGAACACAGAGGATGAGATTTAACAGGACAGAGGGAGGAAGAGGGTCACAACCTTTCCCTCCGTCCATATGCACTGCATTTCTGCTTCTCCCTCCGTCAGACCTTTCGGCTTCGCTCCTGTCACAATCAGCCAATCAGAAACACATGTCGTGGAAGACGAGGAGAGGAGGGATGCGAAAAGGCGGAAGAGCTATAACATGCATGAGTCTGAAAAGGTTACCAATTATATCTGTACTGACAGGGGGATTTAGAGGGAGACTAAAGAGCTTTATGAGGTTTCCAGAGGTTTAAGAGGGAACTTGTGTTTGGTCTCTGAGAAGTCCGTTTAGTAGTTTTATGACACAGAGGTAATGCAAAGCCGGTGCGAGGGAAGGTAAGAGGAATGAGTGGGAGGAAAAGAGGAGAAGGATGGATGTGAGATACTGACTACAAACGAGTTGGTAAAGATACAGTGTCAATAAAAAAGTAATAGGTTGAAAGCAAAGACATAATAAAACGCAGTGTTCTGACCTGACCTTCTGGAAAATGTCAACAAAATCGCCTTTTTACACATGAAGAGCGCGGCGGGAGATTGTCCCAGTCAGACGCGTGCACCGCAGCAGGGACACGTCGAGGACGTCCGGGCGAGGGGCCGGCGCCTCTTCAGGTGATCCGGACAATGTCTGGGCGCAACATTTGTGGACATTTGCGTTCTTACGTCCTGAAAGGAAATTCACGAAAGTGTACTTTCTGAAAGTAGCTATATAGGGAACATTAACTGCACTGCAGAACCAACACTGTATTTATCACAATGAGAAGAATCCCGAGATTGGGATGAAGAATTTAAAAATACAAGTATTGAGTGATATAGCAGAAGATTTGAACAGAGAAAACCTGGAGGAATACAAACCCACAGAGTGGAAAAGACAAAGAGAAGAAAGAGTTATTGTCAAAGGAGGAAGGTGAACGTGGACGAAATGTAAGGGGAGTGTTGAGGAAGGTTTTGAAAAGGCTGCATGAAATGGAGGATGTGGGCTCTGAGCGATCGCTGCAGAAAAGAGGATGTAGTGCGAGAGAAGAGGAAGTGAAAAAAAGGAAAAGGGGGAAGACGTGGCGTAAGATATAATGGGAGTCTGAGCAAAGTGGAAGCCTGAGACGCAGGAGATACTTCACAAGTATTGTTCCACCTTTTCTTTTTTCCTCTGTTGCCCACAGTGAGAGCATTTGTTGATACAACTGTGGGGAGAGATAACGTTGGGAGGAGGAGGAGGAGGAGCAGGAGGAGGACGGGGAAGGAGGAAGGGCTGAAAACCAAGAGATAAAGCTACAGGCAGAGCTGCAGCAAAGATTAGATAGAGAAGACTTTTTGGGGCAGAACGACATCGGGGCCCTGAAAGACGAACTTCATCCAGCTCACTCCCCTTTGCAACACTCCCACTTCTCATCCACTCACCTTTCTCCTGGCCCACACTCCCCTCCGTCTCCCCTCCTACTCCCCTCCCCTCCTCCCGTCCTCCTCCCGTCCCCCCCCCCTCCCCTCCTCCTACTGTTTTTCTCCCTTCCGTCTGAAAACCTCCAAATAGCTCTCCTCTCCTCTCCTCTCCTCTCCTCTCCTCTCCTCTCTTCCTCTCTTCCTCTCCTCTCCTCTCCTCTCCTCCTCTCCTCCTCTCCTCTCCTCTCCTCTCCTCTCCTCTCCTCTCCTCCTCTCTCCTCTCCTCTCTTCCTCTCTCCTCTCCTCCTCTCCTCTCCTCCTCTCTTCCTCTCCTCCTCTCTCCTCTCCTCCTCTCCTCCTCTCCTCTCCTCTCTCCTCCTCTCCTCTCTCCTCCTCTCCTCTCCTCTCCTCTCTCCTCCTCTCTTCCTCTCTCCTCTCCTCTCCTCTCCTCTCCTCTCCTCCCCTTCCGTTTCCGGTTTGTGTGAGCGTGAGTGGTGGTGGTGGAAGTTCGAGTGGCGCGGAGATTTGAATGTTCTTTTGTTTGTCAGTTATCTCTACTGTCCTTTTTCATCTGTATTTGTGCATGATCGGGTAAGTCTTTATTATTTATAGTGTGTATTGAGAGATCGGAGCTTTGTTTGTTTGGTCTCTGTTTGGTGTCCGGGAGGAATGGCGTCCTCCGAGACGCCACCTCCGTCGATCCGGCAGGGAGCGAGGATCGTCCCGCCGGACAGTGACAGCACCGTGGAGGAAGTCCTCCTGGCGGTCGGACAGCAGGTCGGACACGACCAGCTGCTCTTCGCGTCTCGGATGAACAGGGCCGTGGTGGTGTTCCTTAGGGACGAGCCGCATGTCCATCAGCTGGTCGAGAGCGGAGTGTTCATCCGGGACATCTTCGTGCAGGTGTCCCCGCTGTCAGCTCCCTCCACGCGGATCACCGTGTCCGGGGTTCCTCCGTTCATCCCCAACGAGCTGCTGGAGAACGAGCTGCGGAGGTTCGGCAAGTTGGCCAGCGGCTTCAGGACGCTGAGCCTGGGATGCAAGGATCCCAAACTGAGGCACGTCCAGTCCCTGAGGCGACAGGCCTTCATGTTCCTGGACTCGCCCACGCAAACTCTGGAGGTGTCGTTCAGAGTCAAGCACGGTGACGGGCACTACGTGGTGTATGCAAGCTCGGGAAGTGTGAAATGCTTCGAGTGTGGAGACGTGGGACACAAACGCTATGCGTGCCCTCACAGACAGGCGGCGTCCGGCTCCGCGTCTGGTTCCGCGTCCGGCTCCGCGTCCGGTTCCGCGTCTGGTTCCGCCGATGCGGCGCGTGGCGCCGCTCACGCCGGGGCAGCGGCGGGTGATGCGGCGCCAGCGGCCGGTGACGCGGCCGGTGACGCGGCCGGTTCCGAGTCTGCGTCTGGTTCCGCGTCCGCGTCTGGTTCCGCGTCCGCGTCTGGTTCCGCCGATGCGGCGCGCAGCGCCGCTCACGCCGGGGCAGCGGTGGGTGATGCGGCGCCGGCGGCCGGTGACGCGGCCGGTGATGCGGCCGGTCCCGAGTCCGCCTCGCCCAGTGGGCCTGGTGGGCTCGAGGTGGTGGAGGTGGAACAGACTCTGGCCGAGAGGCAGCAGGCGTCTGTGGCTGCAGGAAACCTGAGCATCTCTCAGTGTGCAGGACCATCACAAGCACAGGCAGCAGTCAGGACTGAAGCAGACAGAGAGCACGGTGTGACCCCCAGTGAAGAACAGGGGGGACCCACTAGCCAGGCACCAGCTCAGGGAGATGACATGGAGTATGACTCGGGGTCAGACACAACATCCGTTGGTGAAACTCCCGTCAAGAGTACTGATCTCTACTCACTAGAGGAAATTAACAACTTTCTAGATGAGACTTTCAAGAAATCAGTGAAAGTGAGCGATCACTTCAGTGACATTGATAAATTCATCAGATCTGTTAGTATACTAAAAAGGGTGGTCGGGTTTGATCTGTTGGATGAAAAGAAACGCTTCCGACTTAAAAAGCACATCACAGCTTTGAGGAAAGTGTCAATAGTTCGACCTGTAAGAAAGACCAGGAAATAGAACGATCATGCATCACATGGTGTTTTCTTCTATTTACGTTTCTCTCCTTGTTTCAACTTGTTTCCTTTTTTCTGAACTCTTTATGCGGAGCCTCAAGATAGGATCTTTAAACATCAATGGAGGGAGAGACAGACAGAAAAGGGCTCTAATTTCTGAACTCTCGACACTAAAACATACAGATGTGTTGTTCCTACAGGAAACACATACTACTCCAGCAGACGAGACAGACTGGGGTCTTTGGTGGGAAGGTCCCAGGGTCCTTAGCCATGGCACCAACTTCAGTGCAGGAGTAGCTGTGCTGTTCAAAGCATCTGCAGGGTTAACTCTCGTATCTTTTACTGAAGTGGTGAAGGGCCGTCTGCTTATTGTTAGAGCAGAAGTAGAAGGGTCAGTTTTTTGTTTCGTTAATATTTACGCTCCAAATCAGGGAACAGAGAGAGTTGGGTTTTTTACAACCCTAAGAAATGAGCTGAGGAATTACCAGCAGGATCAGCTCATCATCGGTGGAGATTTTAACTGCACCACGGATTTCACCATTGACAGGACAAGTGAGGAACCCCACCCACAGTCAGCTCAGAGCCTCAACTGCCTCATCACAGATATAGATCTGTTAGATGCATGGAGAGTGAAGCATCCACAATCTAGGCAGTACACATGGGTGAGGGTCAGCAATAACAGGGTGAGTGCAGCAAGACTTGACAGGATTTACATCTCTCAAAGCCTCAGCTCAAGACTAGCACACAGTAATATCAGTCCAGTAGGGTTCACTGACCATCATTTCATTAGTGTAGAGTTGGTCATCTCACCAGGCAACAGGGTCAAATCCCACTGGTTTTTCAACAACAAGCTCCTGCAGGACAGTCATTTCTGTCAGAGCTTTGAATGCTTTTGGCAGAAGTGGAGGGCTGAGAAAACAAACTTTAGTTCTCTGAAGATGTGGTGGGAGGTGGGTAAAGCACAGATTCGTGGTTTTTGCCAGCAGTACACCTCCCATTCGACTGCTAGAATCAAGGTAGTTGTCCAGGAGCTGGAAACCACCATTAAAAACATTGAAGAGGGGTTGCACAATAATCCAGACCCCTCAACAGGTCAACTGTTGAAGGAGAAGAGGTTGGCGTTGAGCTCCTTTCTGCAGGAGAGAGTGAAGGGAGCTCTAGTTAGGTCTCGCTTCCTTCAGCTCAAGGACATGGACGCCCCCACCTCCTTCTTTTTTAATCTAGAAAGGTCAGCGGCTCAGAGGAAGCAGATGACCTGCCTTCAACTTCCAGGAGGCAGAGTGACCACCAGTCCAGGAGAGATGAGGAGCCATGCGGTGGGTTTCTATGCCAATCTCTTTGGGGCGGAGGAGTGCAGCAAGGAGTGCCGTGAGGAGCTCCTGGACGGGCTTCCACAGCTCAACCAGGGTGAGAAAGCTGCTCTCGACGCTGACCTGACGATGGAGGAATTAACAACCGCTGTACATCAGATGTCTTCCGGAAAGGCACCTGGAATTGATGGTCTCTCCTCTGACTTCTTCAAGCAATTTTGGAACTTTCTGGGAGCTGATTTTCACAGTGTTTTAACGGAATGCTTCAGGACAGGATCACTTTCTGTCTCCTGTCAGCGAGCCGTGCTGTCTCTGCTGCCAAAGAAGGGAGACCTGGCCTTACTAAAGAACTGGAGGCCAGTTTCTCTCCTCTGCACAGACTACAAACTCCTCTCAAGGGCTTTATCAAATAGACTCAAAAACATTCTGGAAATAGTTGTACACTCGGACCAAACCTATTGCATTCCTGACAGAACAATTATGGACAATATTTTTCTTATGCGTGATGTAATTGATTTATGTAAATATCATAATTTAAGTGTTGGCATTGTTTCTTTAGATCAAGAGAAAGCTTTTGATAGGGTTGATCACTCATATTTGTTTTCTGCACTGAAGGCGTTTGGTGTTGGTGATGGGTTTCTGGCTTGGGTTGGTGTATTGTACCGTGATGCACAATGTTTGGTGAAGATGGGGGCAGGGCTGAGTCGGCCAATCCCAGTAAAACGAGGTATCAGGCAGGGCTGTCCTCTCTCAGGTCAGCTGTACAGTCTCGCTATTGAGCCATTACTGTGTATGTTGAGGAAGCGACTCAGTGGTCTCACAGTGCCTGGGTCACTCGGACTCGACCAGGATTTTCCGGCTCTTTCGGTCTACGCAGACGATGTGAACATCCTGGTTTCCAACCAGCAGGATGTTCAGAATGTGCAGGACACCCTGTCGTTGTATGAACGAGCGTCGTCTGCACGGGTCAACTGGGCCAAAAGTGAAGCCTTGTGGGTAGGACAGGGGAGGGATCAGGTGATGCCTAGTCTGCCTGGGGGGCTTGAGTGGGGGCAGGAGGGGTTGAAAGTTTTAGGAGTGTTTTTGGGCTCAGAGGGTTTTCAAAAGAAGAATTGGGCGGGAGTGAAGGAGAAAGTGTGTGCTCGGTTGTCTAAATGGAAATGGTTGCTACCCCAGCTGTCCTATAGGGGAAGAGCTCTGGTGGTCAATAACTTGGTTGCCTCGACCCTTTGGCACAAACTTATTGCCCTGACGCCACCGAGAGGCCTGATAGAGGAAGTTCAGAGATCCATCGTGGACTTTTTCTGGTCAGGTAAACACTGGATCCGAGCAGCTGCCCTCTACCTGCCTGTGGCTGAAGGAGGACAGGGACTAATAAACATCCAGGCAAGGATCGCATCATTTAGATTACAGTCAGCACAAAAACTACTTTTCAACTGTGTCCCGAGGTGGTGCGACACAGCCCGACTGCTGCTGAGGAGAGCTGGACGTTTGGGCTATGACAAGCACCTCTTCCTCCTACAACTTGGGGACGTGGACCTGACTGGGCTGACGCCGTTCTACTCGTCTGTGCTGGAGGCATGGCAGATTTTCCAGGTTACACGCAACGTCAACGAGACTCCGGGCCTGTGGGTGTTTGAAGAACCGTTGTTCTTCAGCAACTTCCTCAGGACCCGGACGCTGCAGTCTGCCAGCCTCCGAGCCAACCTCAGAGAAGCTGGATGTACCAAACTAGGCCATCTGATGAGGATGACGGCGGCGTCAGTCAACAGACTGAGGGAGACCAGCAACATCACCTCTGCCAGGCTGGTCCACAGAGTGGTGGAGGAAGTCTGTGCTGCTCTGCCACCAACCTTGAGAGCACTGGCTGAAGACCGCACCCTGTGTGACCAGTGGAGTGAGGGGTGTGAGTACAGGTTCCCTTCCCTGTCCATCACCCCGGCTGTGGGGGAGTGGCAGGAGGGGGGAAACCAGCTGCTGTCCTTCACAACCCCTCACCTGGTCACATTTCAGGAGGCAGGGAAGAAGAACCTCTATCAGGCCTGTGTAAAGACCTTGACCCTGAACTCTCTGGCAGGGATAGAAGAGTCGAGGTGGACTGAGTTTTTCGGCCCAGACATTTCCCCGAAAGGCAGCTGGCGGTCCCTGTACAAGCTGCCCGTTGAGAAGCGGACAGCAGACCTCCAGTGGAGGATTGTGCATGGGGCGATAGCTACGAACAGATACAGAGCACACCTTGATCCGGAGCTAGGGGAGGGCTGTATCTTCTGTTCACACTCTGAGACATTGGTTCACCTGTTTGTTCAGTGTCCTCGCCTGTTGCCAATGTTTGATTTGTTGAAGGTGTGGTTCCAAGGGCTTGGGGAGGTTTTTTCCTTTTCATTATTTATTTTTGGCCCAAAATACTGTGCCAAGAAAAAGACTGTGCACACTCTTTTAAACTTTTTATCTGGTTCTGCAAAATTGGCCATATGGCTGACACGAAGGAACCGCGCCCAGAACGTGGGCAGTGTGGAACCCATGCCGGTTCTGAAAGGGTTACTGAAAGCCAGACTGCGGGTGGAACACACCTACTTTGTGATGATGGGTGATGTGCTGGCCTTCAGCCGGATGTGGGCTGTTGGGGGAGCTTTGTGCTCTGTGGGGGAGGGAGGGGAGTTATTTGTTAATTTTTGAAATTTTTCCTTTTTTACTGTCTTACCCTCAAAATGTTGAGGTCACAATCATTTAATTTGTTTGTTTAATGTCTTAATAAAGGGCTTTGAAACCAAACCTCTCTCCTCTCCTCCTCTCCTCTCCTCTCTCCTCCTCTCCTCTCTCCTCTCCTCCTCTCTCCTCTCCTCTCAGTACATCTTTTCATTATTGCAGTCATGAGCGGTTACGATCTTGCATCTTGATCAAATTATAATTATGATTCTAAAAACAGCGATGGAGCGAGTCGCAGAGAGAGAAATGGGGGTATGTACTGAAGGGGAAGAAGGGGTTACATGAGGATAGACGGATTATATTCACACTCACATAATACCAGCTTTTGTTTCTTTGTGTCTTTGCTGAGTCCACTTTTCTGGTCCCGATAGTAAATCCAAAAATTGGCTTTGCCTTTGTTGCCCGGCTGCAAATTTGCTCTAAACATTGCCTCTTTTTTCCCTAAAAGTTTACTCAAACCATACACAAGTCATTTACCTTGTGCATCGTGGGCTGTCAGCTGTGTGATGAACCTGGCACCACACCGACGGTGGCTGGATGGATTTCTGGTTAATGGACTCCGGAAACAAACGTGTGCCGTCTTCCTCGTTTTTCTTTGCTGGGATGTGGGCTCTGCATTCACTCTTACACATTGTTGCTCAACCAGTGACTAACAGCCTGGTTCTCATTGACTCACGCCATCGAGAGGTTTTTTAATATGGCATGAATTGGATAATCTAACTGGACAGTTAAATTTCTCTGTAAATCAAAACTCATTGTTGTATAGTACAAAACTATTCAACAATGAACTAGTGTGAGCTCTTCCACTTTGTAGCATTTTCCCCAGAATAAATATCTTGTATTGAATTCAGTGATCAGATCCTTTACTCAAGTAAAAGTAACCGTACATCAATGTAAATATTCAGCATAACACTTCGACGTCTAACAATCAAAATCTATCTCAAGTGTTATCATCAAAAAATACCAAAAGTTCATCGGTTCGGTATCATAGTATTTACATAGTACATATTAGTTTGTTGATACTGATGCACTTAATGGCTGTAGTCAGTTGTGTTGCAGGAGCATTCCCGTCATTTATCATCATCTAAAAAAAATCGGAACTTATTACAATTTTAAGAAAAATCAGATTTAAATCCTTTTTCAGACTTTACAAAGCTCCTCTGACAACAACACAAAGCCAGGTGATAGATGTAGCGTTGAGTAAATGTACCAATATAACCATTTGTAGCCTCGCCTGTTTTCTCTGTCTAATCTTTTTACGATCCATCTCCCTCCGACTTTGTCTCCTCTGAAGACATTTTCTGGATTTTCCAGTAATCATAATCAGGTTTTTCCCTCTCTCTTGCAACATGTCTCCTCGTAGTGCCGGGAATCACATCAGAATATTAAAGTTCCCCTACTGGCATTGAATAAACCCTGAATAAGACTTGCTCTGTCCCTCAACATTACACATTTAGAACGTTTTTTTCCCCCCCATTAAAATGTTTCCCTCTTGGCCTTAAAATAACTTTGATGTAACTCTACAACTATGACTCATTTAGTATTCACACATCACATATCTCCCTCGGGCACTGTCTTCTTTTTTTGCTCCTGTGTACTACACAAAATGCTAATGTATATCATGCGTCACTCTCCACAACATTAAAAGCAGAACAGTAGCATAGCTTCTCCTCTAACACCATTTGAAATGGTATCAGAGGTTTATGGTGAAAGGATATGGAAAGGTTTCTATGTGACTTATTGTTGTCGGATTAGGTTTTTTTTAGGCGGTCATTTGTACACCGCAGTTCCAAGGTGGAAATAATAAGATTACTGCTTATTTTGCTCATAACGCAGGATCTCTTGTATCATATAAAACCCCCCGAATGGACACGCTAACAAGATTAGAAACTTGAATTTTTCATTGGAGGGGGTCTTTAATGTTCACGTAAAAAAACCCCACAGATGGTCGTCTCTCTCAGCCACACATGGTCCTGGTTTATCTGTATCCGCAGGCAGAAACCCTTTCACCTCAATTATTTAAGTTGTAACAACACAATCGGTCTTTCAATCAGCGTGTGTGTGTGTGTGTGTGTGTGTGTGTGTGTGTGTGTGTGTGTGTGTGTGTGTGTGTGTGTGTGTGTGTGTGTGTGTGTGTGTGTGCGTGTGCGCGTGCGCGGAATCTTTGCTTTTTGTCCAGGTTGCAGTGGTCCAAATGGAAATACACAGTGTTAAAAAAGAGCTTTCACATTTACATCCTTGCTCATTAACATCAAGGGCTGAGGGGAAACGGGTTCAAAGGTCAAACACACCAGTAGCTCGCCAGTCATTACAACTACCTGGTTTTCTTTACATTCATTTAGATCCAACTCCCTCGGGGGCCTTTTTCCTGTGAGTCCGAAAACTACTCCTGTTCTTAAATGGATGATCAGAAAATGTGAAATGACTGCTGCAGGGTCAGAGTCCAGAGACATAATGAAGCAGGTGTTAGCTTACAGGATATTTGAACTGTGAACCACAGCGTGAAGACGCCCACACAGGTATGTCATGCAGGAAAGTAAATACACGATGGACGCTCACAGGGGGTGAGACTGCTTCTCACCCCTAATGACAGTAATCCATCATCTCCTTAAACGTTTTTGTCTTTCTCCAAACCACTAACGTAAAATAAATATGTATTTTCTCAAGGGTCCGAGTGTCACTGAAGTGTGTTTGTGTGTATTTCAAGTGAACTCAAGCTTTTACCATGTGTAGATGGTCTTTGGAGATTTCTAATGGGGGATCTGGGATTCCATTACTTTCTAGGCAGCAGGCTGCAAAACCTCATCTGTAAATTCACACTGTTTGCGTAATATAAACTATGACGAACAGGATCGGGATCGGTGCTGATGCATCATCGTGGTTTGTATAAATCCCATATATATAAAGCTTTCATCTGCGTATGCCAGCTGTCAAAAACAACTCTTCACTTGTTTAAATTAACTTTCCACGTCGTGAGCAGATATGCACAGCGAGGTGAACCACGCAGCGTACGATATGAATAAACAGCAGGCAGCAATGTGAGCAAAGACGTTTTGGGTTTCAAATAATGTCTCATAAGACAATACGTGCCCAGGATTTACCTGTTGGTTGTGCGGTTCTTGTTCCTGCAGGTGTATCCCGCCGCGTCTGACTCTGTGGGTCAGGGCATGATAAGAACAGGTCATGACAGGCAGTTTGAATATATTATAGGTCAGAGCTCATCGGTTTTTGTTTTTTTACCGTCTACGCTCCTTTTTCTTCTGTCTTCAGGACCTGGACAGTCTTCAGGTGCAGCTGGAGGAGGTCCGTTTCTTCGACCTGTTTGGATACAGTGAGGACGGAGGAGGTTGGCTCTGCTTCATGTGTAACAACCCTGAGAAGGCCACAGGTACACACACACACACACACACACACACACGCACACACGCACACACGCACACACACACGCGCGCACACACACACGCACGCACGCACGCACGCACGCACGCACGCACACACACGCGCGCACACACACGCACACACATTTCTGTTCAGCTCTGACAGAATAATGTTTTTTTTTCCGTGTACGTTCAATTCAACATTTTTAATGGTCGTACATACAGTCAATATAAATTCATGAAAAAGTTATTAAAAAGGTGAAGCTGAGAGGAAACGAACCACAAAAAAAAGAGAGGAAGAAAAGGATGGAAGGAATAAAGGGATACGCTGTTATTATCCTGTAAAACAACTTAATGTGCACTTGAACCTTCTCATATTAACAACCTTTAAATAATAATGAAATAATAAATGAAATTCTTTCCCTCATTTTCCATCATCCGACTGTCTCTCTTGGGCAGTTGTGTTTCTCTGGGGGCGTGATGTAAAAAAAACCTGCCAGCTCCAGTGTTTTCACTCGAAATACCTCCAAGGCAAACAATCTTTTCCCAGAACAGTTGAAGGGGAATTGGCCGGTGATGAGCAGCTCTTTTTCGAACGCTGCCATTGTTTAGTGTTGTTGTGAAGGGTCACCGTAATCAGTCAGTCGCTGCCATCATGACTCAAGTTCTGATGAGTTTACGTTGGATGGGCGACCCCCTGCGATGAGCGACTTAGTCCTGGTGATGTGTACTGTATGCGCTCAAAGAGGCCACAGACAACTTTCGGGCCCCCTAGAGGTTCCAGGTGGTATCACTGTTGTAGCGAGATGCCGGTTACGGACGCGGGTACTTTTCCTCAGAGCATCTCCCGAGGAAGTTGTCAACACCGCGTGCCGTCTTGTTTCATCACTTTTTTTCTAGCAGTCTCCTTCTTCACCAGGTTTTGTTCCTCCATCAACAGGATTCTCTTTCTCTCTTTCGAGGTTGAGTTGTTTTCGTCAATTCGGCTGTTCCAACGTCTGTCATTTCCATCACTGGGGGGCTAGTTGCCGGGAGTACGCTATTCTCCTTTTTTCTTTCGGTTATGCAATGGGTGACGCAGTTCCTTTGTGCACTAAAATTATTTTTCTGGGTCCCGGCGGCCAAAAGAATGACATTGTTACGCTCAAGGCTCATAGGGAACCTATATAAGCTCGGATGGTTTTGTTTTTCTATCGTCATTTCACTGTCAGTTTTAACATAAAAAAACAGACTATTTTCACTTTAAAACTGTTTAATAATGACAAAGAATTTTTAAAAAAATGATCGTATGAAGCCTAATAATATACAAAAACATCTTTATCTCTTTCATACATGTGCCTCCTCACTGTTCAAAGTTTCTTGCTTTGGCTTGATCTATGTCGTGAAGCGCCCCTCCCGGTTGCTCGTCTCTTCTCAATCGTTGCTCCCCTCTTTCCACGGAAATGACAAATTGTCTCTGGGTGAGTGATGAGACGGTAAATTAGTCCGTACTGTAAATCAACGAGAGGCAGTTTAGCCTTCGGAGAGCGTACAGGAGAGAGAAGGGCTTTAAAGTGCATCCCTCTGTCAGTCTCACACGGAAGCAGTTGTTAGATATATATACATATATATATATATATGTATATATATACATATATATATATATATATAAGGGGGAGTCAGGAGACGGAAATTTGCGGCACGTGTTCTGGTGAGGGGAGAGAAAAGATGAGAGGGACTGGCTTTGGAAAAAAGTGAAAGAAAAAGTCATGCATCACTAATAAGTAGTTTAAACTTCTTCCTCCCGTACAACAACATGCTGGTTCCAGCCTGTGCAGTTTGATGGCGGCCAATAAGAAACCAGCAGGTATTTCTCAAAGTTACAGCCAGAGGCAGGAAATTGTTTGTGCGAGAAGGAAACAGGCGGATGGAACGCAGTCAAAGTTTATCGTGTGCACGTGGTTGTGCATTTATTCATGTTTGTATTCCTCGGAAGGGAAAAAGTTCAGATCAGAGACGATTACCGCCAACACACATACACAGCTTTTTAACTATACTTAATGTCTGTGTTATAATAAACAGTTTGAAGCAGGAAAGCAGGAAATATATAATAATGAATCGTATTACTATAATGTAAACATTATATTTCAGTGTTATATGAATACTTACATGAGCTCCATGTGGTTAGAAAGTATAAATCACCTGGATATATCTCAAGATGTAAGAGGATTTGACGAGTTTCCCCTTTGACCGAGTGATCGTCATCCATCCAAGTGGAATGAATGGAAGCCGTCATTAAGTCGGGTTCACAGCTTATCATTTTCTCTTTCTTGCATGTCATTGTCTCATCTCCGCTCATCTTCTTCAAACACACACACACACACACACACACATCAGGCTGCCCAATCCAAACGGGACAAAAGCCCGATGGAAGCCGTTCTTCCGGCTCCGCTGGTCAGAACAAACCGGTGCAATCAGCGAGGAGGCTAAAGAGCTGCGATGAACGCATGATTACCTCTCACATTCACGCCAGTCTCTATTCCTCACAGGAGGATTTGGAGAAGGAAGAGTCGTTATCCCACTGGGATTGGACGTGTGTGTACATGAGATTTCTGCCTCCGAATACAGTTTGGGTTTTTATTTGTTGGCTCTTTAATACAGCACGCAATCAGTTTATTTACGTCTGACTTGTTCACCTGCGTCCAAATGAATCTCTATGTTCTTAAGAAATCAGATGAGTAGTCTCTGTTTCTGCGCGACCCGAGGAGATTTGAAGGAATGACGTTCTCAATTTCGACAAAGACAAACTTTCCACACACACGGCACTTTTTATTCTTGAGGTTAGTGATTGTATAATCCGACTCACAGGATGTATAGACTGTGTTTGTATAAAACCTGCCATTGGCATATGTTGCCCTTTTCAAAATCCCCTTGGCTCCGGGAAGCAACAACAACAACAACAACAGCAACAACCTCTGATCTGGAAATGGCATTTTTAAAGGGAAATGTGGGTTGTGCAAGCGACGTGCATCCACGTCATCAGATGTTGACGTGGATGCACGTCGCTTGCACAACCCACGTCAACAGATGTTGGATGGGAACTGCTGGCAAATTCAAATGGGTCATGAACGTGATGGTTTATGGGGGGGATGTCTTTCACCAAAATGAAACTGTCCATAAAACAAGTTCAATGTGTGGTCAAAGTTTCCGTTGGAAGGATTCTTTATGTGTCCAACTGAAAGCTGCCCACATAAGTGACAGTGATGACTCAGCTGATCCTCCTGAAGCCAACGTAACGCCTCGACTTCATTAAGATGAGGACGTCTCACTTTCAGGTGATCCGCTTTTTTAAGAAAAATGTCCATGAAACAGTTAAGGAAGTAAAACCAACAGCTCACACATATATGCAGGTTGTTCACACAGCTGCCACTAGCCAGCGGTTTCCTTTATTATACTTTATATTGCTGTACCATTAAAAAAAAACAACTTGCTGACTCGGCCCGAGTGGCTCGCTGCGATTACAACTGAAGCTTGCACACACACACACACACACACACACACACACACATACACACACACACACACACACACACACACACACACACACACACACACACACACACACACACGTGTAAGAAGCTGGTCTCATTTTATTGTATTTCTTTTTTTTTATGGTAAAGGAGGAGAGAGAGAAAGGTGACATTTTTCCATTGTGAAGGCCAAAGTGGAGCCGGTGATAAGCAGCAACTCCATGATGTTTTATGATGTACTGTTGAGTTTAACGACAGGAATGCGTTTGAAGTGAAGCGGTAATGAGCAAGGGTGTGTGTGTGTGTGTGTGTGTGCGTGTACTGTATGTATGGACATGCCGGAATAAGGTACGCAGGCTCGACACGATCACTCTCGCTCAGTGTTTCTGGCCTTGTCGGGTATTTCTGCTACATCGTGTCATCACCTTATCACCAAAAGTCCCAGGGGGTAACTCTTTCTGTAAAAATCCATAGCCAAAGGAAAAGAGAATTGTAATTCTGGACTTTTGGCATCCACTGTTTTTGAAATGTGCTAATATAACCTGTGCGTTTTCTGCGCTCACATTCACTCACGTCTGGAAGACAGATCCCCTGTCGTCCGAAAACCACAAGCAATACTTTCCATCATTCCCCCATAAATCACCGCAGATGACACGCTGGACATGAATTCTCACCTCCAGGAAATCATACAGCACATTCAGGAGATTCCCTCTCGACAGAGATTCATTCAATCGAACCGGGCCAGAGTTGAAGCAAGTGTCACTGCTGCTGATGGAGTTTTGAGGGTTATGGAAATGTGCTTTAATAACTTAGGCAGCATGGCTCCAAGGGTGCTGTAAGATATTCGGGCAACATCAACTGCGGGGGGGCCCGCGTTCTCCTCACACCTCGTCCCGCCGCCGTGATCCTCGAGCCAAAACAACTGATACAGTGGTCAACATGCGCCCTCACGTTATGAAGGCCAAACACAAATTGACAAATGCGAGCGTGAAGCGTGATTTGCTCCTGAGGGCGAGATTAGGCCCGTTTGAAGGAGCAGCTGTTTTGCGATAATGGATTGGGTTTTTTGACTCCAGTCACAGTTTTGAAATCCTGTAACTCCCACGATATTAACAAACTACAAATCAACTGACTGACTGTGAAGTTATGACAGAGACGAACACACAGCTGACGCGTTGGCCTTTCGCGTATACGCTTTAATGGTCCAGGTGACAATTGGTTGTGAAAGCTTTCACATATGGTTGCTCTTATTTACACTGACTAATCCTATTCATGTATTTATTTATCTATAGGATTTTCTCTGCTCACTTCCCATGTGTATCACTCTTATTTTCCCATAGCTCTACCTGTCTGTCTTATTCATTCCTTGTAAAGAACAAAAGAAGTTTATTATTATCATAAGATATGAAGCCTCAAATGCACTGTGGCAACAGAAAGTCGTTGAACCGTTTGGAGTAACCTGGTTTTCGGCATTAATTGGTCATAAATAGGATTTGATCTTCATGTAAGTGTCAACAACCACAACGCGATTAAGCGCATAACATACGAAAGATTATGATATTTCCTGTTGTTATTGAACACACCCGTTAAACATGACATAAACAATAAGTGAACCTTTGGATTTAATAACTGGGCAAACTTCCTTTATGGGGGAAGCACATTCAGATTTCAACTGAACCTTTAGACTTTTTCTCTGAGACTCTTTTATATATTCTTTAAGGAGAAAAATAAAAATATTGCTTTAAATGTGGTTAAAAAGTTCATTTCATAAGAATTCTCACCAGTTTTGAAAAAGCTTTTCTTCACAAGCGCTGCTTTTCAACTTGCGCTCTGTATTCCTTCAAAATGACAACATCCAACATAATTGGAAATTAATTTTACCCTTGATGTTGGCAAACAGTCCAGACCCAGAGCGAAGCAAAGAACAGCCATGGATGCAAATCAATAATTGTTGATCTTAAGTGTTGAATCCCTGTTGTGTGAGTCCTGTCACTTCACAGTATCCCTATCGTGAATAGTGCATTTTATTTCTGGATTCATTGACCGAGCTCTTTTTCGTTGACGTCAGTAGCCCAGAGGTCCACATACCTTTTTTCTCACCCTGTGAATGTTCGTCGGACGCGGGTTTTTTTGCGAACGTTCTTGTGTGTCATCAGTTAAAAAATGGGCCGTTTGTTCATAGTCGTAACGTGTAGATGAGGCTCTGACTCGACGCGTGTCCGAGGTCAAATGAGCCCACGCGGACGGCGAGAAGTGGAGGCGTGTGAGCGAGCGCAGCGGAAATCGCGCGTAGGACGCGAGGCGGCTGACCGGACACAACACTCGTTCCGGTCGTACCTGCGGGGTTTGGAACGCGAGTCAGTGTGTGCGTGTGTGTTTTGCAACCTCGTCTGGTTGTTCGACGTCAGTGTGTCTTGGGCCAGAGGTCGCGGGCTGTAACGCCGCGGCCTCGGGCTGACAACAAATCCAGGCATCGTTTTCCAGGTGTCTGCATCAAAGCAAAGTGACGGCACGAGGCACCTTGAGTTACGCACCAGACAAGTTTATCTCTGCAACCCCCCCAAGAGAAGAAAAGAGAAGAAAAACGTAAATATTTGTCAGATGAGCTGGCAACCAACGGGAGCAGGCGTGTGTCCAACTGTAAATGAGCCGCGTCCGACTGCTGGTTGGTTGTTTGGAAAGAATGCGAAGGTTTTAGTCAGATGCTCGGCATCGCGGTGAATCATCAGATAAATATAAAGCACACGAACCGTGTGGCCCTGATCCAGAGCGCGTCTGTAAATTTCAGCATCATTTCCTAAAAATGACCACTGTTGGCTCCAAAACCAAAAGGTCAGTTCGGTCACGTTGTACCTGTACTGATACTTACCTTTGGAGATCATTTTTGGTTTCATTTGCAAAGGTTTTGAGTTTTCTGTATCTGTATTAGTGTGAGTCATTTTCTGAGACGACATGTTAGTGTGGAAGCTTTTTTTAGTGTAATTTTTCTGCGCTGTGGGTCCCACACACAGAATCCCGTTCACTTCCATTGTATTAGAATGTAGGCAGAAATCTCAGAGTCACACATAAATGAACCAGAACTATCTTCTAGCTAATCTTTGCTTGAAAATCACAATAAGTGAGGAAGAAAATACATTTGGGTGAAGTGCCTCTTTTAAAATTCTTATGCAGGATTCATTGTTTCTGTTATAGCTCGGCATAGCAAACTGGATTATTATCGGTATCAATTCATTTTACTCTTCAGATTCAAATAATCAGTTGTTGTATAATGATTCAACATATTTGACCAACTACGTGATTGTCTAGTTCTCAGACAAATTAGTTCAAGTAGAAATATGAAAGAAAAGGGGTGAAGTCGTCTGATAACCTTAATTACTTATATGTCATAAAACATTGTCATAGAATGTGGAAAGACCTGCAGCCGATGGGTTCTTCCCAGGGCCAGGACTCGTCCCTCCAACAAGTTTGGTGGAAATCTATTGAGCAGTTTTAGCATAAACCTGCGAACAAATAAACCAACAACCAAACCAAAGAACACACACGGATGAAAACAAACTCTGCTCTTTGGCAGAGATGATGATGTGAAACAGAAAAGCAGCACTGAGGGTCCTCTCCTCCTCCTCCTCTCCTCCTCTCTCCTCCTCCTCTCCTCTCCTCCTCTCTCCTCTCCTCTCTCCTCTCTCCTCCTCCTCTCCTCCTCCTCTCTCCTCTCCTCTCTCCTCTCTCCTCCTCCTCTCCTCCTCCTCTCTCCTCTCCTCTCCTCCTCCTCTCTCCTCCTCTCTCCTCTCTCCTCCTCCTCTCTCCTCCTCCTCCTCCTCTCTCCTCCTCTCCTCTCTCCTCCTCTCCTCTCCTCCTCCTCTCCTCTCCTCTCCTCTCTCCTCCTCTCCTCTCTCCTCTCTCCTCTCCTCCTCTCTCCTCTCTCCTCTCTCCTCTCCTCTCCTCCTCCTCCTCCTCCTCTCTCCTCCTCTCCTCTCTCCTCCTCTCTCCTCTCCTCTCTCCTCTCTCCTCTCCTCTCCTCCTCCTCCTCCTCTCTCCTCCTCTCATCTCTCCTCCTCTCTCCTCTCCTCCTCTCCTCTCTCCTCTCTCCTCCTCTCTCCTCTCTCCTCCTCTCTCCTCCTCTCCTCTCTCCTCCTCTCTCCTCTCTCCTCCTCTCTCCTCCTCTCATCTCTCCTCCTCTCTCCTCCTCTCCTCTCTCCTCCTCTCTCCTCCTCTCCTCTCCTCCTCTCATCTCTCCTCCTCTCTCCTCTCCTCCTCTCTCCTCCTCTCCTCTCTCCTCCTCTCTCCTCCTCTCCTCTCTCCTCCTCTCTCCTCCTCTCCTCTCTCCTCCTCTCTCCTCTCTCCTCTCCTCCTCTCTCCTCCTCTCATCTCTCCTCCTCCTCTCTCCTCCTCTCATCTCTCCTCCTCTCTCCTCTCCTCCTCTCCTCTCTCCTCTCTCATCTCTCCTCCTCTCATCTCTCCTCCTCTCTCCTCTCCTCCTCTCTCCTCCTCTCCTCTCTCCTCCTCTCTCCTCCTCTCCTCCTCTCCTCTCTCCTCCTCTCTCCTCCTCTCCTCTCTCCTCTCTCCTCCTCTCCTCTCTCCTCCTCCTCTCCTCTCCTCCTCTCCTCCTCTCTCCTCCTCTCCTCTCTCCTCTCTTCTCTCCTGCTCAGATTTTTTGGTTCTGATGATCTTAAATGGTTTGTCCCGTGTGGCGTCACCTGTGTGAATCACCCTCCACAGCGTGTCCACACACACACACACACACACACACACACACACTCTCTTATCAGATCGCAGTCATCTCTGGACTTGTTTTAGTCATCGTCAAGGATACAGTGAGTGGTTCTGTCTGGGGGTCAGCGTTGGTCCTGGGGAGCTGCCTCTGTGAAACGGTACAGTTCACACACATGCATACACACACTCTATGTATATATACACATCAGTAGTAGGAAGTGGATAACTATCAGAACAATTTCATGCAAATGCAGTTCACAGTTCCAGGGTTACGAAATATCACAAGCAAAAACTGAGGAAACATAAACACAAGTGACAGCAAAAACGCAACGGTTACACGTTTGCATTATGGGAATTCATGTCTGGTTGGTTTTTACCGTAAGTTAGTGATGGAGGTGTCGGAGCAGCAGGGAGGCCGAGTCAAGCTGTAGACGCAGAAGTGTTACACGCTATCTCGGTTTATTTGGGGAGCGCTGTGGGCACATGGAGCTTTTCTGCAGCACACACGTGAGGCGCTCATGGTGTTTCTGGCTGAAATGCAACATACCAATGTATGTGTGCACTGTGTATTTACCCAAACACTACCAATTACACACACTTTATCTTTTACTACAGGCCCATGTGCAATGATTACCATAATCTTTACAGAATGCATTCGTCATGGTTTGTAGGCAGCCATTGATACAGGGGTGTCAAACTCAAGGTGTCCAGGGTGCTCGTCTCTTAGATCAGCGTGCTTTGACACTACGCACTGAATTTAAACAATACGACCTGCAGAGCCGGGTCACGTTGCTCCACAAACATCTTTCCATGAGGTGGTTTTCCTAGAGAAAGACAGTTTTTTCACTGCACACGAGACATGAGACAGGATGTCGTAAAATTAAATGGCATGAAAACATTACGATTTAAAAAAACTAAACAAAAAAATCTTTGTTTTGGTTTAAAAAAAAAACATTTTTGAAAAAGTGTTTATTTTGACAGATTGCACAACAAGATGCAGTTGCTAAATGATATATATATATATATATATATATATATAATAAAAAGTATAATAATAAAAAAAATATAATAAAAAAGCCTTTTTATGCCCAAATGTTACAGCATGGCCAGAAAAATTAATGATTACTTAAAAATGAGTAGGAAAAAATGGGAAAATAGAAATTTGATTGAAAATAGAGGTGTAACTCGTAACATGCAGGTGTTTTATGAAATGTGACTCCTGGCGGTGAGAAACGTCGCTGGTTGGTTGCTGAGCATGTGACATGATTCATTTCACGAATCACCTTCTTTTTAATTCTTACAGTTCCTTAAGATTTCCTGGCAACATAAGCGCATGAACGCAGTCGTAGGGACAAACCTTCACTACGAATGTTCCACTGATGATCGGCACTGATGTCACGTTAGCCACATTAAAAGCACACGTGTTCTTTCTTCTGCCTCTCTTCTTTTTGAACTCACCGCCTGCCGCTCTGTGTTTGTTCGTGTGGCCCTCCAGTGGTGAACCAGGAGGGACAGCCGCTGATCGAGGGGAAGCTGAAGGAGAAACAGGTCCGCTGGAAGTTCATCAAGCGCTGGAAAACCCGCTACTTCACTTTGGCAGGGAACCAGCTGCTCTTCCGCAGAGGCAAATCGGTACGCAGCCGCCCACGAGTGCACTCACACACGGACACACATGTCCCCTGGCCTCTCGCTTTAAAAAACCCCCAATACTAATAAAAATGAATACTTTCCCGTTCCGTGTCCTTTGAAACATGAGGAAATTCCGCTCGAAAGAGCTGAAATCCCATCTCGTGATAAGCTCCGCTGTCCCTCGGGGGCATCCGGTGAATCTGACCGTAACCAGCGCAGGACTCACGAGGCCAAAGCATGACGATGCTGCAGCAGCATGAGTCACTCTCGCCCTGTGTAACTCAAAGCAGATAGGATTACGCACAAGTAGCAAGCGCAGGGAAGGAGGCACTGCCTCGTACAGTACGAGGGCGTGAAATTAAAGGCAGAATATTCTCATCTGAGAGGAGGGTGAGGGGGTTTCCCCTCTGCGTGGATCGGACACATGCTTCTTCCCTCCAGCTCCCCTGTGTTTGGTTTGCTGTTTGACTCTCCGCAGGTTGAACAAAGGCCGAGGTCGCCGAGCTCCAGAAGTGATTGTGCAAAGGAGGGAGTTTGCTAAATGGAAAACGTGGAGAATATGCACCGGGGTCAGGGGTCGAAATAATGTTTGCAAAAAAAGGACGGTCACGTTTGATTTCAACCATCTGACAAAGGCAAAATATTTTCAGAAGCCCACACATATCTAATGCTATATCCCCATTTAGGGCAAGGCGTCTAAAAAGAGTGGAAGAAAAAAGAATTATGATTAAAAATAACTTCCGCAGCCAGATGATTGTTCCTAATCTGGGTCTGCAGTCAGCCCCCCAAAACTAGAGTCAGGCTTCACAGAGGAATATGTGGAAACAGGGAAATATTCTCCAGTGGTTGAAATATATATGTACAGCTAGTCTTCTTTAAAAACAACAAAAAAACTGCAAACAATAGCCTTTGTGCTCCCGTCCAAATGCTAATGCTTTCCTCTCCTTTTACAGCAGCCCCACATTGGAAAAGGGTGTGCGTCTTTGTTCTTTGAGCTCCGTTTGTGTTTTGCCAGCGTGTCCTGGAGCTGGTTGGTTTGTTGTGAAAGAGCTGTTTCCTTTCTCTCCCACCGGAGAGTGAGACTAAGAACCAAAAAAAAGGCGTCGCCTCCTCCGTATCCAACGATGGAGCAGAGAGGTTTTGAAACATTCCACAGAATCCACACGTCAAGACTCTAATGTTAAGGATGTGATATTTATGTACCCGGTGGATGAAAGATGTTCAGAAGGAGAACGGCTGTTGCATCTGTCTGCCCTCCTCCGAACACGGCGTGCTCGGCCCTGATTGGCTCCAGACAAGAGAGAGCCGTGCCAAACTGCGTCCGGGCCTCCGGTTCGATTTCGACATTTGTCGATTTGTTCCCAAAGCGAATCTTAATACTTTTATTCAATACCCAGTACAATACCACAGAGGATATCATTCAGTACCTTTCTCACGCTAAGAATAATGTGAAACAAACGACGAGCCCTGCTGTCAAAAGTTAGAAGACTACAATGGTCGGACCACAGCGACACGCAGAAATGTCAGGCAGACCAGTGGGCGGGTGGCTTCCTTTCGCTTGTCGATGCCCAGAGACCCTTTATCTCAGCATCTATCCATGCCCGGACCCCGACAAGGGTTAATCGATAAAGATATTTGATTTGAGTTGTTAAATGTTGCTAAGAATTGACACATTATGAGTCGATGGGCTTCCATGTTATGGCAGGAAAGAAAAAATATCCAAGACCTTTGTAAATGAAGCTCAAGACTTTCCAGGAAGGAATACAGAATAAAGTAGAGACAGAGAACAAACAGGAATTATATGAGAATTAATGATTCAGTGTCTATTTCTTCGCACTGTATCGATGCAGCTGGGACATGTGGATATTACAAATGGCTTTTTGCTGTACTTTGCTCTCCGCTTCACTTTGGTCGGTGTAAAAGAAGTTTCATTCATTTTATCATTTTTGCTGCTCAAATCTGCCAAAACGCCCTTTTCCCACTTTCAGGGGAGCCATCAATTTCCCTTTATTTTACCATGAAGACGTAGGAAACTGACAAACTGTCATATTATAAATTAAAGTAAAACATACAATATATTGTTTTATTTTTATCTGTGAAATGAGTTGTTTAAATGCTCGCCATTTAGTAACGCTGCGTTCACTCGCTCTGAGAAGCTTAGAAATCTGGCAGGTTGTGCGTTTATTAAGATTAATCTGTTTGTCTGCACAAAGAGTCAGAGACACAACATGCAAACATTTATGCACATCATAAAATTATTCTATTCAGCACCCCAGTATACTGTTGTGAGTGTCAATATCGGTAATCATTAAAAGAAACTCCATAATATAATATAATGTCAAAATAATTCAAATACAAATAACATTAATATTTAGCTGCCAATAAACACAGACATGAATCAATCACATTCCACAGGATCTCCCGGCCTTTGGCTTCATTAGCCTTTGTGTCTTAAACTGTACAAAACATTAAATATTTCTACAATACCAGTATTCTGAGACAATATCTCAACTGTTATGTATCATTATGTGGTTTAAGTCCATCCAATGTTCACTTGAATCCCCCGTGGGACGCAGCGATCAGACCCTCGGCAACAGTCGGCCCGGAGGTAAAACTGTAAACATGTCTACTCCAATTCAGAGCTTTCCAACGATCACATCCTTCACCAAGGGATGTGGACAGTCGTCTTACAGCAGTTATGGTTATGTGGTCATAACCACTGTGGGGTAAAAAGATACGCAACAATACAAAACGCACACATTCAAAGTGACTCTGTGGGTTAAAACAACGGATGTGATGCTCAGCAGAGCTGAAGGATTTGGTTTCCTGTCCGGGGGAAGAAGCAGAACAATAAATCGAATTGTTCTGAGGTAGAACACACGGGAACCAACACTGTGACACTGAATGACTAATGTCAATGGTGTAGTAGATTTACTGAGGTACCAAAACTTCAACTCCACTAGATTCTACTGCACGATATTTATCTTACAGCTGAAATGAGAAGTTACTCTAAAATAAAAAAAAATGTGTCATTATGAAATATAAACTTCCCCCGAAAATGCAAAGATTTGCTCCAGCTCACCCAACAACGGCATTAAAACTCTCCTTGCATGTGTGTATATGTAGCAGTGATAATAATGTTCAAGTAACCTACCAACTGTTGAAAAGTGAGGCATGCTTTCTCCATTTGACTCTTTTCTTCTGTCGCCGCGTGTCCTCCCCACAGAAGGATGAGCTGGACGACATCCCCATTGAGCTGAGCAAGGTGCAAAGTGTCAAGGTGAGGAGCCGATCAGAAACAGATCACACCCATAACTCTACGAACGGGCTGGACAATATATGAATTACTGTTTGTAAAATAAGTCAGCACGGGGGCACGGCTCTCGATTATGACGTCAACTACATTTCCCTTCAGTTTTATTCGTATGACGCCAAATCACAACATACAGTATCTCAAGGTACTCTGAGAGACCTTCAGATATTGTAGCAAGAAACCCAACTTTTACCAGCAGGAGCGCCATCTTACTCGGCGCGCGTCTGCGTCAGCGTCACGTCGTGCGATTCCCTTCTCTTCCCCCCGCAGGTCGTGGCCAAGAAGCGGCGGGATCGCGGCCTGCCGCGCGCCTTCGAGATCTTCACCGACAGCAAGACGTACGTGCTGAAAGCTCAGGACGAGAAGCGCGCCGAGGAGTGGCTGCAGTGCATCAACGTGGCCGTGGCTCAGGCCCGGGAGAGGGAGAACCGAGAGGCGACCACCTACCTGTGAGGCCGACACGCAGATACAGACGCAGGAAACTCGGCGATCCAAACACACGCAAGGGGGAATGTTTTCATCTAGCGGTCGAAAGCACTTATAAACAACCAACAGATGTCACGATGTACGTCTGCTACGTACAGCACGATGGAGCACCGTTTCCAAAACAATCAGAATGACTTATGCAGTATTTTATTTTTTGGGGAAATAAGATTTATTCAACCAGCAATAAAAGAAGGAGGGATAGTTGCATATTTAAGATTCTCTATTTACTGTTACACTATGGACATTGATATGACGATATACATTACTAATGAATGTTACAGTGCGTAAGTGTTAAAGACGGACGTGTTAAGAAGATCGTGAAGCGACCGGATCGTTCAGTATGCAACTTTTGACCTCCTCCGCTCGAAGACCGCCGAGCCGCCGTGAGCTTCGACCACCAAACAGAATCGCCATCGACAGGAAACTCTGATTCAGCAATAACGATTTAACAAACCTCGTAAACACTTGTAGCAATAATGAGACTGAACAGTTGCTCTCGGGAGCAAGAGACGAGCCAAATGTGAAGGTGTACGATACTGCAATTCAAGGCGTTTGTGTAAGTGAGTGTGATATTTTTGACCTGTAACGCTTTTCCTTATTTACTGTCATATATATAAAGTTACAATGTCAAATGTTCATGTCCAAGCGGTTTGATATTGAGCCAAGCACCGGACCAGTGTATTTTACCAGCCGGTGTTGCACTGGAGGAGAATTAATCACATATATATTCAACTTTGTCAGCTTCAGATCCGTGTTGACAGGGTTTGATGGAGACTACGTGTTTCTAAAGCAGCGATAAGCTGCTCGGCGGCAGGTTTTCCCAGCAGTTGGGAGACAAGAGGAATGTTGGATGTACAGGCCTGTGAATCCTCGGGCGGGCTGGGGTCTAGATTGATTTCTCTTCAAGCAGAGGCTGAACTGCAGCATGTTGAACCTGGCTGGGGACAGAGTCGGGGTAAAAGGGAGCGGAGAGAAAGCGGTAGACGATGGATGGATGGATGAACCGAGATTGGCAAAACAAGCAGTCCTGTAGCATCCCTCATCATTTCTCTCACAGTGATTAGAATCTCTTTGAGATGCAATATTCACCAAAACAGAAACATTGTAAAACTTTGTGTTGTTTCCATGCGTAATACTGGTTTTTAAAATAATTCGTATCGTGTGTCCTCTATAATTTTGTTCAACTTTTACCGTGTTGCTCTTTATCCGTTCGGCGGCAGCTCAAGTTCAATCGGTTCAGAATCAGAACGGTTTAATCCAGCACATTGCTCTGTGAAAATATTTTGACTCGGTTTTCTGTTCTTGCTCTCGCACTGGAGTGACTTATGACAGCAGCCCCTCACGTGGCTGTGCAGTGGTCGGATTTCTGTTATTTCACGCTCCCTGTAGTGCCATAACATGGACCGGGCTATTTCGGGCTCTCCCCCGAATGAGAAACGTCTGCAACTTTGCGCTCCACGTTTCACACGGAGTAAGGTCCGCTCGACCGTCGCCTAACAGCGCAGTTTAGACCACGAGATTTATAAGAAAACAGTGAAGCGAATTAGCGGGTTTCCTTGTGGTGTTGGAAAAACCGGGCCATCGTCGGTCACGTTGATTTGAGAGTTTGGACGGCCTGAAGGTGATCGCTCATTTGGAAACACGCCTTCTCCAGAGGTTAGAGTTTAAGAGCTTATGGGTTGTTGGGGGGGGGGGGGGGGGGGGGGGGGTTGTCTTTGGATGATATGACTCCTAAAAATAAGAGCTCCAGTCCTCTGATTTCCTAATTCTGATTTCCTGTCCCCTCCACCAACATCTACACAACTTTGCACCAAGAACAAATGGCCTATTGCTTTTCCTCTGTTCACAAACCTTTGTTGACCCACTTAACCTCTGAGGTGTGTGGCTCTGCCCACAGCTGAATGCGTAACCCTGCTTTTGGCTATCCAAAGGTTTTTTGTTTTTTCGGGGTTAAATATGTAAATTATGTGAATGTCCCCTTCAGGTGAAGTTCCCTGGCGTGCGCTCGGCTGTAAATGTACCGTGGAGCTGACTTTAGCCTCTGAGTTGCGCGGCGCTGACTTGTCGGTATGTGAAGTTAACGTCTGATGATCACATGAATGTAACAATGGGAACACTGTCTGCGGTCACGCTGCCACGTTGGCCAAGTTTCCACAGCCGCTGGGGCCCGAAATCTGCAGCCAAACTGCAAGCCGTTGCTTTAGGGAACTTTCCTCTGAATCAAATGTATGTGGGGCATACAGTCTGTCTATCTATCCATCTATCAATCTATCTATCTATTGTTCTATCTTTCTATCTATCTGTCTACCCATCTATCTACCCATCTATCTATCTATCTATCTATCTATCTGTCTATCTATCTGTCTACCCATCTATCTATCTATCTATCTATCCATCTATCTATCTATCTATCTATCTATCTATCTATCTGTCTACCCATCTATCTATCTATCTATCTATCTGTCTATCTATCATCTATCTATCTATCTATCTATCTACCCATCTACCCATCTATCTATCTGTCTACCCATCTATCTATCTACCCATCTATCTATCTATCTACCCATCTACCCATCTATCTATCTGTCTACCCATCTATCTATCTATCTATCTATCTATCTATCTATCTATCTATCTATCTATCTATCTATCTACCCATCTACCCATCTATCTATCTATCTACCCATCTACCCATCTATCTATCTATTGTTCTATCTTTCTATCTATCTGTCTACCCATCTATCTATCTGTCTACCCATCTATCTATCTATCTATCTATCTATCTACCCATCTATCTATCTATCTGTCTACCCATCTATCTATCTGTCTACCCATCTATCTATCTATCTATCTATCTATCTATCTACCCATCTACCCATCTATCTATCTATCTACCCATCTACCCATCTACCCATCTATCTATCTGTCTACCCATCTATCTATGAGCTGTTGCTGCCACTACTTTAAAGCACAATGACATTAGATCATATTACAGTATATATTATTTACAGTTTCATAAGCAGATTGTGTGTATATGTGAACATGATTAACTTAATTATTAAAGTTTCTGAATGTATAAAAAAAAGCTTTTTAATGAAACTTAATATCCAGCCTGTGTGAAGAATTATAGATAAAGCAGAGTTTTCTTTTTGGGGTGTTGCAAAATTACATTTTTCATTTTTACGCTTGATTTTTAATGGAAGGGTGTATATTTATTTTTTAGACTGAATGACAGATCTGACCTTGTCACCTCTGTCCTCCCTCGCTTCCTCCCTTGATTTTCTTTATGTCACTACGAGTTTATAGTGAAAACAAATGAACGCTGTATTTTATTGACGGTTAATCTGATATTCTTATGGATTGTTTATTTGCCTGTTGCACCTTTTCGCATGTCTGACGCTGCCACTTTGTCCTCTTTTTTTTGCCAACAGAATTGTACAATAAATCTTTAGCAGTGAAATCGGCGAGTCTCTCCATCTCTCTCCTTCGGTGTTTGACACCTGGATTTGATTTTGGTCTCCTGGAGTAAAAAGAAAAAAGAAGAATACAAATAAGATAATTGAAAGAAATTGAATAATGATTTCCTGGCTCTTCACAAGAAGAAGAAGATTGATCTGAACAAAGTGGGGGATTGTTTCAGTGCAGGTCCAGCTTTAGCTCATTTGTCCAGTTGAATTCACTTACTGGGCCGAACTCGCTGAGCCCTCGGTGACTGGGATCCTCTGGACAAAAGCTCAGAGCGCGTGAACGCACAGGGACACAATGACTGTGTGCACAGTATCTCCGACCGGTTCTGATAAACAAGCAGCCGTTGAACTGTTCAAAGTCTGTGCTGCTCTCTGTGGGGCTTCACACTGGAGGAGTGTGAGAGACGGTCACGCCAGAGTCGCAAGAACAAAATCTGAGATGCAGTGAAATACAATGCTGCAGGAACAAGCGCTAAATCTTTCTTATTTTCCGTTCCTGGAGAATTATTTAACAACTAGGACCGAGTCGCCGCAGCGCCCACATCAACGTATATACCTTGAGACTAACGTTTCACTGCCGGACCATCTTCACTTCACTGCCATCTGATACTGAAATCTCCACATAAGAGGCAGGAAGAGTGATGGATATCTGGACTTGGGTGCTTCCATCCACTGTGTTGGATCCGTGAGGTGGGAGTTCACACAAGTTACACGTGTTTGTCTCGGTGGAGAATTTGACCTTCCGCTCGGGAGAGATTTACAGATGTCAGAACAACGGCCAGGTCGCACTGTGGGTGACACACGAGACAGTGACCTGTGTGCGAAGGTGCTTCAATCTCATGTGAGATTGTGTGTTACCCAATATGTTGGCCGAGTGAACACAAACCTTCCTGTTGCACAATTTGTAAATCAGACGGCCTTTACAGGAGAGGGGGGTAAGTGTGTGTGTGTGTGTGTGTGTGTGTGTGTTTCATGTCAGTGGACTTTTTTCTGGCAGCTGTAATAACTTAACTGTATGACAGTGACATCATGAAGTGTTTAAGACTTAAAGACTGTGGAAACTCTGAGACGGAGCAGGATGCTTCATCACGAGAGGGGAGACGGAGCAGTGACGCGGGGAACGACAGAAAGGCTGACGGTGACAAAAAAGCAAACAATGCGGAGGTCCGGTGCAAAATGTTCACTACATCACCGCCACTTGGTTAAGAAGAAAAAAGTTCCCTTAGTAGAAATATATCCTGATGGTTGCAGACACAGTTGAGCAATTCATTGAGACTTGCAAAAAGCATCACAATTAGACAATAGCACTCGGAGATCCACCATCTTTATGCCGTTTCACCCAAAACTTACATTCCCATCTCCATCTGATCAACATAATATATATACATATATATTTTAAATGTTTATGAAGATATGACTCAATATGGCAAGTTTTGCCATATACAGTATCTTGGATTTTTTCTGTACAGAGCTAATTATTATGAGGTAAATAATTAATTTCTTCTTAATATATATCCATCCCCTTCAATATAGTTTCTTATCAAACAGCATGAATATGGGAAAATCCATTGGAAGCCACATCTGTCCCTAAGGACAAGAGCACCCCCTGGCGGCTGCAAAACACATTTAAAGGACAATGAACAACAATATTTACCTCCACATCTCAACACCTAAATGAAAGAAACTCCTTTCAGTCAGCATCTATTCAAATAAGCTGTGCAATAAAAGCAGATGCTGTGTGTATGATTTGTAAATTTACAATATTTTCTTAAAACAATAACAGAAGACGGTTCAGTGGCATAACTCATTTATTATTGAATAAAAATTGGACATTAACACGTGCAGACTAAAAACCAGTGTAACAAATTGACAACCCTAAAATGTTTTCAAATCAAGTCTGCATCTCCTGCTGTAAAAAAAACAAAAACAAAAATCAAGTTTAGACCGTTTGCTGTTTTGGAAACTGTACAACATAGCTTTAGCAACATGCACCTGTCCAAAAAACAAGATGACAAAAAAAAAGCAAAAGGAAACAAACCTGCCTGCCAGTCCCTTTATGTGCAAACATATTGATCGTTCCTGAATGATCACTTTTATTTTACATTGTTTTGTCATTCGATCCTTCCACTGCGAAGTTTGCTTTTATAAATCAAAGCGTTCACATTGTGTCCAGTGGATATCATCAACCCATCTTTACACTGTAAATAAGTTTCCTTTGTCCCAAAGTCCATAACTTTAGACATAAAACCAAAGACGTGGGGGGGGGGGGGGGGGGCCTAGAGGGATGGTAGTGGTGTGTCTGTGTGGAGGAGGCATCATGGGAAAACAAAAGACAAACCAACGGGTCCTGGACAGATGTCACGCTGCGCTGACGCCGCCCCCTCAACCACCGATCCCAACCGACCGGGTGGAACAACGGGGAAAGAAAAAGAAAAAGAAGAGGCTCAACACTCGTAAAGCTACGAACAGTCCTCGTCATGCTGGTAGTTGCTGCTGCGGCCTGGGTTCCTCTGATGCAAGCGCCTCCGGTCTACAGCAACACAACGTGACACACCGCTGCCAAATATCAGCTACAGGTGTGACGCTGTGCAGATGAGTCACACAAATGACACTCCGTCACAAAGAGGCTCTGAGCAGGAATCAACAGTGTTTCTAGAACCGCCCACAATGCTTTATTTAAGGACAAAAAAAATCTCATGTTACTACGGGTACGTGTGATTTTGCTTTGGCCAACAAAAGTCGAGGCTGAAGAGAATCGACGTTCCGGTAAATTATATGATTATATAAATGGTCAGTTTCATGATGCATGTGAGGAACCCAGACAACCAACTGTGTCGGTACTCGGCTGGTGTTGTACGAAAAATTAAATTAAACCCCGCCTGTTCTCTGTAACGTAGCAGATGGGCGCCGTCTGGTTTGGTTGTGATTGGTCGTTGGATCACTGCAGTGTCACTCGACAGGCTGCAGATGTTTGGTTTACTTCCAGATTAGTTTGTGCTGCAACTATTAACTGTAACTTTTAAAGAACTCACCAGATTCATCTGTTAACGTGACGGCAGTCGGCGTGGGCTTAATGAAATAATTAGGAGTTTGTTTACTGACAGTGAAACGTATTCAACTGTATCAGAGAACTTGCTTGATTTTATTTTGAGTAAACTTGAAAACATCTATCGGCCCCAGGGCTCGTCTGTTGGGAGTGTGTGTGTGAGTGTGTGAGTGTGTGAGTGTGTCTCAGCGCCGGTGACGGCTGTGTCCTGAGTGCCCGCTGCTGCCGTGGTGTTTGCTCTTGTGGCTGCGCTCCCTCTCTCTCTCCCTGTCATAGGAGCGAGACCTCTCCCTCTCCCTCCGGTCTCCACGGTGACCCCCACGCTCGTGTTTGTGTTTCTTGGACGAAAGGTCAAAGGAGCTGCGGTCTCTGTCTCTCTCCCGCTCCCTCTCTCTCTCCCGCTCCCTGTCTGCCTTGACCGGAGTGCGGGAGCGCGACCGAGAGCGCGAGCGCTTCCTCTTGTGACCAGATCCTCCTCCTCCGCCACCGCTGTTGCTATGGCGTCCGCTAGCCTTGGAGTCGCTATTGCTGTGGTGACTGGACTTGGATTTGAGGTGGGGGAGCAGGGGCGAGGGCGGATGTCGCCGAGGCGAGGGGCTGCGACTGTGGGAGCGAGAACGTGAGCGAGAGCTGTAGGTCCCCGAGAGACTGCGTCTGCTGTTGTAACTGTGGAAACAGAAAAGAGAAAGATGAGGACTGTATCCAGCTGGTTAAACAAACCTGAGTTATGAGTTAGAACTTTGATGCGCATGCTGTCTTTACATATCAAGTGATCTTACTGTCTGCGAGGGGATCGCGATCTAGACCGGGAACGTGTTCTTGAACGAGATCGACTTCCACTCCTGCTGTTCCTCCCGATTTTCACGTCTTTCCTTAACCTGACAGAGAAGGAGGGAAGAAACATTTAACTTATGAAATGAGTTAAATGTTAAATCAACTTAAAAATGAAATCTTAGGGATTAAAAAAACAATGATCCTAAAACTTCTAGCTGAAATCATCAGAATTAAAACATAGTTCATGTTTGTTTCTTACCCGTTGTGGGGACTCTTGTTGCCCTGAGTCCTGCCGTCGGGCTCCTTCTTCACCGGTTTGAGGGTCTGGTTATTGGGGGACTTCTCCTCGACCTTCACCACGTTCGGGGAGCAGGGCTTGGAGGCAGGGGAGAAGCCGCCCAGTGTGGACAACGCGGGTGTACCATCAGGATTCAGGCCTTTGGCCTTCAGCTTGGCCTCGGCCAAAAAAACCTTCCTCCGCTCCACCTCCTTCTCCATCTGATCATAGTTAGGCTGTGGGGGGAGTGAATAAATTAAAAACTGCCCGTTTACTCAGACAACATGGAGTACTGGCTACTGAAAGCGGGAAGCTTCGTCGACTCGATGCTAGTAGGTTTGTTGTGATTTACCTGGTGGCACTGCCTTTGGTAGAGGACCAATGTATATATATATATATAAAAAACATTTTAATTTAAAACAGAATAAGTACCTTCTTCCTTGTGTAAAGTTTCAGGGTGGTGATGCAGATTTCTTTAATCTCATCTTCACTGGCACCAAACAGCAGGTACCATTGAGGTCTAGATGGCAGAGGTATCTGGGGAACAAACCAAAGGTAAGATTAGATGGTGTTATATTGTACAGCCACTCAAGATTATGTGTGAAGGATCAGCTTATTTGGCAACAGAAAAGAAAAAAAGAAAGAAAAAAGTTTCAAGTTAACATTTACCTGCAGAGCTCGGGCAGCGAGGTATATGCAGGCACAGGCGATGGTCTCAGCTTGGAACCTCACAAACACGTTTGTCCTCAGGCTGTCGTTCATGTAGTTCCTACAGAGGCAGAAAGAACAGAAACAAAAACATAGCATCTTCTCTACATAAAGAAACGTTTACCCAGACCCACATCTTCAAGTTACCAGTGTTTGTCTACAGTTTTAACGAATTATCAGGGCTTTTAAATATATATATATATATATATATATCTTACAAATAAACATTTTAATTTTTTGTTATTACTCATTAAAACATTTCATACATCTAAAAATATTTATCAACCTGGATACTTTGTGGTTGTTGACTTCTGAACAAATATTTCACAAGTGGCCGTCGACATGCAGAATCTGAGGAGTTCACCTTGAGATGCACTTAAGCTTGAGCCCTGATAGCTATAAAGACAACAGCTACACATTTTCAAGTTACACAGTGCTGAAGTGAAATATGCGTTTTGATCTATATAGGTTTAACTTTGTCCAGTTCTCTCTGGGGAGTCCATGTGACATATTGCTGTATGTCAGAGGTAAAGCATGAAGACACACATGGGGAAATAATCTCCTGAGAACCCGCCAAGACCATGTGACCACACCATGACCCCCGGAGTAATTACATTAGGACTAATGATGATCCAGACAATGACACGTGCCTGTAAGGTGGAGGAACATGCAGGCACACAGATGAACATTCATCTATGATGCAGTCGCCACGTTCATACTGTTAGATCTGATGGAACAGGGAGGTACAGCGGCAAGCGGGATGGCAAGCGTTGGGGGAATCAGTGGCATGTTGATGTAATCAAATGATGCAACACAGGTCTAATGGTCTTGAGTGTCAACTGCAAAACAACTTCCCTCCTAACACGCCTTCCAACAATGAGTTGAACCTGACCCTTGCTCCGGTCATCCTCAACCCAACTCCACTGTTGTAAACTCAACTACAGACATTATGTGGCAACAACGCCTCACTACTGAAGTCTCTGTGCAACGAAACAGAATATGAGTCATTAGATTTCTAGGACGATGGATGAATGGGATTAGCCGTTGGGGAGAAGAGCATTAGGGGAGACACAATGGCCGGGGTGTGAAATCAGGCAGGTACAGAGTGAGGTGAGCATCTATGTCCTTAAGTAACATAGAAGTCAAAAAGACAAAAAACTTGTGACGACAGAAACATGACGACAAAAAACCCCCGAATAACTAACTCGACACTGGTCCTACTCGGAAAAGGGAAGAAAAAAAAAGATTACAAAGCAGCGCAGCTTCCTGTCTCCAGAGGTGACACTTGTCCATATGCATACACCGTGTGTGTGTTGACTTCCACCCATTCAAATGATATATGTACTGCTCCACTGTGGATGTGCCTCACAAGCAGCTGTTATAAAAACCTGCCTCACCGGGGATTACTTCCAGTCTAACCTGCCTCCAACTAATGGCCACACATGCACTTCGGCTGGTCTGTCTGTGCCAATGAGACTATCGTTACAGTTTACACGTTGCCGTTGGATTCTGACTGCTGCGTGGGCGAGACAGGTCCTGAGAACTGGATCAGCCTGTAAGACAGACACATGTCTGGACACCACGTCAGTTGGGGACAGGAAATAGTATGCTACTGTAAATATAAAAATATAAAAATAAAAATAGGCAGGTTAGCTGGTCAAAAAAAGTTATTCTGTTCTGGCTAAGTTTACTTCATTGCTAGATGCAAGTAAACTAGAAAAAAAGTCAGAATATCATTCTATTTGTAGCTACTTGTCAAAAAAAATAGGCATTACAGTTGAAACCTTTGGAGCAAGACCAAAAAAATACAAATCCTTTGGACAAGCAAGAGGAAACAAGACGATGTTGCCTGTTGGGAAAGGCCCGCCCGCCCCCTTCAGTGAATCTCGGCATTGGGATTGGCTGTCTGGAGAGGGGCAGCCAGCCAATAGGGGGAGCTTCCTGAGGTCATGTGGTTGGAGGAGGCAGAGTTCAGAGGTTCTTTATGTGACTTACCAGCATGGACTACCCTTTAATCAAAGAGTAGAGAGAAAGGACAAAGTTAAACCAAGTTCCGCGGGCACCGGAAACTCAAACAGACTTTTACAGCAAAGCCATGTAAGGGCAGACAAGAGAGTGAGACACGTAACGGGCTTTTGCAATAAAACTAATTGCTCCATCGGAGAAAAAGAGGTGGAAGGGTTAAAATGGAGTGAGGGGATATCACAAGTCAGACCTGGGCAAAATGGATGTGGAATGGTTTTCAAGTTTGTGCTTCACAACATGAAGGGCACCTGAATATCGCTCATCTGACACGTGTTTCCACGTTTGGTTCTGTCCCAAGTTCCTAAGAGATAAATCAAGTGCTCTTCAAGTAATTTAACCTTTTGAAAAACATTCAAAACCATCTTTAGCCCAGGTCTGGTGGCACTTCTTACAGACATGACACACTTTGCTGCTGTGTGGGGGGGGTGTGTCAGTGGAGAAGTAGAAACGGAACTTACCAGGCCGTCTGGACCAGTGTCTGGTTCTTTTCACATTCCAGGACTTGAAGGTACATGACGATAATCTGGAATTAGAAAGTGATAATGTGTTAAAAAAAGAAAAATAGGATCATATCTGAGGAATGACATTGTTTAGAGGAGTTAGAAGCTGCTGCCTGTGTGGTTGTATCTAGCCTGGCGCAGCCAGACTAATACTCAAATGCGTATTAGTCTGGTGCCTCACGGTTCATTTTCAACCTCCAAGAGGCGTTAAACAACGGACGCAGGCCAAAATGCCTCAGGACGCAATTGGATAGACTAGTATAACCAGTGAGAGCAAACGAATTATGTGACGTCTGTTGAGCGACTCGCTAAAATTTCAACAGCTCGGAGCAGAGGAGATGCATGCAATGATTTCACAATGTCTGAAAGAATGTTGTCGTTTTTGTTGGAGAAATGTGATGCCCATTATCAGATCGGCTGTGATTGGAGCGGAATTTTTCTGCGGTTGGGAAAATCACTTTCCAATGGAAAAAATGGGGCTAGGTTGCATCTGCACGGAGGAACAAACTTACACATACATGTGAAATGCTTGTGTGTGGCTATGAACTCACCTTGTGTGGATGCTTGACATGCACACAGAAGCCCAGCTCCTTCAGGATCCGCCGCTCTGCTTTGATGACTTGGTTTTTGGTATTTATGTAGTTCTGATCGAGTATCAATGAACTCGGAGTCCTGGTTTATGAAAGGAATCAAAATAAAATAATAGTTTCCCCCCTTCGAAATAAAAGTAAATGAAAAAAAAGAAAGTGCCCTTCTGATTTTTTTTGCTCTTTTTTCCCGTTTCAACCAACTTCAAGCAACAGGTTTAACTGTTTGCAAGTCTGACAGTTTGCTGGGGTTTGTGAACTCCTGTGGTTCCAGTGAAAGCTTATGGGATTCTTCAACCTCTACCACCTCGTGTCACAGCTTTCACAGAAATATCAACTCGAAGCGTTTCTTTAGAAACTTGGAACTGGAAACTCAAACAACAATGCAAACGTACTATGAGTCATCGCATGTTACTCTCTCGCCTACAGTTATGTAACATATACATCTACAATACAATCTGCCAAGTGAGAAAACCACTGACCACTACGTCTTCTGTTAACAGTACACTAGTAGTTTTCGTTGTCCAATACTACATTAAACACACCGTAGTTACTACAGAACACCTGATGGTTACACACAGGACGTCATTTAAAAGTGCTACAGATTGTGACATACATTTTTTTTTACATCACTGAAATACAGAACCCTCTGATTAGATGCAATCTCATCATGATCATCATCTGACATGCCGTTTACAGGTGTGCATCAAGCTCCTTCTAAACCATCAGCCTCCTACATTAGGTACTATTTTGGATAAACAACAACAGAATGGTTAAAAAAAGAAGAAAAAAAAAGCCAAACTGACATCCATTTAGTATGTCTACATCCTTTTACTCTCACATTACCGAGTAATATTTCAGCTTTACTTTTTCAGAAACTACAACTGTCAAATCTATGATCGAGGGTAGAATTTGTATATCTTAAGTAACACAGGCATTTAAACGTGAATGCCACCATGCTACAAACTTCATGCATGGTATAAAAAAAACCTTCAGCATCACAGTAATGTCCATAACTGGACATGATAATTTACAGTACAGATCCACATCTAAAATAAGTCCTTCCTACTAGTGCATCATAAACACTGGCACATGTTAAAGGCTGATTCAAACTGACTTCACATGATGCCAAACTACTGAAGCTACAGTGCATGCACTGGCCCTGAACGCATTCATAACCCAGATGGACTACGAGTATCAAATAAGTTACTCTAACTCCAACATTCAAGGTGATATTTCTGTAAAAGCCATGGATAGCAGTTGGTGAATGGGGTTTTGCTCTTTCAGCACAAACAAAATGCATGGTGAGGAGCAGTCAGAGAAGAGAACTACATTACCCAATGGTCCGCAGATTGACGGACAGATACCCAAAGCTTAAGATTGAACCACAGGAGTCCTCAATGCGCCCCGGGGGCCACGGGTTTTCGGCCAACCTGTCATCCCCGATCCCAGTGCCCCCGCGGTGGCTCAGACCACGGGCGTCTCCCACAGGAGGGGTGGGGTGGGCCTGGGGGGAGGTGATAGACCCCCTTGCATCATGGTTGTCATGCCGACTGCTTCATCTTACGTACCATTCCACATCACCCGGGCTTTGGTAAATGTAGCTGGTCGCTGTTAGTTGGTTGCAAGGGAAAAAAGAATCCAAGTTAATGCCGAGGTCTAAACTAATGACAATAACAAATTTCTATGAAGACAAAAGGCGCAGGAACTTAATGCAGTAGCACCTTGTCTTACAATGCACTGCAGTTTTTTTACAGTGAGTTTGTTGAGGTATAATTTTCGGTGTAATGTCAAAATCTCGTGCCAAATGTAGACATCTACACTTTTGAAACTACCAGTGAAGCGGAAACTGAAAAGTTTTAAAATGGTTTAGGGTACATGGGTAAACAGAAGAGCACTTTCACAGCAAAAACAGACCAACATCATACAACATTTGATATTAATTTAAAAAAATCACAGACACATTGAATAATGTCCAACAGAATGAGGCGACTGGATTCAAATAGAGATGCTTACTTTTTGCCCCTGATCTGCCTCAGGTGGTGGAAAACGTTGATGACGTCTCGTATTCGTCGCGGAGCTTCTTCGATCTTAGAGGCCAGGTTGATGCACGCCATGGCGACGATCTGTCGACACAATCACAGTGAAAGTTGGAAGGCAGAGTTCAAGAAGTGACGACCAGACACACACGTAAAGGGAGACAGATATGAAGCGGTGGAGAGGCAGTTCATCTCGCCAGTTTGAGCCACAGTATTTTGATATGGTGGACAAAGCAGTGAATACGAGTGCTTATAAACAGTTTATCCCTCCGGTATTTATATATCATTATACAAACACGTCATAATGGAGGACATTATCCATATTGTGCACATACTGGACCGTTGCTATTCCTCAGATAAGCCAAGTGGGGAACTAAGAACTTTATGGCATTTCTACTTGTGATACTAGATAGTTTAAGACCGGCAACATTATTAATCAATTATATTACTTATACTTAATTTTTGAAGTATCAAGTGAAACTGAGTAGCCATCATTTGAACACAGAAAATAGAAATTGTAGATGATGCAAGCACAGGGTTATGACAGTATATATTCAAAGTATGTATTACTTTTGGATTTTATGTATTTCCATGTTTTTATAACAGCAGTCACTGTACGTGTCTAAAATTCCCCTATGGGACAATAAAGTATATTTAATCTAAGTATCCAAATGTATTGCTACTGATGTGTTTCGACCCAGAACGGCCTTTGAGACGTGATTTGTATTTTATCTGCACTCGATCGGAAGCCTCCTCACAACGCCGAACAGACGCCTCGACAACATGGCTGCCGCACAAACGCAACCGCAGCGTCGTGCTAAGCTACACGTAGCCGAGTCGAGCCCATTCACTCGGTCGCGACTCACCTCGAAGCTGTGCTTGACGAAGGACTTCGAGTAGAAAAAGCGATGGAAGAGAACCTGCGCCGTCGCCATCGCCACCTGCGGAGCAAGACGGGGACAAAGAGAGAGAGAGAGAGAGGGAGAGAGAGGTTGACGTGCCGTCGTTTGTCTCGTGGAAGCTAGCTCAACCTTACACAATGGACCGCCGCCATTTTCTTTTTCCACCACGCCAACAACTAGGCCGCGGCATTTTGAAGAACTAACACAAAACACACGGAACCTTCTTCCTTTTTTATGAATCACACAGACGTTAAACACTTGTTTATCTAAGGGGGGGTTTACCTGCGGCAGGCGGAGGAGAATGCCCGCGGACTGGATGAGCTCGCACCCGAGGATGCGAAGGTCGGTCTCCGTGTTCAGGTCGAGGCCGTCGAGCATCGACGGCGTCGGGGAGAGCCGCTCCTCCGGTATGAGCGAGTTGTCGATGGCCAGGTACACCTCCGAGTAGACCTTGTCGCCGATGAGGATGCCATCGTTGTTTGTGGACGCGTTGGAGGAGACAGAGAGAGGACCAGCGGCCATCTTCACCCGAAAAACGCGGTGGGGGGTTTTTGTTTTTTTTTGTTAGCAGCGTTCAGCCTGTTGCCTCGACGGAGCGACGGAGAAGAAGGGCGACGATCAGAGCGCGTGACGTCACCCCCCGCGTGAGCCGCCGTGCACATCCGCGGTGGTAAAATAGTTACCCGCGGTGTCAGTGTGTCGTTCAACTAAACTACTTTAACATGTTCACACACTTTTCACGAACTACATTTAAATAAATGACGTACATAATTTTAACTCTCGTGTTTTCTCAATTGTCGCTAATTTACCATTTCTTATATATTTTTTTATATTTTTACCTTAGCGTCTTTACATACTGTTATAGTGCACTCTAGATGCAAGGCAAACAAAATTGCTTTTAATGTGAATTATTAAAGTTATTAGAACAAACCAAGTGACTTCACGGAAGATTCACATGTCCATTGTTTTCTGCTTGGTGGTGATTCACCTCATGCTCCCTTCACGTAACCTCGGGCCTTCCAAACTCGCATGCATTATGGATGATACATAATGACAAAACAAATCTCTAAAATAAAAAATAGTTGGAAGGTCAGAACTTTTTGATTATCATAATACAATATTGTCGGCCATTTTGATAATGCAGGCACCGTGGAACTAACAGGACATGTGAATTAAGTATGTGAAACATTTGCTGGCTGACCCTTTTACGAAGGGTCTTTAAAAGCAACCATTAAACAACCGGTGCAATTAGCTGTTACAAAGTCACATTCACGTCGGTAATAAAACCATCTCAATTATATATTTGTCGTTATTGTGCTCATGGTTATTTTCTTTTTCCGACACCACCTGAAGCAGCAGCAGGAAGCGACTCTCCACCAACGGTTTCTATGACGTAGTTTACGGGAAAGTCCTGACTTCTCACCCCCACCCCTGGAACATATCCCTCCGCCAATTTAAAAAAAAACAAAAAAACCAAAGCAAAGAAATGGAAATTAAAAGCTTCCGAGACGCAACATAACACATTTAAAATGTTTGCCTAATTTACGCTCAGTGTACTGAAAGCCATTATTATTTGCATGTTAATATTCTATGTAATCAGTGATATATACAAAAACCCCAGAAGAAAAGTGCAGGTGAAAATGGTGTGAGGCAAATTAAAAAAACTGAATTCATGACTCTGGCTTTGACTGTAGCAGAAGAAAGTGTAGCTCCATGTACAGAGAACATTTTGTTCAAGGGGTCCCGGGACTTTGTAGGCAGAGGCCCCGCAGTACTGAAAACGGACAGCAGAGGGAACCAGAGACGCACCAGTTGGGGATCCTGAACATGTAGTGCCCCATGTGAAGCTGTAGGTTTTAATGTGCTAATAGAGAGTTACAGTAGCTCTGTGAGGAGTCCTACTCTGACACGGTGCTGCAATACAGTCAACTTTAATGTTTGAATTTAGTTTTTACTGCCAAAAAGTCATTTATGGGCTTATTCTGCTGCAGTGTGTATATATGTGTTTCTGTGAACGTTGTATTCACAAACATGTATTTCCTGCCTCAGTTGGTGTTGGAAAAGAGAGCAACTATCTTTCAACAGTGCAAGTTTCGCTGCAAGCCATTTGATGATGTGATGAACTGCAATGCTGTTGGGAAACTTTGCACCACTAAAGTTATCTATATATCAACTCTGGCTGTAGCTAAAGCTGCTTTCAGACATGCACTGAAGTCTGGACATTTGAGTAAACTTTTCCGGAGGAGCTGTATGTGATAATGCAAAGGTCTACTAATGTTTGCCTGGACATTTTTCGAAAACGTTTCCTGCCAGCCCCCTTGAAAAAAATCTCCGGAAGATTCACTGTGAGCAAGTGGGCGCTCTACCCAGGCACCACCCCTCGCCTAAATGTTCTGGAAATGTTCCTGCTGTTGTGAACGCGTCTGACCCGGATAATGTCCTGATGCGTTCCTCATATGTGAACGGGAAAATCTGGAAAATGTCCGGACCCAGAGTTCATGTCTGAAAACAGCTTAAAGCATCTCAGAGGTACCACTCAAAATCCAGTTTTAATACCTTACACTATTTAGTTTATCGCAGTGGTTTCCAACCTTTTGGCTCAACACCGCTTATAATCAAGCAATCTCTATCAAACTGTACGAGTGTTTAAATACATGCTGGAGGTAAAACTATCAAAAAAACAAACAGAAATTGAAGTTGAAAAAAAAAGATTTTTCTTTATTTTTGTCCTATTAGCGAATTCATGAACCCTCAGATTTTTTTATGTGATCCATTAGACTGGTTTATAATGTCCTCAAATGGTGTGTATAGTCTCAGATTAGTTTTTGTTTTTAAATTGTCCCAAACTAACTGGCAACGCAGCAAATCTGGGGCCAGGTACTTTTTCCAGCAACTAGACCTCTTGTTCTCAGAGGAAAAAAAGTACGGTGAAGTTGTCACTTTCAGTGCGCTGTGTGCAGTGTATGTGTAGACAACGGGGTACATATAAAACCCACAGAGGGAGGAGGAAACGGGGGCGTCAGTAGGAGACCAAAAGCAAATGATGCCCCGGATCCCAATCACAGTTTAATCCTGCTGCGGTCGGTTGTTTCCTGAGGTTATATGTGTGTGTCTGTGTGCGTCTGTGTGTGTGTCTGTGTGCGTCTGGGGCTATTATAAGCAATAGCTGTAATCGTTCAAACCAATCATGGAGGGTCTATTTCCACAAGCTGTTTGAAGCTCTATGTGGCTTGTAGGTGACACACACACACACACACACACACACAAACCAACACACACACACACACACACACACACACACACAAACCAACACACACACACACACACACACTCACACACACAGTTTCATTAATGCACCACATGAGGTGGCAGACTGAGGTCTCATTGTCCCTTTCATTAGTCAACACCTACAACCAGCACCTCTGGCCCCTGCACTCTTACGCAGTTTCCACGGCGACAAGAATGCTGAGCATTCTTACTCCGGTTGCCCGGGGCGACACTAATTATGGGGTGTGGGAGGGCTCACGGGACGGCAGAATTCCGGAACGACCATAACGACGCAGGAGAGAGGCGTTCAGGGACGCCCAGTGACGAACAAGGACTTAGTTATACACACACAGGCCACTCCCTGGAGCGTGTGTGTGTGTGTGTGTGTTTACGAGCAACTCGCACAGATTACCCAGGGACACGTGTGCATGCCTGCCCTGCTATGATAATTACTGCAAGGAGATCACGCTCCGAATGTGTGTGCATGGCATGCGTGTGTGTACATATGAATGTTTTATATGTGGGGGCATTTGTCTGGGGGCTGAGTCAATGTGAACGTGTAGGAGCGATCAAAACGTCACCCGTGCCGATGTAATGGGACTCTATGCCACTAGCCTGCAGTGCACATAACAAGTCGTATCAAGTGTCTCGAGGAGTCGTATATGTTCACGCCAGATCTCTCTCTCTCACACAGCTGTGCCAAGTCTCTTTCTCAAACACACACACACACACACACACACACACACCAGGAAGGACACCAGGTAAAGGGCTACGAAGCGAGGGCATGAGCAAAAGGAAAAAAAGTGCAGATGAGAGTAAGAAAGAGAGCGATCAGTGGATCAGAAATAAAGTAAGAGGCGCAGATAGCTGAGGAGGTAGCGGCCGAGAGGGAATTGCTTTTTAGCAACAGGGTCAGCGGGGTCGAACACCAAAGGAAGGCCAAAGAGATTAAAAGAATATTGACGCAGACGCAGATTTATGTGCCTGTGAATGCGATAGAGAGAGAGAGAGAGTGGGGTGTATGTGTGTGCGGTCAAAGAGTGAGTGTGTCGTAGGGGCAGTGCTGTAAAACTCCTCTCTCACTGGCATAGAAAAGAGGTTATCTCTTCCAATACACAGCAGAACACTGCAGGTCACAGTGGGAAGGAAGTCAAAACGGGGATAAAAGGGGAGGTCAAAGGTCAGAGGAGCATCTGGAGCAGGGTTGTTGAAAGGCAGATGCACGTGTCTGGAACAGACGCCTCCGTCTTCACAGACGTTTTACTGACCCGTCAAAAGCAGGAAAAGCAAAGGTGTGAGCAATGCCGATGGGGCGTCCCAGTGAAAAGCCACGACAGAGCCAGAGCCCTGGAACTGGTTCACCTAAAACGAAAACCTGTTATCATTTCCACCTGCTGCACCAAACACCTAAAACTGTACATGGAGTAAGTTGGGACTAACTTTCTTTTCTTGTCTTTGTTTTTTTGAGAGCTGAACTGTCGAGCTCGACTCGAAAGCAGAGAAAGTGCTCAGAATAATGGAAGGTTAAAATACATAATAACTGAGCAAACTCCATTTTGCTGATCAAAAGATTCTTTTGTCAGCTGCTATTTCCAAGGAAGAGCATTTTTGACTCTTTTCTTTGTTAAATAATCACAGGGCTTGAAGGAAAAACTCACTTGCACGAGCAAGAAAGTTTATAATTTTTTTTTAAAAACACCACTAGACTGGGACATACAGTTCACATCCTTACCAGTAATGTCATCCTCTTTGAAACATGCGGACACACACACGCTGCATTGTGATGTTCACCACACAATCAATGTCCTTCACTAACATTACGTGATTACCCAAAGTGAACAATAGTTTTTGTAAGGCACAGAAACAATCACTCACCGGAGACACACACGCACACACACGCACACACACGACAGTGTCGTGCAATGATTAAACAGACACAAGGCCACACACTCAAATACAGGAAGGCAACACAACGTCAGCTGCAAAGCACAAAATGAATGCTAATGTTGCCACGTACTTAAAAATGTGTGTGTGGCTGCAGCTCAGGAGTTGTGAGAGGTCGTCCAGGAACCGGAAGGCCGGTGGTTCGATGCCCGTTTCCTCCTGTCAGCGTGCCAAAGCGGCCTTGGGTAAGACACCTGCAGTCCCTTTACCATTTCAATCACATCGAGGGAATATGTCTTGTTTATTATTATTTGATTTTTGGGAATTCTCTCTTAATTGAAGTTTTAGACTGAAGCTGAAGATTGACCAAACATTTAATAAAAAATAACCGTGGCTCACAGCATCTGGGTTAAGATTTTCTGGTGTAATTAAGATTCATTTGGGAAATCTTATAAAAAAAATCTCATGCAACCAACCTCGTTATATAAATCAATAACCTGAATTAATTAATTTTCCGCCAATGCAGACGTGAAGAAAAAAAACAAACATGAATCAGTTTGTCGTGTGTGATAGGAAATTTCCCATTTCCTCATCTGGCAAAAACGGAGGGGGGAGAAAATTAGGTTTCAGTGGCACAGAGTGTTCATTGTTCTGTGTCACAGCGCGTCCTCTCCACACAGACGGAGGGTTTTTTTAGCAGATAAACCATACGTGTGTGTTTTGGCAAACAGGAAACTTTGGCAGGATAAAATCATAACGTCCCAACGTTTACTGTATGAACGATGGGCATTGTCTCGCAGGCGGATTGGAAGAGACAACACGGGGAAGTCAAACCAAAAGCTTTTTTCCATTTGTGCCAGTAAGCGGGGGGAAATTAGCAACACACACACACACACACACACACACACACTTTCTCCCATCATGCCAATTCACCCCAAATGCAGAGGAAGAGGGAGAGGGAGGGATGGAAAGACCTTGCACGGAGTGAATAATGTCAATAACACACAATGCCTGAGGGGAGAGGGGTGGGTAATTGTTGTGTGTCAATGTGTGTGTGTGTGTGTGTCTGGAGGGGGGGGGTTGCTCGCTGCTTTACAGTTTCTTTTGTGTTTGCCTGCCCTTTGTTTGTGTCCATGGGTGGCAAGGGACATGCTGTCATGCTCCTTCAGCGCAGCCCCAGTGACGGGCCGTGCGCTTGCATGCGTCCGTGTGTGCATGCCCGTGCGTGCGCACATACTTTGTGCGTGCTCGGGTTGTTTGTCTGCGAAATCCTGTGCGTGCCAGTGAGACATGCGTGAGTCGGGGGTTGTGAGAAAACAAGTGCATGTCTGTCGGAGAGTCCGTGTCCTGGGAGTTCGCCTGGTGTGCGAACAGGACTCGGCGGTCGTGTCTCGTGTATCAAGTGTGTGTGTGTGTTTGTGTACATGTGAATGTTACTTTCAGAAAAAGGCAGCTAAAGGGAATTATTGAATTTTAAAGGAACAAAAAAAGTACTGTAAAAATTATACAATATTATTCAAATACATTTTATTTATTTATTTACAGTCTGTCCTTCCTCCCCATCGCGAAAGGGACTTTACGTTCGACTGCACTCACTGTGCCGCTCGCTTTCAGTCTGGGTAACGTCCCCTCTCGCTGTTTTTCTTCGCCCAACACTCCGCCACCGTTCCAGGACTCCAAACTCCTCCCTGCCCCTCGTCCATCTGCGCCGCGGCCTCTGTCTTTGTCTGTGCCGGCGGAGGAGGGTCGGAGTGTGTTTGTGGAGGTCGAAGAGCGAGTGAGGAGCACCCGGGCTCTGCTGTGGAGGTGGAAATGCTTGTTGTTTCCCGGGGGGCCTTCTCTCTCCGTGGGGTCTGGAGGAGACCTGTTGGAGGAGCCCTGATGAGACGCCGGGGAGGGCAGCTCGAGGAGCTCCTCCTGAGCTTTAGTCAGGGCAGCTGTCAGCTCCTCCCTCTCCTGACACTCCCTTCTCACTGTCTCCTGGAGTAACGCCACCTGGACGGTGTCAAGGGAGAGAGGGTGGAAGTATAAGCAGTATTTCATGGTACGGAGTCTTTCTTGGAATAACAAAAGAGGAGAAATTCATCTGTTGTATCTCGATAAATAGCTCAGCTATTTGGGGAATTCGATCGTGGGTTGACGGTTGATGACGGGTTAATACGTGATGTTCTATGTTTAAGTCCTCAATAAAACCTATTCCACCAAATCCAGTCTGATTTAAGTAAACAACAGTTCTTGTTGCGTGACATTCGGGCAGAAATAGGAAAGAAGGAACACGGCTGCTCACCTCATGACCCAAAAAACTGAATTTAAAGATAAAAAAATGTATATATGCATTTCCTACCAATATGGCGCATGGCCATAAATACTTCTCACTGGCTCATTTAATTACAAACACATGCCACTTGAATAGTTAACATTATTACAACCATGTGCTGTTTGATAACAGACACATGGTGTATGCATCCCAAATTGTCTGGGTGACAAACTTAAATTGGAGAATTTAACAGATGACTCCTGTCGACAGAGTCCATGGACTCCAGAAGAAAATCACTCTGCTCAAATCATTGGCTCTCACATTTGGCACATGGTGCAGTACATGTCGTCGGCTTTGATAATAGCTTCACTACATTCTAATTATATCAAATTTTGAAATAGGAAAGGGAAATTGTGAACTCATCTGCCCCTCAGCTGATTAACCACAAAATGGACTGTGATAATAAAGTCAAGTTTCAATATCCTCACGAGACACACTAGTGAAACTTTACATTCATGAATCCATCCAGTGGTTTGGTGCTGGTCTGATGCGAGGTGCTGTGTGAACAGCTCCTGTTTGCTGGCGTGCATGGAAGATTACACCTTCAGGAAGGGCCCACACCTATATTTCCTTAATGGGAGTTGTGTGTTTTTGAAAGGGATGATGTATGTTCAGTATCTCTCTTCTGCCAGGTGTTAAAACACTGCATGCACATCGATCACTGCAGGGTGTGTATGTTTGAGGTTTAGGGAAATCCCCAGTAATGGACGTACTGTATACATGTGCGTATGCTCCTTTTTTTTTTCCCACTCAGGATTTGTGCATGGTTTTCTTTATGCGTGTCTGTAATTGTCAAACCATGTGTATGCTTTACTAGGTGCCTATATGCCACTATATCCATTCCATGTGAAGTGTGTCACGCCTGATGCCATTGTATGCAATTATTGTGAGCGTGTGTGTGGGTGACAGTTTGCACATGTGTTTGGCCGCTTTCTTTGTTAGTGTGTAGGAAAGACTTGGAGTGTGAGTCCCCTTCCTGCCTGTTTATATGCAGGCATGTGTTAGATCCTGTGTGTGTGTGTGTGTGCGTGCGCGTGTGTGTGTGTGTGTGTGCGTGCATGCCTGTGCGTGTGGTGTCATGCATGCCAGTCTCGCTGTAGAGAGACACAGTCATCATTAGGGGCTCCTAGTGAGAGCAGGATTACAGGGCTATTAGATGGAAGTCACACGCAGACCCACACAGCCCCTTCCTCTAATCTAACACTGTAAACCACAGTCCACTGGCAACACACACACACACTCTACACACCGTGTGCACATGTGAAAAACCCTAATCAGAATGTACAGTATGTATGTAGAGCTGCTTATAGACTTACATTAAGAGGGACGAGCCTATCAACAAAAAAAAGATAAAACATGTTCAGATAGACACACACACACACACACACACGCTAATATTTGACCTTGTGTGTTCTGGGCATCGTGTGACCTCGTGCTTAGTGGGAGGTTAAAGGTCAGGTGTCTTTTCTCCCAGACACAGTGACCTTTTCCTCTTGTCCCGCTCCGACTGCAGCAAAACCAGGGAGGGAGGGAGGGAGGGAGAGGTGGGTCGGGACGGGACATGGAGGGGGAGAGAAAGAGAGAAACAAAAACAGGACAGAGGGAGTGGACAGTAATTCAGACTGAATGGGGCACTACCACAGTGTGTTTGTGTGTGTGTGTGTGTGTGTGTGTGTGTGTGTGTGTGTTGACTAATTTCCAACTTAATCTCCACAATGTTTCAGCTTGATAAAAACATGCATGTGGAGAGATTGATTCTGTGGATTGTACAAGTTTGAAACTAAATTGGGTGAAAATGTAAAGTATTGCTTTCATGTATTTCATGTTCAAATTATTTGCACTATTTAAATTTTGTGACTGTCGTTGTAATTGTTGTCCTGAAACCTGACTGGATGAAAAGTCAGCCATGCACTGCAACACTTCATCAAACCCTCTTTGACACCACAACAGTATCCTGGCAACAGAGCGATATCACAAGGTCATGATCAAAACCTGATTATCTCTAACCAACACGGACGGACACACAAACATCCACGAGAGCAGAATGTTTGGAGGATCAGATGATTAGAAAAAAATGAGGATGGCAGAAACTCAAATTAGATAAGAACTTAGAGGAGATCATAGCAGAGAGAACTGTAGAAGTAAGAAAGAAAGAAAGAAAGAAAGAAAGGTCATCTAAAGGGATTATACTGATTGATCTGCTCTAAAACTACAGACACAGCACAGTTAAAAAAAATGGCCCCTTTAAATTAGATGAGAAAGAAGAGAAAAGAAACGGACGGAGGGGGAAGAAGTTGCTGTGTGGAAGGTCCATGAACGACATAAAAGAGCATGTCAGCTGTGAAATTGGCATCGGGGCACCTTGAACCGTCTGAACCTCCCTGGACAGGCTCCCTGAGGGGAAGGCGGTTAAAGAGACAGTCCGTGGACAAAGAGGAGTGACGTCACACTGCAGTGATATAGAGCTGGACGAGAGATGATTGAGTGATGAGCAGGAGACGGGACGCACTGATGTGACTCAGTGACCTTTAGCATCACAATGGATTCCCAACTGTCAGCTCGGTCGAGCTGACTTTTCTTATTGTACTGATTGACTTGTGTATTGAGAAATCAGTGTCACCCCCCTTCTTTTCTAAAACTGAAAACATTTTCCTTAACAGAAATGAACAGAAATACGTCTTCAGCACATCTTGTCAGAATGGTGTTGTATTTTGGAAACGCAGCACACGATGACAATCTGTTTATTTTCAAAGGTGAAATGCAAAATCTGCATAGTATCCATTAGTTGTACAGATATTGTTTGAACTTGGTGTTGGGCTCAGCCACGTGTGTTTTGATTCAAGATTTTACCATTTTAAAGCTGCACCAGTGAACATCGATCAAACGACTTCTTGTAAAATGAAGGGTTTCGCGCTTGTTGTGATGAACTCACGGAAATTATCGCCTGAAGCCAATGTTTCCCCTCAAGCTCCACGGAGACTTGTAGCATCTTTCAGTTCACAGTTTTTTTTTTGTTTTACAGCTTTGAACTTCTCTCGTTTGGTTTCAGTCTCGCTGCTCTCGGCTTTTTTCAGTAGATAAATGACATTGTTTGTTTGCAAATGCTGAGCAACTTGCAGCTTCACAGCAACACATTCCCCCTCAGTGGTTGGTGGAGACCAAAACCAAGCTATAAGGAGAATGACTGTTGGAGTTTAAGTACATTTTACAAAGTTACAAGAAACAGGACTGAAACACAACCTTTGCTTCTCCTATGTGGCCCAGAAAAGATGAATTAACAAATCATAAAAACCCTTTTAAAGTTAAAATATTTGCTCGCCAATTTCTCTCTTTCAAGTTTCACCTTGCTGCAATAATCGCATATATAATTATGTAAAACCTACAATATAATATATACCATATAATACCTCATTATAAAATAGGGGAACGCAAAAGAAAAAATAAAGAAACAGGATACGTAAAGTCAAACAGAAAGTAGTTAAACGCCAACACACACACACACACACACACACACACACACAGAAATGTACATATTCAACCTGTGCCTGGTCGAGTCATTACGATGCTGCCCTTCCTGTTCCATCTTTGGTCTTTGCTCACAAAATACTAAATTAGCTTTTTCCATATTTCCATACACAGCCGACTCGTCCATTGCTTGCTTCCTTCCGGGCTTTTCACATGTGAGCCCCATCCTGCTTCCCCCTGCACTGCCTCCCTCTTTTCACTTTTTGTTTCACACTTTAATTCATCTCCATTTATATGGTGCAGGCCCAGAAATCCACCACTGACTGGGCACTCTGCTGCCAAAGCACATATGAACACTGTCTGTCTCTTGTCGCTTGTCTCTCTCCATCTGAAACTCTCCCAACCAGCTTCCTTCTGGCATGACCACACCGAGACAAACCACACACCTACTAACTTTAATCCAGCTCTGCTTGAATAGCGCTGGCACGGAAACATGCCAGTTGAATATATGAAGCAAATGCAAATCTGGCTTTGTTCTAAATTCACAGTGATAAGGTTTTCGGTCTTTCTGATAAGGATGAGGATGAACTGGACACAACACACACACACACACGCACACACACACACACACACACACACACCTCTTGTAGTAGCTCAGCATTCTTCTCCTTCATCAGCTGTAGTTCAGCTTTAGCTCCGCTCAGCTGTAGCGCCTCCTGCTGTCTGAAACACCGCAGCTCCCGGTGGATCTCCTCCTCCTCTCTCCTCCTCTGTCCATCTCGTGTCCTCCTGTCCTCCTCCCTGCTCTTCGTGTCCTGCTGCAGCTCCTCTCTCAGTTCTCCCAGCTCCTGCTCTCTCTGCTTCAGCTGGAGAAGGAGAAGGGGGGAAAAAATCGAACCGTTGAATATTTACGTTTCATTTAATGAAGTCTATGTACCATGTCTTGTCAAAGCTGTTAACCTGATTGAAACATTCATGTATGAAGCTCATTCCTCAACTCGTCTTATGCTTAACTAGCACCAGAAATGATGCTCTTTAACATTCTGTTTTTGACTCTGTTTTTGACTTTTGAGATTACAGAACAGACTTCGATGTGACATAAATGTTACCAGACTTTGCTGGGTGCAACGTGTTTTCTGTTACCTCATCTACATCTCATACTGGAAGCGAGTGGGAGGGCAACTCGCACAGCCAGATTCAGTGGGAGCTGAAGAGACCGAGTTGGAATCCTCAATTTTACCACAGTGCGGAAAATCGTTAACTGTCACTACCTCGTGAAGTCTGTTGAAACGTTCTTGTGTTTTGGTTGTTACTCATACCGTAAGCGATAATACTGTGGGTGGATATATATTTCAGGGCGTGGGCAACAGTAGGAAACCTCCTCACCTTATGTGTCATTATTTTATTTTGTCTCACTCCCACTGTCTGAATTTAAAGCGGATCAATCTCTCTCTCTCTCTCTCCGTCTTCCTTCCTTGTTCTTTATCCCTTTCAGTACACACCAAGGATGACAGTGTCATCCATTGGAGGGCCTTTAAAAAGAATTAATCACACAAATACACGTGAGCAGAAATACAGACAGGAGCACAGAATAATCACTCAAGTATACACACAGACAGATTGTGACAGATTGAGAGGGTCGGAGAGAAGACTGACAGACAGTGGGCATACGGTAGTGGGAAGAGAAGCAAAGAACTGGCAAGAAATAACACAAGTTACAATAAGAGAGTGTAAGAAAGAGCAGTCACTAAAGCAAATATGTTATAAGGCTCTATTGTTACTTCTTTCTCAAACTATGGTAAGATGTGAAAATAAGAGGTCAATAGGTAAAAGCTAGAGATTAGTTCACTGGGAGAAAAACAAAAGCTTAATATCATAAATAAAAGGATAAAATGCTGAATATCACGAGAGTATTTCACTGTTATTTCGTGTAATGAGATGTGTTCCCTGGTCATTTTCCTTTACGGACCTTCTGCTGAAGCCGCGTGCCGTCTCGTTGGTATTGTAGCAGCAGCAGTTGGTTCTTCTCCCTGTCGATGGTCAGCTCCAGCTCCACCTCCCTGCGGAACTCCTCCATCTGTTCCCTCAGGTGCACGGCACTCTGGGTTCTCTGCCCTTCCAGGGAAGCCGCCAGCTACAGAATCAAAGACGGGGAAAAGGGAAACGTTTACACCCTATAGGCTGAGTATTTGCGTTCATTCTCACGCACCATACTGACAATGTACCTTCACATGTATCATAGTATCGACTGTCTTAAACTGAGCGAGCCTTTGTCTTTGAGAATAAAGTGAGCAGAAGTACAGTCCAGCCCGCATTCTAAGGTCTGTCTCTAATCAAGGGTCCTAAAGGAGACTGCGAAGTGTTGATTTCTTCATGATATAAGCAGGAAGGAGGAAGGTCACACAAGGTCACACAAGGTCACACAAGGTCACACTTGTGTGTGACAAGAAGCACTGACACAGACAGAAGGAGACAGCGGCGGTGTTTCAAACTGCTGGATACAAAAACCTGCGAATGTCACAAACGAAAACCTTTTACAGTTTCTCTAGGTGCCAGGGGAGGGTATAAAAAAGACTTGGCATTGCTCTTGAACACTTTAAAAACACTCCAGTGCTTCGGTAAACAGATTTTTGTCTCAGAAGGAATGCTGTGCTACCCACAGTCTCTAACCTCGACAGGACACTTGACAAATACATTGCTGCTCCACGTTGGATTACATGTGTTTGTTGGTGTGAGCTCCAAATAGAAACAAGGACTTTTCATGATTCACGAGTTGTTGAGTATGACAATGACAGCAGTGCGAATGGCCGTGTCATCATTCTCATCATATGTTGGGTAAATAAATCACCAGCTTTGGCTCTTACGAGACCGAGGGGAAGTTGCATATGACATTATCAGTCAGGCTTGTCCAGGGCCACCTTGCATTATTTCCACCAACAGCTACAGAATAGACAAACAGAGTCAGAGCCATGGTCTGGGGTTATTGTGTGTGTGTGTGTGTGTGTGTGTGTGTGTTTATCTCTTTGTGTGTGCATTGATGCGTGCAAGCCTGAAAAAAGAGAAATATTGGATGTGGGTGTCAAAGAAAAAAAAAAACAGATTGGCGTGTGAAAATGTGTGTGTGTGTGTGTGTGTATTTATGTTTGGGGTTTGAGAGATCTAAGATTGCGTGTGCTAGATGAAATGAGAAACACCACTTCCTTTTTGCTGACTGAATGTACGTGTGAGGAGCATGGATCGTTTGTGTGCGTATATATGCTTGTGTGTATACAAGAGTGACCACTTCCTTTCTAAGACTGAACAATAACCTGTATGGACATGTGACTGGAAAACGTGTGAGGTAAGTCATAGGGTTACATTTTTTGCAAAAGAATGGGGTCAGCGGTTAAGATCAAGTACACAGTGCGCAAATACATCTGAAAGATTTTACAATCTCTTTTTGTGAGAATCATGAGCTGCTTTCTCCAGAAAAAAGTAAGTTCATGTGAGAAAACGACAGGAAAATATTGACTCACAGCGAGCGAGAGGGCGTTTTAATGTCCAGTGTAGACAAAAACATTATCGCCATGTCCTGCCTCCTGCATGCTCTACGCAGACGCCACCTATGTTCCCGGAAATGTTCCTGTTGGTGTGAAGGCGTCTGACTTGGACAAGTCAGATGTTAAATGAAGCTCCAGAAAAGACCCGATTTTCCTGACATTTTCCAGAGTTCATGTCTGAAAGCAGCTACGTTTATACACTGTAGTGATTGGTCAGGCCTACAATTTAATACAATGTAAACAAATTATCGAAGATACATTAATTGAAAATACGGAGTAGTCTTATTTCTCTACGTCAACAGAGCAATATGAACAGCATCACTTAACTGTCACATATATGCAGTAATTTGAGTCTTCTGTTTTTCTGTGTGCAGATCACTTGTCCCTGCTCAACCATGGTTTTCTCAAGTAAAGGCACAGCAGTGTGAGCACGCCAACAGTGTTTTTCTTCTCCTAAAATTGATGTATTAAAAAAAAGCTCTATGACACAGAAACTAAATATGAGACAACAGTAATTTAATGGAATTCTTTTTCTGTTGTCTGAGATGTTTCAACTAAACCTCAGTGACTCTTGCCGCCAGACAGTCAGTCAGACACTACTACACTGACTAATAAAAGACAGCTTGGTTTTGTGAGTGTGAGTGTGTGTGTGTGTGTGTGTGTGTGTGTGTGTGTGTGCGCGTTTAGTTTATCTGGTGCTAAACAGACTGGTGGTCTTGAAGCCTTATAATCTTATCCACATTGTTTTGTGTCGGATCCTCCCTGTTAAACTCCTCTGAACTGTGACAATGGCTTGGATTCTGTCCTACACATTTGTTTACTTCAACACAGGAACTAAATGTCTGCCAGTTGTAAACTGACACCGAAGAGCTTATGTTTTATGCTTTGATTTGTCCGAGTTCATCGTACATTATTAAAACATGACATCTATTGACCACAGAGAAGATATCCAGTTAAACAAAGCAACTACATTGTGCTGTTAAAACCTTTAGTCAGTATTCATCTCATTATACTTGTATTATTATTATTTTGTAACGCTGGACTAAATCAGAATGAGTATGCAATTTATAATTGGTGGTAAATTGCTCACAGTGCAGTGTGATTCCAGTATTTTAAATAAGCACAGTGGGATATTTTTGGCACATAATAGAATAATGGATCAGCTGACACAAGTCACTATAGTAAACTACACGGACCAGGCAATTCCCGATCCTACAAATCAACTAAGAGGCATACCGAGTTTAATCTGTGTAAATGAGGTTATTGTTAAGATTGGTAAAGAATTACCTTTGAAGCCATTTGCTGTCTGCAGTCCTCCTCCATCTTTTTCAGGGTTTTGCCATGGGAGTCGACTAATATGTCTCTGTAAACACACACATACACAGGGAAACAAACATTGAAGTATTCATTCATTCATTCCGATGTTGCTTTGTAATGAAAATATGATGTTTTGTGCACCAAACTTAAATTTCCTCTCTTTATCTTAATGTATCTGACAACATCAAACATCTGGTGTGTAGTGGGAAGATAAATGCAGCATCGGGTCAACAGCAGCATCCCAAACGCTGCTTCAAAAAGCAACTGCCCTTTGGGTTGAATTAATCATTCCTTTAGACTCTTCCATCTGTCTCCAAAATCATTACCACTCTGCTGCAAATGCCTTGAAATTGTCCACGAGACCAACGGGCATGTGCACAGTCACTGGCCACTTTGGCTAACGGAGTATGTAAATAAAGAAACCCAAAGCAAAGGCGAACAGATAAAAAATGGCACAAGAAAAGAGCCAACAACACCACAACAAACCATCAGCATATTCTGACGCCAAATACTAAAATTCAGAGAAACAGACTCAAGTAAATGTTTTTTCAAAAGGCAGCGGTGACACAAGCAGACAGGAAATTTTAGCTTAGAGCCCAAGACACACGCACGGACACAGACAGACACACACACGAGACGGCTTTAACCATTCCAACAGTGCAGCACACTCTGCAGTTGAATGGATAAGTAAGTAAGCCAGCATCACATCACATCTATATCTGTCACGATCTAAAAAGCTCAGATGATATTTACACATGCTTCTTTTTTTGTAATGCTGACTGGATGTCAGGTTGCATAGCGAATGTTTAACAAGAAAACTCCCAGCCGTCCCTGGGGGGAGGAGAGAGGGCGGCGAGGAAGGAAAAGGAATGAAGGAAGGAAGGAAGGAAGGAAGGAAGGAAAGAAAGTGTGGGAGATGGAATTGAGATAAGAAGGGGGCATTTCATCAATTTGTTGATCTGCTGTCCAAATATAATATCTCCTTTTAGCAGCTGGTCTGACTGATAAGATGTGAAGGAGCGTAAAAACTACGTCCCGTTAAAAAACAAGATGAAGAAGTGACCATTTATTTATCACCCGTGTTTATACAGTTCAAGTTTACAGAAAAGGCTGTTTGAGGGAGTGCACAAAGAAACTGAAGATACGTCGATGTAAACATTTACAAGCCTTCAGACATTTTTTACATTTTAATGACAAAATTGTGGCATTACTGTGTATCTGATCGTGGAGCAGATGATCTGTAGTATAATAAAGAGCAGCAGCTACATTCCATCTCTTCCTAGTCGGGGCAGACACAATATTATTCACTCCACTGGCTCTGGCTAATCACATCAGCCTACTCAACACACACACACACACACACACACACACACACAGACAGAGGGGGGAAAGCACAAAAATAGATGCAGACAGACAGTCATGCATGAATGCTCCCCAAGAGTTGCAGGTTTGAGGCCAAGATCCAACTCCTAAAACTCATTTAAATGTGCTCCAGCCTTGTTAAAGAAAAGGATTTGGTGAGTAGATAGAAGCTAAAGAAAAAGGGCTGACGCTGTTTAATAAGCATTATGAAGCTGCCCACCAGAATGAAAACATTTCTACTAGATGTGTTTGAACACCACACATCTGAGGGGTCCAAACTGCTCTTCAGCAGCGGTTTTTGCAGTTAAGTCTTAGCTGGTGAAAAAACCCCAGGAAGTGAGGATTATTTTTATGAAGCTGAATCCTTTTTAATATGTAAAAAAGTGCTGATGCATACAGTGTTTGTGTATGTATCTGTGTGAGGGGGGGTTTAAGTGCTCGAGTGTTTGTGTCCCACTGTCAGACATAATTCCGGATCTGTGATTATCAAAAAAAAAGTAGACCCCTGCAAAGGTAGTGTACCAGAAGTTTTAAAATCAACTTTGGGCCTCTGTGTGTGTGTGTGTGTGTGTGTGTGTATGTGACCCTGGGGAGCATGAGCGTGCAAATTCAGCCCTCAGAAGGAGGTCTGAGGGGATTACAGGGAGGAACGATGGGAAAATCTGGGAGCACTCTCTCATTCGCTCACACGCCAGGCTGCTTTTAAGGACAGGCGAGTGTGTATGTGTGCAGTGTGTGTCAGTGTGTGTGTGTGTGTGTGTGTGTGTGTGTGTGCAGTGTGAGAGGCTGCTACCTCATCAAAAGGCACATTCCATTTTCCCACTTTATGCTGATAGAATCTTAGTGTGCTCACGTAGGAAAGACTGAGTCTACTCCAAATGTCCGTTTTTTTTACAGCCAAGCTCAAGGGCAATTTTTTATATTCTTTACTGGGAATGAATCAACAATGGTGATCAATCATTAACAGGCATCTCTCCGCTGACATCATCTCACGCGTCCAAGACTCTCCACCTTGAGAGATTATTAAGATTCAGTCACGAAAATTGTCTGACACTTGTCCCAAGTTTTCAATGCAGTTGAAGTCTGTGAAAATTGACATGTGAATTGAAAAGCAATGGCAATTTATGACGGACGAATGAAAACAACTGAGGGCTACATTAAAAGTAAAGACCCAGACGAGCATGATATAATACTTTCCACTCTGGAAAACAGACAGAAAAAGTTGAGAAATATAGAAACAGAAGAGGCGGGGAAAAAAGAGCTGTAAACACAGCTGAAAGCATATTATAGACATATCGTTGATGTTAATCTTTCCTGTTCATTTATTAGTTTTTAATTGGGTAAAGCCTAAGGCAATAAACCTCTCCTCTGTACAGGGACAGACAGAAGGGAGAGTTTTTTGAGATCATAACTTCTGTCATGAAAACATTCCTCTGCCGCTCGAAACCACTTGAAACAAGTCCTCTCACATTTAACAGATGGATGAGGAGCCGCACAGACACTCCTGACTTCTCTTGACTTTAAAATCTCTTACTCTCTCCACTTTCTGCCACTTATACTCTTCCCCCCCATCTCACTTTCTCTTTTCCTCTCCCACACGGTCTCTCTTTCTTTAACTCTGTGTCAGTTACACTGAATCAAGTTTCCCCTCGGTGTGTGTGTGTGTGTGTGTGTGTGTGTGTGTGTGTGTGCGTGTGTGTGTGTGTGTGTTTGTGTGTGTGTGTGTGAGTGATCATGTGCGGCCCCTGTGACCCAGGCTGTGTGCACTCAAGAACCATACAGTGTGTGAAGTAAGCACAGCAGCCACGGTGACGGGCTGCAGTGATCCCTGCCTCCCACCCTCTCTTTTTGTCTCCTCTGTTTCCTTCTTGCTTCCCTGGGTCTTTAAATCCTTCTTTCTCTTCCTCCATCTATTCCCTCATGTGTCCTTACCTCTTCTTTTCTTCCGTCCCACAATCCCACCAACCTTCATTCCTACCCAGGCCAAGCTTGTCTTTTCACTGTCACTTCACAACTGGCTTTCATCATCATCATCATCATTAATATTAATAACTAAATGTCAGGTCGACCTAGTCGACCCGGGGAAATTATCCATGTTATTGTAACACAGTGACCTTTTTCATAGCAGTAACTGACTTTAATTCAAGCTAGTATTATACATCTGTTCCTCATTTAAAAAAAAGAAAAGAAGATTTTGCTCATAATTGGACATTTACAGCTAAAAACTCATTACATCTCTTCATTTTTTGCATGGTCATTTTCTTTTCTTTACTTTTTAACTCGAATGAATCTTTTATTCCTTAATCACATAGACCTAATACACATGCTTCATGGCAGAGTATAAAGCAGAGTTATCATGTGTTGAATTACCTCATTAACCCAGCACATGCTGAATGAGCTGCGGTGAAACGCAGTGTCAGCAAATTGCAAGTATCTGACTGCTTAAACACCTGACTCAAGCAAAAGGCACATAGTGGCTTAATCATTACACGGGCTAGAGGAGGAATAAAGTTATATTTTCATCTTTCAACAGCCTCCTACAAGAGATAAAAGCCATATTAACCCTGCAATGGGCTTATTACACAAGTATCCTCAGTGTGAAATACATTTAAACTGTGCAAAACAATTCAGCACAGTTGCAGCGGCATTACACAAACAAGGACCTGAGGGGAGAACGATGCCGCTTGTTTTTGGCAAGTTGGTGCAACAGAGCGAATGGCACAGGGTGATGTGCAGTAAAAAGGGTGGCACAAGAGGGCGGAGTGTGTGTGTGTGTGTGTGTGTGGCTCTGTGTGAATGGGATAACATGGGGTCAGAGGGGGACAAAGATGGAAGCAGATGAGATTACTGAAGGAGGAAAAAGGAAAAAGAGTGGCGACGTGGGCACACGCTGTAGAAGTAAATCTGTATGTGTGAGTGTATAGGAATGACCAATGTACCACCATGGGAACAATCCCTTCATGGGTCACTGAAGATCAGGGGAGCCAGTCAAATCTCTAAACTTAATAACACTGGCTAAATAAAAAAAAGTATCTGTGTGTGTGTGTGTGAATATTTATGGTCAGGACACAGAGTATAGTCAAATCAGTAATCCAGCTTTTTCCTCCCTGAGCCTCTTTGAATATCAAAAGAAAAAAAGACATTTAAACACATGCACATACACACACTGACCATTAGACTGGCAACAACTGATCCCAGTTCAGTCGAGGACACCTCATAGAGGCTGCACAGAAACAGGATTGGGTGTCTCTCTGTCCCACCACGCTATTCATTTTAATGAAAATATCGACTGGAATAATTAAACTATTTCAGCCTGGAGGGGCGGACTTTCACTTTCAAGTCCGCCACTAAGTTTTTAGCCTTCAAACATTTGCAGATCATTCCTCCCAACAAATGTCAAGATTGTATTGAACTTCAGAAGAAGAAGCAGCTCATTAGGGCATAAAAGAGCATCTATTCTCTATCGAAATAAATCTCCTTCAACTGAATAATTATATCAAACAAAGTTTACTCTTTCGCTCTCTACCCATCATATGCCTTTGATTTCATTATGCAACGCTCACTGCTGTTCCTTCACGACAGAAAGGACACAAAAGGCCGAGTTTGATGGTGAAGAACAAATTAGCTGCTGATGAAAACAGACACGCATGGGAGAGACATCGGCCCGAGGGTTAAAAACGTCTTTTTGCGATGCTGAAAAAACAAAAACATAAAGCCTGGTATGTAGCTACAAAAACAAAAATCATGGGTTGCATTCCTTCTGCCATAAACTAATATGATATACTGCATATACAAAAAATATAAATCTCACATTGATTTGGCTCTCCGGCAACTAGAGTAAAAACATTTTTTGCAGCGCCTGGGTTCTCAATTAATTACTCGGAGAGACAGATGTTGGCCTTCCATGAGTGTGTTTCTGCTCGAAGATGATTAATCTTTCATATTTGTAAGTCAGGGGGTTGTCAGGCCACCACTTCTCGGAGAAACAAGAAAATAACAGTTTGAGGCAAATAAATTAAAGGCACACACCACATCATAAACTACTATGAGACAATGACTTTAAAATAGCAAAGTGTTTGTCAGGAGACTTTGTTGGAGGAATGTGGAGGGAGGTTCCTCACTGTGGTGTTATGTGGTGAGAAGCTGGTCAGTTTGCTTGATGACAGAATCTTGGCATAATTAGCTCCATCCTCCCTGTCTTGCATCTCTCAGGCAAACTTTGTAAGTCTGTCGACAGGGGAGATTTGTCTCAACTGAACACGCATCCATGCTGGTGAGCTGGAGAGATGTGATTGGTCCGTCTGTGATTTCACTGGACGATCAAAGGGATTTGTTGCACGACTTGAGGAAAAATGTGTTTTTCCTGTAGGATTCTGGGTGGTGCCGCAGTCAGAGTTCCCGGCGGGAAGTTTGATATAGTAGTGAGTTTTCTTACACTGAGGCCAACTCAGTGAGAAAGATTTACACAGGGGAATGCTTATTCCAAACTATGTGCATTGTAGTGCAGGACAGCTGACAGATGACAGATTTGTTTATGTGTATTTATGTATATCATATTGGTTTATGAGACAGCAGCGTGAGCTATGACCTTCAGCATGGAGCTGACCTACGTAGGGTGAGGAAAGACACAGATAAGAAGTACATGCACCTCCTCCTGCTCCTCCTTCATGCAGCATCTTGCATACAAAGATTTTCTTTCATCTTTTACAAGCTCTCGGACAACTTTAAAATCCTGGGAAAAAAAACCCATAATTAAGTAATATAATATATATTAAAAACTAGGACCCATACAAATATTAAAGATTCACTGAGTAGAAACATGTATGAATAGTCATGAAAAACCAATAATGTAATAAAATATCTTAACCAATATTGTTATAATTTCTGTCGACAATTTTATTATTTATTACATCAAGGGGAGTTTATAACATAATTGGGGTTGAGTAATTTTTGCAGAACCCAATAACGTCATAATTTCCCAATATTGTAATAAATTGGCCAATTCTTTTAGAAGCCTGCCACTAATGAGGAAGCATAATTGCAGTTGCCTGGCACTGAAAAATACATCTTTTGTCTTGTAGCTCAGAAGAAGATGACAGATTTGTGTATTTGCATATTTTGTAAGAAATACTGTAAATATAGGTTTATGGCAGAAAACCGTTACCAATGACCTATATGAGATGAGACACATGGGTTATACTTCCTCCCACTGCTCCATATGTGTTTGTGTTTTTAGTTAATTTCATATTTTTTAGATTTATCTTCATTTCTGTATTTATTTCAGGGTTTGTGGACGTGCTTTATGTTATTCCTTTATTTATCTTTATTTTGTATGAATCATTAAAACAAAAACTCAAATCATGTCAGTGCATGTTTTTTTTAGGGGGGGGGGGGGGGTATAAAAAATAAAGAAATAATAAAAAACATATTATTTTAATGGATTTTTCATAGAACACGGTAACAGTGTTGCCTGTAGGTGTATTTCTAATTTCTACAAAAAAAATGGAACGGGCTCAGTGCGCTTTGATGTTAGTCAATTACATCGGCTAAGAAAAATCTGCGACCTGCTTATAAATTCCTTTTGATTTAATAAAGGTAAAAATAGTTTGCTTGTGCTAAAATAAATAAATAATGGAGGTAATTGTATGATCCGACAACAATATGATCCCATTTTATCCTGAATAAATGTCTTTCTACACCCAAAAATGAAGAATAAAATAAAGGGTCAGTAAAACAGCACTGATGACCCAAAGGTCTGAGCTGCAAACACCATGCAATCAAGGACATTTAGTGAGTCGGATGGAAAAAAAACAAAAAAACAGATAAAGTATTGACACGGATAAACAACCCTAAATGCAAACTGGGCACAATTCCCAACACTCTATTAGATCCATACTCACTCTGCACCCATAGAAAGGATGTACGCCTTTGGCTTTTGCACTGACAAGCACACATACACACACACACAGGATTTCAGCCTGTGCTCATCCCACGTCCTCTTAGCCACAAAGGGGTTGTAAATATTCAGTATTAGAACAAAACAGTTGGTTTTCCAACCAGGGATTTAGACAGCCAACAGTCTGTGGTTGTAGTTTCAGTTAAGAAGAGCTAAGCGCTGCCAGCACGGCACTCAGGATGGCTCCCGGTAAGCTTTAATTGGTCTAGCAGTCAAGTTGACACTGGAGTTCAACAGCTTACAGTAGCTTCCCCATACAAGATTGATTTTGGACTGGCTAGTAGACCAAACTCAACTGTGTCTTAAATTACGGTAAACTCTGACACTCTGGCACGTTTGTGACTAAATCACTGCGGGCTCATAGTTTTCTCCCACTCTTGTGTTTAACTGTTAAATAATCAAAGTGTACAAATCAGTGTTGGCATAAGTAAATATCTGATGCAACTCCTTCAAGAGGCATCGATTTGCATACTAACTTATTATCCTACAAATGTTGAGGTTTTGCCATTTGTAAGCATATGAGCAAGTGGGGACCGTGACATCAGCCACTGGTTTGTGAACTGCCGTTTTGAAGCCTTGAGTTTTGCATTTTGACCAGCGCCATCTTGTATTTTTGGAACCAGAAATAACCATATTTGAAAAGAACTGGGGAGGGCTTGACCGAGAGCTTGAGGCCACCTACACTTGTGAGATGCACCCGTTTGTTGGTGCAACTGTCAATCTCATGTAAATGGGACCATAATTTCCGAAATGAACATTATGCTGTATTGAACAAGACTTGCAATTGAGACCATAAACTTCTCAGGAAAATGTCTACTGTTGTTATAAATCAAGTGACAAGTGGAGTCATTTTCTCATGGGCTTCTATAGAAACTGACTCCTTTCTGCAACCAGAGGAGTCGCCCTCTACTGGCCATTACAGAGAATACAGGCTCTGCATTGCCTTCACTTTCCATTTTTATATACAGTGTATGGGTATGAGTAAAGAATCATAGAAGTAGAGTGTCAATTGAAGTTTTTTGGATATGCGTGTTTCCAGAAAGCTTTTCCACATGTTACTTGACATGAGGGGGAAAAAAATTGGAACTACACTGTGAGGGCAGTGTAGCACCAGGACACTTTACAGTGAGCACATGCCAGGGGTTTAAGTAAGTAAGAACTTAAGCAATCACCCCCAACCAATACGGAACATTTCGAATGGGCACTGCACTAGTAGAACAGAATAGAACAGAGTAGAATATAATGTGGTAATGAGGAGATATTACAGATTAGAGAATCTCTACCTTTCTTTCCTCAGCTCTCTGGTTTCCCGATGAACTTCCTCCAGGACTCTCCTCAGTCGCGTCACTTCTTCCGCGGCTGCGCAGTTCTCTCGGTTTGTTTGTTCCTGTCTCTGTTGCCACGACGACAGCTGGTCCCGTAAGGTGTCGCACCTTTGTTGGCATGACAACCACCTCTCGTGTTTCTCCTCCAACTCCCCTTTTAACCTGTCGAAAAAGATGCAGAAACACATACAGTAACTATTGCGGAGGAATCATGTTATTCTGTAGTGGTGATATATACACACTCACTTTAGCTGCATGCACACATACTACATGCATGGCACCAAAAACTGGGCCAAACCCTAAATTCAAACCTCTGTTTTACTAACTTCTTTACTTATTTTACTTTTTTAGATGAGCCATGAAGCTTCAGGTCTACAGAAACACTTTAGTGTAGGAAAAATTAAAAAGTCAAGATATGATTTTCATTTGAAAAAAATGAGACACAAAGCAGAATCAGGAGTAATTATTGGATTTACTGTACTTCAAGCAAAACACTGTAAACCGAGGCTGGTTCATGAACACAGACACTGAAATCAGAATCAGAGAGCACCTGTTTTTCAAAATGTCCCTCCCCCTTGAAGATGTTTTCCTTTATTAAGAGACTGGCAAGTGGAGAGGAATATTTTTTGTACGGAGTAAAAAAAAAGAAGAAGAGATGAACAAAGGAGTGTATTATTTGAGATGAGTACTTAGCACCAGTTAGCTGGAACATGGGCAGTGTAAATTAGATGAACAAAAAATAAAAATCATTTAATTTTTTTTTTTACAGTTATATGTCCGTGTCTTTATGGTTGGTCTTCTGGTAGTTGGTGGATCTATTTTACTATGCGATACCGTGTGAAGGGAAAATTACAGGGACCTTCACTAAAACCCATTTTAGTGCATGTGAGCAGAGTGGACAAATCCAACGTCCTGGATTGTATCTTCTTACTGTGTTCTCTGCAGAAACCAATCATTTTCCCACCAGATACACATTATCATTGAGCACGTGTCCATTTGTAGACAATTTGAAGAACTGTTGTCTCCCATTACATTCTTTGTCAAACAATGGGGGGGAGGATGCTCCCTCCCCCCTAAATCTCTTCCCTACTGAAATAGCCTCCACCCCCCCAGTGGAGTGCTATCATATGTTGAGCTGTATAGGAGCCAGAGGGTGAGATCAGAGACCGCTGTGTGGGAAGGGAAATAAATCGACAGTGTAATTGAACACACCAGGCTGCCAGGGGCTTAGACAAAGAATACCAGCAGATATCATGTGAAAAAATACACACCCCACATACATCTAACGCCTGCATGGAAAGATGAGAGGCTCCCTGTGTGTGTGTGTGTGTGTGTGTGTGTGTGTGTGTGTGTGTGTGTGTGGGTGTACGCATGTGGGTTGGTTGGAGGTGCGCATGTGTCTCCCTGCGTATTAATGTGATGCACTCCAGCAGAAGTGCCACTGCGCCTCTGCATATCTACAGTGTGTGTGTGTGTGTGTGTGTGTGTGTGTGTGTGTGCGTGCGTGTGCGCGCACGTCTGTGTGAGAAACATGACTCCACGGCAACTAAGAAGTGCTTCCATCTGTTGCGCCAGCCTCACACGAGACTCTCTGCTGTGTCACTGGCACTTTAGGGAGCCTAAGATCTCCTCAACTGATCCACGAGCAGATTTCAGCTGACACTAATATCCCGTGGAAAGGAGATGGAGGAGCGAGATGAAGCGTCGGAAGAGGATGAATGGAGGAGAATGGAGTGGGACGAGCGTACAGCGACTGGGGAAGGTTGAGAATTTGTCGCACGAGATAAAAACAGAGGTGCAGGGGAAAGAGACAGAGCGCTCGGTGTACCTGAGTGTTTCTCCTCTGTGCTCCTTCTCGGAGGCTTCCTGTTGCGACAGCTGTTCCTCACTCTGTCTCCTCTGCTCCCTGCAGACACAGAATCGACGGCATCGTGGTCACTACATTTTCACGATTTGTTTAGTCAGTGGAATTATGAACATGGTATCTTGAAATACTGAAGCTGAAAATAGAACACCCTAGCTGAAATACTTGTAATTCATGGAAACCCACATTTTTTCATATTCGGGCACAGGAAAAATTTGATATTTACTCAGAGTATGTTTTTAAACTTTCAAGTGTCATTGGAAAGTACTCAAGCAAGATACCCAATCCTATACAGCTGCTCTTCTGTGTACTCCTACGCTGGAATCTCCATGTGGAAGCTTAACAATAACCGCTTTCTTTTTCTCTCTCTCTCTCTCTCTCTCTCTCTCTCTCTGTATTGCTTGTTATTAACTGAAAAACTTTGCACAAGTAATTTAGATGTTGCCGTCGTGAAATATAAAGTATAAGCAATGTGCATGTGCAGCTGCTGCCTCGCTCTTGAGAAATCAAATTGGAAATCAGTCGTAATTTGAATTCTGCATGCCCCGACAGTATGTGGTACTCCAAAGCCTTGTGCGTTCACACGCACGCACGCACGCGCGCACGCAAACAGACTTTACAATAACCCTCCTAACCCTGTCGACTTCTCAGCCTAATCCCCTTTCTGGCGGCATGATAAGTTAATGTGTTTGTGTGTGTGTGTGTGTGTGTGTGTGTGTGTAGCTGGCTGTCTAGCCCTGTGACCTTGCAGCCACACGCAATGAGGATACAGGGGGAGAGGGGTTCGCACGTCTGAGCTCACAGACAGACAGCCTGTTTTCACTGCCAATCTTCAACAGATTTCTCTGACAACTGTGCAGAATTATCTCTCCATTTTGCCAAAGCAGATTTGGCAAAACAGCCAGTTGCATTAAAAATAATTCACTATATTTCTGCATCGTAACAGATTGACTTTCATTTCCTTTTAGTGACAGTAATGGGAAAACATTTATTCTGCATGACTAAACACTGGTGGCCAAATTTGACAATGTTTGAAAGTGTTTGTCTAATACACGCACGCTCGCACACACAGCTGTCTGCGCTCTCTCTTGCTATTCTGTTCCCTCTTTTTTTAAACTCTATTTTCCTTGTAGTCTGTCACAGCTACCTGGGATTTAAAACAGGCCCCTGACTTCACGTGAATTCATGTAGCTACTTTCATACTTTACACTTTACACTTGTGTTTGTCCCTTGTTTCTCCTTCTATCTCTCCGGTTACCGTTGTCAGGGTCAGAGGTGACACGATGTCTGACTCCCAGCTGCTGTTTTCCTCGGGCCTCCTGTTCCTGACTTTGTTCCAGAGGCGACAAGGGAGTTGAGAGAGCGCCAACGAAAGAGAGCCGAGGAGAGAGAGAGAGAGAGAGAGATAGAGAGGCTTGTGTTTTTTCTGAATTACGGTGAGACGCAGGGTTCCTAGTGCAGTCAAGTGCACAGTGCGCGGAGGGAGTGGCGGAGTACTTTTGTGTATTTTCTCGTGTTCTCGTGGAGACTCGTGGAAACAAGCTGAAATTAGGAGGGTACTATTATTACACATTATAAGTGGGCATGTTAGAGGCAGGTTACAGTGTTGGGTTAACTGTTTGTGTCTCTGTGTGTCTTTGTGTAAAATGAGCATTACCTCTGTCGAGCTGTATTCAAAGCGCGGCAGCTCACAAATGTCACGTTGGCCCGGTCCTGTTTAGCATTCGGTCTCACCCGCCTCTTGCCCCCTTTGCCTTTGTCTAACGTCCCCTGTGTTTGCAGACCCTTGCCCCTCCCACCTGCCCTGTAATTACCCCCGTGTTACTGCCACCTGCCTCACCTGACCTCCCCGCCCAGCGAACCCCTGTCGCTCATCGCCTCATTACTCTCTCAGCACAGACACTAGCCCCGGTCCTGTAGTCATTTGCCCGATTGCCGTTCCAGCCTTCGTACCAGTTCTTGCCTTCCTGATCCTGACCTTTGCCTGTACCTGTTCTTGCCTGCCTGCTCCTCTCCCTGATGCCTCCCTGTCTCCGACCCTGTCTGACCTCAGCACAGAGCTTTTTGACCTTTACCTCCTGTCTGTCCCACTTCCACTTCAACAATGCAGAAGGAGAACATACCTGCAGCCCGTCAGCTGTAAAGAGAGTTGATTGGCCGTTGTAGGTGACAGGCGCTGACAAGAATCAATCAATAAACTTCCCTCTTCCTTCTTGGCCACTATCAGAATCAAATCTTTTTTTTCGGCATCATAAGACGTGGCAAAGAACGCAGCATTAACACAACACAGGGGAGCAAAACATGCAGGTGTGCCCGCGCAGAATGAAAAGTGAAGAAAACTGCAGACGGCCTTCTGTTGATCCGTTCTGAACAGACGGGGGATCAGCGCAAAACGTGGCGAGTCTTGACGCCAAGATTGTGATGTACCGGTGACACCCTGCGGAGCGTTCCCTCCCTCTGTGGTGTATGGCAAGAAGGTACAGCCACATGAAAGGAGGGGGGAAAAAACCTCTCTGCATTTCAGGAAAATACCATTTGTTGTTATATGATAACACAGAGTGATGGGGGGGGGGTGAGCGAAAGAAAGAAAACAGAAAATAAAGACTTCCTCTTTCGGAAACAGCAGTGACTGATTTAATTTAATATGAGATAAACAGAGGACTGAGGTCAGAGGAGGAAAAACTCGAGAGATATCCGCGTGTGTGTGTGTGTGGCAGAGAAGGCCTTATGGTAAATTGGGTCCACCCTGAGATCAATAGTTGTTTTACTTCCAACAGGCACGGACACAAGCACAGAGCAGCCGGCGCGTGCGTCAGCCTCATGAAAACAAGCTGTATCACATCAATCACACCAGTCCTTTTGCTCTCCCTCTCTTGACCTTCACTCATTCCATCATCCACTCTTTCATCCCTCCTCCCTCGCTCAGTGAATCCATCCTGTCTTTTATCTGTCTCTCTCTCGCTTCCCTCTAATCCATCCCTTTCAACCTGGCCCGCGTCTGTGTTGGATGATCCACGTGTTCATCCTCTGATGAAAGGATGAGCTCAGAGGCTCCCGCCAATCACAATGCAGCGGTCTAAGCTTCCCAACACTTTTGTATAAACGTGTCGTAGAGGGAAGGGGTTTGGGACGTGCCCTCGGGCAAAGTGCGCACTGTAACTGCCCATCACTCCTTCAAACTCCTTCAGCCACAGGAGCCATGAGCCATCTCAGCCAGAACGTTTTACGTACTACAGTATTCACTGAACAAATACTGTGAATACAACAACATTTGGGTGGAACTGCTGCTGAAACCAAGCTCCTAAGCGGTGTGTAAGTCTGTGTGCGTGTGTGTAAACATTCATGAGAAAACAAGCTGCCCTTGAGTGTCTCTCTGGCATGCTGATCAGATTGCATGCTAGGATCAGACAGATTCCACAGCCACTCGCTGTCCTCAGACCAACCCTGAAACCTGTGTGTATGTGTATGCAGTGCATTTCTAAGGCAACGGGCTGGCGCCACAGAAACGCAACAGGTGCTGATATTTGATGGAGACGCAGGTCAGAGGTCGGGCAGTTGTCTTGGCAACTCCTCTCGCTCACAAACAAACCGGTTCAGAGAGAATTTTAGGCTCTGGAGTTCATATGATGTTCAAGTGAAGCTGAAAAGAAAACAGATCACACACACACACACACACACACACACACACACACACACACACACACACACACACACACACACACACACACACACACACACACACACACACACACACACACACACACACACACACACACACACACACACACACACACACACACACACACACACACACACACACACACACACACACACACACACACACACACACACACACACACACACACACAGCAGCATTAGGCCAGACAGTGAAATTAAATGATTGACGATCAGCTCAGATTCCCCATCTGGTCCTCAGACATCGTCTTACTATCTGCCACACATGGGTGAGGAGGTAAAGTCATCGTTTGGAGGCTGAGTTTACTACAATTTGCCTGGGTGCGTCATTGTCTAAGGAAAACTTGTAACTTATATTAAATTTAATCTGCAATTCAACAGATTACCCTTACAAATAAGACGCATGTACATAAAATCTGAAATCACAAAGAAGATTAACTGTTTTTTGGTGTTGTTGTTTTTGCTTTTGGAAAATGTGAAAAGTGAAGATACAAAATAATTATTTGTCTACATTTGACATCACATTTATTCACCTCCCCAAAAAAATCAGGCTCTTCCATCTGTCACACGGACCAATGCACACACACACACACACACACACACATCATGCAACATGGCCTTAAGGCTGATTCCATACGTCCATATGTCCACATGTCTGGATGGGTCGCGTGCGACTACAAGCATCCCCTCCATCCATGCTGTCTCAGCCCTGATCCTTATACTGTAACCCCCCCCCCCCCCCCCCCCCCGCACACACGCACATACACACACACACACACACACACACACACACACACACACACACACACACACACACACACACACACACACACACACACACACACACATACGCATGTGAAGTATAATGTCTGTGTGATACATTGGCATGTGCAATCTGTGTAAGAGGATAGGGGGGTCAGTAAAGGTTCCTGAAACTTTTGGCTGAGCACCGATCTTTACCTAGAACTGGATTGGGGAGAGATTTTAAAGGGCAAACTAGCTTGACATAACATTATCTTGATAGTCCATGATGTTTATTGTGCAATAACTATAACTTGAATTATCTTGCAACCAAAAACAGATGTTTTATTGGTTTAACACAACATTCAAAATGTCTTCACGTTATCTGTTTGTGTGAGTGAAACAGGATGACATTCTTTGCGATGTACAAAATACCCACAGTCTGATCTGTATCCACGATTATGTCATAAAATTGTGTTATTAATATTAAATACTCTGAAACCATTGATGAGTTTAAATACAAATTGTTTTCAGAAATTGCTGCACATTTATCTAGATGTATCTTGCAAACAACACTAACCAGTGACTGAAACACACACACACACACACAAAAAAAACCTTTCAACATAAACACAAGTCATGTATATACACACACATTCAGAATCCACCACGCCACATGTGAGATAGTCTTCCCAGTAACTGAAGCTGACGGCACTTTAAATCTGATTAGGAAAATGAGAGAAAAGGAAAACCGGAGCAAAAGCTGTAATTTCTACAGGTCAAAAACAAAGTGTATGACCAAACAAATGTGGGAGCGAGAAACAGAGACTGATGAGGAGTTTATAGAGGAAGGAGGAGGAAACATTAGTGAATAAATGAGTGCTTCATCTGTGATCTGTCAGGTCAAGTAGTCCTTTAATGCTTTGATTATCAGATAGGACGCAACATTTAACATTTACTCCCTGTCTGTGTGGGGGGGGTGTTTGTGTCTCTGTGTATCTGCTAGTGTGTTCCTGTGGATATTTGTCCATTTGTGTGTCAAAGTTGAAACCTTTTTTAAATTTTTAAAACATGATTAAAAGTGTTCTGTGTTAACAGGCTAACTAAAGTGGGACATGAAAAAAGTTTCCACTACACTGCAAACCAATGTCAAGATATGTCCGAATATAGAACAATTTATCCATTTGTAATTCAATGGATAGCAAAACCAGACCGTTGCTGCTTTCAGGCACTGAAGTTTGCACATGTCCCTGAAACTCCGGAGGAGCTGGTTGCCAGATTGCAAATGTCCGCAAATGTTGCCCTCTAGTAAAATGTCCTTCCTGCTGGTGTGAACAAGTCTGACTGGCACAATTTCCTATTGTGTTCATCATACGTGATATGTGGCAAGTCTGAAAACAGCTCTTGAGCTTGAGCCATTTTGTCCTCGTGTAAATAGTAAAGAGTGAGCTGACAACAGACAAAAACACATGCATATATTCTGTGCATGGAGTAAGTACTTCTGTGAATAAGAAAGAGGCTTTAAGTCTGCCTTTCCAAACTGAAGTACTTATAGGTTCCTGTGGTGTGCTTTGATTTACTTTCCAGTTTTTAAAAAGTGGAGATTTCTCAGACTGATTCAAAGATTGAATCCTCTGAAAACCTTGAATGTCTGTTAACAATCTCATGGCTATCCATCCAATAGGTGTCATATGGTGGTGGGCTGACCGGTTGTCATATGAGAATGAGAGGTTTGAAAAGCCCTTATTTATGTGGATTGTTAAAGCTATAGCTAAAGAGTATACGTTGTACCCGTGGTTCTTGGTGTGAGTATATTTGTATCTGCAGTTTTTAGGTATTAACGATGGAAAAGGGCCACGGGGGCATATTTTTTCTCCTAAGTCCCAACTCCTTGACTGGACCTCAAATCCTCTGTTGATGCAGCTTAGCAGGCAGTACGTGGAACATGGGCATTTCCTGGTTTGGGCACCGCCAAAGGGGAAGTAAAGAGGGCTCGCATTGGTTGAGGAAAATTATCATATAGCCAAGCCCTGCGGTGACATGCTCTTCACCCGACATATTCCAAATACCAAAATCCACCTGTGTCCCACACATGTGTTTTTGTGTGTGTGTGTGTGTGTGTGTGTGTGTGTACACGTGTGTGTGTGTTTTGCCACATACTGTAGAGACTTACATCAGCTGCTGAGTTAGCTTCTCTCTCTCGTCTCTCATTTTCTGTAAGTCCTCACAGGAATGTTTCAGCTTCTCTTTCAGCACTATTCAAACACACACACACACACACACACACACACACACACACACACACACAGACACACACACACACACACAGAGAGAGAATTTTAATCTACTTGACGTGATGACGATGCTGTAAAAGCTGACAACCACCTCGGGCCTTATCACCAGAGGCTGTTACAGTGAAAGAAGGAGACAGAGGAGAGAAAAGCGACGAATGATATTATTACTTCACACTTGAGCAAAGGAGGAAACCCTACACCAAATGACACAGTGTGCAAGATTGGCAAGATTGGTTAAGAGAAGGAAAACAAGAAGTGGAAGAGGAGGAGGAGGAGGAGGAGGATCACAAAAGAAAGACAGCACCTAAAACATGAGGCTAGGAGGAAGAGTGAGAAAAGCAGGAGGGTTGAAAAGCAGACCAAGGTTGAAAATTGATGCACAAGGAAGCAGTTGAAAGTGAAAGGGAGAGCGGGAGGAGGGGAGTGTGTGCGAAGAAGAAAGGAGTCCGCGGGAGTCTGTGCTCAGGGGAACCCATGAAACAGTACACCTCCGTCTGGCAGTCTGTTGTAGTGTCTGTTACAAAGGAGCTGCTGCATTGCTACTGTTTCCTCCCTCCGCTGTCTGTCCATTTTCATTTCAAGACATGAATAAGCACTTTGCCAATGCTACGCTGAGATGCTCAGAAGATCAATTATGCGATTAGTAATATTATTAGTATAACCATATTATTCTTATTAGCACATTACAAAGCAAAAAACAGTAGTCAAAAGTGTCCACAGACAATGGCTCAGTGTGGGCATCTTGGCTAGTTGTTTGAACGGCTGACGGGCGAGCAGGGAGGGCAGTGAGTTGAAGTGGAGCGTGTTTGTGCGTGTACATATGTGTGTGCACTGTATGTTGAGTGAGTGGTGTGTGAAGGTCCTTCAGAGCGGGGGCGGCAGGGCCACCGTGGCTGTGGCCACTGAAGAGCTCTCCAACCGATCCAGCAATGTCAGCGTGACATTCTCTTCCTCCGAGGTCTTTTCTTTTCCCGGTTCCCTTACACTGTTCTTCCCTCTCTTTCATGTTTCTCTTCGCCGTCTCTCTTCTCCGTCTTTTCTATATTTAGTATTCCTCTTGCCATCTTTTTCTGCGACTGTTTTCCCTTTGTTTTTGTTTTGTTGTTCTTACCCTCTGAATCTCTCTCTACCTTTCTTTCTCAGCAGGAAGAGACAAGTGTAGCAGGCCCTCCTCAAAGCAGCAATACAGCAATAATTGCTTTCTGGTCACTGTGACATGACAAGGTCTGCCAGGGTAAAGCAACACACGCGCACACACACACACACAAAGAAACACTCACAAACAGAAATAGTTGTGTCAGTACTTGATGGAGCAGAAAGGGGTTTGCGATGAAAGCAGACCAGCCTGTCTGACTGTCAGCGCCTCTATTATGTGTCTCGGTTTAAACGCAGTGTAACAAGGTGGCTGGGAATATTACAGCAATTTACTGGCAGCCGGGCACCAACACCCTAACACCGTAACAATTTTAACTGTATTGTAAGCTGACGAGGGCGGTTTGCCGCGCTGTAGTCACAGTACATTTTTTATTTGCGGAAAATTAAATTACAATACATAGCATGAGCATATACTCCTCGTGGCAGTCCTCTCTCAAAATCTGACCGAGAGAGATTTAATTGGGAGCAATTGCGACGACAAATTTGCTAAATACCAGATTTCCATGCGTTGATATGGTAGTAAAAGTGTAAGGAGTCCCTGTGGATAAACTGTGGTGTGGTTGTACACGTCTGCTCCAATTCTAAAAATCTCCCACAAATACACTTAACCCGAAGGAGTCCTGGGCTATTTTGGCTGTCTTTTTTCGTGTCATATGTCGTACACAGATTGGTAATTGTTAATTACACTTAGCTAAACTGTTATGCAGCTAAACTAAGCTAATACGGTAACACAGAAAAAAAGCAATGCTAAGGACTCAGAAAACAAGAGCAAACGCATGTACAATGTCGATGCTGAACAACTGTAGGAAGAAAAATTCACAGCAGGAGTAATCTCCAAGATAAAGAACTTCAATCAGAACTCTGACAATTTACAAAGTTCTAGAGCCACATATACATTTGCTTATTTCTAAATACAGTATTTTGTTATTCACAAAAAAATGTTCACACGCACCATCTCTCATACAAACAAGCAAAGACAGACACACCTGGCGCTTACAGTTATGCCGACTTTTGCATAGTATGCAGTGTGCAAATACCATGTCCAAATACCATATAGGGTTGTGTGGTATTGGAATTTAGCTTCATGTAACACTAAGCTACACAACAGAACCATATGACAACGTAGGGTTTTGGCTACCTTTACGGCTACACACACACACACACACACACACACACACACACACACACACACAAACACAAAAACACAAACATACAGCTGCAGCCTTCAATTCTTACACAATTCCACGTTACTATAGTGTCACATTCTTAACTGCTTGTGTACCACAACCATTTTTGGTTGTCTGCCGAGTGTATTATGTATAATAAAAATGAACACCAACTTCTAAACCACGGCAGCTTCGTGGAAATAAGTTCCTGGAAGTGTTGGATTCCAGGGAGGTGGAGGGGTGTAGCTGTTTCAGTCTAAAGATTATTTCTACTAGGAGAAATCTATTTCTATTTCTATTTGTCCTCCCAGAAACTTGACCGAGTCGTTTATGTCTTACACACAGAAATGGAAGAAAGCGCTTGGTTGATGTAAAGACTCTTTTGATTAATGGTACAAATATACATATTGCATTTCATTTTTTTTGCTGACATTTAATTTGTATTTTGGTATGAAGATTTAATGGTTAGTTGATGTCCAAGCAGAGTGTCCTAGATTGGTTAGAAAAAAATATTTATCGTCATTTACATGACTGTCACGCATGATCCTTTTTTTTTTACAACCAGTGAGCGCAACAAATCGTGTGACGCGAAGATGTCAACAGACCAGTGCAGAGAGGACATGCCTGTAATGATGATTCCACAATGTCTGTGAACCAGTGTTGCCGTTTTTGTGGGAGGAATTTGAAAATATCGGGTACTTTCAGTCAAGCCCGTTCATCAGCGGCAGCCTTGGGTGTTTACAAAATTTCTGAAATGAAGGGGATCCGGACCGTAAGCTGGCAGAGCAAATGAAATGACCTCCCAGAATTCGTCTAAAGTCGGAACAATGGCTTGAGATGGGACCTTCCGAGGACCACGCGGATGCACAATTACAAATTAGATTAGTGAAAGTTCTATTCCATGCAGATACAGAGCCTTAAAGTATGCAATAAGTAACGCCTCCCTTTACCCCACATTTCATGTGAAAATGGCTGCTGTGAAGAAGGTCCACAGCAGTAACATTTACTGGTTTGACGGTAAACCACAGTGAAATTCCCGACGGTTAGTATTACAGGCTAAAATTGTAACTATCATCACAACTGTGTTTGATTACCGCGCGTAGAAAAAATCTCTAATGTTAGCAACTGTCTCCACAGACACAGGCACACACAGACGCAGAGTTGTCAGCCTTCTGAGTGGAATAAGTCTGAAGTGTGGTCCCATTTTGGTTTCATAAAAGTACTGTAGGGAAACTTGAACATGATGTGGGGACTGCAGGATAGGGGAAAATGTCATTGGTCCGTTTGTGTAACTTGCTACTATCTTGTCGATAATGTAAACTGAAGCTTTCCGTGTTACCTACTCTCGGAGAAAGATTACAAGTGGTTCTGCTTCTGTGTAATTTGTTGCGTTCAGTTTCCGTCACCGTCGTCTTACTCATTTGTATTTATGTAAGTTGTGCATGTGGTCACGTTTGAACAATGCTATGTAAATACTGATAGGCATCATAATTTGGGTCATCATCAAATGACAGGGATATCCAGACTGATGGCAAAACAGACAGAAACAGTCAGATGTGCTGGACTGGGAGATGATAGGGAAATTCTTTTCTAACATGTGTGAGAACATATTTGATGTTTTTGCTGCTGTCACAATCAACACACACATTAAAAAAAAAGTTGGCTTCCAGGGAAATAGATACCATATAATCTTAAGGATGGCCCAGGGTGCTGGCAGATGGCTGTGGTTCAGGGATCGGTCACACACACACACACACACACACACACACACACACACACACACACACACTGACGCAGACATTCTCAGTCACGCTTAGTCACAGCCTTTCCCCTAAATTTCACTGTCAACCCTCTACACTCTTCTCCAAAATGCTGAATGAAACCTCCCACACTCAAAAGTCTCCGTCCGTCACCCTCAGATCAACTTGTACAAGTCATCTGCTGACAACTGCACGAAACTGATCTGAGATTAATTATGGTTTCGTCTTCCGCTGCTCCTCTCCGTTTTGTTCTCAGTAAAATTCCACACCCCTTGAGGTTGTTCTCTCGTCTCCACCTAACCATAAACCACATTCATATGTTCACATTAGGCAACCTCCTTGTGTTTTTTCTCTTCCTTTTTTTCTCCCCTCTCTCCCTCTCCTTTCTTCTGCTCTTTGACGCTAACCACAGAGCGCTGACAGACGGGTAGCACACTTTAATTGCCGGCTAACGCCCACATCAGTTTGGAGTTATCTGCAGGTGACTGGCTAAGGTGTGTGCTTTGTAGAGGTGACGCCCGAGGGCTTCACAAATTCTGGTCCAGGCCCATTTTATTACATATACTTTATACAAGGTACTTGTCCAATATGAACCCAACTATTAAACACTGAATGTTATTACATTAGTGCTAAGATGTAGTGCTTAAAATTTTTAATTTGAGCGTCTGCCCCGTGTTGTGTACTGTCCTGTCACATGTGCCGTGTTATTCTGTACTCATAGGTCGTGCACTAGGTCCTGACCCCGTCGACTCATCTGTTGTCTCTTGCTCCGTCCCGTGGCCTGCTATGTATGCCATGTGTCCCGTCTATGCACTTTGTGTACAGTTGCACAAGGGTGTCATGAAGTGTAAACACACGGGACAAAGAACAAAATTCTAAAGTTCAGCTCATTAAATACAAATGTGTGTGTGTACATTCCTCAAATGTGTTTTATTACATCTGTTGGTCCATACTGCAGCTGCCATTCATGCTCACGTCACTGAACAAACACAAAGTCAAACAGAATCAGTAGATACTGTTTTTTTTCCTTCCTCTTCCTCAATCAAATTGTTCCTCACTCCCTCTATCTGTCTTTCTCTGTCACACACACACACACACACACACACTCTCACACACACACACACACACACACACACACACACACACACACACACACACACACACACACACACACACACACATGCTTGGTAGCTGTTGTGAAGCATGGAGAAAAAAGACCCACCCATGAGGTGAGCTGGAGGTTAGCTATCCTTCAGGCATTTACTGTCAACTATAATCGCACACACACACACACACACACAGTTATTTTCCTCTTGCTTGCTTTATAAATCAACTTTACAGCACAAACACACATTTACGCATGAACACAAACATTTCTTTCCTGTTTCTTTAACTGTTACTGTGTGAAGTGACTATAAACACACATACGTGACCACACCACAGTTGAACTAATATTTATTCCTGCTGAGAGAATATTTGTTCGTGTGTGTGTGTGTGTGTTACCTGAGAACGCCTGTGTGCTGTGTTGCAGTATCTGAGATTTGAAGGCCTGCCAGGCCCCCATCAGCTGGTTGAGGAAACCCTTTACATCAGTGAGCTCGCTGCCAGAGGTGTGGAGTATGGAGATAGTTGCTCGCAGGGCCTTCCCCTGCTGAACATACACACCTCTGACACACACACACACACACACACACACACACACGTTAACAGGCAGAAAATAATAATTTTAAAAATACTGTTTAAATACATAAAAGCTGGTAAAATTCAATGAGCATTTGTTTTTAACACAGCTAGGGATACACAGACAAGGCTATTAAAAACTTCTCAATTTTCCTGGTTACCAGGGTGACGAGTACCGCCTCGTTTGATTTGTTGCCTGATAAGGACCACGTTCCGGAGGTGGCTCATCGGGAACAATTGAAAAGAAGACTTGTGTCTTTAGTAGGTGCGTGTGAATAAAACTGCATTCATTTTTTTAAAGGTGAGGCTCAAAAAAATCTAACAAGTGGGCAAAATCTTTCCAAAAATACTTTAACTAGTTGTACCATTAGACGTTAGCGCAAAGGACTGTGGTTACTGTTGCCTGGTATGAATGTGCATAACTGTGGGCTTTCTGAAAACACAAATACTGTAAGCTCTTTGACACATTCCTGAGACAGATCACAATTTCTTTTTTAAATGCAGCTGTTCTTTCATTGAAAAAAGCTTTGCCCAGTTGTTAATAAATACAAAAAATATGGCCTATGTCAAAGTCAATAGTCACTTTTAAAGATTTTGAGGAGTATTTCAGTCTAACAGTAACAGACCTTGCAATGAATGTCAAAATTCAGTCTTCAAGTCTAAGAGCGAGTAGACACAGATTCCAGAGCGGGATCAGTTTTGCATGTGCAGTCCTGACCCTGTATGTGCTCGTTGCTATGTTCGCTCTCGATTCATCTCAAGCTGTTTTGGCAGCTTCTGAGCTCTTGAGATTGCAACTATTTTGGATTCACAGGCTACATCAGAACACGCCCACATCTGGATGTTAAGAGTCACTTCTTAAGCAATGTCCACAGGATCCAGATGCACCATGTTATGGCTATACTGTCAAAGTCAATTGCAAGTAAACATAGTAAAGGTATTTATATACATTTACAAATAATCTGTGTATATTTTCTGCTACTAATCTAGTTAAGCCAGTGTATGCACTTTTACCGTGCTACAGATTTATTCAATAACATCTCTCTAACTACATTGTTTGTACGCATCTTAGCTTAAAAACAATTCTTGAAAATGAAATATAAAAAAATATGGAAGCCAGAGTTTGGATTTGGTATAAAAATTTGAAAATCCAGTTAGAAGTGGTACTGACCATGATACCACTAGATCTTTGAATAAGTTTAGTGATTTAGAAATCCCACAGTCCAAGCTTTTATTCAGAAAGAGGACAGAGGTGTATAACAGGATGACACAGATCACACGCAACAGATGACACTCTCGAGCTTTCGGACATGGCCAGGTCTGGGCATTGTTTCTGAACTTTTCTGAAGGTTCTGTATGTGAGAACGCAAATGTCCACAAAATGTTGCTCCGGACATTTTTCGCAACTTTTCCAGGACGGCATCCACGCAAAATTTTCGGAAAATACCCAAGAGTGAGCCCATGTGAGAAAACAGCAGGAAAATCTACGGAACATTCACAGCTACAGAATTTTTGTCATGTCCCGCCTCCTTACCCAGATGCCACAGAATGTTCCTGTTTGTGGGAATGTGTCTCACCCTCTGACAATCTCCTGCTGCGTTCACCATGTGTGGAAGGCAAACTCTGGGTAATTGGGTCCGGACAATTGGGTCCGGACATTGTCCGCAGTTCATTTCTGAGAACAGCTTCAGTTTGAGTTTGTGCTCGGGGGATTCAGACAGCCAAAAGTGAGAGTGCAGAGCTTTAATAATTATGGATTAGTGAAGCTCTATTAAGCGCTCAATCAAATGTAGTTACACAATTCTCGCAGGCTCGAAACATCTGTTACACCCTCAGTTCTGTCATTAATCGCACAAAAAAACCTGCTCTTACAAATCTGTGCTTGTCAAATGTCGAAATAGAGCTCAAATTGTTTGGTGCTCACTCAGTTTCTTTTGTGCTGATATCCACAGATCTGTTGAGTGGATGACAGGCAGAATTAGAAGTACATCATTAATAGAGATTAACAGAAAGATAGAGGGCAGGGCATGAAAAAAAAAACTGAATACAGGAGATAGAGGGAAACTGAGGACTGGTGTAATGACACTGTCCTTAAAAAAGGCCAAAGCCATGTTTACAGCACTTTCCCTTTCCCTCTTCCTCCTCCATCTCTCTCACTCACAAAGAAATATGTTCGGATGAAAAGCACTTTAAGCAACATGGAATATCACTGGCTCATCACGCGCACGTGCACACACGCGCATGCATGCACACACATACACACGCACACATGCTCAATCAAGTCACAAACTCATGCAAAGCGTGGATGTGGAAAACTAGAGTGCTGGAACAGAACATTCTGTTATTCCAAGAACACTTTTGAAGGAACATGTGGGTGAGAGCACACTGAGCTTCCCATTTTTTCTCACACACACACACACACACACACACACACACACACACACACACACACAGATTAATAAATGACACATTTGGACACATCAAGGTAAGCACACACACACACCTGCGCGCACACACACACGCACACACACACACACAGAAGCCCGTATGCTCACAGACAAACATCGTGAACGCAGCTGCGTGCAAAGTGATGTGACAGTTTTTGAGAGCTCAGCAGGGTTGAGTGGTTGTTTTTTCTTATTCAGGGTTTGTGGCTTAAGGTGATCAAAAATGAACGGAGTCTCAGACGAGACGAGACGGGACGAGGGGGGAGACTCTGAGCTGCTCTGTGGTGCCTGAAAGAGTGTAAGTGTGCGTGTGTGTTTGAGTGTGTTTGAGTGTGTGGGAGTGTGTGGGAGTGTGTGGGAGTGTGTGTTTGCGTGCGTGCAGAGTGGAGGAACGCATGGGCACCGCCTGTCACGAGAGCCCGTTTTATAATGTCAGATGACATAAATCATAGGGCTGACAGCACCAAATGGACGAAGAGATATAGGGCATATCTGTCATCGGTGATCGGGCAAAGATATTGAAAAACAGAGACTGCATGCGTTTGCTCAGGCGATGGTTTACTCATGATTGAAATGCCTGATTGAAAGCACTTTTTTTTTCTTCTTCCCGACATGTCATGTCCTTCATCCCACTTGATTCACCTTCACCGCTCTCCTCTGCTCCTCTCCTGTCATGAACTGCTCATTCAATCTCTCTCTTTACTTCCAGGAAATAAGGGTTAGCTAAATTAACTTTCTCTCCTATGTTTTGTTTATTCCCTTCTCTCTTTCATTGTCTCCCCTCTATCATCTGGCACAGTTGTTTCCCATCTGCCCCGGCCTTCCTGGCGTGCGTCTGGTCAAGGATCGGACAGCCAATCAGGGGGACGTAGGCCAAGACGCTGTTTTCTTTTTCATCTCCCATCCTGCTTTGACCCGACTAAATCTGCATCACGTTATCTTACCCCTACTTTCTTCTTTTTTTCTCTTCTCTCTCTTGTCACGTCCTTACCTGAGAATTTCCCTTTGTTCTCTCTCCTTTCTGAGTAACCGCTCCGCCTCGTCCTTCCTGGAAGCCGCAGCCTCCAGCCTGTCGAGAAAGAAGAAGAAGAGGAAGATAGAATGAAGGTAAAGAGTAACTAGCAATATTCACTAATCAGCCATCCAAAGCCAAACGTAATGCTACTGTGCTCCCATGGGGTAAAATGAGCTTACTGATGATGCAACTTTAATGACAGAGAGGAGAGGTTGATCGTGATGAAATTGAAAGGGATGAAAAATTGAATGTTCCTCAGGGGTAACTGATATAAAGAGACGGGCTTCCCTCGCCAGCTCATCTTTCCGGTTTCACATAATTCAATACGTAATAAATTATTATTTGAGCAGAGTCAGCAAAACATAAAGGCAAAGATTTAATTGGATTGAGCTGCAAAGGATTGCCAATTGCATGAGGGGGAGAAAACAACAGGAAGATTCATTGCGAGCAAGTGGGCGCTCTCTACCCAGGTGTCAGACCTCGCCTAAATGTTCCGGAAATTTCTCTGCTGTTGTGAACGCATCCAACTTGGACAATCTTAATCTCTTCCAACCCGAACTTGAAAACGTCCGAGTGAGGGTTTCTGGACGGACCGTTTCTCTGCACTGCCCTGGAGCAGACGTTTTCATGCCGATTGATTCCAGATTGCTTCACAAGGACAAATCAAATCTGACTGACCAATTCCAGCAAAGAGCAGTCAGACGAGACACTAACTGTGAGACCAACACATCGTGTTCTTTCCTAAAAACACCACAAATAAGCACTGACAGTGAGACAGAGATAAACATAATGAGCAGTAAGTACGCAGAGCAGACTAGACAAATAGAGACTAAAACCAGACAGGTAATAATCACGACCAAACAAAGTTTAATCAAGAAGTGTAATTTAAATGAGATGCAGGGATCCTGCCAGGGGATTTTCTGCTCATCGCACAACACTCTGGAAACAAATGTGAGGTAGGTGATTTAGAGGACCTATGTAAGAAAAACACCTGGTAAGACAAACACACACAGATTGTCCTACACTATAGACAAACATCCCAGTACTGTTCCATCCACTTTTAATAAGTTACAGTAAGCCAGAATGTCCTGTCCGACACTAGATTTATTAACGGAAAGTTAGTATGACGCCCTTTCCTTATGGTTCCCTTCTGCCATTAACAGTCTTTTGATTGCAGTGTTTATTACAAGTGTTTATGGGTGTGGTGATTGTAGAGTGGGTGGGTGCGTTACTGATATTGATCTGCAGACAATCCTCAACTGGTCTCAGTGTCTCATGACAGCTAATTGACAAACAAACCTCTTCCCTTTTCATTTCGGAACAACCTCTGGATGAGTTAACGAAATTAAACTTCAGTTGCAGAGACGCGTGGTATTATACAAAATAAACAGGCAGCAGAATGTCACACACCGATTTCACCATGGCACACTACCAAATTAAAACAATATCAAGTCAGTGCTGAGCCAAAATGGACACTTGCTACAATTCAATATACAAATCATATTTAACAATAAAAAATTGGATTTCGTATGAAGTCAACAGTTAATATTTTGAGATGTTTTCTACGACGGCGTATTAGGGCCACTGTAGGGAGAGAAAAAAACGGAGCCGGGGGAGGGAGGTTAATATTTTGAGAAAAAAAAACAGAATTTCTGCCATTAAAGTTGTACATTTACGAGAATACAAACTCGGATATTCTCTGAGATTAAAGTGGTAAATTTACTTGAAAAAAGTCGCAAATCTACGAGAAAAAACTCACAAATCTATGAGATTAAAGTCACAAATTTAAGATTAACAAAATGGAAAAAATGTGTTTTATTTATCAAGGAGCTACATCGCTTTTTTTTTGAAGAAGAAGAATAGCGGTATTTAATTTCTGATTAAAGCACCATTTTCCTGACTTTTTTCAGGTAATTTACAATTCTTTGTTTTTTTCCCGGAATATTACCCCCCTAAAAAAAATTATGAAAATATATATCTTCTCTCAGTTTGTGTGATATGCCGGTCGGAACTTAATGTACAGTTGGGAGGTTTAGAGCGGTCCGTGGTGAGAAACAGTTGAGCAAGTATGCGTGTTTCTAGTAATCCTGTGTAGGTGCGTGTGTGTGTACATGCGAGACCATGTCAACAAGTAAATAAATTTGAGTGTGACTGTGGCTTAGCTCGTATGAGTGTGTGTGTATGTGTGTGTGAGAGAGAGACAGAGACAGAGAGAGGGCGTGTGAGTTAGACTTCTCCGTGAGCATTGTCGCTTGTCTATTCGTATGTTTGCCACTTCCTGACCGACCCTGGCTCCGCCTGTGATCTTGTGTGCATGTGAATGTTGTGTATTGGTCCATGCGTGCCTTTGCTTTTTCGAATCATGGCAGCCCAGACTCCCACTGTTCGCCCATCTGTCCCCACCAGTCCCAAAGAGAGATCAGAAAGAACACTGCCTCCAGAGGGATGTGGGTGTTTGCATGAATGTGTGTGTGTGTGTGTGTGTGTGTGTGTGTGTGTGTGTGTGTATTTTGTATACAAATCTGTGTGTGCTTTTCGCACAAGAGCTTGAGCTCCTGTTCCCAGGGCAGTGGCTGTCAGTGGAATAACTGGGTAGCGCAGTGCCAGTGAGTGCGTGCCAGATTAGAGTACCCCCTACCAGCAGCCCAAATCAACTGCCTCATCAGGACATGTCACACACACACACACACACACACACACACACACACACACACGGGACACGTTATACATACACGCACACGGGACACATTATACACACACGCACAGTCCTGCACAAACATGAACAACACTGATCTGCCAGCCACAGTGTTATCGTTATGGTTTTTTTTGGGGTTGTGTATCTGTCAAAGTGTTTACGAGTTTTTTTAGTCCTTTGAGATTTGGGCGAAGCCAAAAGCCAAGATGAACCTCCCCCTTGTGCTCTTATTTTCAGCCCCAGACTGCGAAACACAATCTTCATGTAGCTATTTCTGTGTATCTTAGTTTGTTAAAATCCAAGGTTGATAGTATTATATAGTATAAAAGATAGTATAAAAAACATTTTTTTTTTTTACAAATAATCTAAACAAATCTGGTGTAATTCTTTCTCAGACAGTGGAGCTGTAACATTGTTATTTACTTTGATATGTCAATGGTTTTCTGTTCCAGGCCTTTTGACATTGGTCAGGGTGAATGTGATACTGAACCATCAAGGGAGAGCTTATGAGTGCATTTTATTGTAAATGTGGTTGTGTGTGTGTTTGTGTGTGTGTGTGTGTATGTGTGTTCTGGCATTTCCTGTCATCATTAGAAGTGAGATAAAAGCTTTCCCATATCAAAGTGTCATCTGCTCACTCACGGCATGTGTGTGAGTTAAAAGAGTGTTTTGATCAACACGCTGGCAGGACATTCAAAGCTGAGAGTCATTTTTGTTTAACCAAAAAGGAGCACAGGCAGAACGTAATATGCCTACAACGAATAAAGAAGATGCATTAACACGCACAAAGTCATACACAGTGTAGCTGCATCTTTCAAATGTTTCTAAAATTAAAAGGCTGAAAACACACGTTGGCCTCATCAAGGGCTGCTTAAATGTTCTAATGAAAACTTCAAGCACTTAGATTAGATCAGTCAGCACTTCATCAATTAATCATAATGCTTCAGTGAAGTGTTCCCTGCGTGTGTGTGTGTGTGTGTGAGAGAGTGTGTGTGTGTGTGTGTGTGTGTGTGTGTGTGTGTGTGTGTGTGTGCGCGCACGTGTGTGCTGTGACACCTGTTTTTATATATTTTGTTTTCAAGTTATCTGGTAACCATGTCAGAGATGCCATAACAATGATTGCGATCATCAAAACAGCGCGCACACACACACATACACACATACACACACACACACACACACACACAAACACATATTATGATATCATATTATGACTTTTTGAATTAACTCAAAGGATATGAAAATGTATGTGTCCTCAAGCCTGTCAATTTCAATACAGATTCAGAAGAGCAACGCGTCTTTGTTTCATTTGTATCTGTGCGTTGCTATGCTACTGCTCCAACATGTTGCTGTTGATTACCAAATAAACTCTGTCATATTGAGTGTGTATGTGCTCCACACGAACACACACACACACACACACAGATTAATATCATTACTTATGTTTATCTTGTTGTCAAGAGCTCCATGAGCCACCAGTGGACCTGAATAGGGGTCATCTTCTGCCAGGGAGAGTTCTCCTCTTACACAACTAATATACACACATCAAAGACACTGCAGTGTGTGTGTGTGTGTGTGAGTGTGAGTGTGTGGGTGTGTGCGTGTGTGTGTGTGTGGGGGGGGGGACTCTGTCATTCTGTCTGTTTGATGAACTTGAAGTTGAATCAGTGCTAATGCCTCACATGCAAGTGGACTTGACATATTACCTTACACACACACACACACAAACAGAGAAGCAGAGAGAGAGAGAGAGAGCTCTTATTTGCTGTAAAATACTTCCTATATTTAAAAATGGATATTTGTCATCTATCATTTCTTTCCTTCACTTCCGCTCTCCCACCTGCAGGTCGTCTTATCTCTGTTACGATCCAGCCTCCAGGTGTGTGTGCTTGTGTGTGTGTGTGCACGCTCACATCTTTATGACTCATTCTTCATAACTGCCAAGTCTAATTTTTGTTACTGTGCACAAGAGTGATTATTGCATCAATTGCAGGTGTATGTGCAGGCGCAGGCACACAGTGGACGAATAAGAATGCTGATTTACATTACATACGCACACGGAGTCAGATGCAGACACAAACAGACTCACACGCAGAGACACACTGTTTGGATCATGACTGAGAGCAGCCAGCCGAGAGGAAGCAAGCGGAGCGTATTCAATTCCCAGACACTTCTCTCAACACTGTAAGCATGCGCACAAGTACCGTGATATGTTTGGACCTGTCTTCAGTTAGACAAGCTGTCTTTCCAACACCTTATTTCAGTTTCTCTTACTAATGCATAGTTTTTACCCCTTGGTAGTTATTGTTACCCCTCTTAACCCTCTTGAATATTTGTTCATCTTCTCGTCACAAACACAAATTGGTGGCCCATCGAAATGTGATAAGCTTCCAATGTCGCTGTGTCATCCTCCGTCCGTGTTTCACCTGGGTTTTAATGGCATCCAGCCGCCCCCCCCCCCCCCCCCGCAACCCTTAAAGGATAAAGCGGTTTAGATAATGGATGGATGGATGAAAGGAGATAGAGAGAGAGAACATTTTCAAACTTTGACAGCTTGTAAGTGATTGGTTCAAGGAGAGCGTGTTGGTTTGTGATTGGATGAAAATGAGAATGGGCTGTTGGAGCTTAGAGAAAGCGGGAACTGTGCTCGTGACTTATAAGGCATGCGCAGGAGACAGTCTTCCTGAATGAACTTTTGCAACGCTTCATAACTATCTGAAGAATTAAGTGCCCTTTTCTTGATTGACGGACTTGACGCGAGGCGTTCTTCTCTATATTTGCTGTCTGTTCAAAGTCCCTATTGCCACTACAATGTTGACATGAGCTGTATTTTAATGAATCATAAACAGGAAAATAAAACAGCTCCCATAAAACATCTGCCCTTCTTTCTCTCTTTCTCTTCCTGCTCATTCTTTCAGATCAAAATATCTCCTGCTCATCTGTGTTCGAACTTGTCAGGCAGGTGACATTTCAAAATCAGGTTTAATTGCACTCTGCACATTACTATCCTTCACACCATGTGTGAAGGACAGTACACACACACACACACACGCACTCCCTCAAACACTCATGTCACGAACACACACTGACATTTTACTTAGGTTTGATTTGTGTGTTGTTATCAAGCTCCTAGTCAGGATCTCAACCACACACACACCACTTCTCTCATCTTGTCAGAATTACACTTGATCAAATGTTTAAATCAGATAAAAGGAAGAAAGGAAAGAGCGGAGGACAATGTTTTAGTCTGGATGTAGTTGTGTGTGCAGGGGTGGATCAGTACAGGGATGTCTCATTAAAATTAGGTTGAAAATAAAATGGTTCGAGTAAAAATAATAATACAAAAAAAAAAAAGATTAGGACCCTTGATTAATTACCCTGCTGGGTGGAAAATCTATTGTCCTTTAATGGTAAATTACATAATCCCACACAAAAAAAGAAGGTATGTTAAGTATCTAAGAGCGGGAGGGGGTGCTGTCAATCATAAATGTATTTCACTTAAGAATCCCACTCCTGCTGTGTAGCCAGCCATTCAGAACATCCTCATTAACTCCCACTTGCATGCAATCTTTCACCTTACGACCTCTACCAACTGGGTGAGCGACGGTGTGCAGCTGCAGAAAAGCACTGGCACACTGCTGCTGCATGTGTTTGAGAACTAAAAAAGGGATCAGAGTGAAAGAAAGCAATCGGCAAATTAGTTCGCAAACGAGAAGAATGTATATGACTGGTGTGTGTGTGTGGGGGGTGGGGGGGGTGTTGTGTATTTGAATGCCAAATGAACAAGGATTAAGACCATAGACTGTAGATTAAGACTAATGATAAAAGAGGGATGATGGATGCAGTGAGAGAGTTCAACAAAGAAAAAGAAAAGCAGGGAGAAACTGCTGTCAGTCCACGCTGGCCTCTCACACGTCACTGTGCCGTGCTTCATTATCTCCGACTGAACTCTGACCCACTGGCCCACGCTTGGCCCCAAAGGCTCCAGAGCACAACTGTGCACAGCATGTGTTTGTTTGTGTGTGTGTGTGTGTGTGTGGGCGTGTGTGTGTGTGTGTGTGTGTGTGTGTGTTTGCACATGATTTTGACTCAATGAAGAGGCGGTTTGTGAGAGAGATAATCAGCTTACAGAGTGGATTGGTTCTTCCAGTCTGCCATGCACACAACATTACATCCAGACCACCTGAAAACCAGCCGTGTGAACATACATGGCTTGTGTGGCCTGCACATACATGCACACACACAATCACTGCGAATGAATAAAGCAAACTATCCCACTATGAACCCATCTATCCTGGATGTTTTGTCCCAGCTTTGACATGTATTTACTCTTCATATATTTACCCTACATACACAGATGCTAATCTATTTGCTGTCGTGGCTTCTACCAGTTATTAAATCTAGTATTTACGTTTCCTCGTTACCCTCTGAACAATTGTTCTCATCCTTTCCTGTCATGCCCCAATCACTCCGAGTCCAAAATCACTACCTCTATCTATCATTAACTACTGTGTATTACAGTCAATCAGTGGTTTATTTTGCAGAGGGCAGTAAATAAGATTACAGACAATTAGGAATCATCGTAAACACTGCCTGCGCCCAAAATGACATCCTCTTTACTGCCTAGTGCAAATCATAGTGAAGCTGCAGTTGTGTGCGTGCGTGCGTGCGTGCGTGCGTGCATGCGTGTGTGTGCGTGTGTGTGTGTGTGTGTGTGTGTGTGTGTGTGTGTGTGTGTGTGTGTGTGTGTTTGTGGTTATGTGCAGGTGTGCGTGCATGGCTTCTTTTTACCCTCCTGTGTCTAAGGTTTCAGAACGGTGTCATTGTTTTCTGTTTCAACAGGGGAGTCTCTAGATGTTTTGGATAGCTCATAGTATTCTCATGAGTCATGTTAGGCGAGCATTTCCTACATATTTCCCAGAAACCCAACTTGGCCTTTGACGACTGTTTGAACACAGACACCTGCTATTTGATTACCAACACTTGAAAGCTGATGTAAGTGACACAGGAATCTCCACCACCTGTTTGTGCGCGTGTGTGTGGGCATGTGTGTGTGCGCGCCCGTGTGTGTGTGTGTGTTTGAGCCTTTTGAAGACTCTGGACTAGAAAGTTGGAGGTGCAGCAGCGTGAGGCAGCGTTTGTGTAGCAGGAATCAGGAGGGAGTCGTATTGAAATGGACCGGCTTGATGGGAGCACGGCTGTGATCGGTATGTGTGACTGATTAGACTACAATCAGCGCGGCTGTCTGCTGATTATAGCCGGGCGTATGACTTCCTGTGTCCATCATGAACTAACGCGAAGCATCATTCTTTGTGGTGGAGAGGGGAAATTATGTTTTTTTTAATCTATGCCTTATTCCACCACATTTTGCAATTAGCTATTAGCTTTCAGAAAATCCCACAACAGACTATATTTATACTTGAGAAAGTTATTGAACCATAACATTTCTCCTCCATGAATACGAAAAGGAAAATACATTTCTCTGATTAAATGAGGAGGTTGTTTGTCAAACTTTTGTTCAACACAGTAAAAAAGGGGACCTATTATGCTTTCCCTTTTTCCCCGTCAAATGTGCGTATTGAATGTGGTTAATGTAACATGTGTAAAATTAATCACAGTGAAGTAAAAGCTCATGCACCAGGCTGCTTGGCACACTATAGTCTCCAATATTCAAATGATGTTCAGTTAAACTGATTGAATTCGTTATTGAGTTTCCTAAAAAAATCACTTTCTTCAAATGTATCTTACAGAGACTCAATTTCCTATTCGACCTTTTCAGCTGGTCTGATTTGTCTGCGTGCGTTTGTGTGCGAACAGCATGACTCACGGGATAATTGGCCACATGAAGGCTGGCATTAGAGATCATTTCACACCACGGACAGGAAGCACAGACAAACAAATACAGACCTCACCTCTCCTCCAGTTGTCTGAGGTATTTCCCCAGCATGTCTGAATTTTGATTGGCCTTTTGAAGTGCGTCACTCAGACCGTTCTCTCTCTCCACACTCGTCCTCTCCAGCTCTTCCCTCTGCCTCCTCAGTCTCTCCACCTCTAAGTCTCCCAGCTCTCTTCGGAGTTGTTTTTCTTTCTCTCCGCTGATTTTCTGATAGTTCCCTTCCATCTCTCTCCTCTTCCTTTCATGTTTTGCTTCAAACTCCTCTCTCAGCAGTCTCCCCGTGTCCCTGCTCTTTTCTTCCAGCTCTTCCCTCACGCTGCGCTCTGTCTCTTCGGCTTTCCTCCGCACCTCCAGGTCAAGTGCCCTCTCCCACTCCAGCCTGCCCAGCTCCAGTGCCTCTCGCTGGGCCTTCTCTCGCTCGGCGCTCTCTCTCACTTCCTGGAGCTCTTTCTCCAACTGGGCCAGTCGGTTGTTGAGCTGATGGAACTCGTGGTAGATGAGGTAGCTTACACCACAGTAGCGGCACACTGTCTCACTGCGCTCCATCTGAAAGGAAAAATGCTTAATAATAATAATAATAATAATAATAATAATAATAATTTAGACATGTAACTTATAAAGTGACTTTACAATTCTGTCCTTTACAAACTTAAAACTTGAAGCCCTTGAAAGATTTCCCCCCCAGCTCCATCGTCCATTCTGCCTCAAACCCACAAACCTCACCATCTCAAATTTGCACAATTTCAGCATTGGGACTTCTGTTTCATCTCCTCCCTGAGAACTGATTTTGAGTCCAAATTATATTTTCTCATCACAGACACTGAGGACAATAAACCAATAGTGGATTTATGGTTTATTGTATGAAAAACATTTCCACTGACAAATACAGGCCCGGTTTATCCATCAAAATCAGTTTTAGTCGCGTAATGTCAAAAGCATTTTTTCTTTTATCTGCCGGTAGTTCAAAGCAGAAGAACACGGAAACTCTAATCCTTCAGATATTGCTTCTAAAACTCTCTGTTAGAAATGTATCTATTTCTCTGTGCATGTCAATACATTCTCTCCAAGCTGTTCTCACTTCTTTAAGGCTTATGAGGGATAAGATCACATCCCCCCAGCTTTCATCCTCTTGATATGTGGCAGAGAGGCAAATTATATCTGTGTGACATGCTGACAGCTCCCATGTTAAAAAGCTCCAAATAGACGAATAGACCGTTTCTGTCAAACAAAGTGGACATGCATGAGAACACAACAACTAACAGAACAGTTTGTTTTATACGGCACTCGTGGTGCAGAGGTCATGTGACTGCCTTTGTCCACTTTGTCCAAACACTTGTTTTTGCGTGTGACCAGAATATGGCTTTAACTCTGGTTTGTAAATCGTTGCTTCACAGACTAAAACGTTTACCGACTTTGGTGGTGATGCCAAGACCTTTGCTCCAGGGCCATATTCCGACCACACTTTCTGTTCTCTAATAAGAGATCTTTTATACATGTGAGCATTCTGTGGATATTTATATCCTTCCTCAAATCCCCACGGGGTCACTGTACTATGAACTGATGCTAGTGGTAGTTTATATGGAGTTTTGGATTGGACTCATCCTGTTTAAACTAATCATGAAGCTGAAAGTATAGAGGGGAAAAAAAGGTAACATCACACCAAAGTCAAACTTATAGAGCTTCCTGCCTCGGGACTATTGAAATAGTGCTTGATACCATAAATGAATCATGTATTTCAACCGACCATGACCAGCACCATCTTGGTTTTTCTAAACCAGAAGTAACGGGTCTGACTGAGAGCTTGTCCACTGCGGCCTGCCCCCATTGGATGGTGCTAGCTGTCAATCACGTTGTATCCATGCCCCAATGTATACGGGTATTTAATCGTCTATTTGACTCTAAATAGGACCATGTTTTCAAAATGAGCATCATGCTGTTTTGAAAAAGACTTGAAACTAGAGATTGAGACCATGAACTCCTCAGGAAAATGCTTACTGACATAAATCAAGTGAGAAGTCAGGAGTCATTTTCTCATAGAATTCTATAGTAACTGACTTATTTTTGCAACCAGTGAGTCGTCCTCTGCTGGTCTTCCCAGAGAACACAGGCTTCAGGCACTTTTGCTTTGGCTTCATTTTTACGGACCTGGAGCTTACATCTATTTTTACAGTCTATGATTGCAACAGAAAAAAATAGGCCTTACAGAACATAGCAAATGAAAATACAAATCTAAGAGAGTGACATGCAGCAGACAGAAGTCAAAGCCTTAAATCTATACTCAGATACATTTCAAATACTGTTTGAAAGTCTGTCATTGTCTGGTCTTTGTGATGATCTACAAACAAACAGGTAAGAACAAATGCTAAGTGCCTCAACATGAAAAGACAGGTGGAGAGACAGAGATCAAGAGAATGGCAGCAAGTGCTTGAAAGTGATTTTCCTGAAAGACACTCAAATGGATTTTATTGAACGATCACCGTGCTCTTTTTTTTCTTCCCCTCTTACGTACAATACGACAGAAGCCAGAAAGAATGACGGGGGGTTAACGAGACACACAGACAAAACACACAGCGTCACTTTAAAGTGCTTTTGATGAGACAAATGATTGGCAGGTGACGCTTTTAAGAAGATAGCAGCTCTCTCTCCCTCTCAGTCTCTGCCACATCTAACTTTCTCTGTCTGTTCCCACCCATCACTGTGCCTTCTTGCGCTGCATTAGCATCTTGTTTCTCCGTGTCAGGTCAAGGTGCAGATTATGTCTGTCTCGTGTCTTCAGGACAGCGGAAGTCTGTGTTCTGGCAGCCATGACAGACAAGAGAGAAAGACAGAACACTTAAGGAAGGGCACTGAGCTCACGGCATTGGGCTGAGGTGCAAGAGGAGGAGGCCGCGCACATTCGGATCCAGTGCAAACAATTGATAACAAGACTGAAGGTACAGATACATCAAAACCATGATGCCCTGTAAAATATCACCTGTAATTGACACACCTGAGCCTAATGTATTTTTCCACTTGTGTTATCTTTGACAAAATAATAATACTAATACTACAACTTCTACCAATAATTATCATAATTAAAGTTACAACGTGCTTCACAAGTTAAAAAAATATCAAAAACATGAGCTTTGAATTTAGAAATTTAAGCAAGACTAACCATAAAAATAGGAAAAAAATGAATTATGAAAATTATGGTAAATGCGGATAAAAGTATGTTTTAAGCTTTTATTTAAAGGAAGCTATACTGACCGACTTCAATGAAAAAATATGAAACTAATAATTATGTATGTCTTGTCTTTGCAGGGTTCTCCTCGTATTTGTATTATTGTATTTGGAACAAAGCAGAAGTGTGGTCCTAATTTTTCCCTCTACACAGACACTACTGGATTCCCTTGTGTTGGAAATTTGTCCAAATGAGACAAAAAGATAGAAGACTGTGACAGCGAGGAAAGAACCGGACGGGAGGACGTGTGTTAGTGTGGGTGGAGAGAAAAAACCTCCACAACGCAACAATGTGTGACACTGTTTGTCACAGAATGCATGGAGAATATGGGGTTATTATCTGTTAGCAATGTGTGTGTGTGTGTGTGTGTGTGTGTGTGTGTGTGTGTGTGTGTGTGTGTGTGTGTGTGTAAGAGAGAACTAAGAGAGAGAGAAAGATAGAGACAGACAGTGATTACAAGTGCGTGCAAAAGTGTGTACCATTTAGGACTGGGGCTCAGGAGTTTTGATGTTTAGATGTGCAGATGTCCTTGTAGTTCCTGCAGGCATAGTTAAAACTAGTCTCTCTGTGTGTGTGTGTGTGTGTGTGTGTGTCTCTTCATGACTACTCTCATAACCCCCCCACACACACAAACACACACACGCGCACACACACACGCGCACACACACACGGACACAAACAAAGGTCTGACTAACTTTAACCATCACCATATATGACTAAACCTTACTCTGACCAAAACAAAGTCTAACAATCAAACAGATCTTTGAATGTCCTAACAACAATGGTTTAAAGCCATGATTTGTCCACACGACCATAGAAAGACACGTGCGTGCGCGCGCACACACACACAGGCCGACACAAACACAGTCAAAACCTCAGGTTAGATAAAAGGCACACAGACAGAAACACACACACACACACACACACACACAAGCCCAAGGACGCACAGACTGACAAACATACACGCACATGACAACCCACACAGATGCAAGCACAAACATGTGCGCGGCAACAAACAAAAGGCACAGACATTGACAGACACATACAACGGCAAATTTACTTGCATAAGCATCTTCAGACAGAAAAACCCACACAGTCATTCACTCTTCACAACACACACACGCACACACCCTGAGGGCAGAATGTCTGTGCCACCAGTCAGTTGTGTGCTCCCGTGACTGAATTCGCCCCCGTGGGGAGACCCCTTGCCCTGGGCACTGACACGTTCACTTAGCACTCAAACCGCAAAACTTGCCCCTCCGCATGCTCTCTCACGCACACGCACACACACACACACACATAAACACGCACGCGCACACACACATGCAAGCTTGCCAAAAATACCTGAGAGGAGAAGGAGAGAGAGGATGGTTTGAATGAAACACGGATGTGCTCTGAAAAAACAACGATTTAAAAGGAGGCAGAGGAGGAGAAGGGGTCTTGTTGTCCTTTTAAATGTTGCATGCCAGCATCCAATTGATGCTCCTCTCCGACACACCAAACGTCTTTGTCCTCTGGTGCACGCACCACTTCTATGGCTCCCCTTGTGAGTTGTCCGTCTCTTTTTCACTCAGCGCCTTGATTGACTCCATTAGCGTGCTGGCCCGCCGCCAAAAGCGGTTTAAAACATTCATTTTTGGAGACACACTCACACACAACACTGGTTCAATTCATCTGGCAGCAGCGATTCTATTATATATAGGGTTAATAAATATCTATTACAAAAGGGCTTATTATAAAATCAACATGCTATATGCAAAACATGCACAATGCCTCAGGGTGTATGTCAGTGATTTGTGTGTGTGTGTGTGTGTGTGTGTGTGTGTGTGTATGTGTGTATGTGTCGGTCTCTGTCTGTATATTCGGTCAATAAACACTAACACTGAATCCTCCACCTCTAACTGTCACTGAACCTCCAGCACGTGTCTACACCTAACAGGTACCGAGGCTCCTCTGTGTTCGAGCGTGTGTGTGTGTGTGTGTGTGTGTGTGTGTCTGTGTGTGTGTGTCTGTGTTTTGTGACCCCCTCCACAATCCGTGTTACCACCACAATGCCTCTGTGCTCCATCAATTAAACATGGGGCTATTACCTCTCGCCTGATGTGAAACATTTAGGAAGGGTGGAGTGGGTGCAGGCAGGCAGGCAGGATGGGGTGAGGGGGGGCATCAGAGTAGGGTGGGGACATTTTCTGGCTGGTTGGTGTCTTGCCAGGATGAGAGACATGTTTAATTTATGCGATGCCTTTTTAGCTCCCTTACTGTCTGCGTGTGTCTTCATTGTCTCATGTGCTGAGGGTGGAGGTGGACTGCTTTGCAGACAACACACGTAAAAAGATCTAATTTTCCCCAGTTTGACAGCTCCTCTCCTTTGAAAATCACTCCACCTCTCTTTGCCTCCTTAATCTCTGCATAACCTTCCACTTCCTCCACGAATTCCCTCTTCCTCGCGTTTGTCCCACGATCCTGCCTCCTCCGCCTCCTCCTCCTCCTCCTCCTCTTCTTCCGAAAAACAACTGCCCACTCCCTCCCTCTCCTCCTCATCTTCCTGCCTTCTCCTCTCACTCGTCCACCTCCGCCTCTTCAGCTACAGCTGCCGTGACCCATCTGGCTCATCAAAACACCAGAAAGTGGGTCACTGTCACGAACACGGACCCCTCACACACACACACACACACACACACACACACACACACACACACACACACACTCACAGTACCCCCACCCATGTCCATACACTCACCAAAACATGCATTCCGTGACCAAAAACTGACCCAACAGGCATGCAGCATGCAACACACACACACTGTCTACGTACGTATACAGCAAATGGCAAACACACAGTACTGAATTAGTTTTCAAATCCCAAATCACATTCCAATGTGACAAAACATCTTTTTGTAGTAGAGAACAGGAAATATATTTGATAGAAACTATATTTTAAGAATTTTCAAAGATTCTTGATAACAAATGCAGGCACTTAAAGACAATATTTCCTTTTATTTTGTTCTTTGTGTTACTTCTATATGGAAGCCAACATTTCCAGTGTTTCTTTGTGGATTTCTTAACAAAAATCTCTCTTTGGCATTTGAACTACATTTTTTTGGGAGTGGGGTACTTATCAGCCACAGCGACCTGGCCAAAATCTGATAAAAATCATTTGTCCCCTTAATCTTATTTGTCAGATAAGTAGAATGTCAAAGCCTTTAATGAAGGAGAGATGTTGTGCAGACTGTACACAGCAGGCAGAAATAGAGAACTGGGGACCAGAGCAGATCTTCACAAACAGACAGACTAAACAATTTATTTCCACTAATCCTCAGTACATGAAAAACCCTGAATGCCTTTGTGTGATTCACAAGGGGAGGCTAGAAAAACTACAACCCACACCAACAATTACATTCATAGAAGCACGGCTGAGTAAACATTGAAATCTGTTATGAGATGTTATGGAGGGGTACAAGGCATTTAGGCCTTTTTTTGGGTGCCTGAAGGATTAGAGGCATTAGGATTAGGTTTAATCAAGTGATATTGGTGGGTGGCGGATTTATAGAGGAAAAACAAAGGCAGGAGAGCATCCTCGTATCGTACCTGGATCCTTCTGAACTCTCTCTCTCTCTCTCTCTGTCTCTCTCTCTCTCTGTCTCTCTGTCTCTCTCTTTCAATCTAGCAAATGCGTTCTTCTTTCTTTCTGCTTAGCTCCTTCCTCTCAATCTGTCTGTGAAATCACACACACGAGAGAGATCACGCAAGCATTTAAGAAGGGATTAGGTAGTTAAGGGACTTATCCATGTTTTTTTCCCACTAATTTTCCTAAATAATTTTCTTTTTTCGGCTGTGACAGTGTGTGAGAGCTTGTGGAGTGCGTGCGTGCGTGTGCGAGTCCTACAAAAAACCCTGTCCAGCTGTGCTCTTCTGTTTGCGTGTCAAAACGAGAATGTTTTTTTGTGAGCTTTTGTCACTTCATGTGCGCATGTGAGAGCTTTTGGTGTTTTTTTTGTTGAATTTTTTCCCCCTTTTTGCTTTTTTGTGTGTGCGTGATTATGTCTGGCCGCATGTGTCTAGTGTATGTATGCGTGTGCTCCAGATTGTGTGTGTGTGTGTGTGTGTGTATGTATGTGAGATCGAGACAGCGCTTCGTGACTGCGGCTTTGTTGATTTTTGCGACGGTAAAGACCCCCCGTGGTGCTCAGTGTAGCGAGAACCAACACTGAGATTCCACTCATCTGGACTCCATGGCGCACCCCACATCACATGACAAGTGTCTGTGAGTTCATAAACTCACACACACACACACACACACACACACACATACACTTAGAGTGTAGCAGTGGGCATGTGTGTAGAAATATTTACAGTATGTGTATGTATAACCTCCTTGACCACGGCATGGTGTGCGTTTCTTCCTGTTAATCTGTGTTTGTACGTGTGTGTGTGTGTGTGTGTGTGTGTGTGTGTGTGTGTGTGTGTGTGTGTGTGTGTGTGTGTGTGTGTGTGTGTGTGTGTTTGTGTGTGTGTGTGTGTGTGTGTGTGTGTGTGTGTGTGTGTGTGTGTGTGTGTGCGTGTAGGAGGGAATAGGGTGGGGTAGTAGCGGTCACAAGGGATAGAGGGAAGTGCAAACGGGGGGGGAGCAGAAGCGTGCAAATAGCGGAGAGGAGAAAGGAGAGGGGAAGACAGATCAGGGACACACTGTACTGTGATGGATGAATCAACGTGTGTGTGAGAGATGGTCAGAGTCTGGGTTGTGTGTCTGTGTGTCTGTATGGACGAGTAGCACTGAGGAATCCACAGTCATATGCACAGATGTGCACACGCAGGCAGCAGACGCTGGAGTGATCAGCAACACTCTCTACAAAAGTCAGGACAAAGTCAACAGAGCAGACAGCCAACTGCTGGACGGGGTGATTGGGCCAGAGCGATAGTAAAGAAAAATATGTACAGTAATAAAAATGAGAGCTTGGAAGGGGTATTATCCAGGGTTGCATGTTTGTCGCTTGGCTGGCTGTTCTCCCGTTTGCATATCTTCTCTCTCCTTGCCTTCCCTTCCCCGTCTGCCTGGCCGCCCACCTCACATGCTCCTTTGCGTGAAAGCAGAGAATGGGCAGTGGCAGGGAAAGAAATCACCTATGGCTGCCTCGACCGGCACTCGGCCACGCATCACATCACATCCAAACGCGGGGTGAGACACGGCATGGCACGGCATGGCACACAACAACAACATACAACTAGCCTGAAGAGCAGACAGCATATATAGGTCTGGCTGCACTATATTCATTCTGTTCTGTGTCTGTGTGTGTGTATTTCTATTTTTATTTTTATTAAGGTTATAGCTAAGCTTCAAGAACCGACTGCGTCTACTACAGTGCATTTAACAGTCTCCAAATCAGGGACACTGGAAAGTCTCATCTACCACTGAGCACAAGACAAAAACTAACATTCGCAGTATCAGTTGTACAACTTCACTTCAGTATAGAAGACCTAGAGCTGGTTAGGAATTTACTTTTTTTTTCTAAATATTTTTGAAGTGGTAGTTAGTAAAGCAGTAAGACGACAACGTCACGTAAAAACAGTAAATACAAATAAAAGAGGATGACATTGCGGTAAAGCAAATAAATGAATACAAATATAAAAGACGGTTGTAAGGACAATAAATAAATAACAAAACATCCTCAAATTCTCACATCACAAACAAACAGAAAAAAAGCAGGCCTCCTCTATGGCCCAAAACTGAACTAAATGTGTTTTATGTATGTACTGTATACAAACAATTATTTGAAGCACTTAGACCTGCACTGTATGCAGTTGTAGTAGTAGTAGTAGTAGTAGTAGTAGTAGTAGTAGTAGCAGTAGTAGTAGTAGTAGTAGTAGTAGTAGTGGTAGTGGTGGTGGTAGTATTAGGCAATTATGTTAGAGGTTGTTACAGCCTTTGTTGAAACAGTGATGTCCTGTTTACATTCTTGTTTGGGTCGTGGTACAGCTAAATCCTATCAACCAATTTACACTAGCTCTAAGTTTTAATGGTGCAACCCCACTGAGATAATCACTTGTCTGAAAACAGGCGTTCGTGCTTCCTGCTGCACTATGTGCTCCTCAGCCAGAGGGATATAATGTTACAGCAGCTCTGCAACAGCTCACTAACAATGTATGCAGAGGATTAAGGATCCCAAACCCTACATTTGATGTTTTTCAACCATTTTAACCTATAGATTGTTTACTTTCCAGACTTCAATAAACTTTATCAGCCCCATCGTAAAATAATGTAACTGTTTTTGATTTTAAAGTTGACCAGTGTTTAATGTTTTTAAAGAGTATATTCTGGACCATCAATATTGTGTTTATATTACATTACATTAAATTATTAAATGATATATATTTTTTTTTTACTTTCTCATGGCCCAGGTTTGAAACACAGACTTGAGTGCAGACGTCGGGGGTGAAGGAAGGACAGCAGGGCAGTCAGTGTAAAAAAAAAAAGGAGCCAGAGAGAGAGAAGGGGGTGGGGGTGGGGGGTATAGTCTGTTACATTAATCATAGTTAGCAGACAACACATGTGCTTCCGTTAGCCCCACTAGACCACGCATCACAACACGCAGCTCGGCACAACATGGCACGGCACACTAAGCCAAGAGAGGCCAGAGGAGGTAACACCGGCTGAACTATGAGCATGTGTCTGCCTGCCTGTCTATCTCTGCGTGTTAGATTTTTTTTTTTCCCTCCATCGCTGTTGAGTCTGCGAATAACAAGCATACCCCTCCTTCAATCTTATTCTACTTTTATATGCTTATATTTGCAGTTCTAAACCAGGTGGAAGTAGATGACATTCTGTCTCACTAGATGAAAGTCAGCGTAGCGGAGAAAGCCGCAACCTCATTTAACCTTCTTGAGCAAGAGGAAACAAGCGCAATCACCTGCGGTGTTTAACTCTGCGCTGAATCGGACACGTGAATGGATGAATGACTAAAACAGGGAGCTCTACATCACCAAAGGCCAGCGAGGCAGAATGTTTAAGATGAAGTAACTTCTACGAGAATATCAAAACCTCATCTTTTACCTTCCTGTTCTATCCACTTTACGGCGACGTGCCTCTCCCTCCGTTACAGAGGTTTCCAAGAATTTATATCAGCAACCACAAACCAGGACAGGACTAGCTGTCTACCGACATTGAAAAAGCATAAGTTGTGAAAGCAGTAGTAACCGTGATGGTCAGAAATGACGGTAGTCAATGAAATAAATAATGGTGTGTGAAGTTGTAGGAAACGAAATTTTTCCACCCTTCAAAAAGTGAGACGTGTACCTCTTGCTAAAACAGCTTTGTGAATATCATGGATAATGGTCCACTGAGGCTACTGTCAATGAGTAATTTCTTCCTGTTTTGGAAGTGAATTTCTCTCTATAGCCGTTTCCATGAACTCTGGAAAATTCGGAACATTGGATCAGGGGACATTTTTCAGAGTTTGTTGTTCACATATCAGGAACACAGCAGGAGAATGTCTGGGTCAGACGCGTTCACGACAGCAGGAAGGTTTCCAGAACATTCAGACGAGGAGGGAGTGGCGCCTGGGTAGAGTCACAATTTTCAGGAGATGAAATTTTACGAGCCGGCAGGAGAAGTACACCGCAAAATGTACGGTGTAACATTTGCAGACTTCCAGTGCATGTCTGAAAGCAGCGTATGTGACTGTTAAAGATTTTTAAATTATTTAATGTTCAATCAAACTCAGTTGTGCAGTTTCATCGCATACACCGGTGTGCGAGAACTATTAATTAATAATGTTTTTGAGTTATTGCTGTTGATTCAGGGATCTGAATCGGTCCGAACACTTAATTAATTAGTTTCATTCAAAAAAAAAACTTCCATAGTGGCTGGCACGGAAGCTGCTTCATAAAAGCAACAGTGACCTTGTTATGACCTGTGGATTAACATGCAATATTGTCACTTTGTATTACCAGGCCCCAGACAACACCCGTGACAATAATGCACAATAATCCCCCCGCTGTCTCTCAGTCATTATACTGCAGATCAGCATTCACCTGATGAAACCTCCCCCCCTCGCCTAATCTCTCTCTCTCATTCCCCGTGATTTAAGAAAACAGCCTGAAAAAGGGGGCAGGAAAGGTAAGGGTGGAACAGGAACAACAGCCAAAGAGGAGGAAGAAGGAGGAGGAGGATGGGAGCAGGTCTGAGATACACTGATTAGAGTGAACAGACAACACATGTGCTACCACTATCCAGCGACCTCCTGAGGTCTGAGGAGAAGGGAAGGGTGTGTCTGGTTTGAAACTATCCATTATTTAAGGAGGGGAAACTGAAGGAATGAGAGGGAGAGAAAGTGAGACAGGAAAAGAAAGAAGAGAGAAATGGGTAGCGCAGTGTGGCTCCCTGGGACATGTGGCCCGTCTCTCCCCTCCACTTTTCCTCTAGAAGATTTTGCCATGCTCGCATTAATAATGGATGGAGGGAGGCAGGGGAAGAGCAAGAGCAGTTGAGAGCCCTCGGTCAACAGTCAGGCTCACGGAAAGACACAACGGAGGCGGTTCAGGATTACGCTTTACACTAAAGAGATAAACGGAGAGGGAAGGGAAGACGTCTTCAGAATCAGGCATGGCAGTCGTCGGCGAAATGGGAGATTCTTCAAGACGTTTGGCGAGAATATTTCGGTGTTTCCACTTCTGCAACTGGGCCTCCGGTGAGGTGTCCAAAAGAACACAGTGTACTACAGTGTATATCAGACTATACAGACTATATGAGAATGGTGTGTTACAGAGTTTGTCTCCCTTTCCGTTGCCCTGCTGCCACAAGATTGCCCCATTGATCTAACGCAATGACAAGCCCCAATCAAACTTAACCATGACCTAACTTTAGTTTTGCTCTACATTTATTACATCACACTTGCTTCACCTGTTCTTCAACCGAAACCTGAAATACAGAGATTTCATCACATCCCTTAAATTCTCACATCAAATCTATTTGAAAATCTATCACACTCAAAAATATGCCACCTCGCTCACTGTAAATTCTGTGGAGATTTTCCTGCTGCGTTCTCACATTGGCTCACTTGGATATTCGCTGAAAATTTTACTAGGGGGGCTGGCGGGAAATGTTCCGGGAATATGTCTGGAACAACATTTGCGGACATTTGCGTTCTCACATTCAGCCCCTGTATGTGAGAAGTTCAGGAATATGTCTGGACTTCCGTGCATGTCTGAAAACAGTCTCTTTTGTACCTGTCCTGCATGTCAACATGCAGAGGGCAGTGTGGTCACAGCGTGGACTCTGATCACATCGGCAGCTCTTACATGTGGAACTGTGACTGTACAACACGAGTAACGTGTGACGGCGTCTTGCCTGCAGGGCGGGGACAGCAAACAGTTTAACTGACGTAAAAGTGGAGCTCCACAACAGGTGTTGAGGTGTGAATGGAGCAAATAACTCTCGTGTATAATGCAAAGCGGATGCAGCTATCTGATCTTTATGGATTGTTGCATTAAGGTGTATTTAAATTGTAATTGTTCTACCTACACTGCCTGCACACTTCCTGTGCAGACACAGGACTGAAGCTGCCGCTCTTCTAATGTGCGGCTAATGCTACTCAGCCTACGCAGACATTGTGTTACCTTGACGCCTAAATAAAACAAGAGCACACGCACATAATGCTTGAACTCCTACCTACAGTCTACACTTTTCAGACAGCTGTCAGCCAGGGAGCCAGACCAGTCAGTACTACACACACTCTGCGGCTGTGACTCAGTCCAGTGCCTCTGCTCTGTCAGCTTTCCACCTAGAGCCACAAGTAGGTCGTATAGAAAGAGAGAGAGAGTAAGAGGGAGGAGAGGGTACGATGTTGCTGAGACTCTGGAGTAGGGACGGCAGCCTCAGGCTGCAACACACTATAATGTCAATGTACTGGCTAACAAAACTGAGTACCTCCTCAATTATAAATGAAACTAGAGTCAGACAGGTAGTGAATGCATGCCATGGCGTGCAGTGTGTGTGTGTGTGTGTGTGTGTGTGTGTGTGTGTGTGTGTGTCAGTGTGTGTGTGTGTGTGTGCGTGCATGTGTGTGTGTGTTATTGGTTTTCCTGGTCTTATTCTGGTCATTGATTCTGCCTCTCTGAGGAAAATGAAACAGATCATCTTTCACTTATCTCTCTTGCAAATTCGCACAGTCGGCTCCCTATTCTCTCTCTCTCTCTCCACCCCTCCCCCCCCCCCCCCCGTGCTCTCCACTCACTCTCTAATTATATCTGAAGCGAACGTCTTGTCCTGTTACAATGTGTTTCTGAGCTCTTCACATACCACAGCATTAGAGAAGTTAACAGGGACTATTGTCCCTCCTGTCTCTTTTTCTCCACTTGCTTTTCTTGTTTCTTCCCTCTCTATCTCTCTCTCTCTCTCTATCTGCCTGTGCTACCTGAACGTCTAATCCTGTTACACCGTGTGTTTGAGTTTGTCTCAGACTGAGAAGTGAATGGGTGGTATCAGCACCTCGTGGAGGACAAGAGGTGCTCAGCAGCTGCATAAAAAAGTGGCCATGGTGCACTCTGCCCGGCGCTGCAACTTAAAACGAGGTCATTAGACTTCATTTGGATTGAAACACCGTGTTAGGAGAGAAAAAGCCCATCTTCCGAATAATGAGTGTCACTTTGACACGTTGGAGAAAATATCTGTTAAGTAAGGGAGGAGTGAAATAGCTTTGTTCTGAGTTTTGAGGAGGATATAGACGAAAGGCTTAGTAGCACTGTAGCACAGCGGCACTGCATTAGAACAGCAGGGGCCCTGAAGCAGAGGGCAAACAGGGCTGTCCAGCAGTGCACTGTGTTGTCCCATCACATGGGCGCAAGTACAACATCCACGTGGATTACTTGTAACAGGAACAGTGTATTCTATAGGAGACAATATGTTTCCTTATATCATAACTAAAACGATACTAATACGAATATATCAAAGTATTAACATCACCTCTCACAGTTTGATAAACATGCGGTTAGTTGCGTCAGGAAGGGCATCCAGTGTAAAAACAACAACAACAACAACAACAACAACATCTGGGCAGTGTTTTGCTGTGTGATAAACCTTCACATTAACGGATGTTTTTATCAAACTGCACTTCCTGGATCAAATTTCATCTTCCCACTGGAGCCTCGAGCAACACGCCAATGCAGCCCCCTTGCATTTTTGAATGCAGTACTATTTTTAGTCTGATCACCTGCTTAGAGAAGCATTTTGAGTTGGTTTTCAATCCCAAGACCATTGGTGAAGGGGGGGTGGGGGATGGGGCGGTAAACCTCTTGGGTTCCTGAATGATAAGTGCTAATGTGCCCTTGAGAAAGACAAAGAAAGAGACTGAGGGGAAGTGTGACTGTGTTCACATGACAGAAACTGTGAGGTAGCATGCATTCTCAGCATATTTGAAATAGTCTAAATACAGTCAGAAAAGGTCACCATTAAGCTTAGGGGGGCGGTTGGTTTTGCTCTAAAGAATCAAACCGTTTCCTATCCTCTCATTAATCTCACTGAAGTGATCAAGACGTGAAGTCACCAAGACAAGGTCAAAAAATATACGACCTCATCTGATCACAAGAGCAGCGCAGATTGTTGGTATATGAAAGCAACAGAGAGACCGTGGATTAAAATGGACGTCACAGTTAAAATCCCAGCAGGCAGTGGACAGAGGGAGATCACGAAGACAGGCTGCCGGACCAGTAGCTTCACACGTAATCCTAGTAAAGGATGAAATTATGAAAATAAGTTTCAAATCAACCTGAAAGTTTTTGAAATCGGGGAGACGATTCACACGAAAAGGAAAAGCCACGTTGGTAGTTGGTGGTCTCACACCCTTTGAGATTTTATTCAACTATGCTGTCGTACAATGTATGACTGGGTGTTTTAATGTGTTGTGGTGTTGTGTGTTGTGTTGTCTATACCCACACAATGTGCATGTTGTTGGCATGACAGTTCAAGACTATGTGTTCCTGTGCATGGGTGTATGGGTGGGTGGCACAGTGTGTGTGTGTGTGTGTGTGTGTGTGTGTGTCTGTGTGCGTGTGTGTGTCTGTGTGTGCGTGTGTGTGACCACAGTGCTCTCCTTCTCAGCAGCCCACCACTAAACCTCGGTGCCAGCCCTCTCCCAGCACACCAGGATTAACAGCACTTAAATGGTCCTGTTAGTACACCACCTCCTCGCTGCCTCCCACGCCGCCTGGCGCACATGGCGCTGCCCAGAGCTTTGCGCTCGCAATGCGCCGCCTCTGTTGTTTTTGGTTCTCCACTCACCCCCGGCCACCTAAGCCTCCTCCAATAAATGGTGCTGAAGTGTGCTCAGCAGGGGGCTAAGCCCAGAACATCCTCTATTTCACAGACCTTTCGGAATCCGAGTGGATGGCAGAGGGAGGAGCAGAGGAAGGGAGGGAGGTTTGGCTGAACCAGATGAGCTATGATCAAAATGTCAGTCTCTCCCATATTGTCTCTCTTTCCTTTGCCCTGTGTCTGTTTATAATGTTCTTCTTGTGGAGAAAATCACAAAGAGAAGGAGGGAAACAGATGCAGGCAAACAAACACTGGGGAGAGATGGATGCCCACTACAGAAATCAATGAATAAAATGGATTCCCATTGGAGTCTGTTGGCCAGAGAGTTGGATGGACAAAGGGGTGGATTCGAGAGTGTGTGTGTGTGTGTGTGGGGGGGGGGGGGTTATCTGCACATGGGCATGGAATGGCCACACTCACATAATGCCAGTGGGTGTATTGTTAGTGGCCACCTACTAGCCTAAATGAGAAATTCCAGAAATTACTAGAGAGCAACAGCGAGAGGAACTGAGACAGACAGACAGGAAGAGTGTCACTGATCCACCGAGTAATCTCACTGCCATGCACTTGAAGTGGGACAAACAGAAAGGTTGTAAACAAGTCATATTCATATTTCATATTATAGTCATACTATGATCTTAATGATTTGCAGGGGGCTGAATTATTTACGGCATGACTATGTAGCAGGAAACACACAGCTAAAGCTGAGAGTAACTTTGCTGCTGGCTCAAAAAAATAAGTGACTTTGGAAGTAGGGTTGATAGTATTAACCTTCAGAGGTAAGAATAAAAAAGCAGATGCGCTACAACACAAGCACTAGAGATAGACAGTAAAAGACAGAAAATGATTGCCTTCATTTTTACAGCCTTTTGGAGAGCTGCAGACAGAGCAGTCCCAGAGGAACCGCTCATAACCAGCCCACTGTTCTGTTTAGAAGATTCTGCCTTTTTACTGCAGGGAGATTCTCCTACACCTTGTTTATTGGAGGTAAATCACTGGTTGAAACCACTCAGTTTGTTTTGTACGTGCTCATTATATTTTTGATTTGTGATGATATGAAAACGCCTGGTTTGGATGTGAAAACTGCAAAAAAAAAGGGCATTGAAAATAGAAATTTCCTTTAGCACAGAGAAAACTAGAAGCAGAATGGGGGAAAGATATATTATGACATATTACCTGCTAATTTATATTCATACCATATGGAATATCATATGGAGAATATGCCACAGCCACCTGACCCGGGCGAGGACATGAATGTCGTGCAGTCGTTGCCACGTCATGCGTCCGATGTGCATTCATTTAAAACAGATGGGAGATTAACGGAGGAGACGCTTCATATTTCAAATCATATGGATTCATATGCAGCATATGGAAAGAGTGCAGCGTGAACAAACTCATCGGGACGTAACAAATGCGTTTTTTCAACACATTTGTATTCCTGGGTTGTAAAAAAAAAGATCCCGTTTCTGAACAACATATGCCGTGTCAGTCTGGTCTTTCATTAACATGTTTGAAAGGCAGTGTGTGATGAAAGTGATTATCATACAAGTTCTCCTGAGAGAGGAGGAGTCTCGGTGCTCAGATATAACTAAATCATAAAACAAAATCAGCGAGGTACCTGCCGAGCCTTTTCAGGAGCATGGTTTTTGAATCACCGCCTACCTTTTTTATTTCTTCAGGCAGTGGGTGGATCGGAGGACAGCGATGAACCGTCATCGTTTCCTTCTCCCTCTCCGCCTCCATAGATCTATCCTCGTCTCCTGGAAACAAGCAGAGGACCAGCAGAATTAGCTACACTGGAAATGGTGTGTTATGGATTATCATTTGGTGCTGCAATCGTATTGTTTTCCGTATTTAGTTTAACTAGTTGGTCACGTTATCTACACAAAGAGGGAAAATGTGCAAGCAGATATTTGCGAAACATGTGGAACTGGATGTTTGGCAATTTTACTTTATGAATAATGTATTTGATTAGCGAAGCTTTTGCTGGTTGATTTTGCTGAGCAGGCCTTACATTTTTTGACAAAAATATTGAGCCTTTAAGCGAGAAATGCAAAAATAATAACCACATTGTCCATTTCTATTTTGGTTTGTTTTTGTTGTTTGTTTGTTTGTTTGTTTGAAGTTTCTCAGCTGAACTTTTGAGAGTTGATTTCTGTGTTTCTGTCTTTGATTTCCACATTAGTTACATTCATTTCGCAAAGTCCAACAGTAGCAGCTTCCAGAAAAAAAGTTTGTGTATAAGACAAAACACACATCAGGAATCACTTAAAATAAAATCATGATATCAAAGACATTGTGTTCTACCTGATATTACCCAGGAAAATCTAGTACCACTCTTTTCAGGAAAGTGGGTGGAACTTTTTAAACTGATGAATAGCACCTAGACCCCGAGGTTAATAGAAGGGTAAATCCCTTAGCGTGATGTCCACCATATTAAATCCATTTGCTGTACACTCTGTTCAATAGATTAATCAGTCAAGATTATGGCATTAAGCTTATAGACTGTAGATTATGGCATTTCACGGCTGAGGTTTTTTTGACTTCACAGCCATACATTAGCCTGGCCTTCTATAGGGTAACAGGAGGTTTAACAAGGACCACTTCAGCCCTCAAGTGAGGAAACTTTCATCAAAACAAAGTTCTAATAACCCTTTTTGTGCATGTTGTTAAATAATGATGAAAGTGATCATTTACTTACTTACAATGTGTTCTAGGTATGTCCTGTTGTGTAACAGTGGCCACTGAGGTACAGTCGGCTATGTAACCGTGGGTGCAGCAGGTCGTGCGAAGAGAACAGTTGTGCACGCCCAACCCCAGCCTCTGTTTGTCTATCTGTGTGTGTGCACGCTTACAGGGCAATTATCTATCAGCTCACCATTACTGGGGGGGGGGAAGCATCATGCCAACTCCACAACTTGACCTCAGATTAAATACCTCTGGCTAATTTAGAGATGCCAGAGGTCACTCCTTATCAGATGGGCCCCGGTGCACGGCTGCATGCCAGACATTAAATGCCCTCGCAGACAATCAGAGGGAAATAGAGTGAGAGGAAAAAACACACGGGAAAATGTACAGCGCAGACACACGAGGATTCAGCCACAAGCGCAATGCAAACAAATACAGAGCATGAGAGTCCATGCAAAAACATGCAGGTTTGACTTGATACACTGTCTAAACATTTAAGCACTAGCATGTCAACAAGCTTGTGTACGCTCTCTGTCTCTGTCACACACACACACACACACACCAGTGCAGACACACAAACCCTGCCCAATCAAAGAGCAGGCTTCATGCCCACGCACACTAATAGGCTGATTGCCCCCCTACTGTCTCTAGGCTCTGCACTTTAAACACAGCAGAGATCCTTCGCCGGCTCACACAACACAGATAAATTAGTAACGGCCTGTGACAGCATTAAGCAGGCCTATCCCTTTAGATGGACGCAGATATAAAAAGGGCTGATTTCGCATGACAACTGTTCCCCCGTGACATTTTGTCCGCTTTGGCCCTGATTGAACTATTAATCAGTCTAATGTGAGAGAGGCAAGCTGTCCATAAACTCATCTATTCTGCATGGACGCATGCGTGAGTCGTGACAGCCAGGCAAACATGCACGAACATATAAACTCACGAGGGCCCACAGTTTGGCACGACGACGGACAAGGCACTGAAGGGAGCAAAAAGCATTCAGCCACGAGGGAGGAGAGAACACCAGATGAAGAAATGTCGCTGGAAAGAATTGACATCATTTGATTTTGTTTATCCAGAGGGATAATTGTTTGTTTAGTGAGTTCAGCTGCATGACATCTTGTTAAGATGAGTGAGTGTCCTTCCTTTCTTTTCTACCCAAACTTTAAGTAGCAGTCAGAAAAGAGTTCACTGGCACAATCAAGTATAATATTAATATTCATATAAAATAGAGGCAGCACTCAAATACGATAAAAGAGGACGACTCTTATTCGTCCAGTTCAGTAATACAATTTGACACTGGTCTGGAGTCGTTGGGTCACATGACATGGAAGCTATTGGTAAAAAAACTGCAATTATTTTGTATTATTATATTTATGTAAGACAAATAAATAACGTAAACAATTCAAATAAATATGTTGCATGAAATCAGTTTAGTTCTTTTTCCCCCTCATGATCTTCACTAACATTTTTGAGTCAGCATGACAAACCAATTCAACTGTAATTTATTGACGGTCCCTAAATCAGCTTCCAGCGGTTTAGCGCGGGGCTCTGGGAGGTGAGCTAACCGTCACCCTGCAGCCAAACACCGGGTGGGAAGTCGCGGCTGGGACCGTGAATATCCGTCGAACATCCAACTTCAAACTAACTTCACCGCGGCGGTAAGTTGAAGAGCTAGCATAAACTCATTGACCAAGAATGACACATCGTAAAGTCTCCACATCAGCTCACGGTGTTTTGTGGCCAACATGCAGATTGTTTAGACGCAAACATCGTCCGTTATTATAAGTTCATCATCACATGACGGGCGTTGTCTGAAAAAATGAAGCAAATGAGGCAAAGTCGGTCCGACGACGTGTAAACAAATCAGCGCGCGCTCTGGCCGATAGTTTAGCATCTGCCGCCCACTAAAGTCATAAATGCAACTTTCTGTTTAAACTTCTATCAACTTGAGAGCAGATGGAATCTTTACCTACCCATTATCAATAGTTTCGTTCGGAACTGGGGCCAAAATAATTGCAAAATACTTTTTAACTGGACTTTCCTCCTTCTGTGAGCCACTCTCTGGACGTTGCTATGGCTACGACGTAACACTGGCACCGTGGCACGTAGACGCGGACTTCCTGTCTTACCGGGGGAGAGCACCGGATGTTGTTTTTCTATCAAAATAAAAGTATGATTTATAATTGCATTAGATGTGTGATTATTTATCAGTGTTTTTTCAAGTACTATTCTTAAGTTACATTACTTCCTCTACTCCACTATAGTTGAGATATAAATAATATTTACTCCACTACACTGACTTGAATAAGTAACTACTTACACTGTAAATACACATTTTTAAAATTTAAGGGTGCGGTGAGCACTGTGTTACATATTAAACTACATATACAACAAGACAGTATAAATTGTGGAAATTAGTTCAAACAAATAATATAAGCCAATATTATGATACAGTATTTAATAGTAAAGCACTGACAAGGGGCCTTTCTCCTGTTAATGAGTTCATTTTACTTTTAACATTTTTAAATGCATGTCACAGAGTAGTTTCATAGTGGCGTATTACTATATAATAATAATAATAAATTTCATTTATAGAGCACTTTTCATTGCTAAAACCATAACTATATAATATTAAGGTGAAGGATATGAATACTAGTAGCAACTACAATATATTTTTTTTCAGTTCTTGTGGCAAAATAATACTCTATTGATATTATCTATTTTAATATTTTTGTTACAGAAATTTCTTGAATAAAAACAGTCTAATAAGTAAAAAGAAGAAAACATGGAGATGCCATCACAGCGCTGGACTCCTTTTTATAACTCACTGTCAGTCACTTGTGTGGAAGCTTCTCTTTTTAACCTCATAAGCAACAGTTAATCTTCACTACAATCACCTTGACTGCCCCCAGTCTCGGGGGGGGGGACTTAAGTTGGTAAAGCAAGTCACTTCCATTTTATGCTTCAGGCACCCTAATGCTTCACGAGGCGAGAAGATCCAGGATTGACACGAACACCAAAATGCTGGTGAGAGTACATTTGCAATAAAAAGATTTTACATTTAAAATATTAATATATTTTTTTTATTTGTTAAAATAAAACCATGAATTAGATATTGCATACAAAATGCAGATCGACAGTGCCTTGAAGTCACATTTGCTGAGCTCCGCCTGCATGCGCCTGCATGCACAGGTCACACACTCCATGCTCTGTTTGGGTTGTGTGCATTTAATTCATTGCCTCAGAAGTAATGTGAAATAACGGCCAGACGTTCCCGCAGGGGCTTTTACGGGACCGATCGTTTGGTGGTCATAGATTGTCAACAAATGTTTTTCGACAGCCATTTTGTTTTGTTTTTTTCCATGTAATATCATTGCCCTCATTTTTCTGTGGCTAAGGCAAACCTGTGTCTGACTGTTGCTTAACCTAACAGAGAGAGTGTGTGTGTGTGTGTGTGTGTGTGTGTGAGAGAGAGAGAGAGAGAGAGCGAGAGCAATCTTTGGTATGATTTCATTTGGGACGCATGTCGTGCTATTTATGGACCCGTCAATGAATCGTGCAGACTCAGTCGCTCTGATGCAAATTGCACTCGCCCACTCAAGTCTAGCCTACCTTCCGTGTTTGTCTATCTGCCTCCACAGCAGAAAAAAGAAATTGGTGAACATGACAGAAAGGGGGGAATTGAGAGTGTTGCACTCAGGCAGACACAGTAATCAAACCTCGCACCCCACTGTGCCAAAGAGGGGGAAGACAAGCCCTCTCTCTGTATCTCCCCCCCTCCTCTTTTCTGTCTCACTCCCTCCAACCCTCTCTGAAATCGGTCATATCCTCAAATACCCCCGTGGCAAGGACAAAAGGAGGAGTTGAGAACATTTTGCGCATTTAATGCAGAATCAAAGCAGTGTAACTGGGTCACAGTTGTATATCATTTTGTTATTTTTTTGTGGCTTATATCAAAAAATAGATGGAAAGCAATATACTGTTTTGAAACGTGGGTCCTTCTCTCTGAAGTCTGGTTGCATGTGCAGTATTTGGCTACATTAGTGGTATCAAACCATTATCATAATTGTTATGTAGCGTTAATATCCATTTCACTTTTGGCTGGTTCTAACTTAATCTAGTCAGGTTCGCGATTTATGAGAAATTTGCAAAGAAAAAACCCCCACTGTAATTTCTCTGTTATAATTGTTTGTGGACCCACTAGACGGTATGTTGGGCAGTCCCTTGTGGCAAAAGTAAATTAACCTAATTTGGGAAGGTGCATCCAGTGATTTAGGGGCGCTGAGCCTGCAGGGACTGGGAGCTTGGCATCTATTGAGTCTGTTTCCGGCACGCTATGCTGTGTGGGCAAGTGTATAATGAAGCATGCGTGCGTGCGTGTGTGTGCGTGTGCGTGTGTGTGTGTGTGTAAGAGAGTGAGAGAGAGAGGGAGGAATGAGAAGGAGGGGGAGGGGCAGCAGGCGAAAGTGTGTGCGTCTGTGTGTGCACGCACGGATTTTAAGAGGATGGAGGAGGGTAGGGTATGACCCACTATTCTCTTTTTGGAATGAAATGACTAATATTGTCACGCTTGACATATTCCGTGTGGGCTATGCGACGGCCAGATATGAAGGTTGGACAAAAAAAAAATACCGCAGGATCAGTTCATAACTGTGACTGACGAATGAAAAGAGCAGCGTTGTGAAGCTGGTGGGACTGGACGGCACTCAGAACACACAGACTGGGAAATCAAAAAGGTCTTTTGTCTGTGTGTATTATGATACAACTTTTACGACATGAGCCTCCTCTTCACTCGCTCAGTTAACTCCAACAGCCCGTCCCGCCCACCGCTTTCACAGCGCTCCTCGGATGTGAGCCGTTATTCTTGGTATTTCTTTGGATAACACCAAATGCTCCTCTTGTGCACGCAAGGCTCTACTGTACAAGCCCCGTCCGCTCCATATGAATGTAAGACTTGTCCACCTGCTATGTTGCGTCATTGTGTGTAATGCCCTAATTCTGTTTTGTCTCTCAGGAATGTTTTTGTGTTTCCCTTTTAAGTGAAAAAAAAGGTAAGAAAATCCCACGTCTGATTCATGAGACAGTTGCTGAAAGTCCATACTTATACATACATACTTACATATGCCCGCCAACTCGTCACGGGCTTGTGTAAATGTCGGAATAATCTCAGGACAGCAGTCGTCACAGTGGCGAGAAAATCTGGAAAATTAAAAAAAAAAAAGACCAATCAAATGAGGCAAAAACGTGGTCATCAGCCTGGAACCCAGATGAATTCTGGGAGCTTATTTTAATTTGCTCCGGCAGACTCGGTCTGGATGCCCTCCATTGGGAAGTGATTTCCTCCTGGCAGAAAACTCGCTGGTCCAATCACAACCGATTATCTGATGATGGGCGGGGTTTAATCCCACGACGTGGAGGGAAGCGACTTTTGGAAACAACCAAGATGGCTGCCGCTGATGAGCAAGCGTTTGACTGAAAGTACCATATATTTTCAAATTTCTCCCACAAAAACGGCAACACTCGTTCACAGACATTGTGTCACAGGCATCTCATCTCCTCTCTCTGCTCCAATATGTTGACATTCCCACGTTGCTCAACAGACGTCACACGATTCGTTGGAAATCGAAAATGAACCGACAGGTTACAGACTAATACGGATTTGAGTATTAGTCTGGCTACGGCAGGCTAGTCATCACCCAACAATAGCTATAAGAGAACAATGATACCAACAGCAAATATGTTTCAAATCTATAAGAAAGCATGTTGCCTTTATTGTCATATTGTGTGTCTTCAAAAATACTCAAACTTCAGATGCAGTGATAAAGTAGCAATCTTGCTTGTTATATGTGGGGAATTTTACCCCACTAGAGGGCAGTGTAACAACTATAAAAAAAAATGCCTGGACTTATGAATACACTTTTTTTTCTAATTCAGCCCGAAAAAACCCTGGTTTTTCGCTCCGTCGCTGTAAATATTAAAAGATGAAAATGGCGCGGACCGCACCACACAACACTGTGTGTGCAGTTTGTAAACATCACTTGCCAGCGACAAATGCTAGGACTCAGGGCGCGTCCGTCTCCCATACCCATGAGGCTGCGGGTCCAGTGCAGCAAAAAAATATTCTTAAAAATCGCTTACTGCTCCTTTGAGTGGCAGGATCGCAACTCTGATGTGCCACTTGGCCGTGAGCGACGCACAGCAAAGCGGGGAAGGTGTGAAATTTTCTACGAAGCTCTTTTTTTTTTCAGGTTGTTGTAGTTGTTGTTGTTGAGATAAAAATTTGTCTTAACAATATCCTGGCCTGTAATACCACCATCAGTTGTAGATTATCTCCACAACGTCACCAGCCACTAAGCAGAAGACACTTTAAAAGCTACATTTGTAAAAGTTGCAATACCTCCTGCTACAAATTGGGGCCACTGGTGAGTGCGGTATCTCGGGACACCTTTAAAATCTTTGCTGTCTGACTCAACCATTGTTCATTTTAGACATGGATCTGCCTAGCTGTATATCTGTATATGTTACATTATGTGTGCCTTGGTGTCTTCAGGTCCGTGTCTTTTGTCCTCCTTTCTTTCTTTCTATCTGTCTGTCTGTCTGTCTGTATTTTGTCCTTCAGTCTGTCTGTCTGCCTCTCTGTATGAATCTCTACATGGCTCTCTGCTTGCCTGCCCGTCTCTCTCTCTCTGTCTTTTTGCTTATCTGCAGGACTATTAAATGTGTGCATGTATGTGAATGTGTGTGCGTGCGTGTGCATGTGTGTGTGTGTGTGTGTGTGTGTGTGTGTGTGTGTGAGTGTGTGCGTGCGTGTGTACTGAATGGATTTGCATGAGAGCCAGTGGGGTGACCCTGCTCTCTCACGCCAAGGCTTCTGTGGAACAAATAGGACTAGTCGGATGTCGTGACAGCACTCACATCAGTTTAAATGCGAGTGCTGTGCAGCAGCCGTGTGTGTGTGTGTGTGTGTGTGTCTGTGTGTGTGTGTGTGTGTGTGTGTGTGTGTGTTTAAGCAAGCAGCCAGGCACGCATTTAGTCAGAAAAGCTTTGTGAGGCTTTTGTATATGTGTATGTGAGGGTGCGTATGTGTTTGTGTGTGTGTGTGTGTGTGTGTGTGTGTGTGTGTACAGGTCTGTGTGTTTCAGCCTATGAGCATGCAATATCGTATGAGGTTTTGTGTTTATAAAGACAGAGATATTAACAGTCTAATGAGCTCAGTGTGGTTGACGCAGGCTGACACACAGGCCCAACGTTCCACAGAGTGGCTTTGGAAAGGAACAGGTTTGTCCTGTTAGGCCCGACGCGATTTCTGAATAAATGAACGCTGTCACAGGGTTAAATAGAGTTCACCTCGACATAAATCACTACAGTGGAAATGAGCGCCAGCCAGCCACAGTTACAAATGATAAGACTCCAATGGAGTCATACAGAGATGTGTTGTTTTGGAAGGTGCAGTCAGGGATTGCTAAATGTAAGATCTAATTAAGTTACTATTTTGGCGTAGTTTACCAAAACACAGGCTCATTTTACATCATATTTTTCGTATCTGCATGCTCCCTCTCTGCCGTTTAAGATTATATCACTTTTTATTTTCTTGTTTTTGACTCAAATCTACTACACATTTAACTGTGACTATAAAACCTTAACATGATCTTTAACTAACTAACTCTCAGTGACAGATTGCACATATTTTCCATATTACACATACTTCATCATATAGTTTTAAATTCCTGCTTTTCTCCTTGTGCTTAGAGTAATCGTTTTGATTTGTTTTGTTGATGACAGAAACACCGCGGCAAATTCCTTTTATTTAAAAAAAACCCAATAGGCAATAAACACGATCCTGATTCCGATTCAAAACATTTGTAGACAGCCGTATTTCACCAACTTCATTGAAAAGACCTAGATTGGACGAAAAGTTCACAATGTGACACGTATGTTTTTGACAAATTACATCTCAGAAGAGTCTTTGATGTCTTTATCTGAGTGTCAGGTGGTTGACATTGAGCGTAATGAAATATTATGCACACAAGAAACTGTATTCTAGCACAGTTAAATAATATCAATAACTATAATGTTGTTGATAACTATAGATAACCAAATAATGGTTATAACTACAAGTCTATAGCTGTTTTTGATACTGTGCAAAAAGAATGAGCTATGATAACTCATTATCTTACTATCCTGTGTACAGTATCGTTGTGGGTGTCATCAGTGTGTGTTTGTGTCCTAGCTGTTGTTTACTGTGCCTTATAACCGTGGGGAAAATTGCCATACAAATTTGCGCTCACATACTTTATGATGATTACAGTTTTTGTCCCTGTGGTGGATGTTTCTACATTTTCTAGTTTTAGATTTACGGTTCTATGAAAACTGTTTGTCTTGGTCGCAAAACCAAAGATAAAATGTTAAGTCTTCACAAGTTATGCTTATGGTTAGGCAGAGGGAGTGGTATGAAGAAGTTTTGCACGAAGAAGACGAGCTTGGAAATTTCAGGTTCAGCTGTTTTTCATCAAAGGAATCTGTGGTCTTTTTTTATAATATGGTAATTTCTTACCATCGTGCAAAAAGTCTCAGATAATGCAAAATGATATAATGTGTGGGGAGGTTAGGGGAAGAGTTGGAAAAGAAAAGGGAACAAAGTAAAATAATGCAAATTGTATAGTCATGGGATTTCTAAAAGGATCATTGCAATCTAATTCTACAGCAAGCTACGGATTGTTGTGTTGCAAATACAACAATTGTATCATTGTTGGATGTGGACTTTGATGTGGATTATGTGCTGCATGCAATTTGAAAGTGTAAAGTCCGGTTCTCTGGATGTACATCGAAGAGAAAGGGCAGCTTTTTTTTGTCATGTTGCTGCATTTCCGGTTCACTAATTATTATATTATTATTATTATGGAAAAGATAGATGTGAAAATAAGACCTCCCACTATAGTGAAAAGCTTTTAGAGTTCATTTGACCATTGAATCATTTAATTGTCTGTGATTTGTATGTTTTTGTAAAAGCACTTTGTGAAGCTGCTTCTGAAAGGTGCTATATCAATAAATTATTATTATTATTATTATTATTATTATTATTGTACATCAGTTTTTGCATTTCATTAATATATTTGGTTTTTACCATAGTCTAAAATAAAATCTGTGAATTCCTTTCGTTAGTGAGGGATTCCCTTTAATCTGAACTCCCATGAACCCGGCCAGGTAGTCTGGATTTAGATTGCCCACACAGCTTCTGCGTCACCGGCCAGAGGCGTGACGGTTGATGAAAAACAGGGAAGATGTGCGTCAGTGGCAGGGCCGGGGAGATGAGTGTGATGCGTGCAGCGGATGACTCCGCGTTGGAAACCTCCTTCACTATATGGCAAGTCACACAAAACACACACACACACACACACACACACACACACACACACACACATGCACTGCCGGCCATCCTAAGGCGACCACGACTCTGGTGTTCTGAGAAAAATAGAGAGAGAGAGGGAGAGAGTAAGGGGAGACAGTGTGTGTGTGTGTGTGTGTGTGTGTGTGTGTGTGTGTGTGTGTGTGTGTGTGTGTGTGTGTGTTTTGTGTGACTGTGAGTGAGCTGGCTGTGAAACATAATTACGGCAGATTAGTGAAGCCACACTGAGAACCTGAGTAGGAGCCGTCTGGACCCAGAGACAATGACCCCTGGCATAGAGGCACACACGCACATACAGTCATGTCTATGTTTACTGGATGTTTTTCTCCCACCTTAACCATAACTACTACTTACCTAACCCTCATTATGCAGTCTTTATGGCAAAAGATAGCATATGGATAACATACAAACACACACACACACACACACACTTGGAACGGGAGAGTTCAGTGGAAAATATACCAGGTATCTACACGCTTATCCCCTGCTTGTAAATTCCAATCTGAGCGGCAAGTTTTTGAGTCTGTCAGCAGGATTGTCACTTTGTGAATCCCCCAGACGTCACGAAAGTTCCAATGCAAATAACATCAGTGGAGCGATGATAAGACATTGGGTTCCTCTTCCGGCAATCATCAGCCAACAGGGACCTGTCAGGCACACACACACACACACACATGGATCACAAGTGGTGGACGAGGCTACGATGTTGTTAAATGTGGTTTCTGGATGAATCTTCAGGAAATATCGACCGACAGTCGCTTTGATCTTATGAAAATGCAACATGAAATGAACTGAAACTGAGATCTGTCATCAAGGCCACTGTCGTCAAATCTGAACATCTGGAGCCCGTGTCACACACAAAAATTGCTTATACGCAGACCGCAAATTTAGATATGGTTTTATACAAATTACCGTTTGCATGTTCCAAATGGGTTTTGTCACACGGCTCATTTTAATATTGCACATTTCATTCAAAAATATGCAATATCACCAGCTTAAAAATAAACAAATGGGACAGGTGTCCTTTAACACTGTGGGTGAAGTCAAATATTGTGAAGTCTCTCGATCAAAGCATGATTTAATAAAAACAAGTTAAGTGTTCTGTCAAATATTTAAGGTGGGGTGCACATCCTCATGTCCGCAGGATGTTTCTTACAGAGTCTCGGGTTCTTTGGAATAAACACAATATGGTTGTAAGAACAGGGGGACGGTTAATTTGAGAGAGGGAGCAGCACTCAGTCATCTTTTGGGAGCATAAACTGTAAGGAGGTCAGTGGTCTAGTATATATAGAAATGTGTGTCATCTGCGCAGAAGTGGAGACAGATGTCATGTTTGCAGATTACATTTAATGTGTGTGCACATTAAATGGACCTTGGAAGTTTTTTGTAACATTTTGGATATCAATTCCTCACGGCAGATCTTTATTCTGTGTAAGAGCTCTGGGAAGAGAAATGTCTGCATGGGCAGAAAAGAAAAGGCCACAACTTTCCAGGTCATTCTCATCTTCCTTGACATGTCCCAGGACCTGTTATGTATATGACAAACTGTCTCAAAAGCGCTGTATTGTTGCTCTGTACATTGTATTTCCATTATATTTAAGGAATACACAACAATGTCAACAGCCCATATATGAGAGCATGTTGAAACAGAAAAGAAAAGGGCCCAGGACCGAACCTTGGGGCACACCAGGAAAAAACACTGTGACTTTTTCTGAGTCACTTTACATTGCATCTTACATCTGAAATCTGATTTTTTTAAATGGTTTTTTTTAAGGTAAATGATTGCCTGATAATTGTAAAATACAAATTTGATATAATAGTACATCAGAACCCATGTTACAGGTTCAGTAGGCAGGGTCTGGGAACATGGTGTGTTTGTTTGACAGAACAAAGGAATAGCGGCATTCTGTTTTCACTTTCATTTCTTCTTCTACTACTCCTCCTATGAAAGACTGACAAACAACAAAGAATGCAGATTTTTCCTTTTTTCCCCCCTTACAGAATGCTTTTTTAAATTTCCTTCTTATTGCTGTGTGTGTGTGTGTGCGCGTGTGTGTGTGTGTGTGTGTCTGGGCAGCACTCCAGTCTGCCATCTCAATCTGATCTCTATCACCCGTGGCTGTCTGGCTGGAGTTATCTAGCCAGAGGACCACCCCTGCTGAAGGGAAGTCGAGTGCACCTCTCGTCCTACGCTCATTTGTAAATCTGCATTCCCCTCTTCCCCTTTTTATACCTCATTGTCTTTCATCATTCATCAGCATCTGCCCCGGCCTCCTTGGCTCTTCAACCTCCTCTCCGACTTTATTTATATTCTAACCTCAACTCTTATTTCATTCACACACACATACTGGAGCGTTGTCTCTGTTCGCTGGACCTGAAGCTATACAGCCAGAAGATTGGAAACAGATAAAGATTGGAAACAGACAGAAGCTCACTAATTGACACTTCACATTGTGTTTTTACTGGATGTTGTGTGCTGAACGGTTTGTGTTGACGTCACGCCGAGCTAAACCAACCATCTCCTTGTTGTAATGATGTATTTAATGAACAGTAGAAGACAGGTATGAATCTTCTCATCTGTCTCTTGGAAAGTAAAGATACTATGCATATTCTATAAAATGCAAATAAGCATACTACATGAATGATCTTTACCAATCATATGTAATGATTAGAACATATATGCAAAGTTTAAAGAAAGCAGATTTAACCATTACATGTAAGTCATAATTCTATAACTTAAATAATATGTACTAGTATACGTACTTCATTTGCATATATAAGTCGTTTTTACAAATATTCTACATCTATGTATAATAATTTATTTGGGTTTATTTTTCATATATATATAACCCACCTACATCTACACACACTACATGTGCAGTATACATGCATGATTTGTTATTTATTTCTTTGGTTTACATGATCAGGATTTATATAAATATATATATAGTGTTTACTATAATTTGCTGTTTGGTCCTTGCAGCACCTGACTCATGTACACGTCGTCACACTCAGTGTCCAGATTTTAAAATATACATATATATATATATACACAAGAGTTTGGATAGCTCCCTGGGCATCAAAATAAATGTAATTCTAGACCTCATGGAAAAAACTGTACAAATCAAAACAAGGCCGCCTCACGTCGCAAGTGGCCCGCCCTTTGTGTCAGTGTTGATGGTTCCTTCCTCACTTCCTTGCTGTGAGATAAGGAGTTGGTCCGGCCCTTTGCAGGGCGTGTGTCTTAATCAAGATCACTCTGAACAGAAACACACGCAGAGCGAACAAATTAGATCAGACCGGGGGCTTTATTAGGACTGGGAACTCGGAGGGCGTACAGGGATGTTGGTTCCTGCTCATATAAAAAAAATAATCCATTTTAATTTAGCTATTAATATTGTGTTGTCTGTTGTTTACTCTGGTGGGGCTGCCAACACTCAGGCGGAGCATTTCCTGTCTTAATACAGTAAGGGGGGAGGGGGGGGGGGGGGGATTTCCATATGGCCAAATAGGTTCAGGCTTGAGATACCGCACATCCTTCAGTCTCTCCATCCTTGTCTCACTATACCTGTCTAATCTATTCTTTGTTGTTAACATCTAGCAAATTAATCTTTACTTCATCCCAGGCTCCGATCCAAAATCAGATTATAATCCTTTGATCATTAAATCTTCCAGTGAGAGCTGAACTAGACGGTGTCAGACTGATCTTTTGCATGGCTAGGCAAGGTGTTTGCATTTGAGCCGTCCCAGAGCCAGATTCCCCGTCTGTAGTGCTCGCTGCGGATCATACTTAATTAACACATACGGCTACACACACACACACACACACACACACACACAACCCCCTAATTCAGCTCTGAATGCATTCTTTTGGTACCACAAAGTGCACATTAACACATCCCTAAAACCTGACATGTACTCTCACTCCCTCCCTCGAGTCCCCATCACACAATTGTTTGCTGTACTGGTTGTGGTGTTGTTGGCTTCATTTGAATCCCCAGCTACTAATTAGGCATTTGTTTTGAATCTTTCTCTTGATTTCGCCTGGTTGTTACTTTTCCCACATTTGCATGTGAAGCGCGGGGCACGCCCAGCCATTAAAACTATCTCAGGGCTCTCGGGGAGAACGACACATCAATGACACATGACGGAGAGAGAGAGAGAGAGAGAGAGAGATGACAGATTATCAAAGCCACATTCCTCAGAGGTTGAGAAGGAGGAGCGACGCAATGACAAATGTGTTGTTATTGAGAATACAGAGCCCCGTTCACAGGAGAAGTCCACGCAGTCGCACATTCAAAACTCCTTCGGCGCTATCGCAGAGAGCTAATACGAAACAGACGAAGACACACTGACATGACCTCAGCAGAAATGTCGACGGAGGGTGTGATTTTTCTGGTGCAGCGTTGGGCCCACGACGTCATTTCCCACGTCTGAGTCAAAGTGGGACACTGGCCGTGAGACTAAAGATACAGCGTTGTGTAAATAAAGCTTGCTGCGCGATGCCAACTTTAGATTCCCACTCATCAGCGAGACGTCGTGAAAGGTCCCTCAGTTCCAGCCCGCCGGCATTCACGCTGCAAACAGAACCACGGTGACGTATTCACCACACACTGGTGTGCACTCGGCAAACTACACACATCACCTGTGCGTGTGTGTGTGTACTCCTACGTGTGTGGCCGCCGTGTTGCCTTGACAACCTGCTGCCGTTTCCCTTTTTGCTTGCCCTTGGAGCCGAGGGCCGATTCACACCAACGCAGGAGCAGGAGTCGGATCAGAGGGAGGACGGACGCCGGGCGTCGGCCCCCGGGCCTTTCATCGGCGCCACTCGAGGGAACGACACCCACGGCTCTCCCACCTGCTTCTCACCTGTCAGGCAGCGTGTGTGGTCCGATGGTGCTGATATGTCCACGGGGAGGGAAGAAGGAAATGTTGCCTCATCTCAGAGAGTGGTTGAGCTGCTAAACAGAGTAAGTGCAGGTTTGAGGTCGGCTCTTGTAGCTGCTTTGGCTTTAAGTAAAAAAAAGGGATACTTTAAAGGACCGCTTGATACCCCCCCCCCCCCCCCCCCCCACTACTGTCAGGTAAACGTCAGTACGACCACCAGCTAGCCCGGCTCTGTCCACACGTAACAACGCCCACCCACCAGCACCTCACGCTCAGTAAATATCATGTTAAATCTCTTTTGGTTTATCTGTAGAAATAACTGCAGGGGGCCGTTTCGCAGGGGTTGAGAGCAACCATGCACCCATTGGACAGTTCAAGCTGTCAATCAAACAGTCACGCGCTTTATCGTCTATTTGACTCTGAATGGGAACGTGATTTAACAGGTGATCGTCATGCTGTGAGGAAGGGGACTTGAAACTAGAGATTATAGGCCCATAAACTCCTCAGGAAAATGATTTCTCATAGACTTCTTTAGAAACAGACTCCGTTTGCAACCAGTGGTGTCGCCCTCTTCCACGTCCGCTAAAGAAAGGGATTAAACATAACGCTCAAATTGTTGAGCATTATGACATTAAACTCCTTTTTTTTTTATAACCCAAAGGGCTCAGGGCCAGCCACAGAGCGGTTGCCATGAAACTGGTGTGGATATGCTGTTTTGCAGCCGGGGACATCTGGTTCAAGGGCAAGAAAAGGACAGAAATGTAAAAGAAAAGACAATGGAGCAGCGCCAGGCGGCGATATCTCCCACCGCACCACAGTCATAACCTGGTGTTTGTTTTTCTGGGCATGTATAATGTGGGAAGTGTTGTTCCAGATGTCAGAACAGATGCAAGAATTCGAAACGAGAGAACAAAGGAATCATATCGTGAAATGACCAAGCGGGCCTTCTATTGTGTTATAACACAATCTAATCTTGCCTTTTATAAGAGTATTGTTTTAGTTATTTAAAGTTATTTGATCAGAAGCTATAGGGCCACTGTGACTCAGGAGGTAGAGTCGTGTCCGATCCCGGCTTCCTTTTAGTTTCGCATGCTGATGTGTCCTCGAACAAGACACTTAACCCTAAATTGCCTCCGACGTCTCTTCCAGCCGTGTGTGAACGTGACAGGAAAAGGCGCTCTGTGTGGCGGGTGAGACTAGAAAAGCACTATATAAATATAGTCCATCACAACATGCTATACACAATATGTATTCTGCCAATCATGCAGGTTTCCACTTTGTCCCACAAACACCGTCTTACCGGGCGGCTGTGTTTGTCAGTCAACAACATTTCGCTTGTGAGTACAAACACAGCTCAATACTGAGTCAGTGAAAAGGACCTGGAACACCCGCGGCCCTCCACAACGGAGAAGAGCCAAGAGCGTTTGGATTAGACACAGAGCAGGTAGACTCGCCCCCCCCCCCCCCCCCCCCCGGGGAATACAGCAACCTGTTCCGGGAAGGCCTGGTATTACTCCCCCTCCATATCTCCCTTGTTTAGGGTGTGTAGGATATTTGCCAGAGTACCAGACTCTGAGCCCCCACCTTTAGCACCTTGTCAATCTACAGTGTGTGTGTGTGTGTGTGTGTGTGTGTGTGTGTGTGTGTGTGTGTGTGTGTGTGTGCAGTTCAATCAGGCGGGACATCGTGACTGCCAAACCAATATCAGATGATTGGGGGCCCTGACAGCTCCGAGGCCCGTTGCCAAGGTTTGGATGCATCGTTGGGTGAGTTACACCCCCAGGCATCGGGTGATATTGGTTTTTAATCAATCATATGTATACATATAAAATTGCATACTACTATTGGTAATACACAAATGTATCAAGTTTGTTCAACTTAAAGTCAAAAATTGTCTTAACTTGTTCACTTTAAAGCCCCAGTGTGTAATTTTCTGGCGGCATCCGGTGGTAAAAGTTGCAAACCGCAGCCAACGGAGCGACCGACGGGGGACACTTTCTGGTGGTGCGCCGCTGCCACCATTTCCGTTTCCCCCCCCCTGGCAGCGTCTGAAAACTCAACGCGAATGCGACGTACGCTGGACCGTTTTGTGCACCAAGCGTACTCGACACGACGTAGCAGACACGGAGTCGGGTCCACCTGATGTGACTTTATTTAACTAATTTAAGGTCGACGAACAACACATCGGTTCTTTGTTGCAGCTGACTGCACATATATGAACGCACAGATACGGACAACATATTCAACGTCGGTGAAAGAGTTCATCCAAATATTACACACTGTAGCTTTGAGCCTTTCAAACTTTATAGTATATACATGAAAGTCGGGCCACTTCAGCTCCAGATCACGAAGCAGGGTGCAGAGCTTGCGGCGCTGACTGCAGAGGGCAGGAATGCAGGCCTGCTGCGGCTGGTTAGCCAGTCGCAGCTACGCAGCGTGCAGCACAGTTCATAAAGTGCAGTCTGTGCTTGTTCTGTTACATGGTCTGTTCTCCTCTGGTCTCCAGGATAATCAGGACGAATGGTGAGCAGCTGTTTGTTTTTTTTCCTCCTTTTTTTTTGGGGAGGGGGTGTGAGAGTGAAATAGTGGAGTTTTTACATGGGAAAAGAATGTGGACGAAATGGATGGAAAGGGAACATGCCTGCAGGCAACAACAAAAAAAAGAAAGAGCTCCAGCCTGATACTGAGGCGATGCAGCGACACAGGAGGGAAAAAGCGCACGGGCAACATAGAAAGATAAAGTTACACGTTGTTGGATATGGTTTCTGTTAAAGATAATCTTTGTGATTTCTCCTCTTTCAAGGGACTCTCCAGGAAGAGGAGCGGCGCGACAAAGGTCACCGCGGCAGAACCGCTTGAAGTCGTTTTGCGTAGGACTCCCCCGAGATCCCCCGTGCGATATGACTCACGGCCGTGGCAGCGAGATGTGGCGCGTTGCACTGAGCCGCGGCATCGCCGGCCTGCAGTCGTTTCAGGGCGCGGAGTGATAATAAGATCATATATTCTGTCCAATTCACTGCGCTTATCTCTGTCTCTCTCTATCCATCACGCTCCCATCCATGGCAATCCTCTCTGACCCTTTTTTTGTTTTGTTGTCCTCCAATCTGACGGCCACCAGTCTCCTTCAGTCACATCCTCTCTCCTGTAATTCCCCTCACTATCTCAGCCGGCAGGTCTCCCTCTTTCCTGCCTGGGTGACCGCTGTCCCAGCGAGGAGGGAGCGATGGGACGGCGGCAGCAGAGCGGAGGGGAGGAGGTTGAGGGACAGAAAACAGGGAGCAGTGAAAGTGGTGCAGAGGACGGAGGGAGGGAGGGAGGGACGAGTGTCCCAGACGTGCCACCAGGCTGTACACATTCCTCAGGGGCTGTGCATCCTGTTCCTTCGTCCCCACCTCCATCACACTCACCACGCTGCACGTACACAGGCCTCACACCCTCCAGACCCTGCACCTCCACCCACAATGGTGCCCACTCTTCCTCCGGCGAAATGCTCCCCACAGGACAGGAAATGGTGACTCTCTCTTTCTCTCTGTTTGTTCTGCACGCCGCTCGCTGCAGAATAAGCGCATGTATATTATGAAGTCTAATCCTGCAGGACATTCTGACAGTTCCGGTTATTGGTATTTTCAACAAGATTTGGATGATTGAACAATGAAGTCTGAGTTACGAATCTGTTACAATAGATGAATGATTCCCAGCTTACTACCAGTACTTCCATCCCGTTGATTTTTCTTTCATCATGAGTGAAGCATATGTTTGGGCTCATCTGTGTCGCCCGCGGCAACATTGGCATACTGTAATTTCTCCTCCGATTCAGTCCAGTCCCGGTCACTCTGGGTTATTCACAGAGTTTGTTGTGCACAGTTGTCAAAGCAACTATTTCTTGCGGCAGAAACTATTTGCGAGGGGAATTGTTTGCAGTTAGACCTGTGACGGGAGTAAAATGGTTTTTGAATGCTGAGGAGTTTTTTATCTTTTTTATTTCAGCCCCTGCGATGAAATTTAATTCTGTAATAAGAAGTGCATTTTTGTCGAATTAGTCATTTTAGGTTTTCAACTTGCATGTGAAAATGTTCCATGTAACCAATATACAATTAGCCTTGCAGTTATTTCAACCAAGCATGAAATAATAAGCCACTCCTCCAACACAGGGATGTTGTGTTATGTGTAATCAACTACACACTAATTATAACCACTGTCAATCGTTACAGAATGTTCACTAATGACAACATGGGCTTGTTCAAACTGGGATTTTGGACGATGGGTAGCTAGTTAAATCTTATCTGTAACTATTCATTGAAACCTATAATCTATCAAGGTGTTAAAGGCACAAGCCAATCTTTCAAAAAAACACTCCATTCCAAAGACACGCCGCCCTGTTACTCGTTGCTGCGTTTGAAAGTAGAGCGCACAGAGTTTCTGTGCGGTGAAATGTGCTTTATGAATAAAATTACAACTGTGTGGGCACTATGGTTCCTTCCACGGAGCAGAGGAGCTTCTGTTCCTTTCTCGGGTACGAGAATAGACTCTAACCCATTTAGTCTCGGTTGCAGACTCTGATGGAGGAACAGGACATACAAGTTCATTTATCATGCCGGGAGCGGCCATTAAGAAGCAGCGCGGGACATGATGTCAAAGTAGGATGGGTGCGCTGATTCATCGCCAGTTGTCATTTTTGGCAAACGGGCGGAATTTTTTGTCATTGTGTGGCCTAATTGTTTGAGGTGTACTAGCGTCTGGGTAAATAAACGGGCGGAGAAGATTTACAACGTCGTGGGTGTGAGAGATTCAAAAGTGTCTGAGCGCAACGGACAGATGAAGAACTCTGAGTTGTGAAAAGCCTGTGTGTGTGTGTGTGTGCGTGTGTGTGTGCATGAGGCTGTAATCCTTGAGGCCTGAGGGAGGTGCACACACATTCAGCCTTTTCCTGTTGCTTCCCATTAATTCCACCTGTATACACTGGGAATGAGCCCCTGCTGGCCCTCACCCTTCCTGCCTCCTCCCTCTCTCCCTCCCACTCCTCCCGGACCCTAAATCCCCAGATGTAGGCTCACCGAACACCCAGAGAAATCTCTCCCTCTCTCTCTCCCTCCCTCCCTCCCTCCCTCCTCCCCCCCCCCCCCCCCCCCCTCCCTCACCGCACATTGTGTTCTCAGCCACAGCTCCACATGACCCGGTCTGAATGGGCGGACGGGATGAGCATATTCCTTCTGCAAATCCCCATGTGAATGGACATTGCGTCGGAACGTGTTGGACGGCGACCACGTGGCTGCTGAACTTTCGAAAGTGTTACCATGGGAATGAGCTTTGGCACAGCACACCCGGGGCTCGCGGCGCTGAGGTGTTGCTGGCTTGCGCTGAAAAAATTGCATTGTGTGTGTGTGTTTGCACTGTACACACACGCACGCATGCACGCGCACGCACACACAAGGAAACAACATAATGTTGAGGGTTGGGGAAAGTCACATTAAGAATCGTTTGAATCACATAACCTGATTACCAACGTAATCAGATTCCACTCAGCAGTATAAATAAATGGAGACAAAGAAAACAAAAAATAACTATATTTCAGATTACATGTTTTTAATGCAATCTGTTACACATGACATGTCTCCTTCTGTGAATATTAAAGTATGTGTTCGACCTTTAATCCAATAGTAAGACCTGTGGGTTGTCAATTTTAACGTGTGTAGTGTGAGAGACAATCGCCAGGCGAGCCTGTCTGGTTGCACGTAACATTCGGAACATGTAATCCAGAGAACAGGAGGAAAAATAAGAACAACGCCACCTGCTCATTGTGCTGTCCATTGCGCAACAGCGGATACCGATTCCAAATATGGCCGTGCCCTAAAAGAGACACTAGGAAGAGATCTTAAAATGTATCATTAGATGCAAAGAGGTTTGCCAATTTTTTCAAAATCCCTTTGATTCTCAGACCCGTCCTGCTGGTTTATGACTCAGTGTTCAGCACCAGACAACACAGGGGTGAGTGTTTATCAAGATGGGACTTTGCGCATGTGTACCGTCCTGGCATGAGAGTCAAATCAGATTCCAAGTTCTTCGGTGCGGTTGAAAGAAATGTCACGCCCCCCCTCTGAGGAGAACGTGTGAGCGTGTGTGCTTTTTAAATTTAAAAAAAAATAATTCAAATATATGAAGAACGAACAATTAAAAAAACCAATGTGTTCAAACGACTGTCAGTAATAAACACGACTACAGGGGGGAAGTTTCCAGGTGGGTGAGAGACGAGGCCCGGTTCACTTTGGGCACGTGAAGTGGTGAATAATTGAGTTTATACAAACAAGCTGCTCTCTCGCCGCTCTCATGTCTGAGCCATGACTGACTGCGAGAGGGGATCATGATGTTTTAACATGTGCTTGTTAAGCCTCAATTATTAAGGCAGGATCCACAGCGCCGTGGCACGGCTAACCTTTTGAACTCGCCACAGACGAGTTTGCTTTGCATGCATACTGGCATGCGTGCGCCTGCACGCACGCACACTCCATATGGCACAATTAACCTTTTGAACTTCAAACAGACAGATGCACATGAAAACACATGGATACACACACACACACACACACACACACACACACACACACACACACACATAAATGCACGTCCTTGGACTCGTGTGTGAGAATGTCGAAGGACACTGAATAAGTTCCATATAAGAAGCCGCCTTTCCTGTCTTTCTTCCTCGAAAGGCCGCGTTATACACGGGTTGGATCGGAGGCCGCCGGACTCTCGCGCATTGGAATGAGAGAACGCGGCAAAAGAGAGAGGGAGGTTTTTTCGGGGAATGGTGGAAACCTACGTTTTCCACGCTTGTAGTTTCCTCGTCAGCGTATCATGGCATACAGAACACAAAGAGCAGCATCTTAGCAGAGTTTCGACATTCCATATCTTCACATGGTTTCAACATTTGCTTAAATGTGCAACTTTGCATACATTTGTTTGCATACAAGGAGATCTGCCAAACGGTCACGTCTTCCTCCCTCTATCTACTCTTAGATAGCAATTTCTTTACTAACATTTTCCTGAGGTGTGTCTGGCCCCGTTGCACTACTGCCATTCATTCAGTAAAAATGAGGCCCAGTGCCCCGCATGCATATCGAGGAGCCCTTTTCCTTCCAAAGCCGACACGTCGGGTGGCAATAGCTTCTTTGAACTCGCTTCTCAGTGATGGAGCAGAACAGTGCGCGCACAGCGACATCAACATGTCGCTACCGCTCAGGTCTGTCATCACAACACAATGCGAGTATGATAATGTTCTGCGGACCCGGCGGGACAGCTGTGGTGTTGGGGCCATGCCAGATCCCAAGCCAAAACCCACGAAAAAAAAAGAGATATTCAAACTGGCATCATTCACACTTTACGAGCACGGGGTGTTGACATCAACCTTAGAGTCAGAGATTTGCAAATCCAATTAGCCCGTTAGAGTGTTTTCGCCGCCTAATCCGCACACTGTGTGTGTGTGTGTGTGTGTGCGTGTACTGAACACTACTACTGTCCAGCTCTGACCTACAGTCACTGCTGAACGTTACCAGACCCGCAAACCTGAGAACCGAGAAGCCATCGCGCATGTTCACCACCGCATACGTCTCCAGTACTACTAAAGGACTAGTTCACTTTGATTTGAATCTTCCTCCTCCTCCTTCCTTGTGACCGTCTCCTGTCCCCCTCCCTGCCGGACTCAAGTCCTCTGAACCGCGCCTAGATGTCGGCAGACGTCGGACAAACTCACGGAGACAGAGTTCCCTTCGCTTCGTATCCGCTCAGTTTAGTGATGTTGTTCTTTTTTTCCTTTCTACTTTCATGTCTCGTCATGACACCGCTCGCCACACAGTGGGACGGGGTCGCACCAGAGGGAGATGTCAACACCTTCCCAAAAGGAAGGAAATCAGACTCCAGGGGCTCGGGGGGGGGGGTTTGGTATCATTATCGTTTCTGACTATCATGCCGAGTCTCGGCACAGGCACCGGTGTTACCTGCTTCTTTTTTGTCGGTGTGGTTTCACATGACAAACACAAGATGCAAACCCCCTTGTCTAAAGGTTTTTGGGAAGTTTCAAAGTTCCCTTTTTCACAAGAATCATCATCCGTTGTGGTGAACTTAACCAACCAACAGTCTTGCGAGCGAAGACAGGTGAACCTTTTGCGTGTCCGTTTGGCCTGTTAGCTTTCAGGGCCTTCTACCACCTGTTATGAAATTAAAAAAAACAACTTGCTGGCTGGAGTAAATTACCACTCGACGCCGTTTCCTAAATCTTTTACAGTGTTAAGGGGAAGTAGTAAAATGACAGGAAAAAACAAGAAAAGAAAAATAATGAGACAACAGAAATAGGAGCTGGAGGTGATTAGAAAGCGACGAACCAAAGGATGCAGAAACAGTAATACGAGCCACTAAATGATCAGAAGACATGTGGGTCATAAGCCCCCTCTCAGATTTACCAGGGGATCGTGTGCGAACGCACTGCGCTCATCTTTTTCCGTGTTCATGCAAAAACGGTGCCTAAAGCTCCGCCCGAGGCCGGGGTCTTAAAGGTCACGATCTCTGTGACGCTTTAGAAGGTCGCGCAAAGTTCATGACACAAGCCCGACCATATTTGGCAGCTGAGTTTCTTAAAGGCTTAGAGCTGAAATTTGAAATGATAGAGAGCAAAGGGAGAAGAAGAAGAAAAAAAAAGACGGAAACTGGAATGTTCATTGGTTGCAGCTGGGCATCGCCGGAGCAATATGGAAGTGGGCTTGATGCAGGAAGTGTGTGTGTGTGTGTGTGTGTGTGTGTGTGCTTGCGTGTGTGTTTGTGTGTGTGTGTGTGTGTGCATGGATTCATATGTGCATGCATGTCCGCGTGTTTATTCACACATGCGTGTGAGAGACGAGGCACAAAGATATTTGGTTTTAATACAGACCAAAGCTCAGCTATTTCAGATACGCGTGTGTGCGTGTGTGTAAAAAATAAACACATGTATGGGAGCACCAGTGTGCATGCGTGTCTGCATGCATGCCGGTATGTGTGTGTGAGTGACAGAGATATTAGAGCAATATGAAAAAGATTTAAGCCGGAAGTACGGGGCTGAGGTTGGAAAAACCTGTGTGGAGAGTTTTGGCCGAGCAGAACAGAGAAGCAGAGACGACCCGAACAGAGAAAAAAGGAGTCACTGAAAGCTCAATTTTAAAATCGTAAACACTGCAACAACAGAAAAAAAAAAATACCATTGAATTCTGAGAAATGCAATACTTGTGTTTTTAATTAATTAATTAAAGTACTGAAGTTGTGCGATTCCAAAAACTTCATTGGATTTGAAGCATTAAAGATTAAAATTAAAACTTGAAAATCGGTCTCATGATCAAAGAAAGACAAGTTCGGGGGGGGGGGGGGAGTACGGTAGGCTACTCTTTTACAATTTAGTGTTGAGCTCAATTTTAGTAATAAAGGTAAAAATGACACGATTATATCATATTGAATACTTAATATATAATAGAGAACAATAGAAAACATAGAAGAAATTGTGTAGGTCATCATTTTATGTGCAAAAAAACCCCTTTCCGAAAATAAACCTACTGAAAATTAAACTAATGCAAAGTGACTTTTTAAATTGCTTCATTTTATAAACACCGATCAATACGTTTCCTGCAAATACATAATTTTACGGGTGAAATTCGTCAGTGTTGGTGGACTCTGACTTTACATGTGTTTGACTTTCTCAGCAAGTGTTTCTCACGTGAAGAAAACGTGTGTGCGCGCGCTCGGTCCGTCGCTGTGCAGCAGATTCACTGAGGGAATGTTCTGCTGCTTTTCTCCTCTTATAACAGCATCGTCTGGTAGAAGTTGAAATATTACGACAAGTCTACAATCCCTGACGCTCAATCAACTGTGTGCTACGAAAGTGTCTCGTTCCTTTACAGCGAAAACCCCTTTTTTACACTTTGAATAATTTAGACCGGAAAGTTTAATGAGCTCGGTTCAAATTGATATGTGTGTGTGCACATTGGAACCTAATGTACAATGAGACTCTGAATAATGAATCCATCCATGATGAATAATGAATCCATCCAAAATTATTTGGGTGTGTCTTAGACGCCCGGTCTCTCTTCGGTCTTACTTTAGATGTGGAAGTAGCAGTGTGAGATTACACACACACACACACACACACACACACACACACACACACACACACACACACACACACACACACACACACACACACACACACACACACACACACACACACACACACACACACACACACACACACACACACACACACACTCACTAACAGTTATAAATTAACCTCATTTCCCCTCATTGTTTGTTTCCCCTGTGTGCTTCCATTGTCTCTCTCATCTCTGCTCTCCTCTTGTCCCCTCAGTACACAACTTCTCTCCATCTTATTTCTTCCTCTCGTCTTCTAACCTCGACCAGCAGGTCTACAAAGTAGTTTCTGTGCTTTGCTGTGCGCCAGCAGCAATTCCTGGAGGGCAGTCAGGCAAATAAACCCAACCAGTGCCCGCTGCATGACTCACACAGAGAGGGAGAGAGAGACAGAGAGAGACAGAGAGGGAGAGAGAGACAGAGAGGGAGAGAGAGACAGAGGGAGGGAGAGACAGAGGGAGGGAGAGGAGGGTAGAATCATTAAGATGAGAGGGCAAAAGGATTTTAGGCTGCTAAGAGCTGATGAGAGGGGGCAGGTTGGAAAAAGGAGATAGGAAAGGAGAGGGAAAAAGGGGAAAGAGAATGACAGGCTGTGAGAGAGATTAAGAGGGAGAGAGAGGGGGAGGGAGGGAGAGAGAGAGAGAGAGAGATGGGGGCAAACAGAGGGCAACCTGCGCGATCTTGCATGCACACGAGAGGAGCAGACAGGCACGCAGCTCAGCGAGGAGGCACGAACAGAGCAAATAACTCCTCCTCCTCCTCCTCCTCTTCCTGTCTCCCGTCCCCCCTCACCCCTCCGCCACAATGCGACATGTTGACCCGAGGCAGGGCGGGGGGGGGGGGGGGGGGGGGGGGCACAAAACCCTCTGACGGATGAGGACACCCCACATAAACATAGATGAAGTTGTTTTTTTTCTTCTTCTGATTAAAGGTACAACTTTTCAAATGCTCATATTTATCTGTGATTTGTTTTTTGCTAAGATACCACCTTGATTATTATTAATTATTATCATTATTTGTATTTTTCAAAATAATACATTTAACATAAGAATTTGGAATGTCTATTATTATTATAATTACAATTATTATTATTATTATTATTATCTGTTATTTTGCTGGTCTGAAGGAAGTGGAATTTAAGCATATAGATTCTTCAGATACTTGAATCAGCAAATACATCGACCGACGTGTTTTTAAAGGAATAGGTCACCAATGTGTGACTGTGAGCAGTGAGAATGAGATACGTGTATTTTCCAAAATGCAAACTTCCACCAAATGCACAAAAAAGATAAAAAAGAATGAAAATGAAATTCTGAGGACATGAGCACATTGTCCTCAAAGGTAGCCGTGGCCCTGGGAACAAATGAAACCTGCAAATGAAAACAAGCCGGGGAGAGAGAGAGAGAAAGGAAAGCTAGATAAAAGGATTGGGCACAGACAGACAACAGATGAGGTGAAAGATACGAACGGGGGGGAAGAATGAGAAGTGAATGAGCAGCAGAGGAGGAGGAGGAGGAGGAGGAGGAGGAAGAGGGTGTTGAGGTCTGCTGTTTGCCCCATGTGAGCTGTCTCTGGGCCGGGACAGACGGTTACCTCTGCCCGGCCTCCCTCTGGACCGCATTAGACATGGCGCTCAGATAATACACTGGCGGGGGTTGGTGGGCACGTGGGTGTGGGGTGGCAGACGGAGGGAGGGAGGGAGGGAGGGCTGAACATGAGATTTTAATACCACCTGACCAAGACAGGAACAAAACAATCAAATGATCCCAACGTACTTATCACGTAGAAGCGACAGCACGCGGCCCACAGTTATAATAACAGTGCTCACGTTTTTCACTGTTAAGTTTTAAAGGCCGCGAGTTGTGTAAGGGAACACTTTGATTATTACATGAACTCATATTCACCAGTGTGCCGTTATTTTTGCACGTTCCCAATGCAGTAATCTGCCAACTGAAAATAGTTAAGCAAACATGTACGGTATATAAACATCTGAAAAACACTGTTATTTTAACTCAACTTATATATATATATATATATATATATATATATATATATATATATATATATATATATATATATATGTGTGTATTTGGATATGATAAGCTAAGCTAAGCTAAGTTAAGCCATCTCCTGCCAATAGCCTCATGTTTACCGTACATATGCGAGTTTGGTATGGATTTTCTCTTCTTGGCAAGAGGGCGTATAAGCATATTTCCCGCAAAATGTAAAAACTAAAAAAATGTTTTTTGTGTTTAGACGGGATCATGGAGTTGATTTTATGCACTTTCCTAAATTAGAGTCTAATGAATGAAGTCTATATTTTGCTTATTTTGCAGTGACCAAATTAAATCCTCCTCCATAGAAGTCCTGTAAGAGCCATTTTGGATTTGCCTATTGATTACAGGGAAAGAAAAAATAATACTTTGACTAATGAATCTGAATTTACAAAGATTTAAATGCAACACCACATTCACCAGTTGGTCGTTTTTCTCTTTTAGTTTCTTTTATTTAATCAATGTTACATTAAACTAACATAAATAAACATTTTTATGAACAAAAGGCACACAGTTCAAATATAAACAGAGAACGTCTGTACAGTTTGTCTGCCGCCTCTGAGTCAGAGAGCAGTCCGAGAGAGGGAGAGATGAGTTTCAGGGGGTTCGCTGACAAAACGCTAAAGTGCTGCCGCAGCTGCGGCATCATCGTCAAGTCTCAGGAGGGAAACTATACACTCTTCAGTCCCCTGCCGAGGAATCCAACAACAACAACAAAAAAAAATGTTGAGGACAAAAAAAATAAAAAATTGCCAACTGCGAACAGCACTTGCTTGTTGTGAAACCTCTTCCTGGAGGTTTCTGGTTTTTGCGGATGTCCATTTGGAAAAGTCCCACTGAAACTCACGTCCATAGTCCACATGGTTGAAGAGGCCACAAGATTCATGTCCACTAAATTAAAATGATTCACACACGCAGCACATAGACTTGAATAAAAAAACAAACATATGGGCCGGAGGCTGGGTAAACACTCACTATGATTATTTTTTTTGATTTTTTTTTGTTGCAAGAGAATGATGGGGGGGGTCCGTGACTCCTCGGTTTCTCTTTGGAAGCCTCTGACTGGTTGGTTTCTGCTTCCTCGGGAAAAATAAAAACGTCCAGTTGGTCATTCACAGTACTGGCACGATGCTAACTGTCCTGATGTGGATCTGAGTTCATATACAGCCATACGACTAGGTCAAAATGATAAGGGGACTAGGTTTGTTTTTCTTTCTCCTCCAGAATATTAAGGTAGCTTAGATCCTCCTGTGTCCGATGATCATCACAAGGCTCCTTTTTAAAACTAGATGAACAAACTGTGTTATTTGAGTCCAGTGCGCTGCAGCTGTTGCCAGCTGTCATCCACTTTCTGCACACCGGATGAAAACAGGCGCCATCCTTTGCTAGTCCTGTTTGTGTCTGGTTGTTCCTAACTGCGGTCTAGTCTGGTTGGATCCAGTTTGACTATTGGACCAGGAACCATTTTTAGCATTTGCAAATAATTTCATAGGTTTTGTTTTGATCTGCAGCAGATGCGAGACGATTAGTCTAACAAGGTGATTTAAATAGACATGGAAATACACCAAATTTCAGCTTTTGATTGCGTCTAAATTTGTTCCTTTTCGTCGGAGGCGGCAAACTCCACCGATCTGACGCCTCAACAGACCGAAGCAAAACTATGAATGAGTATTTGCAAATTACAGGCGGCTCCAGTCTGATCCACGGGGGCTAGACGGCCACAGTGCTGGGTACCTCCTCGTAGTGGATGATAAAGTACGGGTAGCTCTGGTCGTCGTTGAAGATGACATAGATCTGGGGGTCCACCCAGTTGTCCACACAGGAGTCGTAGAGGTCACTGGAGGGGTCGCGGGGGTTGATGGGTGGAGGCCGTCGCATGGAGGGATTTCCTACAGTAAACCTGCGCAGACACAACAGGGAGGATGGAGAGACGAGGTTAGGTTTGTGGCTCCGACTTTGTATGGTCAGACTTTGCATTTCCTCATTTTCATGAGCAAAAGAAATATGCTGCGAACAGATTTAAATTCCATGTCTGCGAGTCTGGATCAACAAAGGAAAAATTTACCATCTGAAAGAAAACTTAAAAAATGTATGATTACAAGACCGCTGTTCCTTCGGTTTCAGGGCACCCTCTAAGTGCATGAAATGAATGTACAATAAGTGTATGGAATAAGCCAGCCCATTTGAACCTGTTTGTTTTTTCCTCTCTTAAATATTCATGTGGAGCCCTAAAGACCCATAATCCACCAGTCTGTGTAACCGCTTCCTCTGAGGGTCGTAAATAAAACATATACACGAAATAAGAAATAAGAACATTTTAAGCTACAGACAAAGACAGAGTAGGTATGACCGTCAGGAGTCTGTGCGCCAGACACAGTTTCACAAAGGAAAGTTAATCACATTGCACAGATAACTGCTTTACAGAACCGGGTCTGGAAGCAATGTCTCTGCCGGTGCCGTGGGGCAGATTGATCCCAGGTCCGGAGCAGAGGGGGCTTGTGCGTGGGGTTGTGTGCGCACACCACAGACGGTCTGCTGCAGCATAACAAAGCTAATGATGGATGACGGGTTCGGCCCAATCAGCTGTTTCGCATGTGTGGCCTCAGATTTGACGAGATTGGTCCAGCTTCGTGCACGGCACGGCTTTCATTGATCCAAATGAATTGCCATGATGTGTTTTTGGGTGTATTTAATGTGAAATAACTCACAGTGAGTGGGATCAGTTAAAAACTTGAAGAAGAGGTGGTGCCAGAGGGAAGGTACTTGTCAAACACACATTTAGAAAACATTAAACTCTCATAAAGAGCTGGACACACGAGGCCTTGATTTAGCATTAACCAAACTATGTTCCATCCAGCCAACACCTCAAACCAGAGCAATGTGTCACTGGTATGAAGAAATAAACTAATCCGACTGTGCTAATCCGATAGCTCAGCATCACATTAAATGCATTGAGAGACATAAGAAATACTACACCAGAAACTCTGAATGATCATTTATACTGAGTAAAGCCGCAACAGTTAATCGATTAATCGATTAGTAATCGACTACTAAATTAATCGCCAACTATTTTGAAATCGATTCAAGTCAAAATTCTTTGATTTCAGCTTCTTAAATGTGAATATTGTCTGGTTTCTTTGCTCCTCTGTGACAGTAAACTAAATATCTTTGGTTTGTGGACAAAACAAAACAAAACATCATCTTGGGGTTTTGGGAAACACGATCGACATTATTATGGACCAAACAACTAATTGATTAATCGAGAAACTAATCAACAGATTAATCACTTATGAAAATAATCGTTGGTTGCAGCCCTAATAATAAGGTAAATATCCAAATATCCCTTTAATAGCTCCGGCTGTATTTGATTGATGTTAGAATATCTAATAAAACTGAGTCCGACCGATATATGGAATCATTGAGAGACAAAAAAATAAAAATGGGAATCTTTAAGTCTGTTATATCAATATCGGTCCCCAAAAATCCATATCGGTCGGGCTCTAATACACACACAAATGATTCTGACAGTCATATTGTTAATGACAACACCCACACGCACACACACACAAACACACCTGCCAGTGAGGACTTTGGCCAGGAACATGCAGTGGACTCCTTTGGGCGAGCGCTTGGAGAAGTTGTGGGAGTAGACGGCCTTGCGGGCGAAGTAGGAGCCCTGGCCGAACATAGTGGCGTGCTTGCCGCAGACGCGGGGGTCGAAGTTGTGCTTGCAGATGCCCTCCACCACGTCGGCCGAGGTGCCGTGGAAGAGGTGGCGCTCGCTCAGCAGCCGGTCCATCTCCGACAAGCGCCGCGACATGTACTCCTTCTTCCTGTTGGAGCAGAGAGAGAGAGAAGGAGGGTGAGGTGGGTTTGTTATTGAAATTAACACGTTTCCAGTGTCAGATGTTATTGTGATTTATTTATTTATTTTTAGTGAATTGCACACAAAAAATCCTAAACAGAAAAAAATCTGTGCTGTGGCACAAAGATAGATCATCTCTCAGGTGATGAATTAGTTGAGAGCAGTTCTGCTTTCTACTCAAAAGGTATCATCAAAACAGATAGACAACATTGAGCCTAATCCATCGCATGATGAGCAACACACACGCACACATGCATTCACACACGCACGCACGCAGGCAGACACACGCACACGCACACACACACACACACACACACACACACACACACACACACACACACACACACACACACACACACACACACACACACACACACACACACACACACACACACACACACACACACACACACACACAGCTTGTTTGATGTGAGCGGATCAATCAGGCATGCAGAGGTGAAAGCGTTTTCGAGCCAGACGGACTGTGACCCGAGCATGACCTCCTGTGACCCCTGCAGCTCGTGACCTGACACAGACTGACACTGCATGCATCCAAGCATGCGCGCGCACTCACACACGCGCAGTCAGTCATTGTGAAACCTTGCCGAACCAGTCAGTGTGGGAGAGTTTAAATGTCACAGCTGACAGGACGTGCCCTGCTCAACCGCAGTGGTTAGCCCACTTGCTCACAACAGGAACATCCTCATCACCAAACATCTCTCCATCCGCCTTGTTCACACACCAGTGCGGCCCCATTCTCACGGGGCGCCACACAGCTGGTGCTACTCGCCATAGTTTCTCTTTTTTTTCTTCCTCCTCTCACAGTGTCTTAACACCCTGTGCTTTTTATTCTTGTTTCTGTCTTGCAAGAACACATGCATCTGAAATATATCATGCATGTTCCACAACAAATCTGGATGGAAATGTTAACCGTACATTGCGGCCACAACAGGACAGAGCAGGAAGCAAATAATGAAACACAAGAGAGATTCATAACCAAAATACAATCTTGCTTCTCCAAGTGAGGTCTTGACTGGTAAAAACAAAACGACAAAAAATCCTCAACTTCAAATCAAACCAGTGTCATGACGTAGAAGCTGCTGACCATTTCAGCAAATCCGCAGAGTAACGTTCAATGCAACAACCACAGATGCGTCACACACTGATGCCACAGCTGCTCCAGACAACTTTAACAGTATAAAAAATACATGCAAGAGAAAGAAAGAGGCTCAAACCTGATGTTTGTGTTCGATGGGGGATACGGATGACGATTATTGGATTGGTTCATGATTTGACATTTTGACAAACAGCAACGAGGAAGTGCTTTAAAAAAAAGAAAAGAAGTAAAAATGCATCTGCTCCTCACCTCTTATACTTCTCCCAGAGGAAGGGGTTCTGCACACGCTGGATCTTGATGATCCTGAACTTGGTCTCCGACACGGTCTTGTGGAAAAGGCTGTACACGGTGCGGTAGCTGCGGTCTTCCCGCGAGACCGGCACCTGCAGGAAGTCCTGGTTCATCATCATGGGCAGCCACGTTTCCGGGAAAAGTCTCGGCGGGTTGGCGGTGGTTGGCGAGAGGGGGTGAGACGCGGAGATCTCCATGGACGAGGAGGGCGAAGACGAGGAGGAGGAGGAACAGGGGAGGGGAGATGAAGAGAGACCACCCAGAGTCCTGGAAAGGAAAGAAGGCCAAAGGGTTATTATTTCTTATTATTGTTTTTTTTATAATAATTTTTTAAGCCATTTATCAAGAGAAAAATAAATACAGTATATTGCTGGTTCCAGTAAGTCAAATGCAAGGAGTGAGGGCTTTTCAACATCAAAATCTGTGTAAACAGTTGAAGATGCAAGTTTGGACTCTGCAAAGTCAGCAATTAATCAAAAAAAACAATCAAAAGATTAATAAATAATTATTTCACTGCAGCCATTGCTACATCAAAATGCAACCTCCTGTGTCTGTATCTGAGGAGAAAGGAAAAACTAACATAGTCCGCCAGTGTCTCAAGATTTTAACTGCCACATCCCTTATTACCTGGCAGGGAAACACAACAACCATCAGATAATAAATGCTGAATAATCACATTGACTTTCAGACTCTCACACATCAGGGCGACACCCTGGTTGTGATGCCATCCGAGCTAGGGAAACAACGGAGGCAGCCAAAGCAGACAGTTTTTTTTACTTTTACACTGGCAATAATTACACGTCCGACTGGAATGATGTTTTCTTCCCAGGACTACGCTCAGGCCTAGAAGAACCTAGACTCCCCTGTGCAACACAAAAGGTTTATCAGTGTGCACTATAATACCCTGCAACCCATTTCCAGTACCTTTGACAAAAGTACTTTTATGCGTCAGAATGCTCTCATCAGCCAAAACTGCTGCTGCTTGGGGTGTTTCAACTTTTAGCACTAATTTCTGGAACACAGTTTTTAAATTGTTCTAGTGCTGCTAAATCACCCGGCTCCTGAAAAGTTCAGTAACTTCAGATGCAGAACACCACGTTTAAATTGCACCACCAAATCCCTCACAAATACAACGTGTGTCTGGTGTTCCATTTTCTTGGAATTCCTGAACCGTTGTCTGTAGGCCTCAGGGACGAGTTCATACGCCCACGCCACTGCAGTTTTCACGTAATAACATGTTTTAACTCTCTGCCACAGGCCATGAAGCATAAGCCTCCAATGCTTTACTTGAGTAGGGTGCGCTCCTCTTCAGACCCACCAGAACGGCAAAAACTCCAAGAGTCCAATCCCCCGGCCTACCTCACCAAACACTATCTGACTCAGCCCCAGTCTTCGGGTTTTTACTTGCGAGGGGTTCTTCATATACACCGTAAAACAGCGGGACAGAGAGGCAACTGTTACACAGCGGCGACCCCCCAGTTTCCCCCCGAGGTTTTCCCGAGCAGCGCGCCAGCAGCCCACTAAAATTGGATTCTCTAAGCAGAAACCGCTGTCTTAAACCTAGCAGGGGAAAAGAGCTCTAAGAAAACAAAAGCCACTAAGGAAGAGCAGGCACTGCAACAAAAGGAAAAACTCAGAACAAACCAAACTCTCTCCAGTGTCCAATCCACACCAAGAAATCTGTGTGTATCTCCCAGAGCAATTGACACCAGTGAAACAATTTCACAATCCAGTTTGGCACAGGAAAAAAAAAAACTTTCCTGTGCAACTCTCAGGAAAGTCCAACAAAAAATAATTGGCACCACTGCAAACTAGGCCAAAAGCCTCTCTCCACGTCTGTCAACTCAGAGCTCAAACTGGGGCCACAACAGACAACACAACTCACACACCTCGTCACCATTAATCTCCCCTCAGACGAGAACAGAGAACGACTTAAATGGCTGAAAAAAACAAGCATGTCAGGCCAATAGGATGCGATAAAGCCTACATTGATATGTTAAATACCAGAGAAGAAAAATTCTGAGCCTGTGTGCTGATGATTGTAATCTCTTTTGGAGGGAGTAACTTCATTTGGCATGCGTTTGGTCACCTTCATTTATTCAACACCAGGAATATTGGACGAAGCAGACGCATTTGAATGCCGGTATTATGTCGCAGTAATGCTAAATTTAGACCTAGCAGTGCGAACTACACGTAGACAAACCAGTATACAGCCGCCATTGTTGTTGTTGTTGTTGTCATTTCATGCCCATTGCACAAAACGACCATGGGCATTTTGGGAAGTACGCTGTGACGTATAACACTCTGTACTTCATGTACACACGGATACGTAGAACTTAGAGGGTTTTTTCTAAATCTTCACTTAAATCCTCACTTTTTAAAGGGCATTTAAAAAAATGTTACTTAAAATGCCCTGCGTGTGTGTATGAGAGGCCGGAACGTTGAGGAAAATGGGTTTTTTTGCAAAATATCCTCATTTGTGTCGACTGGGTGTCTGGAGAGATGAGATCTGGAGCATGTGGTTAATGTGGTTATTTTTCACAGGTGCAGCAACTAACATTTTCGACATATGGGCCATCTTCATCAGAGTAAAAGATCTGAACACAGAGTGAAAAGAGTTCACTCTGCTTGATGTTGAAGTTTTGTATCAAAAGGCTGTTTCAGATCTCGTCCTTCCAGATGGCGCTTCTTTCATTTGCCAGTGCACATCCCTGCTGAGGGTCAGTGAAAGCACCATCCCAGGCTTTTTCATTCGTGGCAGTGAAAGCATCAACAACACGCTGTACATCACAGCGTGCACCACCCCGTCTCCCTGCCTTCATCCCCCACGTGTTTCCATTCAAGGCTGCATCCTGACGTAAAACAAACCCGATGTCTGCCACTATGAAGTCTGGACTTTCCAAACCGTATCCCACCAACTGTCGACAACGACACGACTGCGCTGCCGAGCACAGCAGAGCACCTCCTCCGCGACAGCCAGCAGCCGTCACCAACCAATAAAAATAAAAAATAAAAACAGCAGGGCAGAGTGAAAATGAAAGCAGACTCCAAACAGGACGAGCGTGAGGGAGAGACAGGAATGAGAATAAGACAGTGGGGGGAGAATGAAATGCCAAGTGTGGAGCTGTCATGGAAGCGACAAAAAAATACTATTGTGTCTGGCATTTGAGTCAATAACAGCAGTTTGTCTGTCAAGTTATCACTCTCCAAGTGTGAATGCTGTTCGCCCTATCAGCCACGAGAGAGTGTGCATGTGTGTGTGTCTGGGATCAGCGTGTGACTCAGTCAGCGTGACAGTTTCTCCTAATCTCTTTTTTCTCTCTCTCTCTCTCTTTCGTCTTGTCCGTCCGGTCTCGATTCCCCGCTCCCCCCAATCGATGTCTCCATTCCCCCCATGAGCTTTGAAAAGATCGCAGACAGCCCAACGCAGGAGTGTGAAATGAAAAGGGGACGGATAACGAGCAACTGATGGAGCTGGGTGGAGAGAGAACGAGTGAAAAGGTGAAAGATTAGAACAGATAATAAGGGAGGGAGGCGGAATGGGGGAGATGGCTGAAAATAACATCATCAGGGGAGAGAGAGAGAGAGAGTTGACGGAAGGAGAAGGAGAGGGAGAGAGAGAGAGAGAGAGAGAGAGAGAGTTGACGGAAGGAGAGGGAGAGAGAGAGAGAGAGAGAGTTGACGGAAGGAGAGGGAGCAAGAGAGAGAGAGAGTTGATGGAAGGAGAGGGAGCAAGAGAGAGAGAGAGTTGACGGAAGGAGAGGGAGCGAGAGAGAGAGTTGACGGAAGGAGAGGGAGAGAGAGAGAGAGTTGACGGAAGGAGAGGGAGCAAGAGAGAGAGAGAGTTGATGGAAGGAGAGGGAGAGAGAGAGAGAGAGAGAGAGTTGACGGAAGGAGAGGGAGAGAGAGAGAGAGAGAGAGTTGACGGAAGGAGAGGGAGCAAGAGAGAGAGAGAGTTGATGGAAGGAGAGGGAGCGAGAGAGAGAGAGAGTTGACGGAAGGAGAGGGAGAGAGAGAGAGAGAGAGTTGACGGAAGGAGAGGGAGAGAGAGAGAGAGAGTTGACGGAAGGAGAGGGAGCGAGAGAGAGAGAGTTGATGGAAGGAGAGGGAGCGAGAGAGAGAGAGAGTTGACGGAAGGAGAGGGAGAGAGAGAGAGAGAGAGAGAGAGTTGACGGAAGGAGAGGGAGAGAGAGAGTTGACGGAAGGAGAGGGAGCGAGAGAGAGGTCATCAGCCAATCAGGCTGATGACCTCAACCTCTAAGCCTAGCACAGATTGTTCCTGGCACACGCGCGCACACACACACACACACACACACACACACACACACACACACACACACACACACACACACACACACACACACACACACACACACACACACACACACACACACACACACACACACACACACACACACACACACACACACACACACACACACACACACACACACACACTAATGGGGGAAAAAAACCTAAATTGAATTCAAGCAAGAAACAAGCGCCAACACTAGGATCTGAAAGGTTTGCTTTGTTGGGGTTGTGACTCAGCGATCACATTTCTGTCCCCACTGAGTGATTATCTGAGGCAAACAAACACAACAAACACTTTTCATCTTTTAATTTTTTTTAGAGGGCCCTGCATCAAATCCCTTTGATCTAAATTCCAGCTTCCCCACATTCGCTTTTCACACTCCTTCGCTCACCAGCTCAAATCATCGCAATGCACCCAGTCTGGAAAACATTTAGACCTCTCTCACTTCCTGTCTCTGTGCACTCCCTATATCTCGCTCTCGAACTCGCCGTCTCTTTTCTCCCCAGTTCTGCTTCTTCCAACTAATTTTCCTTTTTCTATTCTAGTCTCCTCTTGACAGCCGGGGCCCTGCAGGAACAGCTCGTACTAGCGTTCGCTCGCCGTGGGACGCTGGAAGGACGAAGCCGAGGCGGCCTGCTCTGCGAGGGAAGTGGGGGGGGGTCTGCAAATGGGACGAGATGACTCAACTTGCTTCCGATCTGGTTTCTACTCATTTCAGGAATATGAATGAGGCGAGTGCAACACGGCAGGTCGCTTCTTTACTGTGAAGGAAATGGCAGCTGAGAATTTCTAAAAATCATCTCAGATTACATAAAAAGATCTCACGTATTTTACAGATTTTGTTTTACTCGCCATTTTGAGAAATATGAGAATTTAGACTGGTTTGAATGACTGATCTATAATTATTCTTGAATTTGTCTCATCTGTTCCTCTCTGCTTCATTATCTCGTCTGTCCATCTGTCTGGTTCAGGCTTGCTTCGTTCCTCCCGTGTGCCGGTGACATGACTTGCCAAAATCCAAAGCTGTTAACGCAGGTTTCGAGTTCGGCTCAGACTGCCTGTGCTGTGCGCCACAGTCTCCAAATGGATTAAAGGTGAGTGTGGTGAGTCTTGAATCTTTTGGGTATTCAGCCCTGACTACTACATTAGCATTGTGTACCGACCTCCGTGTGCCTGCCTGTCTCCAAACAGGAACTCAGGACACTCACGGAACACAGAGAGCCACGGGGGTGAGCCAAAAGTGTGTGTGTGTGTGTGTGTGTGTGTGTGTGTGTGTGTGTGTGTGTGTGTGTGTGTGTGTGTGTGTGAGAGAGATGCAAGACACTTGGAGACCTTGTTTAAATAGGCAAGGCCAGTTCATATGCAAAAAACTCAAAGTTCTCCAACAAGGGGGTAAATGAACAGCATGAAAAGACCATTCCTGCTACTTTGCCCGACTATTAACTAGCAACATTTCCAAACCCCGCAGCTCATCAGAGTGCTTGATTTTTACTTCATAGAAGTTTACAGACCGCTTGGAAATGGTGGGCTACTCTCTAGTATCTTCCATGTCAACCTCAAACACTGGACCAGTAACATCCAACCTAGGTCTCTAGGGGCTACATCTATACATACTGCTAAGATTACGCCTGCTGTCCACACTAACCCCGGAGTTTTTGCGGACACATAAAATGGAGATGTTCCGATTGGAAAACTCTGGGGACGCGCTGTAGTATAGACGGGCAAAATCTGAGATGTTTGGAAACTGTGACGCATTTACTTCCTGATTCTTATCTGGTTCTTATCAGTCACGACTCGACCACCAGAAGCGAATGAAAAGCTTTGCTAACACTCGCTTGACAGTAACAGTTCCTCCTCGTCCATACTCCAAGAAAAGAAACCCAATCGTTATTTGACCATTGTTGTTTCTCTCTGTAGTATTTTCTGTAACTAAGCAACCAACTGCAGAGTGGACAATCTGCTTCCTGTTTACACCAGCACGCACATGCCCGGTGTACATGAACGGTCACGTGATATGCTGTTTTTTTTTCAGGTGGGTGATTTTGGATGGGAAAGGTTATGTGTTAAATGTCTCCACTTACTGTAGATGGGGTGTGAGAATAACAGAGGACATGAACATTGGCCGCTTCTTTATCTGGCGTCTGAACCCGAAGATGGCGTTCTGCTGGAAGCCCTCCCTGATGTTGAGGATATACTGGTTCTGGAGCGTAATGAATCGCACCTCCTTAAGACCCCTCGAACTCGCCTCCTCTATGAGTTTCACCACGGGCTGTTGAGGAGGAAAAAAAAAAGGAAAGAAGAAGAGCGGGAAGAAGAAGAAGAAGAGGGGGAGGACAAAGAGAGGACAAATTTAGACTGATGGCTGTTCTGCATTTTTATTTAAAAAAAGGAAGGGAGAGTCTGGGGAGGGGAATGTCAGCGAACTGTGGCGTAATTCACAGATAAGAAAATGCAATGATGATGATAAGCTTCATGATGAGACAATCTGAAACACACACACACACAGAGAGAAAGGGGGTATTCAGGAGTGTGTGTTTGTGTCTAAATTGATCCCATGACAGCAGCTAGACAAGTGCATGGTGAGGGGAGAGTTAATGCGTCTGGTCTGATGTTCATTGAGCGCACACACACACACACACACACACACACACTGAGTGGCTCACCTCGGAGTATTCCCTCCATCCAAAGTTGTCTCTGCAGTAGTACTTCCACACTGTGTGACAGCTGGGAGTGGGATTTGGGTTCGTTGTGGGCGTGGGCAAAGGACTGGGGGGAGAGGTCAGTCGTCTGACCCGGTCAAACTCCAGATCACACACTCGCATCGCCCCGAAGTCGAGAGAGAACACTCTACCCCTGAAAGGCAAAAGTCAAAGTTAAAAAAAAGTATTAATATTTTTGTGTTTTTAAGTGAAAGGGAACAGTAAACATTCACGCAGTCAGCTGACATGTGGCCGTGGCACCGTGACCTTGTCGTTAAATGGTTACAGTTTATGTTTCCAACCGCGGCCATGCATGTCCGGTCATGCAGCTGCTGACGAGACCTTAATTTAACCCGAGTGCCCCGGAGCAAGAAGAACCTCTAATTGCTTGCTCAGGATGAGTCACGCATGGTGACAACGTCGGCTACATGGACTTACATGGCACACTTAAACATGCACGGACTTAAAAACAAAATGCGACCAAACACGATACAAACACATCACATACACATGACCACGCGAATGTCATCATAAAGATTTACATCATAATTTTCTAAATCTCTTGAACTCAAAAGTGAGGTTCAGTCCAGATTTGCCTGCCCTGAAGAGGTCAGAGGTCAGGTATAGCTGACAGGCTATGCGTCTTGCTCAAGGACACGTCAACACGACGACTGGTAACACGGTTGAACCTTCAGTATTTACACTGAACACACACAGAAAATGGTATCATACTAGCATCTGCTAAATAGTACAAACGGATATCATCATGTGATGTGCATACATTCAACCTCCCTTAACCCCTGTTTGTCTCGACAAGAGTGGGTCAAAACCCCAGTGTGCGTGTGTGTTTGTGCACACGTGCATCAGTCTCTCTACATCACAGTCCTCCATAGGGCCTCTGGCAAAGCCTTTCTGGGTCAGACAAACCACTCGCATGAATGTGGACATCATACGCTGGCACGCTAATCTGCGGACGGCAGACAGACAGAGGGGCAGAAAAAAACTGCGGCACGCAAACTTTTGAAAGACGCTCATACTGGTCTCACACACACACACACACACACACACACACACACACACACACACACACACACACACACACACACACACACACACACACACACACACACACACACACACACACACACACACACACACACACACACACACACACACACACACACACACACACACACACACACACACACACAAAACAGTGTTAATGGGCTCATTGATCTTCCTTTTTTTTTTTTTTGCTGGGAAACTAATTGGATGTCATGTCAAAGGTCAGACATCGGTGAGAGTGCATCCGGAAATGTGCGTGTGTGTGTGAATAAAGAGTTGTGTTCTGGTAATGTGTCTCAGGTTTGTGCTTAATAAAACAGTGAAGTGTGTTTGCAAGTTTGCCACCTATAAGGAAGAGACGGTGAGAGATGGAGAGAGTGAACCCGGTGACTTATTAGTTCAGTAGTTGCAGTAAGTGAAACCACATATTATAATGGGCGCACAGAGTACATGTATTACGTTCAATCTACTGTAAGTGCAATTACTGGTCTCTGAAGTCACGCACGCACGCACGCACGCACACAGTTTTCAGTCAGTACAGTGATAATGAGGAGGTGCTGAGTCATTTTCCCCCAAAGAACATCCATGCACTCTGATACAAACGCTAATTACATACACTATATTTACAGTTTGTGCTGCTGCTAAGTCATGGTGTGACTGCATCTCTGTGAGGGGAAGTGACATTGGAGTTAATTCTCTGAGCACGTACAGAGACAAAACAGAAACGGAGGAGCGAGAAGTCAACTTGTCGACCGGAACCCAGAATTTTTACGAGAAAGACGGAGCTCTATCACACAGATGTCCGAGAACAGAAAGCAAAAAATTCATGTTTTTCTGAACTGTTCTAATGTATTCAAGTGACTAAAAAGGGGTTTTGGTTTTGTGCGGGAGTGAACAGAGGATTTCAATATAAGAAGGTAGAGACAGTTCGGGGAGAGACAGACACAGACAAATTAACTCTGAGAACAGAACATCTTTTTAGTTCACATCTGGACTGGCTGCTCTCTTCTGCACAGTTCGCCATCTTGATTTCTGTCTCACTTTGTTCCGTCACCTCTGTGCTCTGTTCCCGGTTTCACTGCTTCTTTCTGGCTATCCGCACATCTTTGTTCTGTTTTTTTTTTCTCTGTCTGAACAAGAAAGTGCAGTAGATGCACCTGCATGGCCCTCCCTCCCTCCCTCCCTCACTCTTTCCCTCCCCCCCTCCCTCCCTCTCAGTACAGAACAGTTTCTGCCTGCGTTGGTACGTTACGTTCACAAAAGCAGCTGTGGGTGTGAATTCAAGGGTGGCCCACGATGTACACACAATACATATTTAGACTTTATTATAAGGAATTTAAGTGAAACATGTCACATTTACAGGCAACCTCGCTCATTAACAGTATATCTCTGCCTCTCTCACACACTCAGATGACAACAGGTCACCAATGGGGTCAGTCATTCATTTTTTTTCCCAAAGCATTTCGCAGAATCCTTTTCTCTCCCTCTCTCCCCATGCCTTGTTTGTGCCGTTCTAAAAATAAAAATCCGCCAGTTAAATTAAGTGCACTGAGATTCGGTGCCTTCGACCAGGAGGCCAATCAAAAGTTGGAAAGAGACGCAAGGCCCGCCCACTCTGGCAAGGTCCACACTTTGAAGCCCCACGCTTAAAATGTCGGGCTGTTTGTGCAAAGGCACGCACACACACACACACACACACACACACACACCGAAGTCAACTGAAAACCTTAATTTAAATTCAAAGATTTTGGCGAAGGTGTATTTGAATCTAACATTTGAATGGAAAAGGCCAACTGCTGACTTGGCAGGGGTGTTAGCATGCTGAGGGTGAAAGAAAAAAGCCCTTTAGCAAAGCACGTGGCGCTGAAAATGCACCAAACTTGTTCTAGTGTCGGGTGGCTCCCAGGTGTGAATGTGTGGATCAGGGCGGAATGTGAGAGCAGGGTGTTGCTAGAAGAAGAAAAAAAAAGACGTTCAGCAAAATCTTTCCCCTGAATAAATAGGGGTTAAAAAAAAATCTCACTGCTCTGTTAAAATGGTTGATAATCACTCACACTGTCTTCAACACACACACACAAACGCACACCTACGAACTTTCTCACGGCTGCACACACAAGAACCCGCATACCAGCATCAGTCATGCTATTGTGAACGTCACAGACTAGAGAGAGAGAGAGAGAAAAAAACACAAGTACACACACGCAAACCTCGTCCAGTCACGCCTAGATAAGTCAGTCAGACAACCGAATGTGCTGATGGAGGCTCGCACGCACGCACGCACGCACGCACACACACACACACCTGGATGTCATGGGTTTGTTTTATTTCTTTGTGTTACAAATAATAAATCTACAGCTAGGTTTTTTAAATTTGCTAAATTTTGTTTTGTTTTTCAGCTTTGAATGATGTCAACCACACACACACACACACACACACACACACACACACACACACACACACACACACACACACACACACACACACACACACACACACACACACACACACACACACACACACACACACACACACACACACACACACACACACACACGGATGTCATGGGTTTGTTTTATTTCTTTGTGTTACAAATAATAAATCTACAGCTAGGTTTTTTAAATTTGCTAAATTTTGTTTTGTTTTTCAGCTTTGAATGATGTCAACCACACACACACACACACACACACACACACACACACACACACACACACACACACACACACACACACACACACACACACACACACACACACACACACACACACACACACACACACACACACACACACACACACACACACACACACACACACACACACACACACAGAGAGAGAGAACATTGAAAAAATGTCCCGTTGTCTCCTGCATGTCCTGGATCGTTTTTGAAAGAGTGTATCTCTCTGTCCTCCTCTGCGCCGCAACATGAGTTCAGGGTGTCCTCTCCCCCAGTCATGTAACTCTCTCGCTGAGAATGTAAAAGCTCCCTGGTGTACCAAACGTGAGAGAAGAGGAGCGGGGAAGATGGAAAGATAGCATTTGACATTAAAAGTAACACTTAGTGACACTTGAAAAAGACAAGATCTGACGGAGGAAACCGGAGAAAAAACGCAGAAAGGGTGAAAATTGATCGCGGTGCAGAGGCATCGCTCGCACACGTTTCCACTTCTCTTAGACCTCGTTGGGCCCTCGGGGGACAAAAGAGGGATGAAATAATGATACAAAGATGGAGAGAAGGGGAGTGAAAGAGAGAGAGGCGAGGCAAGGGGAAACGTAGCGGACGAAAGATCCACTGAAGATAAGAGAAAAATGAGGAAGAGATAGAGAGACGGGAGAAGAAAAAAGATGGAAAGATGAAGGCAGACTCTGAATCATAAAAGGCAGGGCGACCCAGACCTCGCCCCACTGAATCATGGCATGGGCTGTCTGACACATTATAGCCACGCAGACGCGCACGCACACACACACAGCGGACACATTCAGTCTGATTTTCTAACACTGCTACTTTTCACACACACACAATCAGCGCACACAAACAAGCTCTCATAGACACAACCATCCTTGACATCCTTAACACAATGAGGTAACATGGAATCCCCCACAATATAAACACACACACACCTTGGTGTCAGGTCGCTCTGCCCTTGGTGCTCGGTGACTCTTTGTCAGTTAATGACAAGCAAGGCTTTTATCACCTGGCCGACAAAAGAGTTTCTCTATTGCTCCCTCTCCCTCTCTTTGTCTTACACACACACACACACAGGAAAAAAACGTGTGCTTCGTTCGTCATGGTAACACAAAAATCTGCGAGATGTTGTTAAAGTCTTTAAGTCCCCTCCCATGCACTTATTACAGGAAATTGGTCTAATTATGAGAGATTTGGTTGAGAGTGTGTGTGTGTTCCTATAAATGACAATCGTCACATTGTTCTCGGGGAGAAATAAAAGTGCAGCTGTTTGTCATATTATCACAAACACACCCACACACACTATAGCACAGAACAAACCTGAATCTGTGAACAAACAAGTGAACAGCGGAGGATTATTACAGTATAACTTTTAGAAGCGATGACTGTGACATTCCTCCTTACTGCTGAGTTCATGACTAAGGCAGATTAGTCAGACTTCCATTCCTGCTTATCATATGGATGGGATTAACCTGTGCTATGGATCATACACTCATGGGAACAGCTCAGCACAGAACACACACACGCATATTTTCTTTTCTGTCCACTCCTTTTCTGCCACACGCACACACACTGCGTTGCCATACCGACAGAAGAGCTTGTTAAGTCATCTGCTGCTCTTTAGATCACTAACAATGTTATCATTAGGCCATGGTAACCATGGCGATGCATTCGCCCTGTGAATGTGTGCGTGTTTGCATTAATGAAAAGACAGGCTGGATCGTATCTCTAAAGATAGTAGCTCGTATCACAAGAGCACACACACACACACACACACACACACACACACACACACACACACACACACACACACACACACACACACACACACACACACACACACACACACACACACACACACACACACACACACACACACACACACACACACACACACACACACACACACACACACACACACACACACACACACACACAGGATAACCATAGCCGTGTGAGCACCACACAAGTTTACTGACTTTTCTAGAGCTGCAACAGTTAATCGATTAATCGATTAGTAATCAACTACAAAATGAATCTACAACTATTTTGATAATCAATTAATCGGTTCAAGAAGTTGTTATGAAAAAAGTCAAAATTCTCTGATTTCAGCTTCTGGAATATGAATATTATCTGGTTTCTTTGCTCCTCTATGACTGTAAACTAAATATCTTTAGTATGTGGAAAAAACAAAACATCATCTTGGGGTTTTGGGAAACACAATCGACATTTTTCACCATTTTATGGACCAAACAACTAATCGATTAATCAAGAAAATAATCAACATATTAATCGATAATGAAAATAATCGTTAGTTGCAGCCCCAGACTAAACCCTCCACAGGCTGCTGATTCCTGAGTTTACTCTATGTCAACACGTCCCAGAATTGTTTAAATTATTTTGTCATGCACCAGAGGCAGGTCAACCAATCATTTCCCCTCCTCCTGACCCAGGACGTTAACGAACACTAGGACAACAACACAAGGAATCACTGTGTTTCTCGCCGTAGATGAAACCTACAAACCTGTTTGTGTTATTTTGTCATAGAAGTCACAAGTCTCAGGAATGAAAATGTTCCACGTCATGTCACAAGTTTTGCTTTACGTTTTCACTCTACCGTTACCAAACAGAAAAAAAAACCTGTTTTTATGATCTGTGTTAGAAAAGCTCCAAACACACTCCAACCACATTCTTGAGAGTTTTATGCCTTGTGTTACTTGGAAAAAAAAAGAAGAAAAAAATCACGGGAGAGGTTTATGATAGATAAGAACTTAGATGAAAATGTATTAGACAGTTACAGGTTCAATTTAAAATGGGTTGACAGTGCCTAGAATAGTAAATTTAAATGAAAATGCGTGTGAATTCAGAGATTAGTCGCTTTCTCCGACAAAGCGTTAAAGTGTCAAGAGCCCTGAAAATGTATTCTCAGAGAATATATAAAAATAGCAACAACAAAAAAAAAGCAGAAATTATAAAATAAAATGTTCACTACGTAAAAAGGAAAAATAATAATTAGATATTTTTGGCAAATCTAGTTTCTGCTGGAGTTTCAGTGAAGCGAGCCAGATGCGAGAGTGACACCCTCAACAGGCCTCTGAAGAATTTGGGTTGACACCACCAGGTGCATATCCTGTTTGTGGGGCAATATGTATTTTGCATAGAGTTTCAATTCAAAACATGAGTCAACAAGTCAAACACACAGAGATGCATACAAATCTTTGTGCACACACGCAAACCTGTGCGTGTGTGTGTGTGTGTGTTCTGTCCACACAGATGTAAACAAAGACGACACATGGCCGCTGAAAGGCCCCTGGCAACTCACAAAGGGTCTGGTGATGTGATCGAGGGTGTGGATGTGGTCAGAGGACATAAAAAGTTATAATGCTGCATAACCGGCTAAGTTAACATGGGCTGCACTTAGTTTAAACACAACTCATTACATCGATGACTTTGAAAAGTGTTGATTGTGTTTAAACATTGTGAGGTTGTACGTGGATTGTGCGTTAATCTGGCATTTTAAAAAGCGTATTTGCCTCGATCAAACAGTGACTAGCCTAATTGTGTGCTTACTGATTTTGGGACAAATTAAGACAGTTAATACTTGATGGTGTCTGCTTTCGAGTGCAAATGTTTCTAGAGCCAAGCAGTGAGTTGATTATTTGATTTGAAGAAGAACATTTATAGCCAGCTTATGATTTAAACACAAATTGCTGAATATTCTCTATTTCCGACTTGTGTTTGACTTATGTGGCAAAAGAATGAAAGATATTCAGCTGATTTCGGTCTGTTGTACGGACAAAACGAGCAATGTAAAGTTTCACCTTTAGACCAAACCATGAATTGGTTAATCGAGAAATATTTATTATTTGGAAGTATAACACAGGAAGACGGTGGCTAACACAAGAAATTCAGAAAGTAAAGAAACGAGGGATGTGTGGGGGACATAATGTGGAGGATGTAAACTGAGTAAACGAAAAGTGAACCCCTGTTTACAATAAGGTCAACAGGATCCACGATGTACTCATTGTGTGTGAATGTGCCTGCATACAGCACCGTTTCACAGGAAGCAGTGCATGCTCCTTTATGTCACCCCACTGGGGCTTGCCAAGCACTCGCATGTGTGTGTGTGTGTGTGTGTGTGTGTGTGTGTGTGTATCTATCTGGTGTGTGAGAGAGGGAAAGAGAGGTTTATCTCTGTCTGCTAAAAGGCGTGCGTGTGAGCCCTGCAAGCCACCGAGCTTCCCTGTGCCGCCGATTCGTGTGAGCGTCTGCGTGCCAAGCGTTGTGTGCGTGTGTGTGTTTGTGTGAGTGTACACAGTGGTGTGCGAGTTTATGACCGAGGGAAGGGGGGAAGCTGCCAAGTGCGTCTGTGTCAGTGACCGCACAAGGCAACTGTGGGTCACAGAAGTTCACAGCTTTCTGCCATGAGTGCTGCAGAGTCTGGTTTGGACGGAGCCCCGGCCAATCACAGGGCTGCGTTCGGGAGCAGGGTAATACGGGAAATAGATAACCAATATCAGGGCCCGGGAGATGTGAGTGCCATGCCTCCACAAGGGCACGGTAGCTGATATGAAAGTTGAAATGAAGTGACACATGCAGGGTACACATCAACTAGAAAACAAGGCCAAACACACTGACACTGACACACACACACACACACAAACACAGGTAATAAAGGACTAATACATATTCACAAATGTGCACAAATAAACCTCATTGACTGTGCTAAGAGTCATGAAAGTAACACTCATAGAGATATTGTCGTTTGGCCAGAGTCCATTAGCCACACACACACACACACACACACACACACACACACACACACACACACACACACACACACACACACACACACACACACACACACACACACACACACACACACACACACACACACACACACACACACACACACACACACACACACACACACCAGCTGTAGTGTCCCAAGCTTTCAGTTGGTTACCGGTTGGTGAAACCAAAGTGGGAAGCTCAGGATGAGGTCTACTGTTTCCAACACACACGGAACCAGAAGTGGCTTATCATTCACAGGCAGCCTATCGGTTTACTGCGCCATTGTTGTCATGTCACAAGCACCTATCAATTTACAACACAGTAGCAGTGCTTACAACACGAAAATGTGCCCGTGTCGGCTGCAGTGCACTGCACTTTTCAACTCTACTGATCCAGAAAGATGATTTTGGTCTGAATTCTACAACTGCTTTGTTTTAATGTTATCGCCCAGAATGAACGTGTTGTCGCCCAGAATGAACGTTGGAAACCGATTCCCCTGCACCAGTGCATGAATTGCAGTTTCACTTCCTATTCTGGAACCGATTGAATTGAAAGTGAATTGACCCCCGACCCACAGGCACATGTCCAAAACAAAAATACAGAAGGACGCCCGGTGCTGCTTCCCCCCACTCAGTCAGTGTGTAGAGGGCACAGACAGTATACACAGTAGAATAAAAAGAAAAAAGGAAAGCAAAAACACTACAGTGCGGGTAACTTACTGAAACTTGAGCCTGACTTGCTCATTGTCCGGGTTGCAGTACAGTCTCTCCAGCTGTTCCTGGGAGTCATCCGCCACGCTCTGCCACGTCCGACTGCTGCTCCGGTGGATCTGCCAGTGGTAGGGCAGGACAGTGTGGTGGTGGGCACAGTCGTTGCCGTACGCGCACAGTCCTTGTAGGAAATCCACACAGATGTCCACCGAGTCCGACTGGTGTGTGTGATACTGGAGCTGAGTGAGCAGCTGGAAAACCAGGTCCAGGGAGGCCTCTTCACTTTTGTCCTGAAATAGTACTCCTTTGTCGGGCTGCAGGAGGAGGGGAAGGGGCCCCTGGGCTCCAGTGCAGTCTTTGACTGGAAGGGCTTTAGCCCCAGAGGTTAAGAGGTCATTGCTTCTGATGGCCGCCTGCTGGCGGGGAGGCGGGGCCGCCGCGAGGGGAGCCACATCCCGGCCCGGGGGGGTTATCGTCCCCGTGGTCCCGTCCGCCCCCAGGGCAGGTTTCAGCTGAAAGCAGCGGCTGTCGGGGGTCGGCCCGGGGATCTTGGGTCGCTCCGCTCGTCGCTCCGTCTCCTCCAGCTCCGCAGTAGTATCGGCTATCTCCACGTCGCCGTCCCGGGCCATCAGCACCGGCACGCCGGCCCCGGCCCCGGCCGCGGCGTCGACCGCCGCCGCCGCCGCCGGGTCTTTGAGGCACACCTGGCCGATGCGGCTCTGTTTGACCACGGCCGCCGCGCACAGGTTGCCCGGAGTCCGACCCTGCTGGCTGCGGGGCACGAACACCCCGTCGCCGGACACCAGCGTGTCCGCGCTCAGCAGGGTGGTCAGGATGGGGTCCTCCAGGGCGCGGTGGAGGCACTTGGCGTCCAGCTTCCTCTGCTTCTTCTTGAAATACGGCTTCACCAGGGGGATTTTGTCCGGCAGCCCCACGATCGGCCGCTCCGCGAAGCCTCCGCCGCCGTCCACGTTCAAACTCATGCCCAGGGAGAGGCCGCTCGACGCGCCGTCCGCGGCCTTCTGGAGAATGTGCAAAGTCTTGTCCATGGTGCCTCTGCCCCTCGCCTACAGCCCGGCCGCCCTAGGTGCACGGAGAGGGGAAAGAAAGATGGAGTCATCAAAGCCGGAGCACCTATGATCATAGGACCTAATCTCCGCGGTGAAGTCATCGCGGTGTGCGCATATGCACAGCGATGATTAATAACACCGCGGCTCGGGCGAGATGGTGTGCCATAAACAAAACCGAGAAGACACTCGTGAGTACTGAAACGAAACTCAGGTGGGGGGAAAGAAGAAGAAGAAGAAGAAGAAGAAAAAAAAAAGAAAGAACCAACCTACAGACTTGATCCTTTGATGACCCTGCAGAGGACCGACAGTCATCTGCTGCCGACAGACACACACCACGAGCCGGGAGGAGGACGGGGTTCACGCGGCTCGGTCGTTACAGAGCCGGCGGCAAGTGAGGCGGAAGACAATATTACCTACCCCCCCCCCCCCCCCCCCCCCCTCTGTGTGTGTGTGTGTGTGGGGGGGGGGGGGGGGGGGGGGGGAGTGCGGGGGGGGGACTCGAGCAACCGGAGTCACCAGCCTCGGGTTAAAGAAAGAAAAGAAAAAAAAACGACTACATAATTGGGCTCAGTCATCTTTAATTATTATTTTTTTTTCATCCCGGTGTCATTTGGTGTCTCACCAACGTCATATGCCTGCAATCACAGCTGCGTCTCCCCGAGCGGCGGCGGCGATAAAATCATCAGTGTAACAAACCCTCGCTCTTCCCCCCTCTCTCCTCTCCCTCCCCCCGGGGACTGTGTATTATTTTGATCACGGGAGTCCGATACGCGGCCCCTGCCGTCTACGTGCCGCTTACACACTGCTGCCCGAGCAAGTTTGCACGTAGGCTACAGTCGAGAGAGACACACACTCACACACACACACACACACACACACACACACACACACACACACACAGGCACTGCGGCGGAGCAGCGACGAAATAAGATAAACGGGGGGGGGGGGCAGCTTTTCTTTCACCGCGTCCGCTACGGCAGCCCTCCGCTGCTCGAGGCGCACTTGATTTGCACACCCGGAGCTTTTTTTTTTTTTTTTTTTGCGGAGTTGAGAAGCTTAAAAAACAGAAAGAAAGAAGAGAAGCCCCGGCACTGAAGCACTGCGGTAGGCAGCAGCAGGCAGACAGGGTCGTTTCGTTACAGCGCTAACCCCCCTACCACCCCCCCCCCCCACAACGGATTTATAACAACAACAAAAAAACAACAAAATGACGGACACCGTCCTCCACATTTCTCCCGACACCCAGACGACGAAACACTACCTGCGCAACAAAGTCCGCCCGTCTCCCCCTCGTCTCGACACTCTTCGGTGGGTAAAATCCAGTGCGCACATCGGCGGAGCTCCGAATCCAGTCTGGGTTATAAAGGCCCCGGTAGTATCCGTGTGTGTGGACTACACCATAGTCCGGCTAGCGCTGCTCGTGTCCCGCCGCTGGCCGCGCCGCTCTCGGGCTCTGTCCGCACCTCATGCCGTCCGTCGCTCTCTTTGTATCCGCTCTACCGGAGGGGAAACGCGGAGGGGAGCTGAGACCGACAAAGAGCGGAGCACACAGCTGTGGAGACTGGAACGACAGACTGTGCCTGCTGCCTCCCGGCTCCGCACAGCCAGGCCCCGCCCCGTAACCTGCTCAGGGGCGGCGCTTCGCTTCAAACGGGCGGGCGGGAGGGAGGGAGGGAGTCGTCTGGTGGTGATCGGCGGAAGCTGCATGGGGGCGTGGAGACCCTCGGGGGCCCAAACCCTATGGCCCCAGACCTATGGCCCCAACCCAGGACCCGGAAGTACTCACATCAACTCACATCCTTGATAGCAAACTATCTGAAGAATAAGTACATCAAATTCTGAAATAAAATAGCCTCAAATAATTTTATCTAAGTTAAAAAAAAATCTGCATACCAAAGCTTCTTTTTTTTCTTCTTTTTTTCTTTTTTTTTTTACGTTAAAACCCGTTAGGGTGGCTCCCAGGTCAGGTTCACGTCTGAACGCAGCCTCAGTCTGAGGTAGCTTTCTTATACACTACTTTAATTTTGGAATATGTGTCACATGAGCCCAAAATAAACAAGGTAGAATAAGGTCTTGAAACTAGAGCTGGAGTTGTTTATAGTAAAAGTACCATTCCGACTGGCTCAGTACTGGCGAGTTTGCACCAACCAAAAAAATTGGCAACTCAAAAGTAGTGACCCAGGAGTAATGGCTAAATAAACATCTTAGCAGATATTAATAAGGTTATTTGTTGCAAGCCTTTTATCAAGTCTTTCTTGTAAGAAAGTGGTAATCAGCTTTTTAATGTTGCAGTGGATCAAGATGGAATTGTTTTGATCCGTTTTATGCGCAGTGGAGGCTTCAATAACGATGTATCATATGTATGTATGCTGATTAAATGTAGCCCAAGTGCCTGAGCAAATACATTCCACCACTTAAAATGCGACAATAAATGTTGTACAACAACCTGTCTTATACATTAATCAATTTATTAATTCAAATATTTGTTGTTTGAAGAGGATTATCACTCCTCAACTGGTAGTTAAAGAGGAGAAACTACATCAAGGATGTTTGGATGTTATATTACACTGTATAATTTCACAGGAGACTAAACATGAAACCTGCTGAGACATGATTATAATTCTACCAAAGGCAGATCTAGAGGGGATGAGTCATTTTTCTTATGCTTATCCAATATCTGTTGGCTTCTCAAAGCATCCAGTAAGCCTGACTCTGTCCTGTGCAACTGATCTGTCACATTTCCATAAAGGAGTGTACTGTTTACTGAGTCAGCTTCCCTCGCCTCCCCGTTTTACCAGAAGTACTTTTTAGGAACCTGTTGTGCTGCAGTATCTTCCGGCGTAAGTTTCGTTGTTTGCAGATGAGCCTAAACAGTCGCTTCTCTCTCAGGAGCTCATTCCTCAAAAGGGCAACTCTATCTTTCAGCACAAAAACGCTAATTTACTGTTGTTTAATGTGTCACATAAAAACAGAAAGCATTCAGGGATTTGGGTGTTTAATGCAAGAGGCTTGGTGTGGCAAGATTTATGATTATATGCAATCAGTTTCCAAATAGCATACCGACAGTATGTGACATCAGATGAGAGGCTATAAAGATCATTGTACTGTGACGGTCCAAAGCTGAGCTGTATTATTCCCTTTTAACAGGAATCAGATACTGTTTTTTGGAACTACTTTATAAAAGGACTGTTATCTCTATAGAGGATGGGAGATAACAGACAGATTCAGTCTTTTCCCTATTGTTCTAGAAAGTGAAATAACAGGAGATTAATGTAACCCTCATTTCCCCCTCAGGATTCCCATCAAGTCACTATGGACGAAACACTACATTTAATATGTTATTCATGAGATTCATTTTCTATTAATAACCCCCTCAACAGTGTTTTAAGCATGTGTCTTTTAACATCTGCCACCATTAACCCCTGATCTTTAATGACAAGGGTCAAAAGGGCAAAACTGCTAATGTCCCACGGCTATTTACATGTAAATGTCTTTGCTCCATAACACCCACAAACCACCAATGGATCTCATGTGTTCTTAAATGGTTCACTTTTCCATGTGTAGGCCACAAGCTGTGATTCAAGAGGTTAGAGATTAACATAAATGTGTACCAGCATCTTCCAGACAAACAGCGATTTCCTCAGAGCAGTTCCAGTCAGGGTTAGTAATTGGGAAATTACAGGCTTGCAGCTGAAGACACTGCAGAGCTGACGTATATGAGAGTAATTGCCTGGTTGCATACCGACAGATCTCGAGCATTCTTCCTCAGCTGACATGCATAACGAAGTCCCATTGTTCAAGTTTTGACTTGTCCCAGAGGACGCCCTATAAAAGAGATACCTGCCTGCCAACCCCAGCTCACTCTCACAAAAGTCAATGAGTGAGCTCAACACATGAAACAACAAGTTCTGAGATGATCCTTTAATACATCGGGGAAGGAGTGCTGTTATGATTGACAATAACCTACAGGAATATGGTATTAATACTATAGTCAAATATCTGGAGATCAAAAATAGCATAAGCTACCACAGAGTTTTTCAGCATTTGTACTCCGTGTAGAATTTATTTGGCAAAACTCAGAAACACTTGCAGGATCAGGATCATTGTATGTAGGCTATCCTCAATCATTCTCATACTTGAACTAAAAATGTGCTGAAACTTCATCTGTCCCCGTGGATACATTTCTGTCCACTTGCCTCCATGAAAAGTAGGTCAAAGGTCAGCCTCACGGGATGCATGCGTTCAGGAGCAGGAACATAAACCAGCAGTGTCTTTTGGAACCCATGGATGCCACACTCGCACTGAATAAAATGGACAGTAAGCTAATGCTGTGAGCCAACAACACATGAAAGGGCATTAGGCAGGTCTTTGTGAGGCAGCCAGGGTAAAGGTGCTACGTTTCAACCCCCGCCCTTTGAATCTTATCAGTTCACATGCCTGCACACAACACAATTACTGGAGGCAGATCAGTTAACACTGGTGACAGGCCTTCAGCCTTGACACGCCTGTTTCACAAATAAAACTGTTCCACTGCATGGAAACAAAAAATACATTTTATTGAGGTAATTAGTGTTGGACTGGCAGTGGAACCAGTCGCTGCAGTAAACGAAGATGAAAGTCTCAATGTGTAGTGAAAAGAATCAGAGAGTAGATGCTTACTCTTGCACGTGCGATGTATATAGGCTACTATATATACACACTATATTTACTATGTTTGCCCCACCACATTTTCATAATTTTACTAAAATGTTTTAGAAATCATAAAAGTGTTTTCAACTTTTGCTTCATTGAAGGGCCATGACCTTTACACCAGCCCTGCTTTGTCAGGCCTGTGATTTACTTTGTTTTTAACTACGTGTATGTGTATGTTTCATGCCTGCCTCGCATATCCCAGCATCCTCTTGGCGTGTCGGTAAAAAATGTAGTATTCCTAAATTTGGTGAAAATCCGTTCATGCGTTTTTGAGTTATTTTGTACAAACACACAGACAGCGGTGAAAACAATACCCGTTATGCCTCATATAAATTACAACTGGTACATTTCTGGATTTTACACAACTATGTTGAGTGTGTTGTGCAAGGGTTAGAGGTGGAAAGTAACACATTCTCTCACATTTTGCACAATGTGTGCGTTAAGTTCGTTTTCGCTGCCAATCATTATTTACTTTAACTCAAAAGAAGCACTTGTACGGTAAGTATTTTGACATTGTTTTTTAGTATGTAAAGGGTCTGAGTACTTCTTCCACCACTGGTTGGTTTCAGTGACATGACAGAAAGCAGTGTGACCTGGCACTGTTTGTTTGATATGACTAAAGTTACGGATATGTGTAACTTCCAACGCCCAATGCAGGTGCCTCGTACTGTGAATCAACAGCACAGTCTGTACTAATCCATGAGATTAAAACTGCTTCTGTGTCTTTTTGCACCTCTGAGCTGCACTGGGCCATTTTTTTATACGACTGTTAACTAACTGATAACTGCTTTACCTTGTAAAAGATGACATGATGCAAAACAAGGAGTTAATGGGCTGTATGACAGCCACATGAATACTGGGAACATGTCAATCATGCTGAATGTGCAGTTGTTATATATTTTTATTATCTATTGCCACCCCTCTGCTTTAATCCAGCCAAAGACAGAACGCAACATGTAAAAAAAAAAAAAAAGTGAATTGTACCAACAAGAAGAAAGCCATATTGGGACTGAGATAAAAAAAAACAAAAAACAGTAGGCTTACTTGAGCAGAACATTAAAAATATGACTCATACACTTGGCTCACGCTGGTTGTTTCCCATCCAAACCATGTGTTTTTAGGTCACCAGTACAATGAGAATCCCACAGCTGCTTCGTATTGCACGCAGTGCGAAACATATCAGCATCTAACGGTCAACAAACAGTCAAACAGTCTGAATTGGTGTCTTTAAAGGGCAAACAGTCAGGTATCATCACCAGCTGCAGCTTGCGTGTATCCACCAAACACCTTTCCAACGTTTGTCTTTGCCGGGCAGCTTTAATATGTGAACACACCCAGAGTTATGTGACTAAAATAATTGAAATGTTTGTGTGTTTTCTCTTTGTGCACTGCGTTACAGTTCCACATATGAAAACAAAACAGGAATGTCTGTTAGAGATATGTGAAATGTTGTGTGTAGCATAATCTACTTTTTGGAGAGGAACAGAAAAGGGCACTGAGATGACGTAACCAGGTAACTAAAACAGCTCAATGGGATGTGAATGGCACAAAGTGCTGGAGGGAACACTCTGTGGTGGCGGTGACCCATTTCAAAAGCTCCCTTCCCCACTGGAACATAAATGGCACCAGGAATTCCTCACATCTATTGAGCTTTCCTTCAACATGGCTCGGGATCACTCTGGACACTGTCTCAGTTTTTGCTTTAACCAGACAGACACAATCTTGTTATCCTCTAGCTCTGAGACACAAACCACAGAGACATTATTCTCATTGTGATCTAACCAGTCAGGCTACCTGTACATTTGTGTCTCCCTCTCTCTCTCTCTCTCTCTCTCTCTCTCTCTCTCTCTCTCTCTCTCACAACAGGACTTAACCTGAAATTAATAGCAGAGCTATGAGAAGCATGCTAGTTTAAGCGGACTGAGTGGAATCCTAAAATACTGACTATTTTTAGCGTATATATGTCTATCATTTTGTGCATACATTCCTGCATGTGTTGCGCGCACACGTACCAGTGAATGAGATTACATGCAGATATTAACTTTATTAGACAACGAGGTATGTGCCCTTTTGTACACTTGTGCAGCCGAGTCACATGCAGCAGCATGCGTTGAAGGGGTTCATTTGCTGTCCGGATGTGCGTCTAATACTTGGATGTAGGTTGAGGCTTTGATTGTGAATGATGCAAGTGTGAATTCATGTGTATTGCATGCAGGAGGGAGGGCATGACGATAATTCTGCAGTTTTTTCATTTACAGTAATCAATATGCCCAATCGCTTGCCGTGAATCTTTTCCTGCTGTATTCACACATGGACTCACTCCATTTTCCAGAAATGTTACTCGGGGCTGGCAGGAAAAGTTCCGGAAAATGTCTGAAGCAACATTTGTGGACCTTTTGCGTTCTCTCATACGCCCCTTCGGAAAATTTAAGGAAAATGTCCAGACTTCAGTGCACATCTGAAAGCGGCCAATAGTGTAGCCTAGTCACTGGCGTTGCTAAAAACACTTCCATGTGATTGGTGTTATTTTCACTCGGTGTTGATCATTGACTAGTTTAATCATCTACTTCTGAACCAACATGTCGGTGTTTAAAGCATGATACCTTTGCCTGAGACTTTTCAGGCCTCTAACCATACATTAACCTTTAAAGGAAACCGTTTCAGTGTCATATCAAATCTGTCTAAGCTGGACCCCTAAAGGTGACAATGACCTACCCCCGTGCAGGTTCAAAGCATGGTAGCCTATCAAGGATCTCTGCTGCTATGGCAACATAACAGGAATGCCTGTGTGTGTGTCTGTGTGTGTGTGTGTGTTCTGGTGGTCTCTTTGATGATCAATTCCAAGAGTTTGGCATTAGTGTATGTTTGAGGTTCAAGGAGAGAGGGAAAAAAGGTTGAGAAGAAAGAATGGGAGGCAGGGGGAAAGGGGGGGTGGGCAGAGAAGAGGTTGAGGGTCAGCTAAACAAAAAGCTCTTTGGCCGTGGTTCCCCAGGTCAGGGCTTAGAGGGCAGGAAGTAACGGAACAATATCCGGCACTTGAGGTTAGGCCCTCCCACCCCCAACACAGTTTTGCCTCTGTCACACACACACACACACACACACACACACACACACACACACACACACACACACACACACACAGAGAGATAGAGAGAGAGAGAGAGAGAGAGAGAGAGAGAGAGGTCACCCAGTGTGCCTTGACAATGTATGTTGATCAAAGGAAAGCTCTGGCTCTTGGGGGGGAGGCAGTGTATAGGAGATTAGCCCCAGACGGTGTGTGTGTGTGTGTATGTGTGTGTCCATGTGTGCTGTGGGTCAGCAGGTCTTGGGTCATTTCTCTAAAGCCTGCTGGTCAATGACATTTTAAGCAGTGGGCAGTTTTTATGACTCTGGTCAGACATAAAGGTAAGTCCAAACTCGGCCAAACCTGCGGAGTTGCAGCGCTACCCGCCAGCACGTCTCTTAAGGTGTCGACAAGTGATGTTTACCAAATGCACACACAGTTTTGTGTGGTGCGGTCCGCACCGTTTTTGTGTTGCTATTTAAAATGCCGAAAACCGGCAGATTTTTTTCGCCGCACACACAAAAGAAACAGCTAATGGACGGTAAGGAAATATTCCCTGATTTTTACAAAACGTGTATTGCTTTAAGATCGCTTACTGCCCCTTTAACTCTGGCAGGCAAAGACACTTTAGTGGTTTGTAATGATTGTTTTTATTTACAAGCCTTATTATAGATTGGCATACAAATAATATTTGCAGGTCGCAGGGCTTGACCCTGGCGGTCCGTCCTCACTCGTGTGTGGCTCTTGATACATTACCATGTTTTCAGTCTTCATGTGGAACACTGTATGGTTTGGCTTCGTGCAGATAGGTCAATTTATCTTTACATGACGTGCAAATATGCCCACTGTTCCAGAGCATGTTCTCCACCCTGACAGAAAAGACATGGTTTGGAGAAAACACAGATCTGACTGCCCGTTACCTTTGTTTCTGGCTTTGTTCCTGGGACCCACCGCTTGGTTAATGACAATAACTACGGCAGTGATGAAGCCTCTCTTGTTATCACTTTTCCTTTGCAACCTCTCATCTGCTTGGACTTTAGCTTGACTCTTTGGGCCGAAGTTCTTTGCATTAACGAACATTGGGTCCGAGGCTCTCTCAGCTTTCCTGTTAACAAAGTCCACAAGGTCGTTGAACCTGACTGCGTTTTTCTCTATCTTGAATACCATAGGCCACTCCATTCCACTTTCCCTTCAGCTTATACGGGAGCTTGTCATGGAGATATCCTGCGGGTAACCGCATAGTCGAGCTGTTCCATGTACTCCACCTCAGTCATAGCACTAAGGCATTCTGTGAGATAGAGGCCAAAGGACCTTCTCCGTCGTCCAACTTTATCGTAGGCCAGCTCCGAGCCTTGCTGACATATGCCGCTGCAATCTTCATGGGATTCCCGAAATATTCTTCCAGAAGTTTCCTGGCCTCATAACAGCCTTTCTCGGGGTTCCGTAAGTAAACAGTTCTTTGTCAGGTCCTGGGGTTCTCCCCTAGTAAACCGATGCAAGAAGATGAGCTGGTCCTGGCTACTCTGTTTTCTCCCCTACTCCATGTTTGAATGCCCTAATGAACAGACAATATTCTAGTGGGTCTATAGCCTCTGCTGCCTAGTGAGCATTTGTGAAGGGTTGGTCTCTGGTATCTCTGCTTGTGGCCAATAGTTTGGTGGGTTTCCCTGGAATACGGGACCGTTCTAAGGGGGGCAGAGGTTCTTGTCTCTACTGTGGTGCTCTCTGCCTATCCCCTTTTATTTTCCTTTCTACTTCTGCTTCTTTCTCTTCCAGGATTCCTCTTTGTGTTAGAGTGGATGCCTCGGCCAACCACTTGGTTTTTTCCAACTCCAACTCTGTCCTCTGATGAACAAAGGAAGCCAAAGATGAGGCACAAGAGGAACGCCTGGAGCCTGTCCTGGGAGCTCTGTCCGATTGCTGCACCTCTTTGTCGTATTGCGCAGCTTCTGCAACGCAACTCATTGCCTATCCATACCATAATCTCTTCCGCGAAAAACCTTGAAAGCATCGGCCTTGGGTTCGACCAGGGAGTTTGATCCCTGCTCATTTCTCCTTCAGAAAGTTGTTGATACTTCCTCTTAACACTTATTGTTAACTGTTCTTTAACTCACAGAACTCTTCAAGCGTTACACTTCACTGATCTGGTCTGAATTTACGTTAAGCTGTCATCGTCACCGTCGTCCCTTATTTGCCATGTCAGATTCTCTTTGCCTGTTAGTTGTGCCAGCGTAGCTTTCCTTGAGCCAAATGGCCCGATTTAAATTCCTTCTCATTACCATAGCTGTGACCTTCACCGGCCGCCTGACTTTCAGGAACTTTCAGAACTGTATCTGTATCTTCGTTTCCGTGCTCGGGTTTGTTATTCATTGTGACTTGTAGTGTCCATCCATCCATGTGGAGCTTGGTTTCGATGTTGGGAGTTGAGACTCGTCGGTTTCCTTGGGTGGACTCCTCGCAGTAGGAAAAAGTTTCACGGGACTCCGGTGTAATCTACAGCCAAATATCCCTTGTACACTACGGTAAGAAAACCTTCTGGCTCGGTCGGTTCCTGGAATTCAACTGAACAAACTAGATAACTTCAAAGTCGCTAACAAACATTAAAGCCACTAAGACTTCAAGGCCATGCGGAGAGCTATTTCTCTTAAAGCGACAGTAATATACTTCCCTATTTAAAACAGGAACTTGTACATTACCCTAAAGTTCCGAACAAGATATAAACTGCACTCCTTGTAACTGAAGCATGAACATGTGGAAGTGTAACTTGGCTCCCACAGACGTGTAAGGTAGACGGACTGAAAAAAATCTGCAGTCAAGTCAAGATATAGGCCTATGACTGTACTGTTGTCAACATGTACAGTCATAGCCGTTTGTAGCAGAGCCATAGCTGTTTTAGCTGTATTTGTTGTTGTTTCTCTGTTGTGTTGGTGACACTTGGAAATGCTCAGAAGCTCAGGTTGCTTGTACATATTTCACTCAGGTCAGGGCTGCTTTTGTTGTCATTGTTGTTGTTGGCAGGGGCTACTTGAACAAGTGCTAAGGAGTCTGGGCAGGTTTGACGTCTACTTTGTTTGCTTCATCATCTCAGATTTGAACAAAAGTGACACTCCAGAGAGTACCGCCTTTCACGCTTCACCGGAGTGAGAGCAAGCAGATGCTGGGGAGTGGAAGGTGAGTTGGGGAAGGGAGGAAAAAAAAGAAGTAGTTGGAAGGGAGTGAAGGCAGACAAAGATGAGGGATGACTGTCCAGATCTGTGCTGTCAGAGTAGATTTATCATGAGCACATCTGGATCTGGAAAAGAAGGCAGGGAAATGGGGTAACACAGAGGGAAACACAAGGCCGCCAGCAAGACACTGAGGGGAACTTTTCTAGAAAAAAAGATTGTCTTCGTCACTCACTCACAGAGAAAACAGTGTGCTCTGCAGCAGGGAGATAACAGGGAGGGGGAGAGAGGTGGTGGGGGGTGAAGGTAGAGGAGATGAGGAGAGGCCAAACAGGTGGACATGAGCCAGCATGTCGCTCTGGGCAGAAACTGTGGCTTCGACGAGAAGACATGAGGAGAGGAGGAGGAATTTTAATGACCCAAACTAGCCCAGCAGGTCTGGAGGGGGTTGAATGCCACAGATACCTCCCTCTTAAATCTCCCACTTCACATTGTAGAGAAAGGACCCCTGTCCCCTTGTTCAGTTTAATATCAGCATCTACCCCCACTTTATTTCTGACCCTGCTAGATGGTGCCAAAAGAGATTTTTATACCAGTGATGGTCTTTGTAATTTAAATCCCAATCCTGTTTTTCTTCTTGAATAAAAGTTACTTTATGTTTTCTTTTAAGTTTCTGTTTACGAGAGCCGATCATGTTGGCTTTCATTATCCCTCTCCAGCTGATATCCCAAGTTTAACTTTGGCCTGTGTGCAATGTGCCTGTCACCCGCTGTCAGTGCGCTGGGGATCTGCTATTTTCCTTTCTCTGTCAAGACTCTTGTACTCTTGTTTCGTTCACTCAAGCCTCAGGAATCCACTCCTCTCTCCCTCTCTCTCTTATTCTAATCAGTTTAGGAGCAGATGACTGAATGTCCTACTCTAGTTTTACTGGCAGTGTTGACTACAGGGCTCATGTTTGCATGTGACTCGTGAGTGTGTGTGTGTGTGTGTGTGTGTGTGTGTGTGTATTTTTGGTTTTCATTCTCTGTCCCCGTTTCAGTCCCGAGGTTTGGTTATAGCACGTTATAATTTATGAGTAATTTAATACAACGCTTAAAAAAAAACTGTTGATAGAAACATCATTATTATTATTTGTGTTTTTTAAAGTGAATTGATATCATATTACACTACCTCATATATATTATCCTCTTTATTTGACTATAAAAATTGTCCCATGTCTCTCCTGATTTCATTTCATCTTCTTTTCCAAGCATCTGTTTCCCACATTATTACGCTCAGGTTATAGGAATACAATAAACCTGAGAAGATATCCTGTCTGAATGATCAATGGCTTTGAATTAGATTTTTTTCAAGTCAAGCTTATTCTGTTGTTGCACTAAGTCCAAGCGGATAACAGCCTCAACTGGTTTGATAAAAGGTTATATGAATATCTGATAGCCTGTCACGCCAGTTGACCGAGGAGTCACCTCAACCAAGTGTTGCCATCATTGCCATGGTGACCAGCCAGCACCTCCCCTGGCGTGCATGGCTTTAACCACAGAAACGTGAGGTTGGAGGAAACAGACAGAAAAGAGGACGTGGAAGATCTCTTTCTGTTCAGGAAGTGGCAAAGGTTGCTTTGCTTGCATCTCTATAAATGTTATCAATGTTGAACAGCTGTTCAACTGTGTAATTAGTACATGGTTGTAATCTCATTATATAGAATGAACTACAAATAAACTACATTCATACTGTAGTTTATCCAGTTTGGAAAAAGGAGCTTGGACAACATTAAACGTACCTGTCAAATTTTCTACTTCTTGCTCATGATTTTCCTTATAATCTTGATATTTATCAGTCCATGTGTTCATCCCTTCCTCTCACCAAAACTTTGCTCCAGATTGCTCCACTTGCCAGATTGCCATGAAATACAGTGTCTTTCATCCCCAAAGACTGATCTCTAAAGATTTTGCTGACCCGCTGACCTTACATCTGTTTTGATCAACACTGTAACATCACATTTACGGTGAATATTCGTGGTCTCCAGTGGATAAACACGTTATCTTTTGATGACCCCCCCTGACCTCTCGTCAAGATCCAGCATTAAGTTATAACTTGGACTCCTTACGTTAATTTCTCTCTCTCTGAAAGTGTAAACTTCTCACACGAGATACATGTATCTAACAGTTTACTGGGCAGATTACATGATTTGCTCTTATCTCATCATCAAAGTAAATATTATATATATATTGTTTGTTTCATTTATAACTTTCAGATAATTTAAAGGATCCATTAGTGGGAGTTAAGGCTTTAATTTGATCCTCAAACCAGGATATTACAGCAGCATTGGTGTATTGTATTGCAATAAAATTTAATTTCTTCCTTCTTTGACATTTGCACACAACATCCCATCCTCACTCCCATTTACCGAAGACGTCTCAAAAACTAGTATTTGTCCACATCATTCTGTTTTTCAACCTCTCTCTGTCTGTTATCGTCTCCTCTCGTACTGATCTGCGATAGTCCTTTCTTCTACTTATCCTGTCATATTGTGTTTCTTTTTCCTCCTCCCTCACTGACCATCCATCACTCCAAATGATAAGTACACAAAGACATCAGACGAATGGAGAGAGAAAAAAAACAATGTGAAAGAGAAACGGAGAGCCGTTGGCTGGGATAAAGATTTCTGCGATATTGACTGAAGGAGTGGTGGCGGAGGAGGATGATAGAAAGAATGACACTCCACCATTTCCTGACTGGAAAAACAGTTTGGCAGAATGGTTGCAAGTGAACACGCGCACACACACACACACACACACACACATGCAGAGATACGGCAATGTTGACAGGAAAACAGCCTGTTGCCAGGACGGATTATTCATTTATTGCTTCCCCTCAGTCACTGTTCAGCCACCGTGGTGTCCCGACACACACACACAGACACGAGCATTGTTGCACACATACACAGATCGACACGGAGGTGGAGGTGAAAGGTTTGTGCTCATGTGTACATGTGGGTGTACAAGGGGGGTTTGTGGATGCTCAGTACACCTGTGTCCGCTTGTGTGTTTGCGTGTGGGTTGTAATGACAACTGACTCACACGGAGGGTGAACTTTATCCCCTGTACATTCTCCACAGGAAGCGCGTGCACAGCAGTTGCCTTTGTGTTGCGACAGGGCTTGAAATGGAGTCAATCACCTCATTTCCTGGCAAAAGGACAGAGTGGTATGAGAGAGGAGAGGAGAGGAGGGGGAGAAAATAAATCAGCTTTTTAATCACACAAACTCCAGGAAGTGTAGGCAGCAGGGCCGTGCAGTGAACAACAAGTTGTCCTCCATCCACGGGTCATGAAATGACCTTCTAAGGATAAACACACTCCCTGCTGAAGTGTCCTTGAGCCAGAGTCTGAATGCTCACCAGCGCTCAAGAGGTGTTATCCTGCGGCCGGCTCTGATTTGACCGCCACTTAAAGAAGAAGCACAACAACAGGACAGTTTCTCTGCAGGGACCCACCGGCCATCGCGCTGATTTTATTAATAATATCACTCAATTAATTCAATGGTAAATTCAAAGACTTTAGCTCCACCTCCTGGCCTGTTGCTTTCATACACTGGCTACATGGGAGAGACACGCCGCTCTGCTGTCTGTAGTCTAAACATGTGGGCATGAGGCCGTTCATTCTTCCCCCAACAAATTATACACAGAACTAATATGGACCGGTCGGATTGTTTCTTGCTGTTAGAATAATATACAGTGGAAGTGGCCACATCCGCCATTCACCCTTTAACACACCTATACTGTACAGATACAGTGATTAAAGGAAGTTAGTTAGTTTGACATTTCAAATTTGCTTGTATACTTTATTGCCGTCAGATAAGAAGATCTGTGCCTCTCTCATATCCATAAAAATATGAATGGCCACGGTTAGTGCAGTTGGCCGGTGCCGGTGTTATCAGAGGGAGGTCGGCTGGTTTCAGGAGGAGGACACACGAAGGCATTGCACCTGAAAAAAATTGTCCCACGGTTAAATCACAAATTGCTGCAGAAACAAACAAGATATTACGTGTTAATTTGTCAAATTTTCTTGTATTCTGGGACAGGCTATAGCTGTTTCCTCTTCCTCCTCTAACTGTCCAGAAGAAAACAACATTTTACAACTCTTCCCCCGAAAGGGAGTAAAATGAAAAACAAGATAATAGAAACCAGAGAAGGTAGCATATGGAGGGCGCACAGAGAAGGTAAGAGCTGTCGAGCAGATAGAGGGGAGTGAATGTGCAGAAGGAAACTGAAATACAGACGGATGTGGGAGTCGATGCAGCAGTAGGGAGGAGGTGGTAATATGGAAAATGTGGTGCTCGCTACCGGCTTTGTGCAACGGTTAAGTCATAGAGATTGTATGATTCACTCGAGGACTGCTGACCCATCTGGAGCACAGCTGCAGTGTGCGTGTGTGTGTGTGTGTGTGTGTGTGTGTGTGTGTCTCTGTGCTGCCTACGTGTTGGAAATAAAACCACCATGTGTAAAACATTTTTAGCTTCAACAAAAGAGTTTATCTCACCCCACCCTCCCACACACGTCCTCTATAGAGACACAACATGACACTCATATATATATTAGTTCGTTGGCCCTCACCGCCTCACAGCCCCCCCCCCCCCAGCTGTCACCCTCAGAATTTCCAGGAACATCCCGGCTCGTCAGGAACAGTCAGGAGGGTGCCAGGAAACCCATCCTGATCGATTTATTAGAAGTACTTCACATGAACTATAAAGGACAGATTACTCTCTTTTTTCTGTCTTTATTGCCCTGTTTTCTTCGCACACACTTGATCACTCACACCTTTTCCCAGACGTTTCTTTAAATACCTACATCGTGCATCAATGGATTTTCCACTCAAAATAGCTGTTTTGTCATCTTTTTTGAGTGTACAAATAATTCTACTTTGACTGTATGTAAAGATATCGTTATAGAATATACTAATATAGTATACTATATTACACAATCTTTAATAGAGTCTTACATTGGCTCATAGACGACAGTAATTATGGATTTCAGATAGAAGTAGACAAAACCAGTCAAAAAAAAATGAAGCTGCATATTCAAGGGGAAAAAATCAGCATCCCCACCAGATGGAAATATAGATATCATTGTTCTTGTATTACACAGAGCTAGTATTACAGTATTATTGAGACTGTTATTTCACTCAAACACATCTTTGCTTTGACGTTAATATGGGCAATTAAGAAAGATGTTAGTGATTTGTTTCATTGTCTGAATTCTCAAACGGCAGCTAATCTCAGCAAAACACTGAATATGCCAACTGCGCAGTGCATCAGCAAGTGGAATAATCCAAAACTAGACATGTCCGTCGTGTCTAGTTACCATTGCCAAGCTGTGATTGGGAACTTGCTGTTTTGGGTAGAGGTTTAGTAAATGGACAAAACATGTAAATATGAATTTTCTTATAAAAACAACAGCAAGGTGCTTTGTTTGTTTTTATACTTTCACCTATGCTCACTCTGGAGCATGCTGTTCTCATACAACATTGCCTGAACCTATATCCACACACACTCACACACACACACACACACACACACACACACACACACAGTCATGATGAAACACGCCATTGTTATCCTCCTAATGCTCCCCAGTGCATGTCAACGAGGCTGTCTGCTTTTCTGGTGTCAGATCCGTCTATCCTTCACGCCAGCGGCTTCATGACCTACTGCCTAGCGTGCCTCTGTCTGCATGCATGCATGTGTGTGTGTGTGTGAGTGTGTGTGAGTGTGTGTGTCTGGGGGCTCCCGGACTGCCAGCTGTACTATCAACATGAAGGGAGAGCCTTGCCTCGCAGGAGAGAAAAGACATAGAGGAACCGTGACCCATCTCTTTCCACGCTAACGCTTCCATGTTAACATGAGCTGTGCATACATGTCAGTGTATGTGTGAGGACGAGGGACTAAGAGAGAATAGAGAGTGTGTGTGTGTGTGTGTGTGTGTGTGTGTGTGTGTGTGTGTGTGTGTGTGACAGAGGGACAGAGGGGCAGACAGGAGTCATTACAGCAGGGGGAGGGCAGAGGTGACTTGGAGGGCTTTCACATTTCATTAGGACAGCGATTCACACACAAGAAAAACACACACACCCGAGCACTCACACACTTCCAGCACGCCTCGTCCACTCCTCATTTAGCCTCCGATTCACTAACACGTTTATTCCACTCCTCCGGTGCACACACTCACATGCAAACACGCACAGCACTCCTCTCACAAGACCTCTGCCCTCAACCAGCAACACACACACACACACACACACACACACACACACACACACACACACACATTTACACTTTCTCATGCAAATATGTCAACCTCTCGCAGGGAATTGGACATTAAGTCTGATTCACACATGCACCTTGAACATATAATCAGAGTGGCACGCACACCAGCAACACCAGCAAACAAAGTAGGCTACTCCCATATTCACAGTCTTTCATGCTGACACGCAGAATATCATGCAAATAGGTTCGGGCTTCTTTTTTTTTATTCGTTCCCTTGGCACACAATGCCTCAATGACACATACACACACACACACACACACACACACACACACACACACACACACACACACACACACACACACACACACGCACACTGGCCAAAGGTGCAGTTAAACATGCAAGGTTCACAAACACTCTTGCAAACAGCATCTGCAAGTTGAATGTTTGAGGACCAGAATGTCCTGTGGTGTGATGTAGTGTCTGTGATCCAGTATATTGACAAGAGATGTAGACAGACTGACGGACAAACTGTCAAATGCAGAACTGTGAAACAGTTGGGACGCAACGGTGGGAAAAAAGGAATCAAGTGATAAAATAATGACTCCCTTTGTCTCGTTCTTTCACTGTTACAATTTGAATTATTTAGTCTTTAATAGATAATGGAGGGATTGTATCTGGCGACAGGATGTTTTGCGATAGCACAGGTGCAGTTTTTTTCACATCATGGATATCACATTATATATAAGTTTTAAATTTATGATAGAAACTCCTCCTTATAGTAGCTGGCCCCTTCAAATCTTACAATTCAAGCATCACAAATCCCCACATTTCTTTTGGTGGTATTACGGAGACACACGTTTAAACTGTTTTGTGAAAAAGGAAAAACCTAAGTCTCATTTATTCAAAAATCTATCAGCCATTATCTATCAATCCATCAGCATTTACAGCAACTTTTATTGGACAAACCTGTTTCGTCAAGAGACGATTAGCAGGAAGCAAAAGTCTGTGTACATGCTGTTTGAATTGTGGCACGTGTGGTTTCTCATCCTTCACCTACATCACCATGAATCAGCACTGCTCAGGAAGGATGACATGCATTTTTTTTTTTGGTCTGTTGTTGCAGCGCCCTCTTGCACAACATAAATGTCAGACTACTTCCTGTGTCGCTGCTGAACACCAACAGTGAACTGTAGAATTGTCCAATATAAAAATAACAGGATGTACTGTATATTGAAAAAGTACAAGGCAAAAGTTACTTTAAACGCGTTTAGAGACAGGGAACAAAACAAACGATTAAAATGAAAAAGAATCTAAATTCGCTGATATCTGTAGTAGAACCAGACACAGAGTCTGCGGCCGCAGCTCTGATCCTGCTGCACGGAGCGTTACACACATCGGAGCACATCACACCAACACTCCGGGGATGTTCTCACAAGAAGGTGTTTGGGTAGGCACATGTGTGTGGTGTCAATTTCTCATATAATCATGTATTAACATACACACCGTTTCTATTGTGTTTCTGGTATGTGGGAGAGACTGTTTACGAGAAGTAGTAATTAGCTGAGCCTGGCGTAGAAAATTCAGATAAGGGAAGTCTGATTTACAAGGAGTTGATGAACCGCTGGTCTTTTAGGGGTAGAAAGACATTTGGGCCAGGAAAGAAGGATTTAGGAAGATGAACGGGGCCAACACTCCTGTTGACCCCGGCCGCCTTGGCCTGGCTATTCAACATGTCTCTTCTGTACGATCTGGGTCGGACCTCTGAACCAGCCGAACACACTCTGCTGTACTCTTGACTTTGTTTCGATTGAATATAACTTGTAGACAAACTTGTTATATTTGAATGATTTATCTGTTCATTTCTTGAGGAAATCAAGATTTCCACCACAATATGCAGGGGGGGTGTGTGTGTTTGTGTGTGTGTGTGTGGCTGCACAGCTGTGTGCACACACACACACACACACACAATCAAACAATCCCACCGCATCCACTCCTCAGTAAACACTTAATTCACTCAAATGTTTATGAGTTTACTCTTTTGGAGGTACGCCCAGCGTGTACTTACCGCTGGATCTTACTGGTCCTTTCACCATGCATCATGTCACTTCGGCGAACCTCCCCTATTTGCTCCAGAATAGAACCCAGCTAACTGCCCCCTTTTTTCAGGTCTGCTCTGGTGCAGCATCCAGTGACACAATATCATCTTCGAACGTCAGAGATGTGCCACAGTAATGTCACTTAGCCGGACACGTTGCAGATCGTTCTGGCATCTTCACATCTCGCCCAGGAACATCATAAACAGCTCATCTGTCACCCAGCTCGAGAGCACTTGACTGGACGCCAAGAATGCAATCTCCGCTCTCGTATCAAGTGTATAGAGACATGCTAAGCTCTTCACACCCAACTCTCTCAGGATATCTTAGTCTCTCACAAATCTATCAGACACGCTGACACAATGAGCTGAGCTCACACTCTTCACGTATCGTCACTGACATTGTGAAAAGTTAGCCGGCGCTTAAATGGCCAGGAAGGAATCCGCGTCGTCAATTGTGAATATGAGGCTCTCAGCACTGGATCGGATTACGAGCGCGCCGTAACCAGCAGGCCCCCGGAGTTCTCATTTGACCAGACACCGGGGCAGACTGAGGTCACCTCCATGTCAGGCGCTCCAACATACTTTGGCCGTGGCTCCTCACAGCTGCTTCCACAACAGAGATTCGACTGCCAGACTCTCTCGTCAACCTCCTCTGGCACAAATGAGAAGTTTCTCAGGGGTGACGGTTGAAATGCAGTGTTTCCAAACTGAGCATTCCCAGCGCCTCCTTCCAGCGGGTTTGTGCTTATGAGGTCTGTAACCCTTCCTGTCATTCGATACGACTCACCACCAGTTGCCCTCACGACTGTTTGTTATTCAAGGCCAGCACAGATGTCTCCATTCGAGGTCCCAAGTGCAAACAGAACAGACGGATTTTCTGGTCACTGTCCCAAATGTCCAAACTTGTTTCTCTTCACTGCATTTCAGCCATTAGTCGGCTGGAGGCTGTGTGAGGCGTCTCATCACTGTTAAAGTCTACCTCAAATGTGACCTGGTGTAACTCCAGGAGCGATTGGACACTAGAACAAAGCTCTAGCAGTTGATAGTTCTGCGTTAATAAGGGATCAGATGACTTTGTATAATGTGACAAAGCTCACTTGTAGAGACAAAACCACAGAGAAGCATCACCAGACTCTGGAGTTTCTCCTCAGATCTAAAGAGGCTTTTAGCAAATTTCACCTCATTGTTTGGTCTTATGGTTAACAACTTTAACGGTTTCTTCTTGTTAAAAAAAAACCAAAACGCTGGCGCTGGTCAGAATCCTAAATTTGAGGCTTCAAAACAGCGATTCACAAACAAATCGGTGATGTCAAAGTGAATCGAATTTATTTCAGCCGGGAGAAGCAATCTTCTTCAACAAAAGGCCTAGGCCTAAACATGTCAGCTATCTTTACGTTACATTTATAACACACCGACACACACACAGATACAGCTGATATCGGTCTGCTGATGTAACTCAGTCAGTAAGAAAGAATTTTCCAAAGTGTCCGTGTATTCTTTTGGGGCTGTTTAACTGAAAATGTCTAATGTTTGCTGCGAGCCTGAACCTACAGAGTTCCTGTAAACATCTCCAAAGCAAGAATGTGTGTGCACAAATGTACGTCTGTGTGTATTTGTGTGTGTGTGTGTGTGTGTGTGTGTGTGTGTGTGTGTGTGCGTGAGAGAGAGAGGTTGGGTGCAGATTCCTAATTTTCTGTTTGTGCTATGCCCAACACTCCCATGCATCTTTGTTTATAGCTCTCCTCTGCTCTTTTCACACAGAATTGATGAGAAAGACACACACATTAAACCCACTGCTTTTGACAGGCACAAGGACACACACACACACACATACACACACACACACACACACGCTGTGCTCCAGAGCCCACCGCGGTGACCTTTCAGATGCAGATGGAACAGCAGCTTCCCTCCGCTGCCAAAATGTCAACATCTTCTGCTCTCTCTCTGCTTCTAAGACGAGCCAAGTTGGCAGCAGGTCGGCCTTCATGTCTCTGCACATTGACTAAACACACTCAGAAAGACACGCGCGCACACGCACACACACACGCAATCTCCTGTGCACAGTGTTCTCATCATTAGATTTGCTGAAGGATTTAAATCCATGCGTAACGCACTCCGCAATAGATGACCCGGCCGTGGCGCACTCATGTCCGTATCCACACGTTAAAACAGAGTACTACAATCTTATCTGTTTGTTTCTGTGAGAGCACACTGTGAAATCTGCTGTTTACTGGAGTGAAGGAACCACGTGAGGGCTTGTTTTGGGACGGAGCTCTGCCTGAGCGGTCACCATAACTCCGCCTGGGGAAGCTGAGCCCGTGTCATCCTAATCAGAACAGTTATGAATCTCAACACCAGGGTCTCGCCGACCCGATAAATAGTGTCTGTGTGACCACAGCTACACCTCCGCAACCAACAAGATGACTTTCGCCTCATCGCCTTCATCATCAGCTAACGAATCGGACACGCGCAATGCAAAAGAAGAAGAAGAAAAAAAATGCTACCGGCTCATAAATCTTTTTCTTGACATATATGAATCAATCTGCCCTCCAGTTTTCCAGCAGAGTTTCACTTTCAGGGAAATAGGCTTTGATAGGTAGCACTGCGTGGTGGCATGCACACAATTTACTGCTGTAGCTCCCATGAATCTTGATTGAGTGAAGGGAATGGAGAAAAATAGATCAAAGTTTAGCTTTGGTCTCTGGGGTCTCCCCATCTTCTCTCTCTCTCCCTCTCTCTCACACACACACACACACACACACACACACACACACACTCAGAGTCATATGCTTGCATGCAGGTTCACTTGCAAGCACACAGCCCCGAGGGCGAGGAAACTATTTATGGCGAAAGTGGGCAGAAAGTGTAAACACATGTCTGGCATCCTTTGAAAAGACAAATATTTCATTGGTTCTCTCCCCTTCATCTCTCTGAGCGATCCCCACCCTTCACCTCAACCCTCCACCTCTACCATATCACGTTCTCCTCCGTGCCTTTGAGCCGGAGGGGGAACATAAATCACAGGACATGAAGAGGGGATAGGAGTGGAGAAGCGCACGCAACCATTTCCAGCGAGTGTCTGTTGTGAGGGAGAGACGTTGTGGGCCTGGGCGGAGGGGCTGGGCGCATTTTGCGTGAGTGGGAGGTCGAACACAATCCCCTCTGAAATGAAAAGCAAGATATGACAGAGGAGATGTCACCGGACCCTGAAAGAGTTGCGCGGCGCCTGCAGGGCTGTCACACAGGTGCTTCTGTCAGTCCACCCTCCTCTCCTCCTCTGATCCGTTCACTTCACTGCCTCTTCTGTCTGCGTTCACGCCTCATCCTGACACCAGGGCATTGTTGTCCTGTGTGATACCATCACAGTGCAATCTGAGGCCTGAGAGGCGAAAGTAAGCGATACACCGCTGCGCCATTCATTCAACCGTCCCTGACGTTGTCCTGCTCACTGACACTATAACTTCGCATGACATAACCCGGGGGCTTCCCACTGGCTGTAGCACAGTTATGGACTTGGTGTGTAAAAACAGCATGTAGCATGAACACAGTATATGTCTACGTATAACACACCTGCAAAACTGGGAACATCCCCAATTCTTCCTATTTTTCCTCTGTTCTGTGTTAGTTGCTCCCCATTCTTTGGATTTGACATCATTCAATTCAACCAAGGATGGGAAAGCTCTCTTTCTGTAACTAGTTCGCTGGCCAAGCTACAGCAACAAGTTCACACCGTCTATTCAATACCCGTATCATCGACTAAGGTAGACCCCTCTTTTGTGGAGCGGTGTTCTCCAACAGAGGAGGTTAAATAGAAATAAATGGTGCAGCACAGTTAACAATAGCTCCCTCAGTTTTGGATCCATCTGCTCCCTGAAACTTTTATATTATATTATATCATATTATATTATATTGATAGCAATTTGACCTTCATTCCCCTGCAAATCCCTTGGTTGCTGCTATTGAAATTTTGACGTTTAAACACTGGTGTGACTTTTACCAGTTGAATTTTAGCTGTGGATTTCTAGATCATAATGTGCTTAAGTGTACATTATGATCTCGTGTGATCCAGCTCCATGTATTTTATTTCTGTTTATTACTAATCTGCAAAGCACATTGGATCAGATCCGCTGTGTTTTATGTGCTATAAAAAATGTCTTGGCAAGACTGAAATGTACTATAAACATTTATTTTATGAAATACTGAGGATACTGAGGAACTTATTAACCGAGCCCATATTATGACAGTTCACTGCTCCAACATTTACTCCTATTCAGCTGTAGTTAGTAAAACAGGGAAGTGGATGAAATTGCGAAAACCAAAGGAAAACTATTAACTCCCTCTCTGCAGCACATATGCCACATGCCAGTGATGAACGTTTAATACATGTTCTTCCTCTTTTAAGCATCAGACGACAGATGATGTCGTGTGACCACCAGTCTACTCAGTCATACTTCTTCATACCATTTGTTAGTTACTTTAGGGGACTTCCACAGTATTCCAACTGTGGAACATTACTTCTTTCAATGACCCCCTTTGGTTTAAGATATACCTTTTAATTCCAATAAGTGTGAACTCAAATCTAAATCAAAATCCCGCATTTTGTGGTTTGTGGCAATTGTGGTTGTTTATTAGAAATCATCAATCTTCTGAAGTTACAAATAAAAATAGATTAATGGTGTTCACACACGCAAGCACGCAAGCACGCAAGAACGCACACACAAACACACAAACACACAAACACACAGGCGCGCAGGGCTCCAAGAGCTTACCTTTAGGCCCGTGAGTAACAAGGCCTCACAAAGAATTTGTCACGACGGCAGGCGATCTGTCACAAATGCTGCTTCGGGTACGATCGGAAAGAGGTGAAAAATACCAGCACTGCCAGGCAAACTCACTGTCAGCAGTCCAGGGTGTGTGTGTGTGTGTGTGTGTGTGTGTGTGTTATTCACTTCAGTTCCCTGTTGCCTGAGGCTGGTCAGTATGTGTGTCTTTGCCCCTGTGGTCATGTCTGTGGTGACACCAAAGCATTACACATGAGAGAGAGGGAGAAAGAGAGAGAGAGAGAGAGAGAGAGAGAGAGAGAGAGCCCTGGCATTGAATTGCACTTGGCCGGCCTTTTGGCATCACCTCCTTCCTCCCACTTCGTACTCTTCGCCGCCTTCCTGCACCCCTGAAGTGCACAGTTAATCCCTAAGCTCTATCCCCATTTAAAAACAGGAACATCACGCAAACCTGCCGGTCCGCATTGCATTCACACACACACACACACACACACACACAAACCCGTGCAGTCACTCAGTCACACGCACGCACCGCTTGCTCCTGCAAACACAGAGAAACTCAAACGTATTAGTGTGGATGTGGCCTTAGAAAGCGAACAGCTCAGCAGGGAGTTAAGCATTGTGCTGGCGGCAGCAGAAGCAGGTCAAGTATCTGTCTGGTTTTCGCATCTCTCCGGTGGCAGGCAGGTTGTGGGCTTGACGGATGGGATAAGGAAGAGAGGGGACTTTTGCAGGTGCTCATCCTCCACCAACAGGTTATGTATCTGTATCTGCAAGGTCACACTTGTGTGTCATGCACACCATGGACTGTGGCATGTCTGCAAGACGAAGATGTGCTTGTGCAGAGGAAGAATTTGAACATGTGTTCAAAACTACAGCAGGCAGAGGCATGTGGCTGTATATAGGAAGACATCTTACTCACCTGTTCATGAGAATAAGGACTGAAAGCTCATTTTCTCTGGAAATAACTCAAATCCCGCTGAAGGAACGATCTCTCTAAAAAGTGAATGTGCTCTTTGAGAGACACGTTTTTGTTTTTCCTCGAGCACTGTAAGCAATATAAGGCCACGATTTCCCTCTCCTTGATAGTTTGTAATCCTGCTGGTGATGTAAAAACTGCAGATCTACTGTTGCACTCACTCACTGCCAGACAATCCCTGAGGGAATGTGCACCAGCAGAATACATGCACCGACATGTAGACGTCGACCTCTAGTGGGCAAAATGTGACCCCTGCAGGAGGTTGATCTCTGCACCTAGTTGCAGTAGCTCTATAGAGGAACTTATCTTGATGAATTATCTTATTCATCAAATCATCAGATTCTCTTTCATGTGACAGTATTTGGTTCTCAGAGTTCGGCTTCATTACCCATAGTCAAATTTCCAAAAGATTACTGGTAAGAAAACAGCCTTTAATGAAGCGCCTCCAGAGAGGAAGGTGAAGATGAAATGGATGACAGTTTGGCGCCGGCGGCTGTGCAACCGTGGACGGAATTTATTTTGTCAAAGTAATTTATACTGGAGCGTGGCATGTTCAAATAAATGTAGTGATGTGACTGTACAATGTGGCGTGGTGGGGCAGTGAGCATGATTCATGAAGAAGCAAGGATTCTGCAGAAAAGAGGAACCAAACATTTGGTGTTTCATATCCTTATCATAAAATTGTAAAAAAAAAAACAAAAAAAAAAAAAAAAAGCTTAGTGGTCCAAATCAAATTTAAGTTTCTCCATAGAATTTTGGGGGGATTTCTAGAAGTTTTTGTTGTTGTTTGGTTGTACATGTGTTTGTTTGGTTAGGAAGCATTTGCATTTCCCCTTAATTTCTGTGATATCTTGCTATAACTAATAAAATGGCCTATAATCTTTCTGGGACAAAGAGAGATGCTGTCACGAATATTTTGCATTCCTCTTTCCCGTTTTGTGCGTAGTCACACTTGTTTCATTTCCCTTTTTATTTTTGTGGTAGTTCTACATATTGTTTTTACCTCTTTTTGGTGGTTTTGCTGTGCTTTATCTTCGTGGTCATTCAGTGACTATTTTTCGAAAATCATTTTGTGTCTTTTGTGACTTTCAAGCAAGACTTATTTACTGTTTTTCCACTGAACCCTTTGACCCATTTAGTAATCCATTGTTTCATAAATGTCAAGTATACATATGCTTGTATACTTTGAGATTGTTTTAGCAATGAAAAGTGCTCTATAAATTAAATGTATTATTATTATTATTATTATTATTATTATTAATATTATTATTATATGTTTTGAGTAAGCAGATGGTATACACCTTTCCTTTACACATTATTCCATAAGGACAGAGCCTAAGTTTGAAAGACACTTGTAGAAATAGAAGATGTAAAACTCGCAAAGATTGCAAATCGAACCAAGAGGAAAGTGAGGTATAAAAAAAAAGATGTTTAGTTGTGAACTGACACGTGAAATGAAATTGTGCAGGCGGTGTTACAGCTGCAGTGTCCCTATCTCCCTGCAGGGGGCAGCATCAAACAGAAACGTCCATTTTTACCGCGTAACCAGAGAAGAAGAAGAGAGCCGTCGTATTTCCGGGTTTATGCTGACGCGTCCCTCTTCTGCCACTACACCGACGTGTCAGGTCTTCTTGCCTAGAGAGCTGAGCAGCAGACAGACCGGCAGTCCCCGACGCAGACATGGCTCCCAAAGGCAGCAGCAAGCAGCAGTCGGAGGAAGACCTTCTCCTCCAGGACTTCAGCAGAAACCTCTCGGCCAAGTCCACCGCGCTGTTTTACGGAAACGCGCTCATCGTCTCTGCCATCCCCATCTGTGAGTACCGGCTGCTGCTAGCTAGCTTAGCTCAGCTCAGCTAACAGTGATTCAGTGGAGCAGGGGAAACTGGGAAAACTGATCGATTAATGAAATGATCACAGACGCTATAGTGCGTTTTCTAACACCACGTAGTGTTTCAGAGAGTTAAGAGATCATAATAAATCTGTGCCGCAAAGCAGAAAGCTTGTGCATGCTAACATAGCTTATGTCTGCGCAGGGTAAAGTTACACTCCTTTAACAAAAACGACCTTTTGAAAAGTATGAGAGAATGGATGCTCAGTTGAGTATGTTTTGATCTTGGTTACTGGATGAAGATACATTTGACACCCTGCACAGTCACCAACTTGCCTTCGCGTCATTGTCATTTTACAAACCGTGTGGTTGGACTTTCTGTCTGTCCCAGGGCTCTTTTGGAGGATTTGGCACATGGACCTCGTCCAGTCTGCAGTGTTGTATGGAGTCATGACTCTGGTCAGCACCTACCTGGTGGCCTTCGCCTACAAGAACGTCAAGTTTGTTCTCAAGCACAAGTAAGTCGGAAAAGACACTTGGCATGTGTCGACTAGGATGAATAGTCTCACACACAGGATACTGCATTTATTGTATTCCCAAGCACTTATAGATGATTGGTTTTGTAGTCACTGGACGATACTATGAAATATTGACGTCAGTACATTTCAAACTGTTGGATGAATAAAGTACCTTGTAACAACAACTCTGAGATTTTACAACTTTGCTTCCAAGTACGAGTAAAAAATAACCCTCTCACTGACTCCCATTTTCTGTCGGTCCTCCAGAGTTGCCCAGAAGCGTGAGGATGCCGTTTCCAAGGAGGTAACCAGGAAGTTGTCCGAGGCAGACAACCGCAAGATGTCCCGCAAGGAGAAAGACGAGAGGTGATGCCCCCACCGTCTGTAGAGTCATTCCTGAAAGTTGGCTCTGACAAACTCACTGGGTCAAGTGTATTGAGTAGTGTTATAGACGTACAGTACATGTGCATAGAGCTTGAATGTAAGATGTCTGCCCACTAAATGGCCTCAACAGTGATGAGACAAAATACCATGTTTAGCTTATGAGCCAGTTTCCTAAGACAAAATATGGATTGTGTTGGTCCACGGTTATGAAAGGGGATTGACATGTTGTTTTCTCTCTTATCTTCAGGATCCTGTGGAAGAAGAATGAGGTCGCTGACTACGAGGCCACCACCTTCTCCATCTTCTACAACAACACCCTCTTCCTGGTCCTCGTCATCGTCGCCTCCTTCTTCTTGCTGAAGAACTTCAACCCCACCGTGTATCCTTTCAGTCATAAGTCACTCGGCCCTTTTCCACATGCAAGATCACATCGCACAGCTGTTCGCTGTGTGGATGCTCTCAATGTTATCAAAAGTTGGAAGAGGAGATAAGTCACAAACTTTACACCTACTGCATTATCAGTCATCATATGGTGGTCTTTACATGGTGCCTGTCTTTAAACCGAATAAGTGCAGTCAAGGTTATGACACAATGCGCACAGTAGTTGCTGCACGTCCCCACACAAATTCTTCAGTTTAATAGTTTCAATCTGATACATGACTTGTCATCCAGCATTGTCTTTATTCCCATTTTTTGCCTTAACCCACTTTTTTTTTCCAGCAACTACATTCTGTCAATCAGTGCCTCCTCGGGACTCATCGCCTTGCTTTCCACCGGCTCCAAGTAAAGGAAGAACAGGGGAGAGCAGAAGGGATGAGGGGTAACGGGGTGGGGTTGGGTAGGAAGTGGGTTAAAAAAGGGGGTATACAGAATGTTGTTTTTCACCTATCTTAGGAATGGGGTATAAATGGGGGTCTGGAATATCACATTTCAACTTCATGAAATTCATGATCAAATGTCTGGAGGGTGCTTCTCCAGGTCTGTCTTCTGTTTTTTGTAACAAATAAAGCAACCAGGTTTACTTATGCTCTACACGTTTCATTTAACCTGCTAACTAATCATTACAACTTACTACCATTTTATAAATGAGTTAGCCAAAAAGTAATGCGCAGTATGTAAATTTGCACCATTAATCAAAAGCTCTTACCATCAACCAAACGCTCTTTCTTCCGCCATGTTTCTGCATATGTCTTCAGCAACTTGGAGACTTGTAGCAAAGCTTGTGCTGACTCACCGAGTTGTACCTACTTGAGTTGTCATTCACGTGAATTTTCCCAGTCTGGAATTACTTATTACGATTATACACCCCATGAATGCACTATTATTGCTGTAGAGTTTTGTGACATCATAAATGTCTGCCATTGTTTCCCCATTTTTCCACCTGACCCGGTCGAATCAGCCAGAGTGTGTGTGTGTGCAGACTTATGATTTTTAACTCCCTCAGGTTAAAAGTCAAAGAGACTGTTGTTTCCATTGGCAATGCATTTATTTATAATCACACTTTCATATGGATTATTTACAAAGGAACCACTGTTCAGGAGGAAATAATACACTGATGGTTTGCATGTCACTTCTCAACAAAACAAAAAAAAACAACCTGAATATCCCTCAAGTCTTTTTCATCCACAAACTTTGCCTAAGCGTTGTAGACAACATTGATCTGTAGAACAGATTACATACTTAACATTTTGACCAGAATGGATTTTTGGTTGAGTTTAAATGAGATCAAGCTAATGTGACACATTGTAGGACATCTAATGTTATCTGGATTCTGCCAAAGGATGATTGCTTCTACTACTGTTCCATTTTGACCTTTGGCCTTTTTCCAAGGTTGTGGAACTGATGATGAAAACAAATTGAGAAGACAAATAAAAAAAAGGGCAGTACTCACAGTCCCAGTTCTATTCTATCCCAGTTCCAGGTTTATGTCCAGTTTCTCCATATTATCACTGTATTTACTCAATAAATAACACCACTTTTATTGGAACCCAAAGTTCAATACTATTTTCCCTCTAGAGTTTGTTTCCTGAATTAAAACAGTTGTTTCGTGAAGTAAATGGGAGGTTGAAGGAGAGGATATTGTTCCAGTAAGAATTTCAGGGATTCAGCTTAAAGAGAGGCCAAGATAGAACAAAGCCGTTGTCATAAGATGCTGTAAGAAGCCGTAGGCTCGGCCTCCATCGGCAAAGACGACAATTCCAGGAAGTTTACACTTCCAGTTGTAGGTCGCTTTGGACAAAAGCATCTGCCAATGAGTAAATCTATATTTCATATTAAGTTTCTGTCCAAATGAGGTAATACATTTATTGTAGACTGGGCAATCTAATAACATAGGGAACTGTAGGAATATTCCTCTACTCTTGCGTGTTGTTTTTTTTTGTTTTAGGACAACATCCAATCACCATGTAACAACTCATAATTAAAGACATCCCTGAATGATTTTCCTGTAGCGGGACTCACGTCAAGGCACTCTGTCAGGTGAGGACGTCTCCACACTCACCGACAGGCTACGGTCCAACATGGTCACTTGCACAAAAGGACAAAGAAAACCACTGACGTGTGATATCACACCTTTCACCAGTTTAGAAGGAAATTAAACTGATTTGACTCAAAAGGCAAATATCCACTGACCAATTACCAATTACTCGTTCACTATATAGAACACACATTATCCACCTCTTGAAAATATTAAACAGGTGTAAGTAATAACTCTTAAAGGCAAAAAAAAAAATGCTTTTCTGGATGATTTTTGTGTCTGGCTATCCTTTTGATTTACAACGGTCAGTCAGGCCACCCTCCTTTTGCATTCACCACCAAGCCGAAGCAAATAGTCACGAGGAAGCTGGTTCATCTGTCAAGGCCAGACTACTTTAAATTAACCATGAGCCGATCGCTGCTCATTGAAGTTTGTTCCAATGTGTTTTTGGCAAAGGTATAAATAGACGTAATTGACTGAGATTTCCTTTGATTAAAACCTGGGATGGTGTTTGTGCTGCCAGTCAACAAAAATGTGTGTGTGCACCGAGGACGAAACAGTGATTGGGCCGGAACCCAGCCAACATGTCTGCTGATGGCTTGTTTTCCAGATGAAAAAGAGTCAAGGTTAGGTCGTTACACAATGCTTTTAGCTCATCACTTATTTCTTATTTCTTTAAATAATGCCATACCATAACAGATTCCATAATCTGACTTATGCAAAAATTTAAATAAATGAACCATTGCGCCTTACAAAGATGGCGGCATATAAAATATCCGTCTGGAGGAGAAGGATGGTATGAAGAGCAGATCCGAACACTGCGACCCCATGCAGTGACACTGCAGAGGAGCAGCAAAATAACTCTATGTACATGTTATTTATATATCAGCCATACAGTACAGTGAAGTCCTCGTATGCAAGAGAGGATTCTTTGTGTTTTTGCTTATGTTACAGGGTATGCCTTAACATCTTATGTACATTTAACATCTTCAAACAAAAAACAGTATCTCAAAATGTCAAAATAAATTTCATATTTGTTATCTACTCTAGAATAAATATCTTTGCCACGTCCCAAACACCTGTCCATTAACAAGCAAGTTTTTTGCAGTTATTATAATGATGACCGCCAGGGAGGTCAGTCATCCTTTGATCGTATAGATTTTTGTTATATGCAGAAGACAATATCTGCAAGTTTCATAGAGGCAATCAGCGATGCAGGTTGAGTTCACAGGCAAGAAAGATGACAAGTCCATAATGAACGCAGACTGAGAGAGAAGTAGTAGGAATGTTTCCTCAGATTGACCACATGGGGGCGACATGCTTCACTCTCTCCCCTACAGGCCAACGGACACTCAATATCCCACAATCCTCTGCTTCACAGGGGCTCATGGACAGTACACAAGCTCGCATCGTTTTCGATCAAACTCCTGTTCTGTTGTTTAATTGTGTGCTTTGTAGAAAAGAGAGGCAGACATTAGACGGGGAAACATGCATCTGTTGGTTAATATGCTCAGGATTTGCAGCCTCATAATATCTCCTGAATACTACTCGGTACGTATCTGAATACAGGACTGGATACATTTGGTAAAGAGATTGAAAGCAGCTAATTCAAGCCAACAAGGGAACTAGTTAGTTGAGGCCTCGTTCATAAAGGAATTATAAGCAGGCCACCTTATCATTGCCAATCTTCACGTTTCAAGGGAAAACATCCAAAACATTTGATCTCACGATAGAAATTTGCTTTGCTGAGTTGCAATTCAAGGAAAAAACCGATCAACACAACTTCTTCGCGTCCACATTCCTGAGGAACCTCTGGTGTATAAGTCTAAGGCGCTTGCATGAACTGCATCTATACAGCTATGGTACAGTAATTCTCATAAACTAAACATGTGCTCAATATACATTTTGTGCTCAAATGAAATTACTTGTGGGCGGAAGTCTGGACATTAGATAGGGAACGTTTGAGACGTGATGGTCTTGGTCGTCGGGTGAGTCGGGAGAATGTGAGTGGGAAGGTGGACGAGTAACGGACCGGTCACACGCACCAGCTACTATTAAGATGCAAGGCACTGTTATTTTAAAAACACCTGCACTTCTTTTCATCTTCCAACTTGCAAGTGACCGTGAAGTTGGCCATCTCTGAAAATAATTAGCTGTAGTTGCAATAACCTGCCATCTCATTTCAGTTGAGATACTGCCTCGCTTGATTAAATTTATAAATGAGGCCCCTGGACGGAGCTGAGCTGGGATGGGGTGCTCGGAATGACGTCAGCATGGCACTGGATCTGAATTGGAACGTGGGTAATATCTTTTAATTGGCCTGTGCAGAACAGGGCAACACAGCACAAAGTATTGATTCACACAAAATGGATTAGGTTGCGTTTGAGGCTGCAAAAAGCTGACTTTGTTAAGCATTTCTTGGCCGGCTGAGCGGGACTGGACCTGAGACGAACCTGGTGGAGCGGATCTGAGCAGGTACAAGTCCCAGAACAGAGATGCAACGCTGGGCGAGAGGCCGAGCTGTCTGTTCCAGGCGGAAGTGGGCTGGAGCTGAGTGGGGCCCAAGGAGAGGACCGTGGACTTTTTAAACATTGAACTGTGGGCCCATGGTAGCGGTATGGTGAAGCAGGTAGGTACAGCTGACCTCGCGGTGGAACGCCAGCCTGGTCTAAGAGCGGTACTCCTTCTTACTGTACGGCCGGTTGCCCAGGATATGGTCGATATCAGACACCACGTGAGAGGTCATCTTAGGAAGGACCTGGGTCAAAGAGAGAGAGAGAGAGAGAGAGAGAGAGCGCAAACCTGAATATGTCTGGAAGTGAGACATGAGCTGTTTCAGACATAAAAGTGTCTCGAAAATTAGGTCCGGACATTTTCTGGGGTTCGCCGTTCACACATGAAGAACGCAGCAGGAGATTGTCCAAGGGAGACACATTCACAACAGCAGGAACATTTCTGGAACATTCAGGCGTTACATTATAGGCCTAGGTTTTTGATCCAGAAGTCAACAGAGCCGGGCGATAGTGGAGGATGCAGTCGAGGAAACGCAGCTAAAAACAGCAGTGTGTGACGCGTGTCCCTGCATGTTCCCACCTGTATGGCCCCGAGGTTCTCTGTGAGCTGTTCAGGGTTGGATGTTCCCAGAAGGACTGAGCTCACTCCTTCATTTCTTAGGCACCACGCTGGAAGAGACACAGAGGTTGATGTTCACACGGTTCACCACTCGATGGCGCACCGCTGCTTTTCCTTGTCTTATAAACAGACGCCGCAAGAAACCTGAGCTTTTAGTCTGACTCCCTATACATATCGAAAAGGCTAAGGGACAAACTGGGGTGTGAGTCCATTCACTACTGATTGGAACATTACATTACTACCTGCCACTTCTTCCTTTAAGTGCTGCACTGATTTTTAAAGTTTAAATACATATTTTTCTTCCTCCCAGACAGTTCAAGTAGATTGGAAAAGTTTTGTTCTTATTCCTTATTCTAAGGAAGTTGCAGGCGGGCAGAGGAGTCGTACCCACAGCCAGCTGAGGCAGAGTGCAGCCCAGCTTCTCTGCGATGTGGTTCAGCTCTTTCAGCTTGGCCTGCTGCTTCCTTCCATCCTCACTCACTATCTTCTCCTTTAGCCACTGGTACGACTGGAGGATGGAGACAAAAGAAGAGGAAACAATGAGGAAAAAGAATGGAGACAGATGAAACCGGTCAAAGTAAATGTGTAAATTCAGAACCTGGGACCAAGAACAGGAGAAGGGAAGTAATTGAAGAGAAAGAGGTGGAGGGTTAGGTACTGATCAACTATAAGACTGAATTAACTAAGGCGCAAGTGACAGAACTTCATTTAATGACTCATACAGTTCAGTGTTTGTGTAAACAAACCAGATGCGACGTGTGAACTTAGAGGTTCATGATATCACCAATTGAAGTGGATATGACGAAGATTTCAGTAAAATCTGTTTCAGATCACTGCCTCCACTACGACTCATGCTCTGTTGTTCACCAGATAACGACGCAGTGAGCGTCCTCACCTTCATGGAGGCCCGGGAGGACTCAGGAATGCCATTGTCATATTTCCCCGTGATGATGCCGCACGCCAGCGGTGACCACGTCATCGCCCCGACTCCTGTCACCGTGGAGACCGTAGGGAGTTAAACAGGAACAAAAAGTGAGATGCGTCGGAGGATGACGGATGTTCAGATCACAGGACGTTCATTGTGCCAGGACAAGAAGTACATTTTTTGTGACAAACAGACATTTGACTAAAGGGCCACTGCTACTTGCCGATCTTGTGGTAGAGTTCAGGCAGTTGCACTTCTACTTTCTCCCTCTGGAAGAGATGATACTCTGCCTGCTCACAGACCGGAGGGATCAGGTTAAACTGTCTTGCAACTGAATACGCCTCCTAGAGATAAGAAAAAGTTTTACTTTTTAGTGAGAGAAACACACAAAAGAGACAAGAAAAGACACAAAGGGAGCAAAGAATAGGAGATGGTGATGATGAGATTAGGAGGGATTAAAGTGTTGGTGATGAATCCAGGGAGGAGATGGGAGAGCGAGCCTTCGTGGCAAAACTCGGCTCACAGAAGATCATCAAATCAATATTCTTTGTCATGACTCTCGGAGGCGTCGCATTCAAATTTCCACACATACCCCCTAATCTGGCCTTTTTTTTTCATCTGTCCTACAAGGACACATGCCAGAGGACACACACAAACACCACGTTACGTCTTCAAACACTGTATTTTGTCTGTTTCCCGCTGTGGAACACACGTCAGGGGGACAGAGCGGTCGCAGGGGGGGATTTATCCGCGCTTGTAAAATGCAAATGTTATGTCAGTGCCATCGCTCCACTTACAAACCACCAGCTGCCCTTCTGCGCTGCAGTCCGTGACATTCGCCGCCAGCCTGTGTGTACATGTACATATACATGTACATGTATATATGTGTGTTTGTGTGTGTGTGTGTGTGTGTGTGTGTGTGTCTGAGTGCAAGCGTATGTGTGTGAACACCGCACGGCTGCCTTGTCACGTACACTGAAAAGCTGTGTTTAAACCCCCTCCCTCCAAATTACACAGCTTTCATCTGGGCTTGTGTTCCACAAAGATATCTGTTCCCTTTCACTGCGATCACAGAGAGAGGACATCAACACATGGCGCTCTGCTTCCAGGCTGAGCTGATAAAGAAACCAGAGAGATAGATACTGTGCAATGGTGGGAACACACACACTTCCTAGAAAAGCAGTTCTTCTTTCTTCAAACTTTCATCTCATTACTCCCGTTTTGCACGAGGGCCTGATAGGATTAAGAGGTGATTAAGATTGATCCCCACGGGGAGAAACTGGTTTGCCACTATGAACGAACAAAACATACGCAATACCTTGACAGAGACACAACATACACAAAAACAGACATCACCTGTAGAGGCGATAACACCAGGCAGAGTTATGGAAAGGATGAAAACAGTTCATTACCAGGACTGTGCATGAGCAATGTGTCCAAGATGGAACAAAGATAATAAATAGAATTACGCACTGGTGCTTTTACACAAATTCCTAAGGGATACAAAAAGTTATTTGAATTCAATTTGAATTGAATGAACTGGCACAAGTGGTTGAGGTTGTAGAGATCAGCCGTGCTTGTCCTAATTAGTGTGTCAATGGTTTCTTGACAGTTTGCTCTCAGGATCACTGGATCATTTCCTGCTGCAGTGATCCCTGACGATGGTAAGATCTCCCTGACGATCTTACCATCGTCAGGGAGACGTGAAATCTGATCTAATGGGAGGAAAGTCTCCCGAAAAATTGCATTAGAAGTAAACGTTCATTTCAGTCCAATCTTCTTACTCAAGGAAAGTTTAAAATCATTGCACTAATTCTGAATTCTGTTTCTTTACAGAATTCAGAATTAGTGCTACTCACAGGAAAATTATGTCAACGAAAATTATGTCAACGTTTTTATGGTCCACATGAATATTTCTTTCTATTCTTATTGCAGCGATCCTCGCTCCAAATGACACACATTACATGAATAAATGATATCTCTAACACACAATTTCACACTAACACCTCTGTGATGGTGCTTACCATGATCTCCATGGCCGTCCACCGAGACGTCCCCCAGTACATGGCCATGCCTTGGTTGATCACATAGGTCATAGCCCGAACAATCTCTGGAGACACATAAAACACATGTTCACGTCAGCCGGATCAACATTAAACAATTGAATTATAATTCTGTGTTTTTTCCCCCCCGCAGTGTATTCTGCTAGTAAAACATAAAGTATCAACCTTAACATAAATGTCATAAACAGAAATATTTATCCTGAAATGCTCCTCTCACCAGGACAAACAAAACCCATCCGTGCCTGCTGGATCGACCTTACACGTGTTCAAAATTCATTCAACAAATAAGTTGAAATCAGAGCACTTTGTCGCATGTAGAACCAAAAGGAACTTGCTGCATGTTTTCCTTTTGTTTTAAAGCAGTTACTTCTCGGATTTGAAAGCCACTTCACTCGGTAGAGGTTCATCATTCATTTTAAATTTTAATGGATTTATGTATGTTGTCCAAAATTACAATCTATTCGTTCTTCTTGCAACTATGTCGGCAAAATGTCTAATGGCATGTTGCCACCAAAGACGTCAGACGTCCTGAAGTTATATCAGCAATGGAGGATGAAATTATTGCCAGCGAGGAAGTTGGACACTTGCTTTAGCTATTAAATCAACTAGGAATCTGTAAAATACAAGCCTAATTACAAGAACCATGTTTTTTTTAATGCATTTGTCATAATTATGAGACGAATCTTGAACGTGAGCCTGTAATGCTCAGAAGCAGAAAAACAGCACTAAGACTGAAGGAGAGGACGACTCTTAACAAAAGAAGAGACTAAAGAACATCAGGCTCAGGCTTGACGTGAGGTGTCCAGAGGCCGGCAGCGTGTTCTGAATCGACAATGACCAAACCACATGGAAAGACAATGAGAGGCAGAGAGAGAGACATGATTACCAAAAAAACAAACAGTCAAACTAGGAAAAAAGTCAATAGTTCGCAACACTGAGCTCACGCAAAAATTGTGGCCTCGAAAGAACCCCGACTCTAGTACTGCGAGGAACTGATGGGGAAACAATTGAAACAAAAACAACTCCGCAGGGGTCCCCCGCCCCCGGGAGTCTCCCCTACCTGCTGACGGCTCGTCGCCCGTCCCAAGCGACTGCGGGGGCAATCCAACAAGCTCACACACGAAAGCCCCTCAGATCACATTCAAGCCGCTGCATTTTTAATGACGCAATTAGCTCCAGCACTGCCGACCGCGAGAGTCGGGGGCCGGCAAAAACCTCCGATGAGGACCTTCATCGAGGTTATTCATCATCGCCCTGCGCTCACGCCAATTATACTGCAATCGTTCACCGTGGCGCGACCCCTCGTCCTTCACTCCGCATAACTGGTTTCTTGGCAGGACAAAGGCATACGTGGGATAAGACGGTCGAGGAAAAAGTTTTGGCGAAGGAGGAAAAAAGGTTTTGCAAAGAAGAAGTAGACGGAAAAGTCAGGGAGTAAATAAACACAAGGCATATAATCAAAAAGACCCTTTTCCCTTCAATTAGGTTAGTGATTATTAAAAACCTGAAGCACAGATGTCTTACTAAATACCATCCTGCCAAGGGGAAAAAACACTACTACGACCAGTAAGCAATTGCCTGTCTCTTTCCAGGTCTCTTATTACTCCTATGTCCTCCTCTCCAGCTCCCGCCCCGGCCCCCCTGCCACCCGGCCCGCTGCGTCCTTGGCAACGAGCTGCGCTCAACATTTTAAATGCTACTCGTCTCAATTTTCCAGCCAACATAACAAGAGCGAAAAGAAGAAGACGGAGTGCAAAACTAATCTGAGGAAGGACTGGCGATGAGGAAATGACCAGCTGGGGGAAAGTAAACTGTGTTTGAAGGGTGGCAGGAGTCTATAAGGGGATGAGGGATGAGGGGGAATATAAAATACAAAAAATAAAATTCTGCCTTAACGGACGCAAACTGTCATGTCACAGTTACATTTTCGTTGTCATATTAATCTTATCCAGACTATCTGGACAGCTTTATTAGGCTTAATTAACTATAATTAAAAGGAGAGTAACAACACAGTAAAGCAGGAGAAAAAGCCAGTGCCTAAATCACATATTGATTCGGTGTTAACGCTAAGTAATAAGGTACTAAGAGTAAAACCACTGGTAATTGGCTAAACCTGAATAATGCATTGGAACTCAAGTAATTTATAAAGACTAACGAGGACCCAGACTACTGCTAATATGTACATCGATAAGCAACTCCTTGGTAATGAATTAAAGGATTGCTTCGCCTCACTTGGACTGTAGTGACGAGCAGATGTGCCGGAGCAACACTGGGCTCTGACCCCATTGGCTACGGCTATAGCTCTGGAATGTCCTCTGCATGAAAAACATTGTGCTGACAAGATTCAAAGATCGTGCTTCAGGCCAAGACTTTGTCTGGACTCATTATATTTGGTGTCCTCGGTCTCGAGTTTAATATCTACTACCCCTCCTCCCAGTCCCCCAACAGCAACACAAATCGATCCCAAAAGTTTGTTTTTAAATTCTGTTTCATGCACGTGGTCACGGACTGGCGACTTGTCCGGGGTGAACCCCGCCTCTCGCCACAATGTCAGCTGGGACCGGCTCCAGCCCCGACCAGCTGCGACGCTCAAAGGGTTAGCAGTATAGAGGATGGATGGATGTTTTATGCGTTGTTCTTCCAGTGCCGTAGGACGAAGTAGCATATAGCGCCAGTTAAATACTAAGAAGCATCACTAAGGATAGAGTTAAATGTTGATTGGCCGACTCACCCTCCATGGGAGTATTGCTGTCTGGGCGGTTGGCAAAAACTACATCCACGTACTCCAACTGCATCCGCTGTAGAGATCCTTTCAGCCCTGGGGGACGGAGAGATGCAAAGGTTGACGTAGTAGAAAGGGATTGAATCGACACAATGACAAACTGTGGAAGTGAGAAACGAAACGTCTGGAGTTGCTGTTTTGTTCTTTGCATGTGTGTGTGTGTGTGTATACCTTCAATAATGTGTTTCCTTGACAATCCTCTCTCCGTCTCTGCTCTGATTTGACAAAGAACAAACACAAACCAGTGGTAAGTTGCTCTGTAAGTCTGTGTTGGTGATCGCGGGCACCACTTCATTCCTTTCAGTCTTTCGTTCGCTTTTGGGCGAGTGACTTTTACATCATCTGAACTTCCTGGGAATTAATCACGTATGTGGAAACCCCTTAGAGTAAATTATTCATGACACTTACAGAAACCCTGCTGTGTGACATAATATATGTACTTGTGCATATTAGGGTGTTTTAGGTCAAATGGGTCGGTGTGCTTTCAACTGTTCGCCATCATTGTGTATTCAAACTCAAGAAATGGAGAACTGAACCTCCCTGACAATAATTAAGGAACGCTCAGGACGGACAATAACTTCGCCCTTATCTTCAGTCCCAGGGGATGGTCTTAAGAGGAGTGTGTGTGTGTTTGTGTGTGTGTGTGAGCAGATTTCTTTATCCCCGTTCCCTCTCTCTGAAGTCCGCAGGATCTGGTCATTGTGTTGGTTGTTACTTTATGTGACATGACATCGCTCAGGATGTAACCAGAGAAAAATGGCCACGAAAAACTGCCCAAAATAAAAGAACAAAGATAAAGACTTTGGTGTTTGCAGGCTACACTAATATTATAAATATGCCTACAGATTTGATATGCTGAAAATACTTGCTCCATGTAATCGATAACAAATAATGACACAATCTGCTTTTAGATCTTCAGTAGCCTCGCTGCCACTACGTAACTCTGTCTGCCATCATAGTCTGCTATTGGGCGGCCAAAACAGAAGGAGGATATCACTTTGGTTGACCCTGTTGGCTATCGGTAACTTCCCCCGGGGATTGGAAAGGGTGGAAAGAACATATGGAGTAATTGTGGAAACTCTATCCACCAAAAGAAAAAGTTCAAAACCGTTGTTTGCATGTCATTTGCTCTTGGACCCCTCGTGTGAAAGACGCCTTGATTACGAGAGGGATCTCCTGAATTAATCACACATCACACACTGTTCATAATCTGATTTGAGAGAGAGAGTTCCTCACGTACTTTCCTCCCCAGTAGAGTTTAGTCGTAATGACCAGGCTGGATCGCCTGTGACAATGCAGAGAAAGATACAGAAGGACAGAAGAGAAGAAAAAAGGGCAGCTCAGTCAGTGATACATAATTACTCGTTCTTCTATGAAATGCATTAAGTAAAAGCACATTCAACCACTCTGATCTCTGTCACTGATGCACACTAGTCCAATGTCACGTTATTGGACTAATCAGTAATACATGCTGTACAGTGCAACAGGAGTTGCTGCCCACGCGGGCGCTTACAAGACTGCTTTTCTTCATCGTACCCAGTTCACCTCACATCCGGCGCTCTGTTCAACCACTGATCTCAAGCCCTCCACACATGCTCCGGCATCGGAAATCACACAGCGAACACAAATTCTGTTGTCATCACATTAAAGGGGCAGTGAGCAATTTTGGAGAAAGACCGTTTGCTGTTGATTGCTCAGCTACATTGGTCGGGGCTCAAACCCGCAGCCTCGCGTATGGGAGACAGACGGGCTTAACCACGAGGCCCAAACCCATAAGTTGTAGCGTCTTTCGCTGAATTTGACCAAAAGTGTATTGGATTAAAAATGCTTGCTGCCCCTTTAAAGGATAAACTCAACTACACTTTGTGCAAGATGTGTCCAACTGTAACGAACATCTGCGGGGTTGAGTCACGTGTGACGATTGCAGAAACTTGCCCTGCTGCTGTTTTATCCAGCACGGAGAGCTGTCGTGTCCCCCAACAGAATCTGAACAAGTGGAGGGAGGGGAAGAAAAAAAAAATGCACCAGCCTCCTTCAGTACTGTCTGTTTTTTTTTTTGTTTTTTTTACTCCTCTTATAAAATCCGCTCTCTGTTAACACTCGGAGACTGAGATGTCAGGTTCAGCGTGTCTTTACTGCGGCGGCATCGAACCGCCTACTGGTGTAACCTCGTCGGCTCAGGACACGACACCTAGCCGCATCATGACGGAGCAAGCAGCCGACACAGCGAGAGGAGAGGAGCAGTCGACTGCCGCCCCCCCCCCCCCCCCCCCCCCCCACAGCTACTCTGCTTCACACCGACGTGCTCAGAGAGACCGATGTTACTGTAGTGCACGGGATGGATTACTGGTTGCTACAGTTAGTGGTTATTACTTACAGTTCATTTCAGCGAACACTGAAAAGGTCACTTTTCAAGTTCAATGTTCTGAAATGTTTCGTCAGTTTCAATTTATTTTGAAACGCATCAACTCCAACTTTCTCTCTGTGTAGCCTGTATGACCTATGTTTACAGTGATGCTAGCACTGTTCCTTTATTCCCCATTTATTTACAGATGAATCTTCTTTCTATTTATTCTTTTCTTGCCTCTTGTGTTTTCTGTTTTGTTATTAAGTACGTTTTGTCTGATTTCAGGTCGTTTGTTGGCCCCTTTTATAGCTGCGTTGGTCCTTATCATTGTCCCTTGTACTGTCTACCATTCGGACGTGTTTGGGACCTCCTCGAAAACGAGATGGTGCACCTAAAGGGGTTTATCCCACATTAATACATTTATGATAAATGTTAAAAACTGAGAAATTACATGAAAGGATGGAAAACATCTGCTACAGAGGGTCCCAGACTAGTATTTCATATAATTTCTATAACCAGAATTAATTATGTTTTCAGGAAAATTCCAGTTAATACAAGTAATCTAATTCTACCTGACCATGAAATTATATAGAAATAACTGTGTGCGGATACATTTACATTTGAATTTCCTTTGATGTCACTGTAACTCTCTCCTCATAGTTTCCTATGAGTTAATCAATAATAAAAAAAAGAAACTGTGCTCGTTTAAATGTTTCCATAAAGCGACATTTGCGGAAAATGAAATTGCCCGCAGGCAGTCTTTTTATTCTGTAATTATTTCATGCCGCTGGAACGTGATGCAATGCGATTGTGTGCATGTGGCTCATATCACTGCATCACTTTCATTTCAATACCAACATGGCTGTCTCTTACACGCGCACGCACGCATGCACACAAACCCACCCAATATTAACATATCCGCCAAACGTAAATCCCCTTCGTTTTTCTTTCTTTCACACACACACACACACACACACACACACACACACACACACACACACACACACACACACACACACACACACACACACACACACACACACACACACACACACACACACACACACACTGCCTCTTGCAACACACAGTATTGTACACATCGTCCTCCTCAGTCTCTCACACGGTGATGAAGCAGCACATTAATATCTCCATTACCTCCAGCATTTCTTCTTGATAATGTTTCCTAGAATGATTTCGGCCCTGCAATGCAACATAAATGAGGTGTCGTTATTAAACTGCAGTTTGAATTCATGAAATTTTCAAGTACAATATCAACCCAGCAATTGTCATTTAATTAAACAGGCCGTGTATTAGTGCAGTAAATATATGGCATACCAGTTGGATGGTGCACTGGAGGGGTCTTCTAAAACTTTTAATATTACAGCTTTTTTTTTGAAGTGATTCTAGTCATAAACTGCAGACCAGCTAGTTGTTTATGGAACTATAGTTATACTCTGCATATATAAAACCTAGAACCAGGCGTCTGCACCTCGTTTCAGTAAAACATGAATAGGTTGTCATGAGCTCAGCTGGACTGTAACCAACTGAGAGGGTCGTGTGACACCCACCTGCCGCCTGCGTACACCTCCGCTGTGTCGAACAGGTTGACTCCACTCTCATACGCAATGGTCATTAGCTGCTCTGCAACCTGGCAACCAGTCACACACACACACACACACACACACACACACACACACACACACACACACACACACACACACACACACACACACACACACACACACACACACACACACACACACACACACACACACACACACACACACGCACACACCAGGAGAAAGGAGAAAGGTCAGATTGCAAACTTTGAATTAATACATTTTTTTATTTAATCTGAAAGTCTCTCTTTTTAGCACAGGAACGCAGTCATTAGTGAGCTGCAGCATCCTGGCACATCAAACTCTTTAGTATGAATATTAATGTGTTTACCAAAACCATTTCTTAAAATACAAAAAAAAAAGAAAAGGTGCTTCATAAAAAGTTCATTTTTCATTAAAATATCGCTGTGCATGTTAATTGTTCCACTAATATATAAGATAAACAAGACAGTGGCCTCATTCAGGACAACACACAAAATGCAGGTGCAAACTCTCAGAATACCACAAGAGACCCAGGCCCATGAAAAAAAACTTGACTGACAGTGCGGCACAGAAAGCTGGGAAATAGTGCAAACACTATATCATCCATCCATGTTTAAAAAATGATTAGGGCCCATTTCATTTTTGAGGTTAAGCGTCCAGTTTCGCTCTGGTACACGCGGCTGTTTTTATCAAAGCTTTCTGCAGAACACAAATAATTCATACAATACAATATTCAGCGCATGGCAGATTAGATTATTACATGGAACGAATAATATATGCAGAGTTGATATCTGGTAACTGGGCTCTGACCATGACACCCACAAACGACACAGCAGAGTCGGCAGAACAGGAAGTTCGGGAGTGATGATAATAGCCTGGCCTATAAAGCCCGCAGGTGGAGCCTGGAGACGTGACTTATGAAATGCTACAGTATATGAACAGGAGGCAGGCCAGAGCCAAAGAGTGAGTATGGTTACTCTGAGTACCTTCAAAAGCCATGTACTGTTGTTCATGTGAAAAGGCTTTTAAAAGGATGTGTACGATACTGTGTACACCGCAGCAAGCACAGTATGTCCTGCTGGAATATGCTGCAGCAGCACGTTTGTCGTCCGGAGCCAACGCGCTCAAACGGAGCTGGTGCGGTTGGTATGTGAGTCAGTTGATGTACAGACTTACTGAGCGAGTGGGATCACCGTGTAATTAGGGTTAGAGAGGGAGAACGGAGAGAGTTGATAAGGGCTCCTGCATGGGTGTGTGTGTGTGTGTCATATGTGCAATGTGCAGAGAGACTCCCACATGTTTTTGCAGACATGGTGACCATAAATCATCTGACCAGGATCCAATTTCCCCCACGTTGAGTTTTATCACACGGGGGCTTTAAGTGAATTTGCCATCATTTCCCTGTGGAGTCCTGTGGGTTTGTGCACGTGACGCTCGTGTTTAAATGTGTGCAAAGAATCTGTTTGTCTGGATCTGTGTGTGTGTGTGTGAGTGTGTGTGTGCGCGCGCGCGCGCGTTGCAGTCTCAGTGGTGCCAGACAGCGGAGGACGAATCCTCTCCTTTGAGAATCTCTGTCAACCTTCCTCAACCTTTTCTCTGCAACCAGCACAAAATAGGCAACGGAACGGGATGCTACCACAATAATCATCGTTATTTAAAGATGGACACAATAAAATACAACACTAAAAGAATGAATCAAGACCTAATAGATCCACTGGAAAAGAAAAGAGCTTAGATCAATGTAATAAAAAAAAAAGGCAGGGAAAAAACGAAGCAGACAAAAGACTGAAGAAAACATTTCAAAAAGAAACCATGTAATAGAACAAGGGGGAATTCAATTTTATTCATATGTCAATAAAATAAAAGTGACCCAGAAGTACTGCTTTTGTGCCTCTTTCTTAAAGATTAGTGCAGCAGACCAGTACAACGCTCACAGGAGGTATTTTGAAATGCAAAGACAAGAGACTCGGCTGCTGCATTCAGAGCCAGCTGGAGGCCACGAGCGAGACCTATGGCCTGCAGTGTATACGACAGGAAAGTAGAAAATAGAGAGCTTGTGTTATTTCCTCTCAGTTACCAGAAGATAAAATGTTTTGCCAAAGGCCCAGTGTGGCAGGAAACATAACTGAAATCCACAGGCTCAGAAGTGATGTTGAGTAAAAGAGAGAGCGAGAGGGCAGAGAGGAAGAAGTATCACATGTCAAAATGGCTCATTCAGTCTCCGAGTCCCCGACTGCCATTAAGACAAACAGAGCAGAATGAAAAGATAGAGCTGGATAATGGAGAGGTTATTAAAAAAAAGAAAGGAGGGGGTCAGTTCAGAGATTTGGAAAGAGGGATGGTCTCTGCTGAGTACAGATAGGAAAACAATCTCTGTCGCAACCGCTGAGGAGCCGGGATTGGTGATTTTCAAAAAATGTGAGGTAGCAAAGAGGTAAGAGGATAAATGGAGGATAGAGGAAAGAGAAAGAGATGAAATGAGGTAAATAAGTCGTGAGACGGACAGAGTGGGCGATAAATCGACACGAGTGGGCGATAAAGCGACACGGATGAACGGAGGGAGTCACGGACGGAGCCGAGGGGGCCAGCGGCGTCGGCCCTCAGAGCGCCACTGATTGAACTTTGGCGGTTGCTCATCCGCGAGGAGTCTCGTAGACTGCCAGGAGGTCAGTGACTGTCAGCGAGAGCGCACAGTGACATTCACCAGGTCAGAAAGTTTGCGTTGGTGATGAAGCACCGCCGCTGCTTAACGGTTTGGTCTCTTTTGAAAGACGAGAGAGAATAACCCGCTGAAGAAATCTTTCTGTAAAACTCTACCTGCTGGAAAACACCGAGTCACTGTGACGTCACAGAAATGGCTGGAGGGCTCCGCTTCTGGCTGCTTTGTTTTTCCACTTTTTTAAATTTTTTTTCCCATTTCCACAAATGGAACAGACATATTGAGGGAACAACAAATCATCACATCTCTCACAGCCCCCCTGAATCAAGGCCGCACCAACCTCCCACATACCAGCCACGCGACCTTGAGGCGATTCTGCGACTGTGCTGCCTCCTCCTCCCCGCCAAAGTAAACACGGACAACAGACACAGTGGGTCTGTTGCCTCGCGAGCAAGGGTTTTGTGAAATGTAAATTTATCATTTAGGGTCATTTGTTATATCCTCCAGGCCCCAAATTATTAAATGTGTGTTCAGTGTTTGCGTGTGTTTTAATGCCTGTGCAGCCCCCAAGACCGCTTTCATGTAGTAACTGTGTTTGTGTGTCAGAGTTGTCGTGCATTTATTAATGAGGACAGCGAGGACACTGAACTCTGCTGAGAACATCTAGTATATTTAGAGTCCATTTGAAAAAAAACATTGACATTGAACAACAGGCATGTGGGACAACAGAGGACCTTTTTTTTTTTTTTAACCCAACAGCGATCGCGGTACTGTTGCTGCTGGAATCCGAAACTGTTGAACGAATATGATTCCTGGGGGAAAATAAACAAATAAGAGTTTATTTTCTTCAAATTCAACTCAGACCCTTTTATTGTTGGGTGGGAGTGGGTGAACTTCTGTTTTTTGGTACCTGGAGGGGGGGGGGGGGGGGGGCAGAAAAAAACACTTCACTAGTTGAGAGCCTGAATTTAATTTTTTTTAAAGAGTCCAAACAATATTTTCCCAGCTGCGCCCAAGTGAAGTAGCAGTGACATTGAACTGGGGACACTCAGAGTACCGGAGAGAAGAGGGGGCGCCAAGCTTTGAGCGCGTGATGCGAGTTGATGGCACTCGACCCTCAGGTCAGGAAAATAATACTGTTACATAAGCCAACTCTTTGTCTCCCGGTGGGGGGGGGGGGGGGGGGGGGGGGGGGGGGCTCTGTTCTCTGGTGCCTAAGTGTCACTCTCGGTGTGTGTGACTGTGTGTGTTCTGACCAAGGACAAGGCCCCAGCGGCCACATCGGAGCACGTTAGAGTTCCTCGACGTGGGTGCAATGAGGACGTCAGTGCGCATGTTGACCCTCAGTGTGCCCAGGATCTCCTACGTTGCACAAATCTTTGTCAGTCTAGACGTAGACGTCTTAGTGAAGGTTGTGAGGTTCTTCCTCTTCTCGTTTTAACATTTAACATTTAAAGTGACCTGTAGGTCTTATAAGTTCGCCAGCGAGCCATCTCTATGTGATCAAGGTGACACGGCAAAACTTTGTGGGACTTTTCCTGCCAGCACCCTTTAAATTGCCGTGAGCGTGTCCGAGCGAGTCCGTGTGAGAACGCAGCAGGAACATCTCAGGGAAGACTCACTGTGAGCGAGTGGGCGCTCTGCCCGGGCCCATCCCACCTCGCCTGAACGTTCCGAAAAATGTCCCTGCTGTTGTGAACGCGTCTGGCTCGGACAATCTCTTGCACAGAGACTCTTTTTTGGAGCCTTCGTAAAGAGACACAGAAAGCCATTAAATAGCGGTTTTCAAAAATCATTCCAGACAAAGTATGAAAAGTATGATGGAGCCCACGGAAAACACATTGCAGACACGTGTCCATTTTGACAAAATCATCTTCCTGCAGCTGGCAGTGTTTGACTTCAACTCCACTTCAGTGACTGAATCAGAATTCAAAGCTTTTTACTTTTATAAACATGTACATATCCCTGTTGTGAGGTAAAATCCGGTGTGTTAGGTTCGCCCTATGTTCCATATGGTGCAGCCTGTGTGTTATTATTAACATGAGATCAAACAGAGGGTTCAACAGGGCTGTAACCATATGATACTATACGACATCAGGTACACATGTTTATACAGGTCCTCGTCACTACCCTGCACACAGCCGTCGGCAAAATCAAACGATTAATAAGCAAATTCAAATTGAATGAACGAGCAGGATATGAGAAAAACGTTTCATACCTCGTCTGTTATCTGTCCTCCAAATGTCACCCATGTTCCTGGAGGGGAGACAGAGACAAGACACATTTCACCATTAGGAACTATCAGTGTGTGTGTGTGTGTGTGTGTGTGTGTGTGTGTGTGCGGATAACATCCCTCAGGTTATTGACACTATAATCCCAGGGCTGTTACACTAGTTGGAGGAGACTTGAAGAAGTTCCCAAGAGACAAATCTGTCCTGTCCAGAGCCGCAGCTCTGAGTGATCATGCATGTCGGGGAGACCTTGTGTCCTGAGATAAAACTGTCCCACTCTGCCAGACAGAGGGGGAGGGGAGGGGAGGGGAGGGGGGACAACTGCCTATGTCAGAAATGTGTCTGTTGAGAACCTTGCTCCTGTGTGGACAGGGAGCAGCAAGAAACCCGGGGCTGTCTGACGAGATGCGAGGCAGTTGGTACTGTAGAGCATTTGAAACGTGGCAGGGGCGGACATGCAACACCGCGTGTCCCCGCTCATTCAGGGGCACGTGCTCCTCACCATTCAAAGCCCCATCACTTAGGTTTGACTGTTCAGATTGTAAAGGAAGGAGTGGATTTGTGATTTGGGAATTTATGTATCAAACTTGACTTGACCGTTACAAATAGAAAATCTCATCAACCACGCAGAGGAACTCTGTTTTAGCCCCCCCCCCCCCCCCCCCCCAATCCCCCCATGAGAAGAATAATGCAACCCCTCAAATCAATTAAGTATTCTCATCATTCCCTTCAGGCAGTAAGACTCTCCTCCTCTCCCCCGCCCTGTTTTATCTCCCTGTTGAATCTCTTCTCTCCCACCCGATGCCCCAGTGCCCACAATTTCACACCAAATGAGCAGACAATTGTACCTGTGACCCTCTTGACCTCCAAATCCTCAGCTGTCGTAGAAACAGCCAACACACCTCAGAGACGCGGGACAAAGAACAGGCCCTTCACCATCTGCTCGTTTCAACTGGCAGGATGTTGCGACACAGCAGAGCTCATTATTCTGTGCACTGCAATAGCATCAAATCCGCTGAGGTTAATTTACAGATGACAAGGGCTCGGATAAATTGGATCTGTCGGCGCATAATAATATTATCTTAACTTAATACGGGAGCCGAAAAGCCGCAGTTCTCCACATGCATCATCAGCAGAATCATAATGAAACTTTTTGGACGAGGAGGGGGGGGGGGGGGGGGGGGGGGTCGAACATTGATTTTGGACATTGTTAACACCACTGATAATAAGGCAATGGCACAAGGCTTTAACCACACCTACAGTAGTCATTATTATAAAGTGTGTGCATGGTCATGTACGTTATCTAATGGTTGGTTTCTTGTACATGTGTTTGTGTGCGTGTTCAATCAGCCCCTTGAAGTGTCCAGCGAGGTGGGAAATATAATCCCAGCTGACTACGTCCAGCCGCAGCTCTGAGCTCTGTGTGTGAGCGGCAGGCTCAGCGTGGGATGAGAAGCCTGCAGAGCTCTAATGTCCAGGGCCTCTGCTCCGGGGCTCAACTGAGCTTTCTGTTTGATGGAAATTAAGGACCTGCCAACGACAAACTGCCTTTTCTTTTTTTTTTTTGCCAGAGGGGGCACTTCAATGTTGCTATGCAACAGTAGTTAATCTGATAACCTTTCAAGTCAAACCCAGACTAACTCCTCATAAATCAACTAGAATCAGTAACAGTCATTTCAGTGGCACATGAAAATATGAAGAGGTTCTTTTTTTTTAAGGAAAATCACTTCACCGTCTCTTCTCCGCAGCTACAGTATATTTAGGCTTTTCTTCCGCCTGTATCTACAGCCAAGCACTTGAATTGAGAGGAAAGAGGAAAAAAACAGAAAAAAGCAGACCCGAGCCACAGTGGAAGGAAGAAGGGTTGGAGAAAGGCAATAACAAGGAAGCAAAATGATGATAATAACAAGCAAGAGGGATGAGATAAGAGTTCTGGATTTTGGCAGGTGGTGTCATTTTTTGTTGTCTTTCAGCTTTGTGCGAGTCCTTTCAACTTGAATCCCGAGTCTTGAATCCAGTCCCGCAGCTGGCAGCGTGGTACATGGCACACTTTTAGATGAAACATTTATCTCTGACGTCTCATTTTAACTGACCTCCTAACTCTCCTTTTCAGCACTTTTCAGCTCGTCTGCCCACAGATAGAAAGGCTGAGTCATATTTTTCTTTTTTTATTTTCAGCTCCCATGAAATGGTGAAGTTCTTCTCTGGTATTGCCTTTTACATGGAAATCTATATACGCATAATCTTCTAATAGACACTACTTTGAATAAAAATAGGACCTGAAAATCAATTATCAAAGGGGCAATAGCTCGGCCATTGATGCTGCTGCTCTTCCTTGCATTCTTCTTATGGTTCATCCAGTGTCACCACTATACCTTCCCCGTCTCTCTGGCTGGGCAGATTTGGTATTAAATCCTCATCGTCGGTCAAACAATAACCGCAGAAGACACCCAACCACCTCCTACATACTCAGTTTGCAAAAGTGTATGTGTGGGTTCTCTCCGGGTTCCTCCCACAGTCCAGAGACATGCAGAATGGGGTTATGTTCATTGGAGACTCTGAATTCCCCGTAGGTGTGAATGTGAGAGTCAATGGTTGTCCGTCTCTGTATGTGGCCCTGCGATAGGCTGGCGACCTGTCCAGGGTGAACCCCGCCTCTCGCCCAATGTCAGCTGGGATTGGCTCCAGCCCCAGCCCCGCCCCCCCCCGTATTCAAGCTAATGACAAGCTAAATGACAGGATGATGAGTAAAGAGACTGACTCGCCCGGCAGCACACATTAAAAATAAAAAATAAAAATCCTGGCTGAAATATTAAACCAGGGACATTTTAGTTATGCAGTAACCTATGCGTCGAGACAACAGCAATTACTCCTATGAAATAAAAGAGTTTATTGTTGAGTTTATTTGGTGCGGGAACCCATTTAGATTTCTCTGGATGCAGAGAATTCCCATAAAGGAAGAAACTGAGCAAATTAAATCTGTTGTCACTTTTTGGCTTTATTCTGGAGGGGAAAATTACGCCTCCCACTGCTCTGTGTGTGTGTTTGTTTTTTTCCAGTGTGTGTGTATTTGTTGCGCATCTGTGTGTTTTAAAGTTTGAAGAGCACGTATGGATCCTTTTATTTTTCATAGAGCGTATATAATACAAAAACCCTCTCTCTACTCGACGCCTATTTTCAGTCGCGTTGCCTCCCTCGCCTTCGTCTCCGGGTGACGAAGGCGATTCAAGAAGAATACTTTTGAAGAAAATCGATGTAACTTGGAGCTCCCTCTTCCAAGTTATATCGATTTCTTCAAAACTATTCTTCTTGAATCGCCTTCGTCTCCTGTTATGTCTCTTGTCTACCTTTTCAGGCTACAGTACTCTGCTCACAGGGGGCGGACGAACCTTTCACAATGCACCTGTTCAGGTCGACACAAGAACAGCAACACTGTAGCTGAAAGCAACATCAGAAACTACAACACAGTTTCAAAATAACAGCTTAAATATTGACTATCCTCGGCCCTTGACATCCGATTAGATGTTAGCTTTTTTATATGCAGCTCAATTCTGCTCTGAAATGATCGACCACAGTTACCACAGCACTGACTGATAAAAAGGAAGTTGGCTGTGATAAAGAGTTCCAGCTTCAGTAGACGGGGAAGCATCTGTCTATCGGCTGTGTTAAGTGGAAAATATTACAAACAGCTTGGATTTTGCTTTATTGGAGAGTGGCAAGAATAGAGAGAGAGTGACCCCTGGCTCAGGTCGTCTGATCCCCTCAGTGCTGCGAGTACACGTGCCGATCGATGGGATACAGAACCCCACCGCTGGAGATTTCAAAGGGCGAGGTTAAAGTACAAGTATAAAGGCTGGGATATGAAGTCATGCCTTCCACATACGACGATCGCAGTCGCATACTGTCCGGGTCAGACGCGTGCGCGCCGATAGGAATATTCCTGGGTCATTCTGTGGCGTCTGGCCCGAGCCTGACGGGGGCAGGACATGACGAAACGCTCCCGCCGTGGAGAGCGGTCTTCTTGTTTACATTCTTACCACCGTCTGCTCGCTGTGAATTTTTTCCCGTTTTCATTCCCACGTGGGATACGGGCGGCTTGGAAAATGTCTGGACTTCTGTGCACGTCTGGGAGCAGCTCAAGTGGAAAACAGACACGAGTAGAGCAAGTGGAGTAGAGGCAGGGGGAGCGAGGCTGTAGCACATCTCTGTCCGCTCTGTTTATCTCAGCGCCACACTGACAACACGCTGTCCACCCTCCTGCTGCCTTCTCCCTGCTGCCGCGGGACTTTTTACCGTTTCAAGAACTCAGTCCATTTTGCAGCATCAGTGCAGGAGGCGTTCAGAAGAGCTTGTGGCATGAGTGCGATGCGAGAGGACAGGGATGGTTTTGGTTTTCACAAAAGACAACGGTGATCATGAGCTTCTGAAACGACCTCTTTTGTCTTCGCCGGCCGAAACGCACGGGAACTCAACCGATGCGCTCTGCTGGAGGCAGACCTCCCCGCAGCCGCTCCATCAGCTGTTCGCAGTCAATGAAGAGATAGTGAATTGTCTGCGGAAGTTCACGCCGCCTGTGGTGACTGGCCATGATGAATTCACTAATCACTTCACCTATCAATTAATCCACCCTCCTGCCGCTCTGTCAGGATAACCTTTGTTTGTTTTTTTTAAATCGATTCAGTTTCAATTAACTGCCGAGGGGCTTTCACATTGTTAGCCCGGAACGCTGTGACATTTTCAGACGCACGTGAATTGAATCGATTTTAATTGTTTTCTGCTTCAATATGGAATAATCTAAATGAGTATTGTTTGTGGAATGAGTCAGTTGTCAGTTGCAGAGTGACAAGGAGAGTTTTTCGGTCTGAATTGCTGCCGGGGGAAAAGAGGAAGCAGTACTGTATGTTTGGTGTGTTAGAAATAAAACATTTTTTATGTCAATTTACGTGATAAAAAATTATCTGGAAATGTATCCCTGGGATATTTTCCATACCTGCATGCTTCCCTCTGAGAAGCAAAAGAAAACAAAGAACTTCTGATGAAGACACAGGGAGGAGACAATGGCAGAGAGGAGGACGAGGAAAAGTGGGATAAACGGTTTTGTGGGTATCAGTCACATCTTTCTTCTTCTCTTTCCTTGTTAGTTTTCCTCTCGTCATCTCTTCACCCCTCCCTCCTGCACTCTGTCCCTGGGATAATGACGGTGGGTGTGGAATCTTAATTCATCCTTATGGACAGATTCTCTCCTACATTAGCAAACAGCAAATGAACCGAATACGAGGAAGCAGCTTCAGTAAAAAAAAAAAAAAAAAACTTCTCCAGAGTCTTGAATTAACACCACTATATTAAACACCACTATATTAATGAGTGTGTGAGTTATATGTGGGTGAATCAAGTATGATGAGTATTATTATAGACTGAAAGGAAACCAATCTTCTTCTCAAACTCCATTTAGATTTTAAATTCAACTGCTAAAAGTTAGTTATAGTTTAAAAATCAAAATAATGCATATTTCTTAAAGATCAGACTTATAAATGGTCAGTCAGGGGACACATGAGTTATACTGGAACTCAAAACAGTATCCTAGTTAAAGGAAAATAAGTTGTGTCACCAATAAAAGACATTTAAATGGTTATGGTCCATTTCTGAATATTCTGTAAGGCACTCAAATTTCTTTTTTAATTTTGGAAAATGAACTGATCCGAAAAATAGCTTCAGTAAAAAGAATAATGCGGAAATCCATCATGGCAATGGAAAATCTTGACATGCCCCACCCAAGTCTTAAATGCTGTAGCAATTATTAAGTACTTTACCTGTGGTGAAACATTTGTTAACCAGCCATGTCAAGGTCAACCTGATCCTTTAATGCTGCGTAACTTTCATCTAAAACACATCTTGGCTTTCAGACAACCAAGTTTGCCAAGTTGCCGCAACTACAGCAATGCCCTTCTCGCCCGGCCTCCCAGAAACTCTCCCAGATGCTGCAGAATGGATAGTCGCGCCTTGTTTTCAATCGACCCTGAAGGGCGCATGTCACGCCGCTGCGCCTCGACCTCCCCTGGATACCCACGACTGCCCGAATCTAATTCATGCCGCTAATGCCGACAGAGCGACTTCTGGGTCTGCATCCACTTGAGCTCAATCATGTAGGCTCTTTCTCGGCCGCCGCGTTCCTCGAAGGAACGTGTCTGGCTTTACCAACCCTGCACACCAGGCAATCACAGTCCAGACTGTTGTCCTCGGTGTTCTCCCGATGATTGAACATGTAACCGAGCGCCGTCGGAGCAGGGGCGTCCCCCTCTTTATCTTCCAACACTTGTCTTATCAAACAGATTTAACACTTGGTTGTCTCACACCTGGAAGTTGCTTTGGAAAGTGTCTGCCAAAAGGTAAAGGCAAGTAAAGTTTTCCAATCTCAAAGTTTTGAACGCAGCCTTGGGTCTGAGTCACAGTGCCGCTGTAAATTAGCGTGCAAAGATACAGTGATATCAATAGAAATTGTAATTTTTTTCTGTTCATGACCAATGTTTTGCTGTAAAAAAAACAAATTCAGCTTTGGCTTGAAAACTGGCTAATCTGTGTTTTGGCAGCCACGCTCGGCATGTTGCCCTGTGTGAAACAGACTGAGGGAATTCTGAACAGCAACAAGAACAAAAAGTTAATTCCGATGAAAAAAAAGGTCTTCGACCCATTTAACCATTATGCAAATAAAGCATTTTTTTTTTCTGGAACAGCGTTTCTCTAGGGGCATCATCATGCAGTTGCAGATTGGCTCTTTAAAGAGTGCGACGGTTACGTCTGGCCCTGGCTGCGGTTCACACGGGCAACGGCAAATGGAAACGATTCACCAAATAACAATCTGACTTGACTTAATTCATTTTCAGTCTACTGCACTGCCAGTCAGGCATGTGAGTTTGAGAATGTTTTTTTTTTAACTATCCGTGTTAGAGCTCTGAGAATATATGCACATATGCCTCAAACGCACATGCACATGCGTGCACACGCGGACACGCACACGATTATCCTCATCTACGTTGAGTTTAATGAGCGAAAACACCATTTAGCATCCTGCTCTTTGCCCTCTCTCCCCCGCCAGCTTCACGTCCGCCCTGGGCGCAACATGTGGCAGGCAGCTGACATTACGCTGACCTTTTCTGCTCGGTGCAGCTCAGCCAGTCTGACTCAGACCTCTCAATGTACCGTGAACCACCCCGGGGGTGCGGCACTCAGAGGTGGCCTGCGAGCCAGAAAATTGCACCCTGAAAAACAAAAGTTCTGCAACGCACCACACAAACGCTGTTTAGATGTAAATCTGCCACTGACACCAGGAAAAATCCTTTTGGTTCAAATCCATGCTCCCTTCTATCCACCAATACATTCAGCCATCATAGTATCCTAACATGCAAATATCTCATCATCGAAATGTGAATGAAACCATATTAATGTCAGGAAAACTCATTACATGCAGTGTATCACTATGTAAACTGAAAAAAGCTTATTCATATTTATGAAAAACACCACTGCATTGGGATGAAGTGGGATGCCAAATATAAAACCTAGGAAAATGTTGGCATCAAAACAAGATAAAAAAATAAAAAGTTTTGAGCAGGCAGGGGTTTAAAGATACCAATCAGCTCCGGTCTGCAAAATAAAGGTGCAAATTAAATTCACCCCTGTGCACTTCAGTGATATTTAATTTTAGCATCAGTGCACTAAAGTGTGGTAAGTTTGAGCCGGAAGCTGGTGAAGAATATCACTAACCTTTTCGTTGAAATGGTTGAAGTCCATGGAAGAAGTATGACACATCCGTGACTTTGGTATTGTTAGACATTATGCAGAGAGGCCCATGTCTTAAAAAAAAGACGAGGAGGCATCCTAAAATTGAGCGTCTGAATCCTTCGGTCTTAAAACCACGACTGAAGCATCTCCTGTGTGTCCACACGGGTCACGGTCAGCCCGTCTCTGCTGCGTTAATCTCCCGTCTCAAAGAGTACCAGAAGGTTTGATCCGATTTATGAGTTGGAGGCTGAGCTGCACCCTGAAGGGACCCCGGCCCCCTCGGAGCTCAGACAACAGCCAGGATGGTGTTTTTATCCGATCCCATCCATCCTGGAGTTCTGATGCTGAAGTACAACCTCAGACACATGTTGTACTTTTACTTGTGCTGTTATCCTGAAGCACGTTTGCTTTTCAAACTTGCTTTCCCCGGACAAAAGTCAAACCAGTATAAAAACAAAAGTTTTTGAAAAGTGTAGTTGCCTCAGAGAACTGAGATGTTTTTTTTCTTTTTCTTTCTCCATATGTTGGTCCAAACAACTTGAGTGACTTTGTTTGGACCAGACTGCTGCACAAGCAACATTCATCATTAGATTCATGTTCATGTATTCTGGTTTTAATGACACGGCAATCTTTCAATTTTAAAGGCATTTCATTTTCCTTGACAAGATAGACAGGTATTTTGCTGAAGATATTAATCCGATTCTAAAGGTTTTCCACTGGACAGGAAAAACGAATATATATTCAAATTTCAGTGAAATATTTACATTTTTTACGAAAACTTCAACAACTCTGTACAAATCAATCATGTATCTCATGATGTATTTAAGTTTTCCGGTTGACAGTCCAGCCCAGAAAATAAAAAACAAGTGCTTCTAAAAAAAAAAAGACAAACAGAATGATCGAACATTTGAATATATTTATTTGCGTATGTGTGTGTGTGTGTGTCTGTGTGTGCGCACGTGTCTGTTTGAACCTCCAAGATGCTGAAACGGTTGAGGTCTTCTCACCCCATGTTTTTCAATCAATCACTAACTGATGGACAGATGCATGTGGGTCTTGAAGCCGAGTGCAGAGTCTACTCACCCAGTCCTAAGCACGATACTCTGAGTCCCGACTTTCCCAGATTCCTGCAAAAATAGAAGGACGTATTTAGATCCATTGTACGTACACACACACACACACACACACACAGACACACACACACACACACACACACACACACACAATTAACCAGATAAGATTAAGGACACGGTGATTCAACTGTCGCCAACCACCTCTGCAAAAAGGTCAACATCACTGATTCTGTAAAACCCTGGATTATGCTCAGTGATACGTTGGCAATTACAAGACTACGAGTCAGCCGTTAGAAACTCAGACTTAATCCCATTAAAGGATTTGTTTTGATCGACGTGTCACTCTGAGGTAGAAGTAAAAAATCGTGTAAGCAGCATGACAGTCAAGTGAATAGCAAGCGGGCCGTTCATCTTTACAAGAGGATGGATGCAGCGTTGCTTCCAATATAATCACAGGACAGCTCGACAGTGCTTCTGTCCGTCTGATTTCTCCATGACAGGAAACTTCCCTGCACCTCCACGCCGGTGCTGTGACGCTGTCCTTGTGTGGAAGCCTCAGAGTGGAACAAAAATGATTGCGGTAATTTCCAGTCAGCGGGGAGGAGAAATACATCAGGTGATCGATAAGAGGCTGATGCAGGGGGAAACCGGATGACACAAGATTAGCGAGAAAAATCCTCACACTGGATCAGACAAAATGGAAAACACTGATCTAATAAGCTCAACAAATAGCTCATAAACAGTAAAGGGAATATTAGCATTAGCTAAAGATAGATAGTCATGACTTGTATATGGCCGGAGGGAGATGACGTGTATTTGTGTGTGCGTTTCCCAAAGATATTAAACACATCTTATTAGCTTTCTAATGGCCTCATCAGCTGTGTTATTAACAACACACACTCTCAGTGCGTACATACAGTAATCAGCCTGTCCATCAACACCCACATACTGTCTCTGCAACCTTATTAACCCACTAGATCAAGGTCACGGGGACCGTAGTGTCTGCGGCGGCCAAAATCCTCGATCCTTTAAAGAGTTTAGCGGAAGACCCCCTTGTGAATGAATAACGTCACCTCATGAAGCCTGGAGCTCTCAGTCAGACCCGACCCCCCACTCCTCCAACTATGGTGACTTCTGGAGCTTTGGTAGCAGCCGAGTTATAAGGCCACAACATGATAAGAGATGGAAAACGCGATTGTTTGTGCGGTAGATTCTCGTTTCGGTTTGCTTTGATAGTGGCAGATTTTTAAATGTGGCGGGGAAGCGAAAGACGAGAGGTACGTACGTTGACATTGTAAAGATGAGGTGCTTACTTGATCTCTGTCGACTTTGTCCTTTGTTATAATTATTATTATTTGTGGGCTGTAAAACCAAAACATTGAGCTGAAAGAAGCTTATTAGAGCATTTCCCGTTTCACCGTACACATATTATTCTATCCACATCTAGTTTGAAAATTTGACGGTGTGGGCTTCTTGTGGATACAAACAACGATTAATCCGCTTTTAACCTTTGCTGCATTACTCATTTCTCTGTATTGTGCTTTGGTCAACATGTAGTGTGTGTAAATGCCTTTTGTAAATACACACACACACACACACACACACACACCATTTCATAGCAGGTGCAAAGCTACATCCTCTGCCGCAATTCATCAGCTTGTAGACAGTGGGTACATGTGGCAGAGTTTTCCTGGGGGAGGAGTTTCTCATGCGTTACCTCAGCACTTTTCTTGCCCTGGAACCTTATTTAGAGAGTGAACTTTGAGAACTGGTCTCTAATTAAAATCCACGTCATCATTTTTATCTCCAAACGTGCCATATCTTTGCCGAGACGAGAGCGGTGAGTCCAAGAGATGAAGCTCTGCCGCAGTCGAGTTAAGTGCAACTCATAGAACAGGTAGACTGTAGAAAATTACATTTTATGAGCACATGTGAAATGCAACCAGAAACTAATGATGTGTTTTTAGTCTAATGGGGTGAAGTACATGTTCTAGTGCCCCCATTCATTCCTGGGGGGGGGGGGGGGGGGTTCATCATGGTTAAGTCTCTTGCTGAGGCAAACTATTATTATCCAAGCTTTTAACACCGGATCCCCTGCTTCACCCTAGCCTCAACATTAAAACGATGGCAAAGCATAACTAATACAGCTTTAAACCTTTACTAACTATTTTAAGATAGAGGAATTTAAAGTTTCTGCTCATGTTTTAAGTTTGTGTCTTTAACACGTGCATGGCCTCCTTACAGGTCATCATGAGGTTCACATGCGTGTTTAGTGATCTGAGAGCTGTCATCAATCTTTCATTTTGGCTCACCTGTCAAACCCCCTCACGGCATTCATTGAGGACGCGTGAGTTAATCGGGGCATAAAAATCAAGACACACTCGACAAAATTGATTTTGGATGATGCACTGGATTTTCTGTAAGCTGCAACATATCCACAAAGGGTTGTTGAACATTTAGGACAAGGTTCTCTTGAACAACAGGTGACAGGAGTTACTGATGCGCTGCAAACACACGGCGAGGAGAGTGTTGCGTGTAATAGTTTCTGTGTGGAGCTAGCATTAATTTCATTAAGGTACTTTGATTTACTTCTAGTGTCTGAGCATTAAACAAGGGGAGTATTTTCATTCTCCACATCTCCCAGCGGCCCGGAACAGGAGTGAGAAGGCATCAATAAAAGTTAAGCAAAGTACTCTCTCGTTCAAGGAAAGACATTTTTTTTTAAATGTCCAAAAGCTGAGGCCGGGGCGATCTTATTATTTTTGATCACGGACACTTAGAGGTGCTGAGTCAGGCAGTGGATGCCCCCGCCGACGATTAGTGAGGATGTTGCCGTTTCCCAGGGTTCGGCCAAGAATGATGATGATACAGGTTCAATCCGTCAGCTTTTAAAGCAGATGGACAATTATAGCCGGGTAAAAAAAAATTCTGCTCGGTATTAGATTTTAAATTTTCTCTTACTGTATTTTGAATGAAGACATAAAGTAACAAATTGTTTTAGCTTGGCAGGTCTGGGTACTGCTGAACCCACACAATACGTCCCCTCATGCGGCCTGCACGGGGATAGATTGCGAGATGGATGGCAGTGAAGAGGATCATAAGAGAGATGGAGAGAATGATGCGGGGAAGAAGAAAATAGAGAAGAAGATTTCCCCACTTAGGAGATGGAATGAGAAAGTGATCTTGTCCCTCATTCAGAGCGCCTTTCAAACGGCTCCTCGTAGATATGCATACGCTTAGAGCCACACATTAATCACACACACACACACACACACACACACACACACACACACACACACACACACACACACACACACACACACACACACACACACACACACACACACACACACACACACACACACACACACACACACACACACACACACACACACACACACACACACACACACACACACACACACACACACAGCGTCCTCCCCAATCAAATATTTATTGAAATATGAACCCCCACCCCCAGTAGCTGCTTTTCCAAGCAGATCTACCATAACAAGCCTTCACCATCAATGAAGCTTTTCATCTCCACTTAAACATGTTGTCATTTGGCTGATGACGGACAGTAATGACTTTCTCTTATTCCACCGGCACTGTGGCCGCATTACCCTCCCTCTTCATCTGCCAAAACAAGCTCCATTTGTCTGGCGCTCTCCTGCATGTCAACGGTCATCGCCACAGATCTGTCACCAATTCCCCCATTACCTCCACCACAACAGTGGAGGAGGCAACTGCTCCGTATTTCATTTAAAAAAAGGGGGTTATGCTTCAAGTCTGCATTTTTAATGACATTAGTTTTATAAGACAGTTTGGTTTAATTGGGCAAGAAGCACCGAGTCGATGCTGTAAATGCTGTAAAATACTTATTAAGAGTTGAGAAATGCCCCGTTTTTGCTCGTCATTACTTTAAATATTTGTCGATTAAGGCATTTTCCAAGACTGGTCAACTTATGTTGATAACTACAGCAGGACCTTAGCATTATTTTAATGCTCTGCACATATTTTACAATTGAGGCTGTGGGTTGTCATGAGTGTTTGACCGGGTTCGTAGAGCGAAGCCAATGCGAAAGTGCCCGTATGATCTTGATTGACCAGCAGAAGGAGACTCCACTGGTCTATAGAAGTCTATGAGAAAAGTACCCAACATATCACTTGATTTATAATGTCAGTAAACATTTTCCCGAGGAGTTTATGGTCTTCTCCAGCATACAAAAGCACTGTACGCATTTGGGCATGGATACCATGTGAATTGGCAGCTGGTACTGTCCAATGGGTGCAGGTTGCAGGTGTAGGGGCTCTCAGTCAGACTGCCCGCCCGCCCGCTCCTCTAAATATGGTTACATCGGGTTTCAAGTAGTCTGGTATCAAGTAAGTATTTGTGATGTACCTCCTGTCACCTGTAAAGCTGATTAAGGAAACGATGTCGTTGTATTAGAGCACACGGAACACTTATGCCATTTTTTGTCGTATGAGTTGGAGGACTTGTTGCACAGTCGGTCGCCACTTTCTCTGGACCCATACTGTATGTGTCTCCTTGGCTGCTTTTGTAAGAAGATGATGGTCAAATTCTAATCTCTGGATTTACTTTTCCTTTAAACCGCCTTTTAATCCAAGTTTTAGAAAAGAAAATGTGTTGACAAAACAGAAATCCTAGGGGGATAATAATCATATTGGTGTTGGTTCTCTACACAGCACGGAGACTGCAATGGTAAAGGTCACAAATTACATAACGCTGACGCAGAGCGGTTCTCAATTTTAGTTCTTCTTGACCTCAGCTCAGCCTTAGATACAGTGGACCACAATATTTCAGTAAACTGTCTGAGAAACTCGGTTGGCATCAGCGATGTGGCTCTGGATTGGTGGTTCATCTCATATTAATCTAACAGCTCATTCTCTTTTGAGCCTGTGAGGTCCTGTGGGTCTATTCTTGGTCCCCTTTTATTTTCCTGGATACAAGCTACCACTGGGGAAAATCACTCAGACATAGTATTGATTTCCATTGCAATGAAGACAATAAGCAACCGTGTGTTCCGCTAAAACTCTAGTACCACCGTATCCTCTTTTAAATCTCTTCTTAAAACTCTCATCTCATCTTGTGGCCTTTTCTCAGAACTTTTTTTTGCAACTGATTCAACAGTTTATCTATATCCATAAATTATTATCTTTTAAAGTCCGAAACTTCTCTACAGTGTACATCCATCCTCATTTTCAACTCCAATCTCGACTCTGGAGGTGCGTCAAGGTGACTGATTTACATTGTGATTAATAATTTGACAAACAACTTTGAGAAACATTGGACATACAAATGGAGAAAAAGAATTGCTTAAAATATATTGTTATATGAAAGATTTTAATGCCTGATTTAACTGGTTTTATGGATTTTTTTTATGATTTTCTGTGCTGTTTTATATGTATGTTGTCAAGCACTTTGTAACCTTGTTTAGATAAGTGCTATAGAAATAAAGTTTTCTTATTATGTTACTATTACTATTATTACCAACTCAAAACCTAAACTACAGATTTCTCCAACTCCTTGACACATCTCACTCTGCTGAGTTTATAGAAATAATAACCAGGATAAATTGCGCTGGAGATCTGCTCCTGTTACAGGAATGAAGAGTCTGTAAAAGACATTCAATTCTTTAAGATTTTTTGCACAGAGGTAATTGGGAGAGATAATTTGACAAACACATTCACAATTTGTGATTGCCACTTTTTAAAACTATATTTGAATATAATCTTCTAGGAGTAAAAATGCTGGGATGCTAATGACTCCATTTGAGAGGAAAAGTGAGATACAACAGATAACTATCATATTGTGTGGACTAATTATCTCTCCATATTCACTTGACTGAGTAATTACTGTAAAAGATAGTTGTAATGATTAATAAAAAAAAAAGATCTGAGCTATGAGACACTATTCACCCATTTCAATGACATTTCCGTCTTTTTTTCTACTCTTGGCTCTGAATAATGATGCATTACTTAAAATGACGATCTAATCATAATTAGAGGAGCAAAATTATATGTATGAAGTTGACCTCAGGAGGAAAAGTGTGAAGATTATTGTACTTTGTTACTGCGGCAACAAATCAAGTGTTCACTCCAAACTACAATAGAAAATATTTTAATTATCCTTTAAAAAAAAACATTTTCCAAGGTTTGCTGCTTATTGGAGCTGAGAGTCAAAGTCAGGATAGGCAAGAGAAGATTAACACACAGCTTCATTTGATATAATTGGATCTGTTAACAATGAGAAACAATAAGAATAACGTAAGTCTTATGTTTTAAGTTTTCAAGCAGCAACAAACCTACAGTACACAACCAATAGCCCACTGCCTCAAAGACATAACTACAACAAATCAATACTAAAATCGCAATCACCATCCTTGAGAAATATTTTTTGAAAAGGAAGCAATCTATGTGTGCGTGAGTGGTTGTGGGTTGTGTGAATGTGCCCATGCAGTGATGCACGCATGCATACATAAATGCATGAATACATCTGTGTGCTTAGTAGGTGCACAGGCTCATGAAGTACATGAATCTGTGCATCGTGCACCTTTTGCTCGTGTGTGGCTGTACCTGGGCATCCTCGTGAGCAAAACTGAGTGTATGAACTGAGGAGCAACCTCAGCAGTGAGGCTATTTCATGCCTATCAAAGCCTGAGCACTGAGTGGGAGGGAGTGGGTGTGTGAAGGAGTGGGGGGAAGCTCTCACAGCCTACATCCAGGCAGAGTAATGCAGCAGCCTGCATGGGAGTAATATAAAAGCTGTCACATACAGTAGAAAGTGGGGGGAAGATAACACCAGCAATGGTACCGGTAGGAAGCTCACAATCAGTATTTTGACACCTTCACATTTACAGCTGCGATATATATACAGTACCATGACCACAGCGGTGATTGTGAGTATGGAGATATATGTGGGCCGTGTGTATGTAAATGTATGATTTGTTCAGATTTGTACTGCGGACCTATGGGAATGGCTGTAGTGTATGCAGCTTGTATTTATTGGCATGTGTTGAGTCATACACATGAAAACAATCACTGTCTTTAACCTTCCTCAAGGAAAATAGGAGCTTAACAGCTCCTGCTATGAGCATGAAACAATACACATCGTGACAGAAATAGACGGAGGGAGAGAGAAAATACAGTATGACGCTCAAACTCCTTCATCTTTCTCTCCGACTAATGCTTCACCCACCCACACAGGTATAGAATGTAAATACATACGTATTACCTACATATGAATATTTGTAGCCTTTACCACATCTTTCTGTAAGCAGCCTGCTGTACTTCTCAGCTTCCAAATCTGTATTTTACTACTGAAGTCACCAAAACAGACTTTGTGTCATTGGTGAATATGTGGGATGTCACGAGTTTATTACCCAATTTTCCCATCGGGAAATAAACTTGTGACGCCGCTGTGTGCAGCGCTCTGGGGCGCTGTCACTCGCTCCATCAATAGCTCTTTCACTCTCTCGAAGACGATGACCCGTCTGTTGGTAGACCTCCAAAACATCCATGACATTTTGAATGTCCTTCAACACCAACTCCTCAGCCTTGTCGGTCAACTCTCTCCTTTTGCTCCCGTCATCATATAATGACGGTTCCTAGTAAGCTGCTTGCACAGACGACTGATGGGGTTGTTTTTACAATAGGAAAGCCCTTATGATTGAGTTTTTATAGAATGATGACATTTCTCATGGGGGAAACCGAGAGCTATAATGGAACAAAAGCTAACCTGACACGAGGAATGAATATATCCCTCGATATAGGAGAATGACAAAGAACCTGCAGTGTGCTGTAAACTCTACCCCCACGGCATAAACATACCACCGGGAGCCATAATGGATCATTATGTAGACACTTCCATCCTTTCAGTGCTATTACAACAGTATCGCTGCCCTGATGGTCCCCTTGTTATGAAGAATAGACATTTGATTTTCCTCCTGAGGCAAATTTCTATTGAGTTAGACACTCGCAATGCAAATTAACAATGTGTTTTTCACGCTCACAGAGACTCACTTACATTTTTGTCCTTTTGGTGCATTCGGTCATGACGGGGAAAAGCACTGATGAGAGGTTGAGTGGTTTTTAACATGTTTGCCACAGTTCATTCCACCACAGGAACCAGTGATTGTGTGAACAGCTGGAAGGACACGACCTAGCAGTAACCCTGTGTTTGCCTAACGCGAGTAAATTTCAGAAATAAATTATCATCCTATATAATCTGCAAAACTCTCTGATCTATATGTTGCCAAGTGGTCTTGGTGTTAAGCAACACTGTCTTTCCAAAACTCTGTAACTTTGAGCCGAGAAAGGACAAGCGATTTCCACAGGCCAAGATCCATAAAACCACAGAATCTCTTTTGGCAGAGAATCAAAATCATTCCTTGAAGCTTTTGCACCAAACTGATAACAATCATTTGAAAACAGTGCCCCACCTGCCTGTCGCACATACTGAATACACACACAAGTCAATTTCAGAGGTGCTGATGAGAATCCAAAGCTTTTGAAACATTCGCCAAACACCATAGGATTCTGCACAAGATGTTGTTGTGAGGATCTGCAGCAACTTCCAAGTGCAAACTAAGTAAAGGCTGTGGAATCAATGCTGACAAAGGAGAAGTGGTGGAAGAAATTAAGTCATAGCAAACATGCGATAGCACACATGTGGCTAAAGGGGAGTAGAGGTTAAGAAAGTCCAAGGAAGCAAAGATGCATGATTTCTCCTCTGAACTTTGAATATTGAAAGACACCGGCAGCAAGTGATCAATCGTCACGGGCCAAACAAAACACTGTTTCAGAACATCACAACATTGTTTGGTGTTCTTTATTTGAGAGAGGAGGAAAAAGTTCATTCTTTAAAGTGTATAAGAACAGCTCTGTCCTCGACTGTGCACCTCGATGACTCGGAGCAGACTGTACACGACTGTGACTCAGAAAACAAACAGAGAGAGAGAGACTCTTAGAAGATCCCAGATTCCCGTTCAGCAAAGACAAAAGCCACTGAGTCACACGATAAGAGCCGGGAGGCAGTCGAACAGCTCTGCCGTTGAATTGGCCTCCCTTTCCTTAAAAAGAGGAGAAAAGGGGGAAAGAGGGAAGGATAGATGGACAGACGCACCGACCAAACAACGGACCATGTTTTATCTGGGATGAAGCAAAAATGCCCCGGACAAACCACGAAACAAAGGTATTTTTTCTACAGTCAGAAGGAACTATAAATACAGTAATCTATTTTATTCGGATTGTACACCGCCCCACAACACATACAGTACATGTGCGTTTACAACATTCTGTCCAGTCAAGGGGGGAAAAAGCCTCGAAGAATGTTTCCAACTATTAGTATCGCTCACATTATTATTGTTATCTTTAATGTGCCAGTGTTTCTGGCTTGTACACAGCTGCCAGGAACATGTGGCGTGAATGCAACCAAAATCTACCGTGTGTTTATAGATACCTTATACATAGATACTGTATATGCAGGCAAAATTACACACAGACACACAATGTGTTTGAGTACGAGATGGAGAAGAACAAATAAAAGTGCGTACACTGCACATTACACACATATTTGTGTGGACTCCAGCGTTATCGATTTCATGAGCTTGCAATTTGTAGTGAGGATTTATATTGCCATTCAGTCCAGATTCATTTTACTGGGGAAGGTTCTGTAATTCAATTTTTTTCCATGTTATGTGTATAACTCCAGAGAATCATTTATAAAGGGAAAAAGCTCTGAGCCTGGATTGAAAATGTGCTGATTTACACTTCCACTTCCACGAGCAGCTGGTCAGACAACCTGCTGGATGTAAAAAAAAAAAAAGATGGCGTATTACTTTTCATGTCAGGCCAAATCAGACTGTGTTTAGCTGTTATTTGTGGTTGGTTGTTATGTACTTCACAGGCTTTTAAAAATTTCAGGCACAGCAGATTCACATTGACGATTACCAGCCCCAGAAAATAAAACATTATTCCAGTTTCTGTAGGGATTAGGGAGTCTTTCTGCCAGCACTGGCCTGCAACCAAAGGAGGAATTAACAAGCTTCTGACAAAACAAAATCTCATAGTTTGATTTAAATAAGTGTAAAAGAGGATATACAAGGGCATTCGCAAAGATCCCTTTTGAAATGTGGCTCCGTAGTTTCTCACACTCTCGGTCAAACACATGCACACCCACCAGAGGACACGTTCAGATTAAATCTAGTGCTAACAAAATGACAGAAAAGACATTACATTAATACAAACAGATTGGAGTGCCAGCCACTTTGCATTGTGCATTATTAAAATTTACAAATTAGGAGAAGAGAGGAGGAAAGTGTGCCAGACCAGCGGCTGTGAAACACAACTCAGCAGAATTTTCTGTCTGATGTCCAACAATCTGTCTGCCAGCCGCCGCTGCCACCTGAGCAGCTTCTCTGTTGTTGCGAAGGGGAACACTGTGCCGAGACTCACCGCTGTGCCACAGAGACCTGCAGGCACAGCAGGAGGTGGACATTGGGGAACAGCAGCCAACTCAAAGTTACTGTGTCTAAGTGGACCTTTTCTTCGAAGAAGATCAGAGATGCACCGAGTCGCATTGTATTCCACCCCCCCCCCCAACAACCGTTGCCAAGATGTCTTTGAGCAGGGCAATGTGTGCAATTGTGTGTGTGAAGTGGCGTACATGTATTTCTATATTTCTATTTTACGTCGTGACTGTAGTCACTTCTTTGCAAGAAAGTCGTTTTTTGAGGCTGGTCATGTTTGTGTCCATCAGAAATTCTACTAAGGTGATGAACACACACACACACACACACACACACACACACACACACACACACACACACACACACACACACACACACACACACACACACACACACACACACACACACACACACACACACACACACACACACACACACACACACACACACACACACACACACACACACACACACACACACACACACACACACACACGGTTGGTGATAAATTGATCGAACAATTGAAAGTATCTTACTGTACAGTCAGTGAGTTCTGTGAGCATGGGAGCCTCAAATGCAAATACTGAACAATACAGTTTTTTTCCATTTAACTCAATATATCCACAAACGTCAACAGACTGTTGCTAGGTTTTAATGGAAGCATTCAAACCACCGGACATTCTCCCCATAGACCAAGTGGCCTAATATATGCAGCCTATCGCAGGGAGGCAATGCTGATCCAATGACTATCTGACAATAAGACCAGGCTTCTAATTAATTATTTACACAGATAAGCATTTCTCCCATCTACTGGGTCATGTTCATTACATTATTCTTCAAATTAGCATGTCATTACATGGATACAATGAATGTCTACATGAAGGACAGAGTAATTAATATTCAATAAATGAAAAGATGCTTTTGTTGAAAGAACTAATGTATGATGATACTGTGACTCTAAATAAATGGGGAGAAAAATACAGTAGAGCGGGTTATTATAAGTGGGGCAACGGTTGCAATGTAGACAAATATAAAGAGATGTGCATTATGTGCAAAGATGTTATAAGAATTTTCTGAATGACTCCTGAACTTAGCATAGTGTAAAAGTAAATCTTTGTGTATGAATATTATTCTACGACATGAAAGCTTGTTATGAAACTCTGACAACAAATACTGGTACCATTGTAGTATCATGAACTGAAATAGCCTGATGAGGGTTGTTTAATGTTGAAACAAGAGAATGAAGTAAGGAAACTAACATCATCTTTGGCTGTATGACAATTTTTGACACAAGGCGAGGTTCTAAAACTATTTTCCAAAGCTGACAATATCTGAAGATTACTGATTTACTGCATACATTAAATAACAAAATGCTTTAGCCACAAATGAAAATCAGCAGGACTCACACTGAATGAGTTTTAGCGTCTCATTCTGCAGGTTAAATAACAGTTTTTCTTGTCTGCACTCACCGACCAAGATTTACATCCTCTGGTTTACATTCAGTTCATCTGTTAATGATCTGCTGGCTAGTCAGTGTCAACATCCATCTCCTTTTAGCTGTAGAGAAACAAATGGTGATGAACAACATGCTCGTTAAACCACACGTTTCATGGTCCTTTGCTTCCGCTGGCACAATCACAGTAAATCAAAGTGCAGTTGGGTTGCATAGAAAAGTGACTGAGGCTTATATTTTACAGCAGGTGCAGCTGTACATGCAAGTCTGTTCTCACTCCAACCTGCTCTAACTAAGAGTAAAGACTTCAGCAGAGCCCTAGTGCTCTTACAGCATAATTAGTTCTTTATATACTTGACCCAGGACAGAAGACTATGAAGAACGAAATATAATTGCTGCATCTTGGGGAAAGCATGGATTCTCTGTAATTAGATCTCCATTTCCCTCAGTAAGTTCCCAGAGAAGAAATATGAATAATAATGTGTGCGATTTTCAATAAGTAATAATCTCTCCGCCCAAAAGACACGCCGACGAGCAGTTTCAAGTTGTCATTCAGATTAAAGGGAAATTTCATTCAGCCTGAAAGGTTGTGACATCACCAGGTGTAAAGCTTTAACTAAACTGGAACAAATTTGACACAAATACACACAGAGACATTGGCCAACTCACATTCATAGACGAAGACGCCCAAACCCAAGTGCAAACACAGAAATACCAGCACTTTTACTTGAATTCACAAATGCCTGCGCAGAAGCAGACAAACACTTCCAACATAACAAACCAACACATTCACTGACACAAGTGAAGCGATTCAATTCAATTTACTCATGAGAGAAAAGGTCGGAGCCATAATATTTTCAAGCCATTGTAGCGTAATGTTGAGGAGCTGTAGTGTGTGGGACACGATCGATAAATCGTACAGAACAATGGATCAGATCTCTCTAGTGGATTCTCTCTAAACTGTTACTTCATAGAACCACGCACGCACGCACGCACGCACGCACGCACACAGGGACATCCAGCATACAGTTAAAATGACCAGTTTAATACACGTCATAAATCCGCTGTGGGCCATAAAAAGAATAATATACAAGCACAGAATCATCTCAGGGAGACAGAAGGCCTGCTCTGTCGCCAGCATTTTATTATTACTTATTGCCGTTTCATGTCATCATCACTGCACTGTTTTATAGTGCCCGTGAATTATTCTAAATGAAGCAAAAATCAAATGAGCTACCTTTCTTATTTAAGATAGTATTTTCGATTGTTAACAGATTCACACACGGTCTTTTACACGTAAAATGAAAATGTTGTGTTTAAATGTGTTTAATTTGTTCCCTGCTAAAACCCTCATATTCATTTTCTGATCACATTTACAGGTAGCCACATTACTTGTTTGCTTATTGTGTTTACCACAAACTCAAAGCGCAGTCATAGGAGAAAACAAAATTTGACATGTTTTGAATTTGAGAAAATATTTATTATAGTATAGTTTCTTCTATAATGAATTCAGAGTACTTAAATAATATATGATAAAGTTTGACATTTAGACTGCAGCTCCAATCGAAGCAGGCTGAATCGAGCCGGAGCATCCTGCTCGCTGTGCGACAACTAAATCCCTTCAGGGATCAACAAATGTCTGGGGCGCTTTGATTCAATTCCAAATTAAATAAAAAGGTTAAGAAAGCAAAAACAAAGCCGATCTTAAATGAAACGTCATACGATGACCTTCTGTTGTACAAAAATTGGATTTAATATACATTTGTAAACAGTCCAAACTAAATGCTGTCCAATGCGTGCACGAGGAACCGCCAACCCTTCACTGACAGGTACGTCTGGATTCGCTGGAAAATCCTGTGCAATCGGTTTAGTACATCTGCATGCCTTGTGCAAGTGTAATAGTTGTATAAGGAGCCATTACAAAATCAGGGGGCAGTATAAAGAGACAATTTCTTGTGGCGGTAAACATCAGCCTCTCTTGAGTAACTATGGAATAATTATCCCAAATCTTCATGAGTGCTACAAAACATCACTTGGAGAAATAGTTGCCATCTCCATGCGGGGCATGTGTTCTGCCAGTCCACCATGTGGGCTGTAAATGAGTTCATGCAGACTCGGACCACACCTCGGAAAAACCTTGTTTGATCACCTCGTGCTGCATTATCCTCCACACGGCATCACTGCTCGCTCAGCTGTACCAGCCCGACTCTCTCTCACCAACTATACGCCACCGTACGAGCCGTCACCTTAAAAATCCCCCGCTGTTCTCATAATCTACCTTGTACTCATATATTAAAAATATTCAACATCAACGCAGAAACCTAATGCTCAGGAACCTGCTCAGGTTTGACAAGACAAGACAAAAATATTTGAAAAATTAAGAACTTATGCTTTTACTTGCACAAATGTGCTGACCTTGTTTGTAGAGTTATTACATATTTAGTCTTTATTAAAAGTGACTGTCATCAATTTTACTTGAACAACAAAAATGAAAAGGATTAATATCCCTACAGTATGTTGCACATCATCATCATAATGCGTGGATATCAAAATACATCAGCTCTTTTACAACTAATTTATTCATTTTTGTTATTGCTTACTGCACCACAATTATTCATCATCCACAGGCATAAGTTCATTATTTCAACTTTTCCCACTGCGTCTGACTGCACCTGCTGCTTCCCAGAGGCAGTGAGGGGTCCGGCTCAATAACATGCATGGTTATTATCAGAGATATGGGCATTAACGTGCATAATTTAAAGGTTATATAGACAGAACCACCTACGCGTGTTTGTTTGCCAGGTGTTTACGTCTTTAGAGTCTCGAGGAGTGAATGTGATAAATTAGGTTTCAGTTAAAATGTGCATACTAAGCAATTTAAACTGATGAGTACTGTGCTGGCTGGACAAGTACTAATGAACCCCAATTCTTTTTTTTGTTTTTACAAGAAAGATCACATCATTACAATTTTAATCTCTGTTGGGTGTCTCTTGAACTCCTGCTCTGTTTCTTTAATTCCTCCTATCTCATCCCAAAAGAATATCTTTAACTCACACAGTGGCTCTAACAGCAGCAATGCAGTGGTGCATGAGGCTCATATACACACCACACGTTACAACACACACTGACAGATCAGTCCAGTAGCGATGGACAACTGGGATGGAAACAATGCAATGGGGATAATTATGCAGGAAGAACAGGAGCAGGAGATAGCAAAGAGCGCTAGTGTGTTATCATGCAGATGTATGCAGATGTAATCGCGTGTTTTCTCAACGGGCAGTGAGAAACGCACGCAACCTGCAGAGCAAGATGAAGGAGGGATGGACAGATGGAGAAAGACAAGTGAGGCAAGAGAAAACCTAAAGCGCTCACTTGGAAATGTCCTCTTGACTTTCCTTAAACAAATGTTCAATGTCAATTAGTTCTCAATGAAACACTCAACATAATGAGCCAACAAAACAAGAACATCCCTGAAGATAAATGTGTCTTTAGGTGTTCAATAAAGATCTGGTGACTGCAAAGGCTACAGAATATGATTCACATGATTTCCGTATGCGTCGTGTTCATTCCAAACAAACTGAAGGCCAATTTCAAAACATGGCAGGTCTGAATATTTATTTGACTTGAAAGCTTCAAGGAGTTGAGGGAGCACTATGGCTTGACCAGCCTGGATGTTTTAGACGTGTACAGTGAAGGATACTACATTGATTATTTAATAACATCAGATAATAAAGAAAATGTGGAAAACTTTCTGCGCTGGATGAACAATGAAGCTTCGCACCATTTCATTATTTATTTTCACAATTCACAGATTTCAGCATGGCAAAATATATGCAATCCAAAATTATATCAAATGACCACAAATGTAACCATACTTCACACAATCACTCAGACTACAGTGAACATTAGAGGTCATCATGAATAAACAGGTGTGAAAAAAAGAGAAAAAAAATCCATTCATCCCGTTTCACCCATCACACCTCTTCTTTGTTCACTCGCTCGTCTTGAACGCTGCACACACACACGCACACGCACACACACACACACACACACACACACACACACACACACACACACACACACACACACACACACACACACACACACACACACACACACACACACTCTCTTTCAACCTCCCTTTAATTCATCTGAACCCTCCTCCAGACTCACTACCATCGATCGATCTGGATGTTCAACGTGAAAGGGTGTGTGTTTACAGAGTGTGTGCTTGTGTGTTATGAGGTATGTGTTTGTATGAATGTACTTGTGCCTGAGTGTGTTTGTGTGTGTGTGAGCTTGAGAAACAGTGAGAGCAATAGAAAGAAAAAAACCCATAAAATAATAAATCATCACCTTACTTTATACCTCTTCATAATACCACCACGTGGAATCATGGTTTGCGCCAAGCAATTTCAGAATCCACTTGTAAATACAGCCACAGCACCGCCACCGTTGATTGCAGCTTGTACAGTCATCTCCATGGAGACAGAAGACAATTTTATGTCCTTCATATGGATAAAGACATCCACCACTACTATCATACATGAAGATACTGTATAAAGGACCATCTGACTGACTACGAACAGGATCGCCCTGCACTGCTGCACAAATTCATGCACATTGAGCATGAACACACACATAGACTTACAATTAGTAGAATGAATATATCTCTCATTCTCTTTTTGCACTACGTTAACATAGTGTAATTCAACTATTATCATGTCAGTAAACCGTCAGCCCTGTTAAATGAGGATGTGGGGAAGAAGAGAAACACATCAGTAGTAGTAGACGGGTACATCCATCTTTTTGTTTCTATGTGCCAAGGGATCAAAGCACAGTCATGTCGTGTTAAATTACAACGCAGTGGAATCCTCCGAGGTTGTTATGATCTTTGATTTCTCACAGTTCACGCCGCATAGGTCTGCCTGAAGGCAGCACTGTATACTGTGTACTCTGACTTGTTGGGGGGGGGGGGGGGGGGGATTTTCTGTAAAGTGTCCAGAGCAACATTTGCGGACATTTGCGTTCTCACAAACAGCCCCTCCGGAAAAGTAGCAAAAGAGGATGGGGTAAAGAATGCAGAGAAAACTCACAGTGATACCATCTCCAGTCTTGCAGTCACAAATATAGCACACAAGTAGAAAGGAAACTTCAAGTCAGCTGCCACAGACCGAGTCAAATATTTTATTCAGCTACGCAGCATGCCGTCTGACCTCGCAGCTCTAGTTTAAGCTGCAGACCTGCCACCATAATTAATAATGCTACCAGTGTCTTTCAGGACACCCAAGGGCCGGGCAACATCTCACAGACAAACTGACAGACGGTCAGCGACAACTGCTGGTTGTTATTCGCCCCATAGTTCAATCTGATAGGCCCCTGTAGGGGTTGAGCAGTACAATCATTCTTAGATTTGACACACACTCTTTGCGTGTTCGGTCTCGTGCTGCTTTAATCATCCCTGCATCACTCCGGGTGAGCGGCAGACAACAGTTTGTTTCCCGTGTGAAACAGATTGACAATGATCCACCATGAACTGTGTTTAATGCTGTAACCATGACGATTTGAGTCGTCTAACCTCACGGAAGTTCTATATCAACCACAATCTTTTTCCTAAACCTAACAGAGCCTTTTTGTATCTGTGTGTGTGTGTGTGTGTGTGTGTGTTATCTATAGGCTATATTCTATAAAGTTTCCAAATTGAATAATGGCACTAGAGAACCAAGGACATCACTACCATAGCAACAAGCAGAGATAATGCATTTGTTAGGGCCGTTGAGAATATGTCGTGCGGTGTTCTGGAGCTCAAACAGAAGAAGTAATGATATTCTCCCTTTATTCATTATCATTCTCATTCCTTCCCTTTTTGTCCTTGCATCATTTGCTGATGTGTTGAGACAAACCTTCACTCATGGTGTCATTACAGTATTTCATGTTTCTCCAAAATACCGAAATAACTAATGTCAACTTAAACATTTAGATCTTTCACAAACACAAACATTGGTTGCACCTATGCACATTCTCCATAAAATGGCACATCACACCTTTACAGTATTTTCTGCATCTGGCCTTTCACACCACTGTGCTGTGCAAGATCACTGCAGGCTACGGACCGAAGCTGAGATCACACCAACACCTCTTCTGCCAGATTCACAGTGTGTGAGTTGGCTCATGCAACAGCTTGTCCAGTATTCACGTAACCTTCATTTTCTTTCCCCTCGTTCCGTGGGTTGCCCACTACTTAAAAACTTTACCAACTTTAACTGGTTTAGATTTTGAATTTGCTCCTGACCAGGCGTAATATTTACGACCGGTCTCAGTGAGGAGAATTCTTAAGTCAAACTAGTGCAACAGGCTATGCGGCTGGTATTTTTGTAAAATGGTGTTAAGTGTATTAATTGATCCGTGGTATCGGGATATATAAACTCAACTAATTTCATTTGACTCATTGTTGTACTTGTATGTTTACTCTTTTAGAATAAAAAGTATCTGAGAAAAACTAAAAATGGCGCTACAAATTTGAATCATTTTCAACCCAGCAGCGCAGTAAATCAATATAATCACCACAGCTTCAAGGTGATAAGCATCACCGAGTCATAATCTGACCAAATATGAAATATGGTCACAACGTTCACTTCCGTTGCAGAGTTACGATGTTGAATGATGAGCGTTACGACGTCGCAGAGAAGCTGACCTCCGTGTTGCAGTAATTTCAGTGAAAGTAACGGCTGCTCAACATTTATCTGCTCCATAACCAACATGATTTGCCACATTCTTTGTCGCCAGTGGCTCTACAGGCTCCGCGTTGATCCCACGCAGAATAATACACCAGGTCTTAGTGTAGAAAATGATTAATCTATGACCAAAAACATGATTGGTAAAGTGAGTGTGACCTTGACCTTGTGTGTTTGTGCCAAATTTAGAGAGGTTCCTTCAAGGTGTTCCAAAGGTGTTTGCTCACAAGAATAGGATGGAAGAACAGCCTGAAAACATAAAGCCACCGGCAACGGCTGCCACTGGTATGTGTGCATGAAAAGGTCTGTGATGCACACATGTGCATATCAATACTCATTTTACATGAACAAAGAAGAATAAAATAAAAAGTGAGAACTAATAATATGAGCATCTGTGTGAGCATGTGTACACATGCATCAGTAATGTGAAGATGAGGCTATATTGATTCATGGAGGCACTTTGGTGTTAATCAGATGTGGTTTGTCCTGTAAAAACACCGGAGAAACTACCATCCTGAGTATATATCTTCAAATTTAGCCCATAAAAAAAGGCAACACTTGGAATCATCATCGAAGGCATCGCCTCTCTGGGCGCTCTATTCGGTTGACATTAATACTTTCTTACAGTAATTATTTTATGACCACTTGCATCCACTACAAACAATTGTAAGCATGATAGAGAAACAAGAGATATAGAAGAAAAAGTATTGATTACGCACAGTCATTAGGAATGCTATTGTTTGCACAGATAGGGAACATGCTCATTAAACAGGCCAGCTGTTGTTAAGGTGCCAAATGCATATTCATAAAACAATAGAATTAACAGGTTCTTGACCGCAGGGATTACAATTACAAATTCAGAAAATGGCTTTTGCATGTTTTACAGCTGGATGGAACAAATGATTTTCAAGGGAGCTGTATCACAAATGTTTTGTTCTCAAAGTAATTGTTGTCTAAAAGGTATCCTGTTGAGTGTGCGACCTCTAGTAGTGCTGTAGCTTCAGTTTATGAGCGGATCGTTCATATGCAGGAGGATACACCACACGGGGGGGGGGCCTCACGATATTACATTCCGGATAATGGTTTCCCACTGTTCCACTGATCTGCAGGTCATGGTATAATTACCAAGAAACACTGCGACGCATGCACCAGGAAAGACGAGGAAGAAGACAACACGCTCAAAACAAAGGATTCAAGGTGTTCAAGCACACGACTTTCGCAAATGCTGAAATGCATTCAACAATCGCCACGTTCACGAAGGGTTTGAATTCAAATAGGGATCGCTGTAAGTGGGGCTGATTTGTCTAAGAATATGGTGGAAAGTAAACCCCTAAAAAACATTTCTTGTCCTTCTTTTTTCCGCCCAGAAAAAGACGGATGAAAGGAATGCTGAATGAGATATCCGACAAGGTTACACAAGCTGGAGGAAGAGAGATTCACATGGACGGGACATCATGACTTGGGCTGTCGGAAGTGTCCCGGAGTGAAAAGTCAGAGCCTCAGTGAGGTTGACTGATAGTGAAGCTTATCGTTCATGCTTTCAGAGCACGTATGATACTAAATACAGCATTTTAATGCTCTTGTATAGACACACACACACACACACACTACTAACTTATTGATAGATCTGATATTAAGTCAGGCACAGTCTCATGCCTCCTGATGCCTCCTATCAATTATAACTACCTCCTGCTCCTCCTCTCCTCCTCTTTCATCTCTACCCCCCCCCCCCCCCCCCCCCCCCCCCCCCCCCCCCTTCTCTCACCCCCTGTCTCTTTCTCAAAAAAAAAGGAAGCATGCATTGAAGACAAGTCTAAATCCAACAAGGAGAATGCACCGACAAAAAAAAAAATCACTGCTGTTCCTCATTTCAAGTGCGGCCAAGCTTTGAACTCGGACCGATTCAAAGCTACTTATCACAACAGACACTGATGCAGGGAAGAGGAAGCCGGGAGCAAGTATAGCAAACCTGGTGACTCAATCTGTACAAGTGCATTCAACATGGTCACACCACAGCAGGGGGTTTGAATCCTGGTTTGAGGGCCACCTAGCTCCACCCCCTCAATCTGACTGATTGACCGAAGAAAATGTTATTTACCGCGTCTGAAAGTGACGGAATTCACTATTGCGTGAACGAGCTCTCACCACAGTGCTTCATTGCGACAGCAGAAGTCTTGATGGATTTTTTGTACATGTTCAAAACAGACCAGTTTTGTTTCTGTTGCACTGTGTCCGTAAATCCACCACTGCATTCAGAGGCGCAGTGATACGTCCACCACCCCCCACCCATCTTCACATGCACAGACCGAGCTCTCTACCCTTCTGCTCTGCTGCCGTCAGCATGTATTAAAATGTAAATGATTTCTACATATGCACGTTCACATAGGGCTCCAGTAAACAACATGTTACACCAGTCCATCAATGAATGAGACAAGAGTCATTAAACTGTTGGTGCAGTTGAAATAGTCTGCTCTGGCTCGAACACATCGGGGCTTCAAAGCTGGAGATGAATGACCTGCACTCAGAGTGGAGATGTTCACATACCATTTTTCCTTTCCGGATTTTGATACTGGGACTTTGAGTATCGGCCAATTCCGACAAATTTCCATGGATTGTTATCATTGTTACATTTATTATATTTATCATACCATTTTCAACCATTATTATCAACAGTGACATCTATTCTCCAAAATGTGTTTAAAGGGGATAGTCACTTAAAGTGCGACGTGTGTGTGTGTGTGTGTGTGTGTGTGTGTGTGCGTGTGTGCGTATGTGTGTGTTTATGTGATGGAATCTGCCGAAAACAAGCCCATGACAGGAAACACACAAACACAGAGAAGCAAACACGTCTTCACTTTTCATGCTTTCACCTACACTGCAGTACAAGAGCAGATGGTGTGTACAACCCCGAGTTCACTTCCTGAAACAAAGAAACACAGAGAGAGAGAGAGAGAGAAATGGGGGAATAGAGAGAGAGTGTATCTTGTCCATCACTGTCCATCCCAAAGAATAACTGTCAGCAGAAAACAATACAGCCCTGAATGATTAACACGCACGCACGCACACGCACACGCACACACACACACACACACACACACACACACACACACACACACACACACACACACACACACACACACACACACACACACACACACACACACACACACACACACACACACACACATCATCTCTCGTCATCTGTCTCTGTCTTTTGAAGTCTCCCATCTCTCTCGTTTTTTGCATCTTTCCTGCTATTGTTCCTACAGAGCGGTGGGCAGAAACTCTACCTCATCTTCGTCTATTGTCACGAGTAATTTTTTCACCATCCTCTGCTGCTGCCTACCGAGCCTTTAATGACAGACTGACAGGAAGGCTGCAGTGGCATCTGGTGCACCATTCCATAGAAGACACGTGTGTGTGTGTGTGTGTGTGTGTGTGTGTGTGTGTGTGTGTGTGTGTGTGTGTGTGTGTGTGTGTGTGTGTGTGCTTACATTCTCATAGATATAATATGGCTCCCCCCCCGACATTGATGCATTTTCCAAGAAAGGGATCAAATTGATCAAACAATCAATCTATATATCAACATAGAATCGGCAGAATGAAAATAAAGAGTAGAAAATCAATTTAATGAAATGCATTACAATCAATAAACCCTGTCAAAACTGACACTAATCACCACGACTATTTGCAGCTTCTCGCAGGACTGTCGCTGACTCGGTCAGCAACATCATTACTCACCGCTGTCACAAGACATGTCGTGTTCTCAACTCAAGAGGTTTGTAAAATTCACAAAGAAAGACGTGTTAACATCAAGGCCAGGGGACATACTCATCTTCACCATTTGTATATTTGCTTTCAACAACTTTCCCACAATAGCCTGCGACTTAAATGTGCTTGAAGCGACTGTGGTCACAAAGATTTGTCAGAACCGCCGTCAGTCATGTCTGTTTTCAGGGCAGTTTGGTCAGTACTCCATCAAATCTCCTGACACTTCCCTGGCAGGAGGTGTCAGGAGATGTCTCAGTAACAGACCCACGCCCGTCATTTGTCACAGTCACGATTGGTCGCTGATCTCCACCAAACCTTCATGCAGCCAATGTCCTGATCACTTCTTCCCATCTATGGCGACACATCAATATGGTCTTACATTACTGCCAGAGGGCCATCTACGTATAGAGACACAAATCCAATTCAATACTTTCACATGTGTTTTCGCTGTTCCTTTATCAGAAACACAACACTTCATTTTTAGGAAGTTTACCTGACACACGTCTGCTCATTTCAGCTGTAATTTGTCTCTTCCAGCGGTCCTTGTTGTTTACACGGCAAATGCACTCGCGCCCATTTGTTTCTCTCCAACGCAGTATGACCTGGCACCGTGCCACAATCAGCACGCTGCTCACCTGTCTCGCAGCTCTCCTTACTGGTCAATACACATCACGGGCCACTTACATTACAAATTGTCTAGACCGCTTCAGAGTCTAGACAAAACGTAATTTAAGTCCACTGCAGTTTTTCAATAATCTCGGGCAGTGATATATTAGTCGCCGCCAGAGTGCCAAAGATGAAACATTTTATTTCACAAACGCACGCACGCACGCACGCACGCACACACGAACACACAGCAGCAGAGTCTGCAATTTAGGTGTTGTTTTCTGATAAAGCGACTCTTTCTCATTATTCTTGTTTAATCCAAGTTAAAAATCTAAAATGTGTTAAATTGACCACTAAATTGAGAGAGAGAAAAATGTCTGTGAATGAAAAATCTATTTCCCTGCAAGTCTTGCGAAACAATCTTGCGTCGTTAACCTATTTAATCATGCGCTCAGCATGACACGCACCCTCAGTTCATCCGAGAGGTCGGCAGAACTTTCCTTCGGCACCAGCTCATGGAAGTTTAAAAAAACAGCCTAAAATGTACCTACAGCAGCAAAACGGTTGCCAGACTGCAGGTCCGAGTGCCTGCTTTGACATTGAGGAGAGTTTTATGAAGTGGTTTTTATTAATTCGAATATTAACATCCACCGTGCGAAAATCGTTAGCGCTACTCCTTGTATTTTGTCACTCTCGCTGCTCCATGAGCGACTTGTCTTCAAACACACTCCCCCTAGCCGGAATATACAGTGATCCGAAGGGCCTGGAGAGAAAGCAGTGCCACCGTATTTTACATAAGATTGGCAGCTTGAGGCTACGAGAGTCAAACACACAAGTCCGCTGAGCAGCAGCTCTTCTGAGGTCAAATCCGAATCAGACAATCTGCCCACACTGCAGAGCTGTCTCACCGAGGGGGGGGGGGGCGGGAGTGGGAAAAAAAAGAGTCCTCTTCCATTCATGGTATTTGAAAAGATCAGACTCTGAATCTGGTTGTCAACAAATGTTTAAAGCCGCTTTTTTATTCAGCTAAAATGATTATTTAAAACACTTGGTTACAGATTCCCGAAAATAGGGATGAGCGACAAGCTAGCTCTCGGTGTAATTAAGGTGATCAGTGTTTTGTCATTAAGAACAGTGATTGTATAACGTGATATGACGTGTTCAAAAATCTGGTGAAAAATGATTAAATAAAAGGTTTAATCAATTAAAATATTGAATGGAATTAACTGGCTTAGACAAAACTTTCTTCATATCATCATTAACACAATTACAGTCATATTTCATTAACCCGACTAGATGGGCGCTCATCTCACGATGTTAAAGAAAGTGAAGACGTGGATGGGTTCTACTTTGGGTCGTATTCCAGCGCTCCTCAAAATTTCATTGAAATTGGTTTCTTGAGTAATCCTGCCGACGGACGAGACAAACAGGCAAACGATAATGAAAACATAAACTCCTTGGTGGAGCTAAACAGCACTGAATTGTCACCAAGCGATCGACTCAAAGGGTCAGTGGACTCCTTTTGAACAGTTTATACGCCATCTGTCTTACTTTCTGACTTTTAACCCTGAAGGTGTGAAGCTTTTGCCCAGCAAGCGGAGCGGATGATGAAATAAAGAAAATAAAAGACACCTAATGGACAAGCAAACAACACATCATCTTGTTTTTCCAAGAACCTTTGAGTCCCTAGACTCAGCACAGTACACACACACACACACGCACACACACACACACACGCACACACACACACACACACACACACCTGTACTTCATGCCCGTGTGTTTCCCCGTTGACTCCTTGAGAGAGATGTGGCGCGGGGTGAAGGAGCCGAAGCTGCGAGCGATGATGGCCACCGTGCGGAACTTGGCCCTGGCTTGGTTCACCACGTTGGGGCTGGTGGCGTTCTGCTTGCTGTGGTCCCCATTGCCCCGCTTCAGGTTGTGGTCCGTGCAGGCGATGGACACCTGCATGGCTGAGCGTCAGGCGGGGGAGACGTACAGATGGGGGGGAACGAATGGAGCAGAAGCAGCCTGAAGTCTCCAAGTGCGTGGGGTTTTTTTTGTTTTTTTTTAAATCTCTTGATTCAGCGTCTCGTCCTCTTTGGGTCAAAGTGTGTGTTCAGGTTCTCCTGTTCCTTTTGAACTTCTTCCGTCTTCAGTTCCTCACTTCAGTGCATCACTTTGCTGCGCGAAGGAAAATCAAACTGTATTCTTTGCGCTCACATCAAGTCTTCCATCTCTAAGTCTTTCCCTTGTGCAAGAGGAGCAGCAGAACAGGTCGGTCGTCAAAAGCCTGGAAAGAACAAAGACTCCTCAGTTCCTCGAAGGGATCTCAAAGAATCCCCCCCCCCCCCCCAGCCCACGGGTCTCCTCTGCTCCTGTGTCCTGCCTCGGATGCCGAGCTCAGGGAATTGTTCTGACAGGGTTTCAGCTGCAGAATGACAATCGGAGGAGGTGGAGAGAGAGAGAGAGAGAGAGAGAGAGAGAGAGAGAGAGAGATGCGACCCAGGCGCTGCGCTCTCCCTGGTCTGACTGTGAGACGAGAGCGCGAGCGATAGTGTGTGAGAGAGCGGAGAGGAGGGTGAGGGAGGAGGAGACAGGGTCAGAGAACAGATAAGGAGACAGAAGGCAGGAGGAAATAAGCCGGGGGGGGGGGGGGGGGGGGGGGGGGGGGAGTCACTCTCGGGTGCAGCATCACACGTCTTCCATCAGCACTTTTTTCAGTCCTGTCACTACTTCCTTTCCTCGCCTCGCACCGCCTCCCGTTCCCGAGCAGCTGATGTTGATACGAGTCACTGATGTGCTTGTGCCCCAGTTTCCCCCCCTCCCCTCTTTCCCTCCGTCTTCCTCGCTCTCAGATATTTGCTCTCTATCCGATACTTGGATGCTCCGCTCTCCTTCTTTCTTTTTTCCTCCTTCCTCCGGTTCTTTCTCTCAGCAGGGAAGCTTCTTCACCGACCGCGCAGCTTGGGGGAACTGAGAGGCTTGTGGTACAACACATCTCTCTCTCTCTCTCTCTCACACTCTGTGTCTGTCTGCCTCGCTCTCTCCAGCTCCCACTACCCGTCTCACTCAGCCTCTGACTTTCTCACCTGTCACCTATCTTTGAAGGTTCCCGCCCCTCTTCCTCCACATATAATTACATGCACGAAAGCTTCGGCCCTTCGAGTTCTTCTGCACTCGGCACAATATTCTCTCTATTAGACTCATTTCTGATGAAACCCCATTTAAATCCGCTAGATCCGGATTCATTATTTGGATCCGCACCAGATTTTACACACGCAAGATATCTGCACCCTAAATATGCCTGAATCATTCCCTGGGGAAATGGAGCAAAAAGGCCTTATCTCGCAATGTTAAAGAAAGTGATTACAAACCATCCTGGATCCGCCCCAAAATTGAATGGGTTTCCTTTTGGCCAGTGTCCCATTCTTTTTTACTAAAAAACAAACCAACCAACCAACAAACAAACAAACATGATGAAAACACGACCTCCTTGGCAAAGGAAACAAATATTAGCTCAGTGTCCCTCTGTTGTAGCAGGATAAATCCTGCTGCAATGACTGTGCCACCTCTTGGCAGGAGCACATGCTCGGTACCTGGGTTGAAGAGTCCCCTATAAACACTGTAACCTGTACATTGAATTTATCTTCTGCATGTGAAAAAAAAACCCCACATACAAACATATTTGCCAACATAAAGTCACCCCCCCGTAGGCAGCTACAAATCAAAGCAAACGAGACGAGGAGTGATGAACAAGATGGGGGAGGAGAGCACGGATTGGAATCATGAGAAAAGAAAATGACTAAAAACGTCAGCGTGAGGTGTAACAGCTGAAAAGAGAGGGAATCATTGCGAGTGCATGCGTTTGATTATAGCACAGCGGAGAGTGTGCGCGCATGTGTGAGCGAGTGTGTTCACAGAGTAAGGTGTTGATGTTGCTTGCTCAGAAGTAATTCTATAAGAGGTGTCGAGCAGAGGTAAATGGAGCATTTTGCTGCAGGGTCCCTCAACAGGGTCTCTTTTTCTCTCTCTATCTCTGTGTGTGTGTGTGTGTGTGTGTGTGTGTGTGCGTGCGTGCGTGCGTGCGTGCGTGCGTGCGTGCGTGCGTGCGTGCGTGCGTGCGTGCGTGCGTGCGTGCGTGCGTGCGTGCGTGTGTGTGTGTGTGTGTGTGTAAAATGTAAGCACTGCATTGTTAATATGTCCAATATGTCTAAGTATAATATGTATAAATGTTTGCACAGAATAGATGGACCAATATCATGATCTGGACTCGTTTGCATGTTAGTTTGGACCGTTTGTTGGTTGTCAGCTGATGCTTTTACTGTAACTGCCATTCTTCAAAATGTCCTTAAAAGCAAAGAACAAGACACAGGATGTGATAGTAAACGCCATGGAAATGTCATGCTCGTCCCTGTGTTAACAGTCTGGTTCTTTAAAGTGCAGAGCAGCAAACGGTATATCGCTGCATTTAAATAACAATTAGAGCCAAGGCCAGAAGTATTTGGACGGTTAAACATTTATTTTTCCCTTCAGGCTCTGGCCTTCAGCACATTTAATTTGATATACAATGATTGAGATACATTAACGTGCCAAGTCTCAGCTTTAATTTGAGTGGATTTACGACACCATAGGAAGAACTGCGTGGGAGATTTAGCTGTCAAAAAAAAAACACGGTGCCCAAATCTAAGGGGTTTTATCACATTACAAGACATCTGCACATTATTACATGACTCAGACTGGTCATGAGATAATATGGAACTGTTCTTAAAACAATATACTTGAGAACAATTCACAAAACACAAGGACTATTGTAGGTAAAAGCAAAGGGTTTACGCATATGACATGAGGAAGTCATTTTGGTTACCAACCCATGGAGCTCCTCCTGCTAAACTGACCTTGTCGACTCTAGAAGAGTGACCTGTGGAAACCAGGGAAACAGGAAGCTCTCATCCTGTCGGAGTAACTAGTTGTACTGTGTCTGACAGTGACTGATCTGGATGCAGGCCATTTTTCTAAACTGCTCTATTTCATCAACGTCAGCAGCGCCAGCTTCCATCCCACAGCCTTTTAATCAGCTCATCTGTGACCCCAATCTTCAAACCGCTTCACCTTTTACCAGAACACATTAAAATTAAACTCGATTTTTATGTAGTATAATACATATCAGGTATTGTTTGTGTAAACCGTGCCTGCATGGAGGGGGTCAGATGGCATGCGTTGGGTTTTTTTTCTCTTTCTAATCCCATTTCACTCAAAAATGAGCTCTTCGTATTACCTCCGCCCCTAAAGTCCCATCTGCCTCACCTTACTCAGAAGAAAGACGTACACGGCCTCGGATCAATCTCACACCCAATGGAAAAGACGTTTCCCAGCAGCTCATTCCAGATCGATCCCATCCAACTCCTCGGGGCTTTCCCCAACCACTTCCACGTATGGAATTGGAGCCGACTCAGAAATGCTTTCCTTAACTGAGTTGGAAAAAACGCTGAGCGGAAAAAGGATTGTGGTTACAAGGTGAGTTACTTTCCCGGTGTGTTAGCAACACACAGTATACAGACAGAGACGAAACAAAATGATGTGTGTGTGTGTCAGTGTGTTTAAGTCACCGTATGTTACCAGCCATTTTAAATAAATTTTATGTTTCTGTCACATTGACGTATTTGAGATTCAAGCAGTGAATCACTCCTGTGACCTAGAATCTCCTGATCAAACTTAGCGTCTCACAATATTAAAACGTGCCTTAATTGTTTTTGACGTCGTATTTACAATTGCAGTTATGAACTGACGTACACAGATGCAGTGTAAAAAAAAAAAAGGCTCGGCTAAAATAAATAATACAAATGTAGGACACGCAAATGCATTCACGAGTAGGAGCACGATGTTGCTCTGTACTGCGGTAGTCTTATCACGTCAAGTCAAATGTCAAGCAACCTGTTATTTTCTTGTCCCCGTCGGACGTTGGCGATTTGTAGGCATAGCACATTTCTGAATTGTAATAAATTTTAAGCGGCAATTCAGTGTTATGTGGACAGGATACAGGAGCGTCCTTGAAGTCAGACAGTTCAGCAACACGTAAAAAAAAACAGAGTGGACATGAGTCGTGCACTTCTACCAATAATAGAGGAGGTCAAGAAGTCCTAGATCATTGGTCAACATTTGAAGGTCACATACTGCTCTGATCGGTTCCCTGATATCTGCACCATGACATCAAGAGTCGCCATCAAAGTTTAATGACGATAGGTTTCCGTGTGTGTGCAGCAGTCAGCCTCTCCGGGTCTTTGCGGCTCTGTCCCATTATGGAAATCTTGTGGATTTAGTCAGTTTGCACATAATTTAAGGCTTTTTCACTATTTTTCTTTGTATTATCTCGGCTTTGTTTTGGTTTTCCCAGCAGATGCCCCGTAAGCAGCAAGTGATGACACACTCATAACTCTGAGCGTAAGGCGGTGACTGTCCTACTTTTCCTGTGTGTGTGTGTGTATGTGTGTGTTCTACTTCATGAGCTTGGTCAGCAAAAGCCCACAACACTACATATAGAGTTCCCCATGACAAACTCCACACTATGTATGTACTGCACGTGTGTGTGTGTGTGTGTGTGTGTGGGTGTGTGTGTGTGTGTTTAATCTACATACCTACACTTTACAAAATAAATAAAACAATACATTATGGTATATAGACATATTCAGCTATTTTGTGATAATGGCAATTAGAACAACAATTTCTTATCTTGTTTTGTGTCAGTTCAGTAGCATTTTTTTGTCTAAACGAGGTTAAGGCACAGTTCTGAGAAATTTCTTCACTCAGGGATTATTTACTATAAAGTGCTATTAAAAGTGGAACAGTAGCCTACTTACATTTATGACCCTAGAACTCACAAACTGTTTGCATAAAAAAATTATACTTTTAAAAAAACATTTTTTAAAGGGGGGGAAACTTCTCAACTGGTTCAAGCTTTTTATTTCACTGTCACAGTCAGGCCTTAAGTATTTAAGTCCACATGTAAAGAGGCCAGTGCTGATCTCCTTTTATCCAATATATTCCCAGCAGAGGAGACGTGTTCAGAACGAGGATCCAGGGATGGAAAGATATTACTTTGCCATCTGGGAATCTCCGAGAGCCAGAGGTTTTCCACCACGTGAGAGGACTGTGCTGTGCAGGTATTGGAGACATGGCGTGTCCATGCAATACATGTGTCCAAGAAGACAGGTACTGCATGGACGTAGCTGCAACGCAGACATGCAGGTATCAATTTAAATGCATTTGCTGGTTGGACAAGGGTTATAACCAAAATCAGATTTGGCTTGGTCCCTGGATGTCTATTTTTTCTTTTTAATAGCATCCTGGCATTGAGTTGCCTTGTTTTTATATACCTCCCAATTTGCTATGCCTTGCATATAAAAATAGTTAATTGGGGAAATGCATTACAATCTCTGGATAAATAAACGTGTGCAGCTTCTTTTTGTCCAACCATGTAGTCAGAACAGACAGATTGATAAAGGCTCTTTCCACCAGTTCCCACATCCTTAGATCTGTTCAATTTGAATATGATTATGAATATGATTATTACTATTAATCCCCCCCGACTAAGCATGATTTCAAGGTCCCAGTTAAGTGACTGTTACCAAACCAGTGTCCTCTGTGTACTGTAGGTCAGGACATACAAAAACAAGTCAGTACAGTACAAACTGTACCTCGTCTGCAGCTCTGCTCGAGGTGTTATGATGCAAGTTGACAGGGCAACATCAGGGACGTCAGCCCTCCTTATGACTACAAGCTCCTCATCTCCTGCCCATAGGACTGTACTGTCCCCACCGCCATGGACCGAACCATTTGTGGCAGCTGCGGGGGCTGTCAGTCAGTCATCAGCGAGATATGACATTGTTGTAAAGCAAATCTGACTTAATGTGGCCTGATATTTTTACCAGAACTGCCTGGTAAGCAAAAACACGAGTAGAATTACCTCCACATGCAACTAGGGAAGGAAGTTTTTACAACATGACCAGTACTGGGGTTTACAAATTCCTTTGATTTTTTAATCTCTCACAGTGCCACCCCCCTTGAAGAGTCATCCAAAGCTCCTAAAGGCAAGAATCTCTGCATTTTTCTGCCTTCCACATCTATTATAAATTACTGAATAATGATTCAAATATTGATTACCTAATTTAAAGGAATCAATTTATTTTTTTTTTACTGCAGAACTAACACACAAACAATAGTCTGTCATATACATTATAATCAAATCTTTACCAAGGCTTCCAGCCATGATTGAGGCCACAGGTCAAACAAAGAGGGAGAGCATGAATGCTTCATTAGTCAATCATATCCATAAAAATCCATAAAAGCAGCAATTCAATTTTCACCCCTGTCACTGCAGGGATCTCAAACTCAGCACAAATATTGACACACACCCCCATCACCACCAGCACCGTGTTCAAGGCCGAATCAAGTCAACAACAACAACAGGCAGCTCACAAGTTAGTTTTTTGTATTCATTACTTTTTCTTGCTTTATATTTAATACAATATGAAAGGGTATAATAATGTATTTCAATCATGCTCATATAGAGCAGGCACACAGTTGCTTTTACAGTCTCAGTAAATACCGTTAGTTTTGTAGAATAAATTTCACACATGCTCATATCAAAATTAAAGTCTATTTTTGGATAAGTTATGTCATATTCCTCCTCGACTCTTGCGCAAATATTATCATACATACATTATTCTACCGAATTTTTCGAAAATACAATCAAATTACATAAAAACAATGGAAATACATTTACACTCCAAGCATCAGCATATTGCTGCTTTACAGTTGCTGTGGCGTTTAATAATCTCGGTGAGAGCTCATATGTGTCACCAGAAACAGCGATGGATTTAATTTCCTTCTCTACAGCAGGGCATCGTGGGTAATAAGATTGAAAGGCGTGTACACATGATCACGGATTTACTGACGGAAAAGTAATACTTTCCTCCTGGGGATGTATTCCTGGATCATTTGTATCATTAAAGTGAATTGCACCTCGACATGGGGCAGAACATGGGTCAAGGATCTTACAGCCATGAGCATACTACAGAGTCTTGGATTTGAGGTTAATTTGAGGTCAATCAGGGACTGTGAAGATAAACACGAGCTGGGTCTCAAATGAGAATCACTCGCCCCCACTGAGATTTATAATTGCATTTTATTCACCTTCATTGTTTTGTATTTCTTTTAATAAACATTTAAATAATTCTCTATTAAAATTCCCCACTCAGGGGTGCACTGCACACTGAGGGGTGTCACCGTGGAGAGATGCCAGACCCTCCTGCAGCTGCCACCTCCGCTCACAGTAACAACAACAACAACATTACCCCTGAAAATAAAACCACCAATGCACACCAAGAGGGGCTTATATAACGGAGTCCTGATTGATTACTAAAGTGCATGACTCCTGTCCAAATTAAGATATCCCCTTAGTTGATCTTATAAATAGGATTTTGTTGTTGCTGTAGAGAATTTAACACAGATAGAAACAGATATATCTCCCTCATTCTGTCAGAAATATGCATCAGAAGGCCGAGCAGGATCTGCAGTATGCTTGGTATTTGATGAGGGTATATAGTTCTATTAAGAATTTAACATTAAACTTCGACAAAACACCGTGAACACGTGAGCATATCAACACACAGCTTCATGACTTCAGCATCTCCCTCTCCTCTGCGTTATCGCCCGCCCAGCCACCCACACGTAGGCAGGTCACCACTGGGTCATAATCACGAGGGAATCCATTAAGTGGCTGTCATTGTTCTCAGAGGAGCATTAGATTACAGCTACTTGTTTAGACTGGAGACAGCTGGCGAAGATACGAAGGGTCAAAGAGTTATGACCTTCCATCTATCACCAACACACGCAGTGAGCTCCTCTCTGTCTGTGCCGAGGGCAGCCTGACAGTACACGTCACAATTGCAGTACAGTATAGTACAGGCCACGCTATAGCACTAACCACAATCCCTGTTGTACCTTGGGTAGTTAGGCGTCTAAATACGGTTTGTCTCCAGCATCAATACCTTTCAAGCTTTCAATTAATGAAATGTATTTTTGATTAAACACTTCAGCAGGCGCGGTTCCAGAGTACAATTCATTAGCAGGAGTGCAGCGGTAGTAGGTGAAGTGCAGACGCTGCTCTGCCGTGCGACTCTATGCCAATGCAATCAAAAATAACATCCTGCTGCTAAATTAGCAACTAATGCCATGCAACTACACAGATGGCACCATCGCAGCGGAACCTTAATTCACACTGAGACTTACTAAGTATTGCACAAATTATTTCACCACTATCCCTTAAAAGAGAATAAAGTTTTTTTTACAATGGCAACAATTATCCACCAAAGAGCGCATTAAGGGTTGAATTAAGCATAGCTATATATAATTAAAGCACAAAATGCTGACACATATTTTAACAAATAATTCATCTGCTTTTCTATTTTCATGCTAAGAGCTACAATTCTATGATAAAATACCCTAGCAACCCCTCAGTACATTTTCAGTTTCTAGGATGTACATGTTTTTTTTCAGGTTGGTCACCATGATAATACTGAATCTGTGCATAGATCTTGTGTGTGTGTGTGTGTGTGTGTGTGTGTGTGTGTGTGTGTGTGTGTGTGTGTGTGTGTGTGTGTGTGTGTGTGTGTGTGTGTGTGTGTGTGTGTGTGTGTGTGTGTGCGTGTGTGTGTGTTGCAGCTCAGGTCATTGTTGTATTCATCCTGGGTCACTGCTGGAAATATGAATGTGTTCCAAGCGAGCAAAAAGAGGAAATAAAATGTTCTCTCTCCTTTTTCTATGAAGTACATCACAGCGTCATTGAAGTTTTATAATATCTTCAACCTTTGAAATAATACCAATCAAAATGTTACATCCTAAAATCACTGTGCCTGAACCTCTGCATTTTGCATTTACAGGAGAATTTCTGCAAGCAAAACTGTCGGGCACAACTTTTCCATAAACTTTTCTCCATTGTAACTAAATGCATGACATAATGAGGCTGTCCTTCAACGCGTAATAAGCACATACTCCTACACTAGCTGCACCACAATTAGCTATTTGTTGCAGAGAGCAGCGTTCCTGACTGCTAGAGAGTCTCCAGAAATGGACACTTGATAGTCAAGAGTGGTAACACCGAGAGAAAACCATCATCTCAGTAATAGCATTGCTATGGAAACAGTACGGAGGCGTTGTGTGTGTGGGTAAAAAGCAGCAATAAAATAACACCAGGCTAGAATAAAGAAGCCAGATGGCAGCCATGCAGCATCTGGAGACAAGTGTATAGCTGTTACCTTGGAGAAGAAAAGTATTATACTGTAAATAGTGTCATGAAACGGGATGTTAGAGACACTTAAATCTGCTGAGCTGTGACTACATTACATCTCCAACAGTGATGTTTCATAGAGAAGTACAGTACACTATTGTGGAGCGGCACAAAGTATGGTAACTGCAACAGCAAAAGAAGCTTTGTTGCTTTGAGGGGATTCACACTAAGATTTTCTCAACAACCAGAAAACTGTACTGCAACAAAATAGACAGCGTTCATGTCGTCATCATGTCTAAAACAAAAACTTTTTCAGACCATATTAATCTTGGTGTACTGTACTGAATCTGTCCAAGATGCCTGTGTGTATATTTTAGAAAACTGCATAACCAAAAATATACAGTGAGACATTTTAATTATCTTGTGCAACAAATGGCAAATAAATGCAATAAAAGACCAAAAAAAAGACTCATGCTGCACTTAACAAGTCAAGGCTGGGCCGCATTATGACTGCGACATTTGAGCCCGCACACACAATCAATACAAAGGTCAGGACAGCGGCTGTGTATTATACTGTAGCCCTGCTTGTAAGAGCATAGGTGGCCTCAAATGGGCTCCAAACACTCCATGACCTTTACCCTCGGGACATGTGAGTAGTGCTACAGTACCTTGGTATTTTCTGTTATGTATCGTAGATGTAAGGGTCTGAAAACCCTGTAAGAAGTTCAATGTGTACATGGCAACTGTGTGAACATCAATTTGACGTTACAGCTGGTAAAGCGGGAGCTTATTTTACTAAAATTGTATAGTGCTGCTGAGTAGCTTGTTAATTTCCCCTTAATAACCAGCAATAACACGTCGTCATTTACTTGTTGATTGTATTCTTTTTAATAACTTAACTTTGAAAAGTAACTAGTATCTTAAGTTGTCAGATACATGTAGAGGAGTAAAAAGAAATCAAATGCAGTTTAGAATAGAAATGGACAACTGTTTACCTTTAAACTTGTCAGTATGAGTACAGGAGCTAGAAAATGAAGTAGGAGCTTTAGTGTACACAATTCTTTCTTCTCCTTTGTTATCTCCAAAGTGATGTTTAACTTAGTTGACAGCTTCCTCAGGCGCTCTAAGGAAAAGTAGCTGCATTAGCACTAGAGTTTGACTCATCTCAAACCACTAAAAACACCATTTCTGTTGCATGGATTATGAAATGCATTTAATAATTGGTCCTCCCTCGAGTATGAGTCAAATTGACCCACAGTCATGAGACTAAGAGAACGAATCCCGACGCAGACTCAAAAAGAACCCTTGGATATCAGTACTTGACATTCATTGTGGGATTTGGACATTTTAAACTACACTTTTAACCAATGTGACATATGTCCTGTGGCGGCTGGGCTGCTCTGAGTCACCTTGCTCTTTCAGTCAGTAAATTAAGATGCACTACATAAGCATCTGGGGGGAGAAAAAACTTCTCCCGTTTGGCTGAGCGGGTACATTTTCGAGTAAATTGCAGCCTGAGAGTTCAACAAAAAGAAGTGCTCAGCCAAAGCTCGAGTGAAAAAGGGAATCTTTCCTTTTCATGAAAATCCTTTCCCCTGCCATACTTTCTCAACGTTGTGTATAAAACTTTTTGTGAGTATTAAACAGATGGTGTGTCTGTATGCGTTTGTGCCGGCATGAAGCATTTTGCGTGTGCATTCATGTACATGTGATCTTACATGAGCGTTTGAGTGTCTGTGGGAGGGAGAGAGAGACACAAGGTGCTCGAGAGACAGATTGCATGTGCTTCATCTACCGGCTCTGCTGAGTTCATTTTGTTAGTGGGCCTAAATAAAACACCTGGTCTGGTCTAATGTGCATCTCCCTCGGCCTCAATTCCATGCTCTGGTTACTTGATGATTACTGGCTGCATCAGAGAAGAAAGAACTATTATATTTCATACTGTTTTTCTGCTTTTACATCACTGTCTCTTACCTCAACGCATAACAAATAACAATCAACTGTGCACACTCCTGCAGTATCTATACCCCGGCTCTTCCGCTCACTTGCCCGGCTCACTGTAAACGGTACAAGCTCCAGCTCGAGAACCACAGGCCAGCCTTGGCTGACAAACCCGGCTCCTTCACCCATCCATTTCAGTCCGAGTCAGATGCGCTACATTAAAAAAGAAAAAAAAAAAGATTCTGTGGCATCTGGGCAGAGCATGCAGGAGGCGGAACAGGACGATAATTCAGACGTAAAAGTGTTGAAATGAAAGCACTTGAAGATAATAGGAATGTGAAGCAGTCGAACGAAGGAGCGCTCTTGCATTGTGACAAACCACACTTGGCTTTTCCCTTTAACACAGTGAAGCACCTAATTATCAATGTCAGAACTGTGGGTCTACAAACAGACATTGTCGAAATCAAAGTCCAACCTTTGTAAGATGTCTTATGTCATGTCTGAGAATGACTGCTAATTCCATAACATTGATCTTGGTGGATTTGTAATGCTGCCGCAGCAAGACGTGGCTTTTAGTGGAGCTTTCCTTGGGGATGTTTTGGTATCAGTAATCTCCAGGCGTTCTGGAATTTGTACGCGAGGGAGCTCAATGGTCTACGTACGAGGGATTCCCCATCACTCATGTGCGCTGACAGGAGAATTCTGCACATCTCACGCCATTTATCACACACATGCTTGTGTATGCGTGTTGAGCCGTGTGTGCGTGAGAGAGCAATGATCTACGCGCAGCAGATTCCCCATCATTCACCAGTGCTGATGGGGAATTTCTGCACCGCATCACACGCCATCTATCATCTGTGCATCTGTCTATCATCCAGCAAGATTCACACAAACAGGTGAGATTGAATCCATCAGTGCGTGTTCCTGCAGAGGAGATCAAACCATTTCATTTAAGATGTTGAAAAGGAAGTAAGCCGACAATAAAAACATTAAAGATGAACAGAAGTTCAGCAATATTACTGTAATGCATAAGTACAGACATAAGCACGGCAAGGGAATGTTTATAAAAGAACGAAAGAAAACAGAAAGCAATCCACAACCGCTCCGTCACAACAGGCAAATAGGAAAAGGGCAAACAAAGACTAAGTCCTTGAAAGGCAACATTAAAAAAAGAAATGGTTTGATGTCTCTTTTAGAACCAGAGTGGGAAAACCGGCCACGGCTCACTGCATCTGTGCTGCATTGCTGCACGGAGGCCACTAACACGTTGACTGTTGATTTATGTAGACGCATGCGCTATGGAACTGCTCATATGGCATTCATACACAATTTTTTAGGGAGTATGCTAAGTATCTTTTGGCAGTGTCTGCCTGCACTTATTGCAGTGTTTAAACGGTGACCAATACTGCAGCATAGTCAAGTGCAAGTGTGTGTGTGTGTGTGTGTGTGTGTGTGTGTGTGTGTGTGCTGTATCTACACAACACTTAGATATGATGACCATCTTTCATATCCCACTCTGTCCACTCTTCTCACCTCTCCACTACAAATAGCTGCCTTAAGGGGGATCACAGTATATTTCCTCTTTAAACAAAAGATACGACTGCACCCAGGAACACGCACACACAACCTGGCAAAGATTCAGGCTCCACTACTTTATATTATTCACTCACTCACACTCACACACACACACACACACACACACACACACACACACACACACAGAGAGGAAAGACAAGAAAAGTGCTGATCCAAGAAACTGTAAACTTTGCCTGCGTCAGTGTATCGGCTTAGTGCTGCGAAGTGTAGATATATGGAGACACTAAAACAGAGTGTCCGCTCGTGGCGTGACTGCACAAAAACAAAGATGGAGGGAAACGACTCGTGACAGGAGGACCGAGGGAGTGTAGAAGGAAAGGAAGAAAGAGAGAAAAGAATACACAAAAGGCAAAGTGACAGACAAGCAGCGATGTGAAAACAGTACTCGAATGAAAAAGTAGTTCAGAGAAAATTGGTTTAGTGGAAGATTGGGGGGGGGGGGGGGGGGTGAGAGCGAGAGATGGATGGGGAGGAAGAGGAGAGGTAACGCAATTTGCTCAAGGTGCTTGGTTGGATATTATATTGCCCCCTACGGTGCCCTGGTTTGAAAAGGTCCCTCTGCAATCCACACTAGGTGACACTCCTACTGAGACCGACGCTGCAGGAGCACTGCAGCAGCTCTTAAAGCAATATTTCACTCAGGTCAAACATTTCCTCTTCTCTCGGCAAACGCACAGAATCGCTGTGGTAGTCTGCACAGGGGGGCACCGACTCTTTGTTTTGACGTTTACGTGTTATTGTTTCAAAATGGCACAAAGAAAGTGACTCCAGACAATCACCACTCAACACCGTCTCCCACACTCTCGTCCACACACAGCCGCATGCTTTCGTGTCCATTATCAAAGTGACGGCAAGTTTACGGCTCCACCTAGTGGTGACACCACCAACCGACACTTTGAAACAAACACTTTTTGCCACCTTCTTTTGATGGTCTGAGTCACCTTGGACATCCGTTTATAGAATTTAAGTAAAAGGGTGTGTGTGTGTTAAAGTTAGATATTCTAATTTCCTTTCACGTGAAGCAGTGTGGAGAGTAAGACGGTGCTCTAGCGACCTTGGTGAGACCAAGCGACCTTGGTGAGACCAAAAGAGAACTCTGCCTCTCTTTTCACTCCTCATCAATATTGAATAAATACCAAGAGAGGAGGAGGAGGAGGAGGAGGAGGAGGAGGAGCGGTCAGTGGTGACACCTAAAGACGTGGCTGATGAGAGAGGAAGACTGGGAGAGGGTTCATTTGTGTCATTAAAAGAACAATTCATTATTCTGTAACCAGTAGATGGTCAGTTAAAAACATTAAAAATAAATAAGCAAAAGAAACAGAGGAGAGAATCAACAGACTGAAGCATATGCTATGATCAAATCTCCATCTCCCTCAGATTGAATAAAGAATGAATGATCCCAAGAGTTTCAAAGACTGAGGCGGCTGATCCACGGTGACCATTTGGCCACGTCCCAAGTAGCAGCAGTCAACTCCTGTCTGGCGTCCCCCTAAATGAGCACTTCAATATTGATTCACAGAGCCGGCTACTGCTGAGTAAAGTGAAACACCAGAGGTCTGTGCATGTCTGTGGTCAGAATCTCTCTCACACACACCTACTGTATACACACACACACACATAGAGGAAGACGTGCGACATGCGCAGGAGCCCAGCTACTTTATTCAAGTTTGAGGGTTGATTTATTGATGAGAGTCATGACAAGAGCATACATTAGCGTATCCAATAGTCGACTAATTAAGGGTAATGTTTGTTCGTGTGTGTGTGTGTGTGTGTGTGTGTGTGTGTGTGTATGTGTGTGTGTAGACCAGTAGGCAACAGAGTTAGACATGTATTGGATAAGAGGTTAGAGGGTAATATTCCAGGGAATATATAAGTCAATTAAATGCCCCATAAGTGACATTTAAAGAAATGTGAAAGTATGTAATTGAGAGAGAGCAGCCAGTGCTCAAAACGATCGGTCAGATTGATACAGCAGTAATTAAATTAGACCGTCCTGTGAGTCTTACTGTACCTTCAGTTGATGGGCCTTCTCTTTTTGCTCTCAAACAACCTTAAAGAGCTCACATTACCATGAAATGTATTAACAGCCAGATGAATGTTTGAAACATGTAACGATATTAATGAATTCTTATTTTGTGTTATATTTAATGAATTTGGTCAATCCTGGATTTCAAAACATTGTTCATGTGATGGGTCACAAGAGATTTCCACAGTGTATCTGTGTGTGCAGTACGTATTATGTGTGTATACAAAATAAAATATGTCCCAACAGCAGAAGCAAACAATCACAGTACCAATCTTATCATAATCTGATGAATCATCAAGGTCAGAAAAACAAAAGCAGAAGGTGACATCTAGAACTTTGAGATTGCTTTTACCAATGAAAAGTGCTCTATAAATGAAATGTATTATTATTACTACTATCTACAAATGTCTTGCTCTGTGCCACCAACAGCCCCAAAAGCCAACCATAATGAGTTTACCTTCAACTGTACATTTTCAATCAGTCAACAAAATGTCCAATGAACTAATCTTTGCAATTCTGTTAATTCTGGATATATAAATGAAGATTATTATTAGTATTATATGTAGAGCATAAGAACCCACATAACATCCAATTTATAAACAACAGTATGAAATTTAGGCCACAGATTTACTTTTAAAAAAACTATGACAAAACTTTTGTGCTTACAGTAAAAGCTTCAGTGCATGTGTTGAATACATGACTTGCACAAACAACTTATTAAAGCTGATTACTCATCATAGCCCACATTTTTTTTTTGAAATACAAGACAAATTAATAACCAACTACAAGATCTTCAACACAGGCGACAAACAACTACTAGTTTCACACAGAGACTTGATTAATTATGCAAAACAGTTTGTGTCTCTGCAGTGATCACGTCACAAAGACAACAGCCAACAAGCAAAGCAGGCACATTTAACCAAGAGTTATAAAAAAAAAATAAAAACCACAAGGAGAGAGACACAAAGTAAACAGTCAATGAGACAGCGGTGAGTTTGTTTACTCACTTATACGAGGCCACTGTCCTTTCCTTTCAGTCCATCGTGCCACATTCACTGATAATCTGCGCCTCAGGACTCTCCACCCTTCAACTCCGCGGACTAAACTGAACCACGGTCAAACTAAAGTTAATATCAATAGAAGTTAACTCGCCAAGTCTCTGTCTGTCGACTGTTTATTGGAAAAACACAGCTCACTTTCCGTAATTTGTTTGGTCGGTGCCATTCATGGGACGTGGACGTCACCTGTGCGTTTTTACGCACGGCCGCCTCCGTCCAGCGGGGGCGCTGTCTCGGCAAGACGGAGAAACTGTGTGTGTGGAGGAGAGATGATGAGGAAAATGCACTTTATGTATCAAATGTAAATGAGTTTGGACCATTTTAAATATTTTAAATTCCAATAATGATTATTTTCAATATAGATTCATGTACTGACTATTTTCTCGATCAATCGATTGCAATAATCCAAACCTCAAAATGATTTTAAATATATATATATTGAATTAATTAAAATGAAAAGTCGAAAATAGTGTAGCACCATTTGAAATGCTGGAGCCATTATTTCACAAAAATTATTTTTCGTTTTAATCATAAATAATCGCTTCAACTCTGATGTTTCGAAATCATCAGATTTTCCATGTGTAACACAACTGGCAACTAAAGATGTTGAATGACTGTAAAAAGTACAAAATCTAACTTTGAAAAGAAGCAAAGTAAAAAAAAAAAGTGTCATGAAAAGAAAATACACAAGATTCAAGTGTACTTAAGTACAATACATGTACTGAAGTAAATGTACTTGGTAAACGTTACATCCCTCCTTTGACTCTGATAGATCGTGTCTTAACTGAACTCACTGTACCATAAAACCCCTGGTTTCCCCGTGGTGTAGTGCCAAACTCCTCTGCTTCTCTCCGTCCAAAGTAATTTATCACATGATTGGTTCTAAGCCAAAGGTGTCACAGGATCTTGGTGGGTACCGTTGTGTGTAAAGCCCATCACAGTTTAACACACCCTCTGGACTCTTAATGGCTTCGAAGTATTCATAATAGAAAAGTCTCTAACCCTGAAACTTGCGCTGCTATATTTGAGGACAGATATACTTTATAGTTTTGAGAGTTCAATCAGAGTGACGACAGCACTTTCAGTATGAACTACAGGAATGTAGATTCTGATGGTAGAAGCTAAGACAAACACACACTTGGTTCGCCAACTGAAACCGCAGTGTAGAAATTACCCTCTAATAAAATCATGAAGAAATAGCAAGTTGCACATGTCTTCACATACACGTTTCTCTGACCGCCGGACCAATTAAGTATTTAGTGAGGATACCAGCTCCTATATTAAATATTCATTTGCTTTCCAAGATGAATAAAGGATGAGTAATTGACGCATTTATCTGCATGCGTATGTGTCTGGCTGTGTGTGTGTGTGCAAGTTACGTGAAAGCGCACATTCTCTGAATCTCTGGTCGAGTGCACAGTGTCGCTCACTGCTTCTCGAGTATCCGTCGGTTACACAGCGCGGCTTCATTAGGCTCCGATTAACAACACGGACTGACACACACACACACACACACACAGAGAGATGCAAAAACTATGCTGCACACACAGAAAAACTGACTTACACACTTCAATCCTGTAAATGAGTATCAGCTCTTCTCGCCCCCTATGGTTCTGTTTTCAGTCTCCTCATCTCCACTCACTCCGCACCAATTCTTCACTCGTGCTGTTTCTGTCTGTTAGCCACCATGATAAATAACCTTGCACGCCCCGGATAGCTTCTCCTTACATAGGCAGACACCAGAGTCTGAACTCTGTCAGTGAACACAGGGCTCCAGTCCAGGTAGGAGAGACTGATGACTGGCTGGAGACGGCGAACGGTCTCTGCGGCTGTCTCTCTCATTTGGTGTTCAAACCACAGCAAAGTCGTGTTTGCTGGTTTTAAGAAACAATCTTCAAAAAACACAGTAACCGATGGATTTCGGCTTCACAATTCCTCCACCCAAAAATAAGCCACACAATCAGCCAGATGGTGAAACTACACCAAGCAAATCTAAACCTTAGCAGGTCATCGAAAGGGACAAATCATAGCATCCATGGTGCACAAAGCACTATTGAGTTTATTAAAGCTAGCAGTGTTTTCCATTTTCCATTATTTCTACTAGATCAGTAAGTTAGTTAACACTATGAGCCAGGAAATGAAGTAGGAGCTTCAGTGTACTTTCTTCTCCTTCGTTATCTCCAAAGTGCTGTTGACAACTTCCTCAGGAGCTCTGGGGAAAAGTGCTTTCGCCCTTACCGGCGTCTTGCCACTGCAGCGTCTCTTACGGCAGTCATCAAACGTTAGTACCACCTGGAACCTGCAAGTGAATTTTTGCATTATTAAGCTTTTGCATCTTATTTTCCATTCGTTCTTAAGAGCCTTGTGTTATCCGAAAAAGTGGTTGACGGACAAAAACTATAAAAGATGTGAAAGCCAGAGAGAGTTGAGACGACAAGGATGGAGAAGAAAAGGGAGCGATAGAGTAGAGAAGCAACTGTGAGGATTCTGTGACTCTGTCACCTTCACGCCACGTGACTCTATCAGCAGGCAGAGCTCAGTTAATCAGATGGACTGACAAACATCCAGACTGTCTGCACACAAACACACACACACACACACACACACACACTGGTACACGCACATGAGCACATGGCATATGTGACTTTCTGCCCCTGGAGGTTTAAATGCCCCCTCGCTCTCTCACCCTTACCCAGCATCCCCTGCTCTGTATCCAATAATATCATGGGGCTTTTGATTAATCTATTTCCCCTCTTGGCTGATTGAATTGGCGTCCACTTTAATTCAGAATGCATCTGCATCTGTAACTACTCAGGCATTTAGGTTAAAAGGGGATGTACTAGATTTTCCTTTTTTTTTTTTTTTGAAGGAAAAGGTGTTCATTGAACACAACAGTTGGGTTTTGGATTAATATTTTTTTAATTTCCCAAATTAATACGTGGAAACATGCTTCCTGTCGCAAAGCACCCATGTGTTATTTCACCAAAGCATGTTGTGAGCACTATAATATCACAGAAAGTACGTAAATGGCGGATTCGTTGCTGCATCTGCAACTGGCAAAATCCAGCATTTACAAAAACAAAAAAGAGCGATAAAGCCTTGATAGCAAAAAGACAACCCAGACCATTGAAATAAAACTATGCAGCTTATTCTGTGCAAAGTTGATTTCTGACACAGGAAGCAGGAAGAATACTTTCTCACATTGAAATGATTCAATAATGTCAGATGGTGGAGGCGTTTCATAGCAGCAAGCTTTAACAGCTGCACCCTCTTTGATACAAGGAAGCAAAGACAGCAAAGAAGAAGAATGACGGAGCCTGGGGGTGGAGGGGGGGCGCCCAGCACAAGCCCTTTGCCGGATGTCCATCCAGTGGTGAGGCGTTCAGGACCAACATGTGCGCTGGCTGACTGTGGCCGATCTCTTCTTTTCTAAAATGCTTCACTTACGTTGTCACAGAGCGACAATATCCGCCCCCGACTGGATAATTAGCTTTAACAATCGCCACAGTAGCTGCAAGGAAATGTTGAGTGCATATGTTCTGAATTGGACAGCAGTAAATTGTCGCCGCATGCCTGCATGATCAAGATGCACATTAACGACACAATGAGCATGAACACATAAGAAGCCGTGGTTACTGCATCACAAACACAAACACACACACAGATGCTCCTTCACAACTGAAAAGAAACACACACACACACACACTCACGAGAAATAATCTGTGGGGCATGTCAGGGCTGTGAAGCTGAGGCTCATATCTGCTCGTACTTTGTCTCTTCTTTCTTTTCCCATCCCGCCTTTTTTTTTTTTTTTATGAGTAAAAGCGATTCGGCATTTAAATATAAAATTATGCATATTACTTTCGTGTCTTTGCAAGGACGAATTGTCATCAAAACGGTGTCAAGAAAATAATAGTGAGATTTAAAAAATATATATATAAATAATTAATAATAATAATGATATGTTAGCGTCGAAAATTTGTTTTAGTGTGTAATAATGGCGCTGGAGGAATTCACATGGTTGAAGGTCACAAAAACTGGGTTTGAAGTAGGATTTGTTTGAGGGATTAGTTAGTAATTGGAGGTTAGGATAGTAGTTAGGACAGTGGTTACCAACCAAGACTTTTTTCCCCAAGTAAAATAGTTTTACCTTTTTCAGACCTTTACAAAATGTGGAAGGAGTGCCCAGCACCCAGGATATTGACCACTGATACAAACTGACCTGGAAAAGGATGTAAGCAATCAGCTGTTTTATTAGGTTACCATGGCAATAACCACACAGTTTTAAACACACACACACATAGGCCCAAATATAGACATATGCCAAGGTCCCAAGGCGAAATGCTCACAGCCCATGGCCATATGAGCTCCCATAGCCAGGTTGACCCAACAGGGACACAGTGCCATCACACTCCTCCTCATCCGTTCTCCCCCTGTCTCACACAGAGAGGTGATGGAGGACTCATGCTCTGTGCTGTCATTCCATCCCGTAGCCAACTCAACGAGAGAATAAGTTTAGCTCTTGTTGTTATTATTGCACTGTACTTTGTTACACAGTCTGCACAGAATATATAGCCACAGAACCATTAAGGAAAAGCCGGGGGAATGGACGGGCTGTTCGAATGACCAAAATACAGTTCACGGAAACGCTAAGCCAGCAGCTTCTCCAAATATAAATCACACATGGACCCACATCCCTGCACAACATGTGTGGAGCCTCATTTGGATGTGTTCTGTTGCATGTAGTAAATTGCAAAAGGAAATTGCTTGTGTGAAACTCAGGCGGTGGCTGTGTGTTACTGTGTGGATGTGAAGCAAGTGAGTATTCACGTCGAGACAACTTTCATGGACCTATGTGAAGGTTTGAGATTAATAACAAGCCACAACCAACAGCAGAAATTCCGTCAGAGAATGAAATGCTTTAGTCAACATAGTTTTTCTTCCTTTATTCTCCACTGGAGCAACAACACAATGAAGCTACATGCTGCTTTGCAGCCTGAGGGCAGAGCAATGATCCACAATGTTCCAATCACACTCACTCAAACCAAACACCAACACGATGCTTAGTCAGAGATGACAAACTGAAAGAGAAAAACAACAGGCACACAACGGCAGTGGGTCTCTACCGGCCCCTGAGGATGTCATGAAGGGGATTATCTTCAAAACAACAACAAAACTATTATCATTTGGAAGACGATTAAGTCCATGTATTCTATACAAGCATTCTGCATGTAAATGTTCCGATAAAGCATCAACGTCTATTACTGGAACACGTTTCCATAATGCATTAACAAGTGACAGTTCGATTGTGCAGCTTTAAAAGCACCGTGAGGTAAACACATATATTAGCTAGTCCACATGTTGAAGCATACAAATAGTAACAATACAAGTTTGAGAAAGTAATCAAGGAATAAACTGTCCAAGATACACACAACATAATAAACTCATTAACTGAACTGCGTCACGGTTAGTACTCATATAACACACTGACATGAATATGTGCCTCTGGAGAGAGATCCGTCAGCGCGTGGGTTTCCCATGTTCACATCGATAGTCCCTCCGACGCATCAGACATTGCATTATATAACGAGGGTGACCTTAAAATTGATGGACATTTGGTATTTAAAGACACAGTATGTGGATGGATGTGCTGGTCGTCTGCTCTTGACAGCTCCCTTTCAAAACAAAGAGAGCCTGGACTTACCATCACAACACATCATGGACAATGGTTCGGTAGTTTTTGCACAATCTAGCCAACTAACAAACAGACAACTGAACGCAGATTCGGTCAAACAAAAACTACAAATCACACAACCAGCCGACAACCTGACCAGCAAATCTTTTAAGCTTTGGCACCAAAGTCAGGAAATAATACCCCCAAAAAGGAGAAAAGCAGAAAAATCAACATCAACACACAAATCTGAACAACTGATCTCGAGTCGTCAGTGGGCAGTGACGACAACCGCCCCACTTCTCAGCAGTAATGCTGCTATGGTTGCCGTGGCAACCTTGGAGCATTAAGGAACGCCTATAAAATCCAGGAACTCCTCAGAAACACCACACACACACACTGCACACACTAACATCCACACACACACACACACACACACACACACAGGTAAGGTTACCTGTAGACCATGCCTGTCTGACTCTTCACGGTGTCCTGCAGAGACAACGAGTGGAAGTTCAGAAACTCCTCCAGCTGTTTGAGCTGCGCCACACTGTTGGGTTTGTTTGTCGTCCACAACATCAGAGGAGCGTAGGGTCGAGGTCCCGTCCCGGTGGGCGCGTGGCTGACGAGCCGCCCCTGACCCGGGCCTTGAGCCTGGACCCCGACCTGACATCTGGTCCCCTTCTGCTTCGGGTTGGGAATATCCGGACACGTCGCTTTGTACAGATACATCTTCCTTCCCTCTGCTTCACTTTATTTCTCTCTTTCAGTCTCTCCCTTCTTCTGTGAGTCTGTCCCACAAACATGTACGCTCAGACTAATCCAGGTAGGCCCCTTGCCCACGCAGCGCTACATGGAGCAGAGGACTGTGTGTGTGTGTGTGTGAGTAACTGTGTGTTTGAAGCTCAAAGGAAAACGAAAAGTGATGGATGACACTCCACATAAAGTATATTCCTCATATTTGAAAAAAAGAAAAAAGAAAATCCAAGCTGGAAAAACATAATTTGAGGAAGAGAAAAGCAGGAATCAAGGGTCCACAATCAAACTTAGGTCCGGCTTTGTCGGAGGGCTGCACGTCCACACAGGAAAATTGGCTTTTTCCCTCACATGTACTTCACCATGGACTGTGCCACATATGTTCTCTGATCACATATACACATGCAGATAGAGAGAGACACACACACACACACACTCTCCTGTCTGCTCTCTGTCTCACACAACACACACACTCTCATGCTGTCACTTTGCCCCCTGCTCAGCCAGTCTACATTATAAGCTCAGTTTGGTTTTGCTCCCTATTAAATGGCATGGGAATCTGGGACATTTTTTCCCGCCCTCCCTCTCCTTTCTCTCTCTCTCTCTCTCTCTCTCTCTCTCTCTCTCTGTCTCTCTCCATTTCTCTCTCTCCCTCCTTTTACCCACTTTCTCTCCATAGCTTTCTCTTATCCTCTCTCCCACTCTCACTTTACCCATCATCCCTCCTTTGTCTCAGTGTTCCCTCCGTCACACAGGTCCTTTCACTTACTCCTGATATCCTCTCTCTTGTCTCTCCTACAGCGTTTACATCTCCAGCTTTTCCTTTTCTTCCTTCTTTTAGTCGTCTTTCATCTTGCACATACACACATATTACACAGTGTGTGTGTGTGTGTGTGTGTGTGTGTGTGTGTGTTCATCTTGTGTGTTAGTACTTTTCTCCCTTTTCCGTCCCCAAACCCCCCGATAATATTTCCTCTTATTCTTCTTCATCCCTTTTGTCTTTCGTGTCTTACCACTTGCACTCTCTTTCTCCTCTGCGTCTCTCTAAACAAACTGTACTCTGGAGTTTTGCCCGTAACACACACCTAAAGTAAACACACACACACGCACACACTCACACATATGCACACAGCCAATTGCGTGCCGTGCACAACTGAACACAGTCTGAGGGCAGTGTTTCTGTAATGAAGTGAACCACAGAATAAAACAGGGAAGCCTCTTTCTCTGATCTGTTCTCTATCTCTCTCTCTCTCTTACACACACACACACACACACACACACACACACACACACACACACACACACACACACACACACACACACACACACACACACTGTACACAATCTCTCCTCATGGGAGTGTTCAATGACATCACGTCTGGTCCTCCAGTGGATTGTGGGAATCGTAAGGAATGCCATTCTCCCATATCAGGAAATTTTAGTTGAGACCCACACTGTCTTTCTTCGTTCATGAACACACACACGCACACAAATACTCGTCAAGCACGCGACATCCATCCATCCGTATACTCCGAGTTTAACTTGTTTCTTGTGTACATGCACACGCACCCAAACATGTCGAGTTAGGCAGGGAGGCTGGCAGAGGGGCAGCTGTGTCCATTGTCGGGCAGGATGGATGGAAAAACTGATCCTGCGTGGCAGCAGGGAAGTCAGCTGAGCTTATGCAACGCGAGAGTGTGTTTACAGTGTATTCATAGACACATGCGCAACCATACGCACAGAGCCCATCTATACACTCATTTAATGCATAGACAGTAAACTTTATGCGGCTTTTGTCTTTGTCCCACTTATATTTGGTGTTTCTCTTTTTTTCTTTCTGTGTCATTTTCTCTGTGTTGAGAAAAGCCACATGCTCCTCTGAGCCGCTCGGCGTGTGAGCAGGTGAGTCACTGGGAAAGAGGGCGAGGAGGCAGAGAGGCACAGGGGGAGAGGACAGTTGGGGGGGGGGGACGTCCATTTGGGGGTGAAACAAAAGCAAAGTTCAGACGACATTTATGCTCCAGTTCCCCTCATCGTTGTGTTTTTCTGTTTATCTTCACTTCTCTCACTTTCTCTTTCCTTAACTGTTTTTCCCAATTCTTTTCATTCAGGCCCATTGTTCTTCCCCATCGGTTCCCTGAGACTAATTAGCCGTCTTTTTCTGTCTCTTTCATTTTGCCCCCACCTCCCCCACGTGCTCTCCCTCCGGTGAGTGGATCCCTATACAGTGATTGCATATGACTGATAATTATCCAGTGTGCGCGGCGTGCTAGAAACAGAACGAGTAGAGCAGCCCGCCACAGCACAACACTGCACACCTTTTTTTGTGGATAATTTTTTTTTTATATTAGTTAACTCAAGCTCATGTTCTTTCCATTTTTAACTTTTCTTATCTGCAGCGTATAAAACCGTATTTCTATGTTGTTAATCCAAATGAGAAAGCTCCGTCTATGCCCTCCGACTCTATAGCAGAAATAATTATGCCAGTGATCGGTCTCCAACCCTCAGGGACCGTCCTGCTCCTTTTTAACACCAGTGTGTTGGCCTACATTCTCCACTAAATCCCATTGTTATTATCATTAAAAAATCCAGATTAATGCTGAAGGGCGGGAGCAAAGTGTGGCTGCTATTGTTGTTAAATTACACTGACTTTATGAAACATATCAACATCGCACTGTGTAATTTCATGGTTGATAATTCATCTGTTGAGAGATGCTCCAAGAGTGAAACGGTGGCTGCAGAGTGAATCAAACTGCCCATCTGGGCCGCGTCCCAACGTTTCATCCATCAAAGTCTAATAGTACATGTGTTTTTGTTCTCCATTCAACTGTATCATGTTGCCACACCTTTGTCTCCGGCATTATAAGGAAATATAATCCCAACACGTGGTCAGAGAAGTGCAACAACACTGGTTGCCGCCCCCTTATCATTTGAACCAATCCACTTTTACTATTGAACCAGGAACTGTAGGCTCAAAGATGTAAGAAAAGAGGCTTTGAATAACAGGTTGTTCATTTAAAAGAGGATTTTTTAATGATGAGGAGAATTTTGAAATGACAGAAATGAAAGTCTCTAGAAATATGTACAAGATAAGATTAGATCTGTCACTACTGGAAACAAAACTACAGTGGAATTCTAGCTTGTTACCAGTTTTTTGGAGTTTTTCCTCGTTGGCAAAGCAGGTTTCACGAGTCCCTGATTATCAACAGTCATCTGAGTTGCATATTTTGTTCTATTAATGCATTTTTAATGCATTTAATCCTATACGCCTCTTGTCATCCTCTCTGTGTGTTTGTGCAAACAATAACAAAACATGGTTTCAAAATAAATTTCAGGTCATTTAAAATGTTGAATTCTGTTTCAAATTGGATCAAATAAGCTTTAGATGAATTTGTGGCAACAACAAAATTATTTGCAGATTTAAGGGAGAGGAAAATACTTTTTTTTAGTTATGAAAGATCGGGATTTCTGTGGTTATTTTCTGCCCCAGTTTTTATGAAGAATCACTGGAGAGCTAAAAACCGCCGCAATTGTCCTGATTCAAATGAGAGAGGGGACGTCCAGCCATCGCTTCCACGTCAGGGGCTGTGTGTGTGTGTGTGTGTATGTCTGTGTGGGTGTCAAGAGTTGGCTGATTGGCAAAAAGGGTCTTTTGGAGGGTTTCATCTCACATTCACATCTCTTCCAAGTCGGGCTCAGTGGTTATTCGTTTTTTCAGCTTGAAGTGTGACTCCACATTACAGCGATGGAGTCGCAGTGATCATTTTGTACTGATCAATAATGATTCTCCAGGGGGAACCTCTCTATCTCCCTCTCTCTCAGTGTGTGGAGTGTGTGTGAAGGTCGTGCTAAGTGATCCGCACAGCGCAGCCTTTTGTGTTGGCTCACCATTGCTCACCACTCCACATGACCTCGTCAGTCTGTCACTTGGTCAGTCTGTCCTACATAAAGGGCCTGTGAACCGTGCAGCTAACGCAGCCATGTCACCAGGCCAACTGTTGAACAGCATTGACATACAGCGTCTGAAATAACAACTAAACGCAGTGTTTGCAGTCCATTTACCACGTAAGATGCACTCACTAACCTTTACAGGTGTCTTTACAGGTGTGCAGTTGAGGCGGGTATGGTCTGACTTATGACTACAAAACAAATATCATATGATGATATATGTTTTGACAATGGATCAAGGTACTGTAAAAACCAAATCTCTGCGGGCGACTTCTCTTTCCGATTGCTGCACCTACGAAACCTGTATCAGGGAACATCACTGCTGCGGAACAGTTGCAGGTAAATGTGAGTCATTGGAGACTGATACGGTCGCTGTAGAGGTGTTCGTCACCGACAAAAGAAATGAAAATTGGGTTGGATATGCAGAATTGTGTCCAGAAGAGGATATTTAATATTGTGAAAGGGAGAATTCCTTTCATTTCCTTTCCTCTCATGTTGATATCTTACATGTGTGACTGTGGCAACTATAGACACTGTAAAACAGTGATTTCAGGCTTCACTGTAAACCCCAATTCATCCCTGCCATGGAATGTTATTGTTAACTCCAAGCAAATGCTCTGGATTGCTAGGGTGACATAAAAAATAAAAAAAGATTGTTTGATCCTCAAAATGTCCGTATCTAATCACATTTGATAAGAACTCACTGATCCTGATCCCGCCGATTAATTCCAGACTAAACAAACAACAGTTGCTCCGGATGACACGCAAACAGATTTTCAAATATGTACGTGTATTGTGTTACTTGCGAACGCGCACAAGGCCAATGAACTGACAATCAGTCAGCACAGCGCAGCTGCCAGAAGCCTCCGCTGAGGGGAAGGGAGGGCGGCGTGACATGAGGCCTGTTTACATTTGAAGTTCTGAGTGAAATGATCTCGCTGCTCGTCTTATCTTGGCGGTGAGCTCACACAGTGTGATCCTGTTGCCTTGTGCCAATCCATTTTCTCTGATTAGGGACCAAACACATTTGGATTATAGACATCCTTTTTGAATTATGAAACGCCGTGCTGTGTTGCTCTATACGACGTAAATGGACGCAAAAATAATCGGAGGGCTCACCATTTCTCTCTGTTATCTCCACTCCGCTTTGTTTCTTTTCTAAATGAGGGAGTGAACGGAGCCAAAAACCAACAGGGAGGCTGGAGAATTAAGAGACGAGAGGAGAGGAGATATAGGAGGGAATGAAAAGGGCCAGACTGCAGACCAATGACTGTGGAGCTTTAGTCTTGGATGACTGGGATGAGACACAGACGGATTAGGCATTTAGTGACAAGAAAGGAGAGCTGAGCGAGGAGAGGGAATACATGAGTGAGAAGCAAGTAGAGGAGAGGGAGAGAGGGAGAGTTGGGGGGGGGGAGTATAAACAACACTAGCTGCATTTCACTAATCGTCTAACTTCCAAAAATGTGGAAATTGTGACGCTCGTCACATCCTTGGAAGCAATTGGTGCTTTCCGTCTGTCAATCACACAGACAGCCAGGAATCAAAACACTCCCTCCAGGCGCCATATGTTTTGTCACCATGGCGTTAAAAGATGTCAATCTAACGCTGCAAGACAGATGCTGGCTGTTAACATTTAGGCCGGATCGGGTGACACACAACTCCAAGCCGGAGGTTGTTATGACCAGCGTGACACCTGTGACACACGATGCTCACAAATGACAGAGCAGGAGAAGAGAGAAGGGGGTGACGACCACTCGTCATCCAATAGCACTTATGGTCCCGTCCCAAAATACTCGAGTAATCTGTCAGCTTACATGCACACGTCTATTAAATACACGCTGCACACGCACATACACACGATTTACTGAACATAGTGTTGATGTTGGCGTGTGTGGTGAGTGTGCGTGTGTGTGTGTGTTTCTGTGTGAGTACTTGAAATGAATTTTACCCATTGAGTCAAATGATTTAGTGCATCAACAAACAGCTCTGTGTGACACATTGGGCCTTCAATCCGTTTGCAGCGTGTCAAGTGCAGCGTCATGTGGTTATTTAAGTTTTCTCTCACACACTCACACACACACACACACACACAGGGCCTGACTGACCTGTAGGGCATGCCAGTCTTATTAGCAACGGTCTCCTCTTTGCCCAGTCCAAACATTTTCAGATACCAGGTGGTCTCCAGCTCTCTGATCAGCGCCGCCTTGTGCTGCTGCGGCGCCCCTTGCTTGCCGGAGGAGGAACTGCGCTTGGCATCCTGGGAGTTTTTGCGGTGGGCTTTCGTGCCACCGAGAGAGGCCACTGAGTGTTTGCGGTGCGGGGGCTGGTGTCCCCCACCGACGCCGCCACCGCTGCTCCGGGCGGCGAGCATGGCCCCGGAGGGTGCCCCCCTCCACCCAAGGGCAGAGTTCAGGCAACAAGGCTTGCCCTTTTTGGGGAGACCGATCAGTCCAGCTCCAGAGAGTGATGCATGTCAGGAAAGCTTATTTTGTCTGACTGTCAGGTTTCAGGCAGCTCTCTCTCTCTCTCTCTCTCTCTATCTCTCTCTCTCTCTCTCTCTCTCTCTCTCTCCGTCTCAACTTTTATTTTTCAAGTCTGTCTTCTGTCTTTTCTGTCATCTTCCTGTCTGTCTCTAAGTCTTTCTTTCTGTCTGTGAAGTGTTCTCTCTGGTCTCTTATAGCCTCATCCAGCCTGAAACAGGATCCTGGTTTCCCTGTGTCGTCACAGGCTGCGCTGGCCTAAAGGGAGGGAGACAGACATGCCAGGGTGTCGACAATGTGCTGGAGTGCACGCACGCACACACACACACACAGACACACACTAAACCTGCATACATGGTAAAACATAGATGCATCCAGAGTACTAAAGCAGCATACAAGAAATTATAAATACACAAGCTGCATGAATGTTGGCACCTCCGTACACAAATATTGAAAAAGTTTGATGATGAGGAAAATTTTAAAAAGATAACTCAGCATCTGACTTGTGCAGAAAACACAGTGCAAATTGTTTGAAGTGAAGCGATTAACAGTTATTAATACACACCACATCGTACCACGTCAGACCTGGTACCGTTGACAACTCTATATTTACACACCTCCTGCACCACTTCAGAGTCTGGGAGTCTTAACACCGTTCCTTGTGGCATGACCGACTTTATTGATTCTCTCCTGACAACTTTATAGATGACTTTATATTCTCCTCCTGGAAACTTTTCCTGTCCACAGCCATGCATAAACTGTGTTTCCCGTCTGAATGCACCAGAGAGGGAGAGAGAGACACACACACACACACACACACACACACACACAACAGCAAAGCCGAGCTCTGTTCAAAGAGCGCAAAAGTGCAGCGACTGAAGGTGAGTGGAAGGACCCGGGAGACGCACTCGTTCAATCATCGTTTATGCCGTGGAGTCGGACTGCATGCTGATGAGATGCTAATCCGCGTCAGGTACTGCAGGAGAGCGGGGGAGGCTGATGTGGCCTTTTACTCGCACAAGTTCAGTCACACACCCTTCAAAGTCAATCTGTTACAAGCAGAAGAGGAGGGCGGCTGAGGAAGGAAGGAGAGAGAGCAAGAGAGCATGTGGACCCAGCGTTGAGTTCATTTATTATTACAGATGGCTAAGAAAAGCTCTAACTCCCTCCCTAACCCAGACCAAAGGATGAGAGTGAGCTTTGGCTGGGTGTGGAAACAAGAAGTCCTGCTTTTCAGTTTCGGCCTTCGTTAAAATGTTGGATTTGATGTGAGCAGGTCGTTGGTTTCAGAGAGAGACACAGAGCCAGTTCCATCTTATCATTTTGGAAAAAATATCTTGTCAGTCAAGCGTTACCTTGATTAGCTACTCGTTCATCACATAGATCATATAAACTTTATCTGAGGAGTTGGCTGAGTTTGTTGGAGTATAAGCAAGTTTCCACCAAATCTAATAAAGCGCACGACAGAGCAACTAACGTTTACCAAAACTGTGACGGCACACAGCGGGGAAATCGACTGGATGTGAGGAGAAGAGCTCTGTCATGTTGCATGTAACCCCTTACAAGGTCGTACGTTTGAGTTATCAGCACTTAACGGATCAAGACATGTGTGTCCATTAAAGGACTCCATGTGGTCAACCTGTGTAGTCTGAGGATCCTCCCAGTAGCTATAAGCAGATACCCAGAGATCAGTGTCCTTTGAGGTCAAGTGAATAAATCAGTGATGCAGTGTCAGTCTTACATTATTCAGCTGGGTAATGAGAGCCTGATAACTCACTGATCATTATCCAAGGGGTCTGGGGGGGAAAGGTGAGGGTCAGTGCTGACTGTACGGTCTGAAGGGATGGAGGACAAACCTCTGTGTAGGTCTCCGTCAGCAGCTGGAGTTCTGCAGTACGCTGCAAAGATGAACAGTGTCTTTTGAACCGTTGTGACTCCACCAGTGCAGTCTGACTGGGTGATATCAAAATATATACCATAATGAAATTTTGGCTGACCATTTACAGTCATACCTATGGTTGTATTTGGGTACTGAGGCAAAGTCACGCAACATTTTTGCCACAAAGTAATAATTTCAATTTTTTTTTATTATTTCGATGTCATACATTGATGTAGTAAATAAGAAATTTGATTCACACGATTAGCCAAAGCAAGCTATTCCGATTTAATTGCATTATCTACTGTGTGATTTTTTTTTTCTTGAGGTTTCGAAACATGGCTGCATATGGCAATTCAAGATATGAAATCGCATACGCTGTTACAGATGTTATGATTTAGTCCGTCCTTACACAGCAGTAGTGTTACTTTTTTGTTTGGATCTTGTGTTCTCCAGAGGTTTGCACAGGGAGAGACTGAGGCTATAGTGTGCCCTATAGGGCTCCCACTGAAAGTCAGTTGGAGATTCTTCAAATCGCTTCAATGTTTTCATTCTCTTTTTGTCTGTCAGTGTGCAGCCACTTCTAGGGAGATGTTGGTGGCCAGAAGTAGGTGCAGAGTGAGTGCTCTTCACTTTATCATAGCTCTCCAGAATAAAGTCAGAGAAACCAGAGTGAGTCTGAGAGAGCAACTTCATACAATATTTTTTTTTCAAAAACAATTGTTCCATTGTTACCATGCATTAGCTCGGACAGATATCTTGGCTTGTTCACCATGAACATCCCGCCAAAATGAGGCAGTTCAGATAGGGATTGATAGTCTACATGAAAAAAAAAAAGAAGGAATGATCAACAATTCATAATTTAGAGTCAATCTGATTTGACTGACAACATTATTGGTCGAGTAAAGTCCATTGTGTATTGAGCGGCATATATTTAACATGTTCACAGCACTTCAGCCGGATGACCTGTTGTCCCTCAAGGTCGCTGCCCTGAGGAGATTCATCACACAAAGTGAATTCAATCTGACTCGTCTGTACTGTCGCTGTCACCGAGAGGGAAATTCTAGCGTGGACAAAATCGGTCATTCAAGTCCTTTACCCCTGAAACACCACTGACACGCAAACTGATACATCAGTAGAGTGCTGAGTACTGTTTGATTAGTCTAATTATCACTGGCGGTTTTTACATGTGAAAAGTAAAACCGGGGATTCTTTTGCTCGGACTGATGACGAGGTGGAACTGTGTCTGACATTAAGCGTTAGGAACGCTTGTAATCTATTACTGCATTCACCACCAGCAGTTGACTTGTGACTGATAAGACCCAATCAGGAAGTAAACGTGGCCGTGATAATTCCCAAAAGTCTACATTTCTGTCATTCTACAACCCAAGAGTTTTCTAAATAAAAGAAGTTTCCATCTTAGGGCCTTGAAACGTCCAGAGTAGTGACGGCAGGCATTTGTGTGCTGTGGCCTGAGCTTGCACATCTGAATCAGATCAACATGAGGATGAAGCATTATTGTGGTTCTTTAAGCCTTATGGATGCTTTCTGTCAAAGTTGAGAATGACATCGCTAGGTAACCGTTCCCTCTGTAAAAAAGGAGCATCCACTTGTCAAGTTAGATCCTTGGGAGGCACTTTTTTAATGAGCTTGTCCTGCACAACCAACATGCCACAGCAAATATACAGTATTCCATCTGTTTCATTACACAAAATATCTTTTATTAGGTGTATGGAAACATCAAGGAGCTGAGTGTCATCAATCCAACCACGAATATCATTCTCATTTTGCTTAAAATAGTTTTTTTTTTTATCATAAGGTTAACCCTTCATCAGTTTATTTATCTTTGCAGAGCACACAGAAGAAGTGAAAATGAATCTCTTTGAAAATGTTATCTGTTTGAACCATGACTCCATGCTGTGTTCTATACTCTCTGCACAAAAAAACTTAGGAAAGAATGGGATATAAAAAGGTTGGGAGGAAGAAATGTTCAGAGACACTGAGTTCATTTATAATTAGGGCAGATGGGCAGTGAACGGCTGACGAAGCGTAGAGATCAGAGTTGGAAACGCGGTGGCATCAGAGAGATAAAACTGTTAGACACACACACACACACACACACACACACATGCATACGCAACAACACAGTTGCCACAACTATATAGAGCAAAAAAGGAACAGCTGCTCTCTCCGCTATTAAATTAGGAGGAGCCAACCTGAGCCTCTGTACCTCTCTCTAGTCTCTTTCTCACCCACAGCCTGTCGTGTGTTCAGATGAGGACAGTCGTGAAAAGAGCAGCAGCCATATAGTTCCCATTTAATGACATCTTAGGGTTAAATAATGCCTGAAAACAGCAGTGGGTAAAGGCAGAGACCCTTTTCTTTATCTCTTAAATGTAATGTTACGTAAGTTGGGGAAATGTATTTGAGAGTATTGTAAAGCCCCACCTTTCACATTTTGACACAAAACACGTGGGGCAGGACAATATAAATCTAACAACGCTCTATTTGTGGCTTTCAGCTGCCACAAAGTGAAGATGTACAGTTAACATGTAAAGAAAGACACGTTTTTTTCATGATTTCAGTTGTAGAAAAGTTCTGCAAAAACTTTGGAAGGACAGTTTAAACCTCCCTTCCAACCCTACATCTCCACACTCTCTGAAGTCAGATTAATATAGTCTGCGTACAAGAGACGTCTTCTTATTCACTGAGGACTTTTATATACAGCAAGTCACGCATCAGGGAAAGTGGAAACTAAATTTGTGTCCAGAGAGAGAGATGTATCACCATGAATTAATCAGATCGGAATCTAAATGTGGCCTTGTGATGCGCACACACACACACACACACTTGTGTGTGACTCATTAGCGGCCCAAAGGATCCTTTACACTCTTCAGTCACTTTGGTCGTGGTGTGGCATGAGTATGTGGCCCCAATGTGGAACATAGCACAATGGCAGTGTCAGTGTCAGTTAGCGTCTCCGTGTGTGAGTAAATGTTGCACTTACTCATATTCATTTCAAACTGAAAATGAAGCTTTTAATACGTCAGCGAACACGTGCACACACTCAGCGGGGACACCCGAAAGGAGTGTCACCATATCAATAAATCATTTTGAGCGACTGCCCCTGCACACACACACCTAATACAATGATCGATCACACGGGCAGGACTCTCCCGTCCCCATGATTACTGATCCAGCTCTCGGCATCTCTTGAGAGTTTCTGTCAATGGCGATTAAAAGTTGATCAATCCCTCCTCTGGCGTTCATTAGTGGACCACGAGAGCCTTCGGCAAACACAGTTCCCTTCGGCAGTGTGAGCTGGCTGGACAATTGGAAAAGAAACAAACGACATTCGCTCTTTGGCTCGTTTGGATTGTGTCACATTCACTTAGTCGTTTATCAATCAGAGGAACACCAAGGAAGAGAAATGAGAGATGTGAGGTCCTTCAGGCTTATGATGCTGAAAAGAACCTTTTGAAATCAATCTGGAAAGCAACACGGGCTAATTTATAGTTCAGTGCTCCTAAATCCTGAAAGGGACTTTGTCAAATATAAATGACGCCAAGGAAAACGGCTAAAAAAATAAATAAAAAACTAATCATTATCCCAAAAGATTTGTTACATGACATTACCTCTAACCAATGAAGTCAAAGGTTAATTAATATGTTAATAACATTTGTTTCTAAAAGGAAGTGAAGGAGACAAGTGCACACACTGAGTAACAAGCATACCATTTAAACACTAAAATATATTAAAAGTAATTTACCAAACTGTTTTCTAACACTGCTCATTAAAGATTGAATAAAATATGAAATATTAGTAAATAAAAATACGTCACTATCAGTTGGCAAAACAAAGTGAGTAAAAAAAAGTAAAAATAACTACACACACACACACACACACACACACATGATGCGGGGATGCACATGCACACACGTGAGGGTTCGTGTCCACTCTTGTCAGCTGATGATAAATTATAAACGCATTCCTTCACCGCCCTGTCAACGGCATAATTTGTTACCATCCACACTGACAGTTTTGATGTGACACAGTTCACAGCTTCACAGATTCCTAGAAAGCCACATGCTCATGAGGGAGCACACACAACACACAACAGAGGCACACAAGTGGAAAAGTGGAAAACAAACACCAACACTCGCATAAAAACAGACAAAGTTATTAGCTTCAGCTGGCCCCTAATGCAACACTTTTGTTCATACAGTGACTAGTCGAAAAAGAGACTGTAAATATCCAACTGAAAGCATGAAAAAGGGCTTTATTTATTGATTGATTTTTGAAACAGCGGTTATCACACCCACATACATTAATAGCATCATTCTCGTCACCTTGTTAGAGTTCAGTAAAGTAGCTGTTTAGTGTTTTGTATGCTCCCTTTCATCTTGTCATCTTTATGCGTCATCCATCACACAGCTTAATTAGTTCCTCTCCAACTTTTCAAAGATTGAAAGTTTAAAAATAACGACATTCAGCTGCAGTTTATTCCTCTTTTTTTTTTTTTACAGATATTTCACATTACTGCCCTAAAAGTGAGAATAGTACAAGAATAGCCTTTTTCTGTGTGTGACTGAAAATAACATTTATTATTCTATGAACAAATGTCTTGTGCTAACAGAGAACGGCTAGTTTGTGTCACAATGACGGGTTATTATAGGAAACAACTTGATAAAAATATCTGTCAGCAGAATTTACAGACACTGTAGTAAAGCAAGAAAGTTGCATTTATGTTGTTCTTAAAGAATGTGCCTTTTGAAATAATCATACATTTTTTTATAATGCATGTTTGAGATGTTCAGTAATCGTTGAGGTAGCAGTGTTCTTTCCTCATGCTGATTGAAATCAACCCTCCCTAAAGCATGTGAGGAGACACTTGACTTGGGCTAAACTAAACACATATTCAATCAGTATGAATATAAATATATTGTAAATAATATGTATTGTCTGTTTATTAAGACCAAATATGATGATTATAATATAGTAAAATGTGAACTACAAGAGAAGGGAGGAACCCTAATCATTTGCCCAGAGAAGCAGTGGCACAGCTGCCATCTAACAGTATTTACAATTATCAATGTGTGGTTGCCTTTGTTCCTCTTTATCACTTCCCCACTAATCATCAATGGAAGTGGACGCAGTCGTAGAATTGACCTCCGTAGCGACTGTAGCGAGTGAGGCCGAGGTCCCAGTCAAGGTCCCATCGCGGGGTTTGGCACGGGGCCTCATCATCTCCTCCGTGTTGCGCTCAGGTTTGACCAGAAGAACGTAGCACTTGGGCAGGAAGATGCAGGTCAGCAGGCCGAAGCTTGAGGCCAAGATGGCGAAAATCTGGACCGCCACCATGAACTTTCCACGCGTGCTCAGGTACGCTGGGACGAAGGAGATCCACACGATGAAGAAGACGAGCATGCCGAAGGTCACACACTTCGCCTCACTGTAAAACAGGCAAGGAAACATGCATCGGGCCTCCGACGAGTCAAAATATAAGTTCGTTACACTTACGAGATGGCTCCATAAGAGAGGGATTAATCCTCCATATCTGAAGGGTTGGTGTTACGTGTATGTTTTTCTTTTTGGAAACTTTTAAAGATTGGGGCAGGAAGACTCTCCCTTGCTCTTCCATCCCTGATTGCAGCGGCAGGAGTCTGTTCAGCATTATGTAGGGTTCTGTTGTGAATTTCCCTTCTGTTTTCCTTTTTTGATGGGTCCAGTAAAGTCCCGCTTTCACGTCTCTATTTCTGTTAGGCTTTCATTAGTGTAAACTCTAAGTTTACATAATTCAGAAATATCAGTAAGTGTGAAGAGTCTGTTAGGAAATAATCCCCCAATAATTTTACACTGCATTTTCTCTCCGTCCCTCTATGACTGCAAAATGATTGGTGAATATAAAATAAACAGAAGGCAGAAACAGTTTGTCGAATACTGATTACATATTTCCATTACTCCAATTAGCTGGTGGCTGTAGTGAAATGAATATAACAGCTTTCCTACTGTATTTGCTCATTTCGTTTTACCTGCGTCTGCGTGTGGCCCTACCTGAAGTTGTCCTCCAGCTTTCGGGCTATGAAGGCAAAGATGAAGGCCAGCAGCGCCAGCAGGATGTCATAGGCGAAGATGCAACAGATGAAGACCACAGAGCCTTCGTCACACTCAAGAATGATCTTTATATTCTGAGCTGAGGTGTTTTTGACGGGGTAAGGGGGGAGGACGATGAGCCACACAGTGCATGCAACAGCCTGGGTAGGAGGACGATAATGTCAGTAAAACTACATCAGTACACCCGACACCACTAATATTAAAAGGTCGGAGTACAAAGTCAAGTTTGAGGCAAGTTTTCTTGTAGATACCTGTATTAATGTTGCCACGGCAGCTATCGCCCTCTGGTGGGCATGGGTGAGGGTGTCGACCTCAGGGTCGGCACAGGCATTGGCATCATTGTTGTGGTTCGTGTTGGTCACAATGACATCGGGGCTGCCGCTGTTGGCTGCCGCCTCAGCTGCTGCCTTTGCTGCTTTGGCGGACGCTTTGGCTCGAGCACGGGCAGCTTTCAGAGCCTGGGCTCTCAGCATCAACACTGCGGATTTACCTGAAGTAAAAAAACAAAAACAAATTATTGTAGGATTAAAAAGGAATGCCTGGGGGCAATTGGGAGGTAGTATTTTTGAGAAAAGTAACAAAAAGAACGAAACAACAACAACAACAACAACAAAAAACGATAAAAAGGGATTGTAAAACCCACAAAAACAAACATTCTCTGTGATTTCCTGGAGGTACTCATTTTTTGATTGACAGAGACACAAGTCATGGGACTATGACTAGGCAAACAGTGCACACAAACCACACTCTGTGGCAAATAAATGAGGTCAACCTGTTGTTGAGCGTACCCACCCATGATGGAGGCAAGGCAGAGAGCGAAGCCCAGAGCCAGGGCTACTTGGCTGGTCATGCAGCTCCAGTTCTGAGGCTCTCCGAGGAAGACGATGGAGCAGAGGAAGGTCACCACCAGCGAGAAGAGCAGCGAGAAACTCAACAGAGCGTCGTTGGCCTTCGCCAGAGGGGTGCCGATGTGCACGACAAACACTACCTGGAAAAATAACACGTGACCTTTGAGATCCTTAGTCTAACCGCTATCTGTTGACGTCACCAGCTCGGTAAGTTTTCCCTTTTTGTGATTCTCACCCCAACAGCGATGGTAACTAATGCCCCAAAGGCAGAGATGACGATGAGAGTGATCCCCAGCGGCTCCCCAAAGGCCAGGAACTCGATGATTTTTGGCACGCAGGCGTCGTGAGCGTCGTTGGACCAGTAGTCTCCGCTGCACAGGATACATTCCCGAGCATCTGTGAGAGTGCGGAGGAGAGGGCAGGGTTTAGTAGTGATGGTGCGTGTGCCACTTGAAACAGCCACAGCCGGAGTTATGTGCTGTATCATTTGGTGTAACTGACTTGAAGCTGTCAAGGAGGCCCAGTTGACGCAATTATCCTCGATAACGAGGATAATTGCGTCCAAAATTTTTCCGATGGGATTCAAAGAAGCCGTGGTTAGTTTTGCAGCATATTTTGACATTGTAATGCAAAGTTAACAGAACTTCTTTGCTGTGATAATTGGCAAATTTTTCAGTATTGCATGTTAAATAAGACTTCCTTATTTTATTTATCTATTTCTGTTGTTGTTGTTTTATATGTAGAGCGAGTTCCAAATAGGATTACTAATCTTTTGGACAGATATCAGTATGCCACAGCTGAAGTGAAGTTAACATAGTTTCAAGAGAGATTCAGACCCTCGAGGAAGATATTGTAATGACTTTAAGGTGCAGTTTGAAAGTTGAATACAGACTCATTTTGTTGCTGATCTCTCCGTCGGCACAGGGGATACAGTCGAAGCAGCAGACCGGCTCTCCCTGCCGGATCCCTTTCCTGGTGCCGGGCTGGCAGTTCTCACTGCACACTGACCGAGGAGGCTGCCACACACACAGACACGCAGCTACAGGCGCAGCTATGTCTTACATACATACAGTACATGCAAAGACTCACAATCAAAGAGAGTAGACTTGGACATGATGTATAAATGAACCATCTAATAATACTCTAGAGGAGGACGTGGTCAACGGCCGTCGTAATCAATTGGCTCCTGACCTCCAGCACTTCATTGTTCCACACAATGGAGTCGTTGGTTATGGTCATCCTGTCCCCCGAAGCTGCCGAGCCGTTGTAGTGTCCCACGCCGACGTATGAAACCTCCCCCTGACTGTTGACCTGCCAGTTGAGGATTTCATAGAAGCCCTCCACATCCCCTTCATCAAAGTAGATCTCTTCGCCTGTGTTGGGCACTCTGAACCGCACGTTCTTCAGGTAGTACATCAGCTGAGGAGGAGAGAGATATAGAGCAACACCTCATTCATTTCAGTCGCTTCAGTAAAGGCCCGGCCTGTCAATTTTTTCACTTCTAATTATCGTGCCACCATGTGGCTGAGTAAAATCATATGTTTTGTGAAGCAACTGCACAACCTTCCAAGTTGAGGTGCTAATTTTCAAGTCTCTATACCTCATTTAAAGTCACTGCAATTTGAGCTGTGGCAGAAGAAAATCTATAAAAAGATAGATAGATAAATGGTTTACCACCTACAATCTGCAAGAGCTTTTAACAGCACTGGAATAACAGTTGAACAATATGTTATATATTCCCCCGAAAATACCACAGTGGATTTATTTCTATATTAGTTATATATATATTTTTTTTTAAGGCGTCTTAACATAACTTTGTTCCATTTCATTATAGGACAATTCTTCTACCCAGTGATGTGTGTATTTCCCAAATGTATTGTAAGCAACATTCACCTCCTCTCCATACATTTACCACAGCCATCTGCTGTGATGGCTGCTGGTCTGCTGAGCCAAACATATGCATATAAAACACACACACACACACACACTCATGTGTACCTGCCATGGTTCAAAGTTGGTGATGTCAGCACAGCTCTTCCCAGTGAACGGCCCCTGTCCATTGACACAGTGCTCCAGGTTGTGCAAAGCATGTGCCACAGCATACACGGCTTTGTATACACTAAGGGGCAGATGCCATCATCGTCATCATCGTCATCATCATCGTCATCATCATCATCATCACAAATCACATAAAGAAAAACATACTTTCATTTACTAGTTCTATTTTGTGTTGCTGTCACTTTTTTTGTTTGTGGTGCTTAAAACAAGGTCAACATCAGGATGTATTTTACCTGTATTTTACCAGAATAACTCCTGAACCACTTCCTACAATGGAAATAGTCCCTATGGAAAAACAAGCTCACAGCTCATCTTTGTAGGTGATCCTTTGCTGTCAGGTTTATCAATTAAATCATTTTCCAATACTTTGTGACAGTGGCAGTAGCATTAAGATAAACAGGTGTTTGTTGTATTGGTGACATAACTGTGCTGTCATCAGTAATGCCTGCGGCGGTGGGTGTTGATGGAGAGAACCGACCTGTAGGTGATTCGTAACTGGGAAACGTCGGCGTAGGTGTTGGTGAGCTGTGCCACAGACTCGCGGCCCGTACACAGCCCTTCAGGAGCCCCCCTCACCGCCCTGGACAGAGTGCCATTGACCTCCTCGGCCCTCTGTTTGGCCTGTCTCTGAGCTCTGCCATAGTCCAGTGTGCAGTTAAACATCTGCAAGACAAATAAGAAATATGGATATAGATCACAGCAATTGTCAGACCGTTTATGGTTGATTGGACAGATCAGTGGTCACCCAAAAGCTAGTGTTAATAAACACACCGTCTCCCAGAATTCCTCTGTGAGTAGGTCAGAATAGGGGTCCAGGTCCAGTAGATGGCGCCGAAGATCAGGGATGTCAGCTCTCTTCACCCCAAAGCCCAGAGTACCAGCCAGCACTGAGCTCACCTGGATAAAACACATGCCCATTCTCAGCCACGGCTCAAACTGTGATGAACACATTTTATTCAAACCAGGCCAATTCAGTTCCATCAGTTCAAACACTGGTCAATCGGTCAACAAGCTTTCACGCCTGGTCATCATTCAACTGAGCACTGACCCCAGGCCGGTTGATGAGGGCAGAGGTGACCCAGGCCTCGCTGGCGACCCAGGTGCGGTTGGTGACGTTGTGACGGAGCAGCTCCAGAATGAGTGGACTAAGGTCGACGTCTGATGAGAAGACCACAATGATCTTGGCTGTGGACTCAACCACGGTGTCAACAATGCGCTGGATGTCCTGTGGGGAACTCACCTGAAGTTCATGCAAGGGGCATAGATTTATTTTTCATTCATGTGATCAAAATAACAGATGGGAGAGTGTAATATTCACAGAAAAGATGAACTGACTACCTTGGGCAGGGTCTCGGAGAAGGAGATGCAGACACCAGCTTCCTCCACCTGCTCCTTGAAGTCTTTGATACCATACTTGCCATAATCGTCATCTGCGGCGATGGTGCCCACCCAGGTCCAGCCGAAGTGCAGCACCAGCTGGGCCATCGCTGTGGACTGGTGCTTGTCATTGGGAATGGTCCTCAGGAAGGTGGGGAACTGGAATTTACTTTCCAGGGCGGAGCAGGATGAACAGTAGCTGACCTTGAAGATAAGAGGATGAACATTTCTCATTCTGATGACTTCTCTTTTTCTTAACCCCCCCTTTTTTCTCACCCCTGCCTTACCTGTGGGAAGTGATAAAGTCCCAGTATCCTGGCAGTGGCGATGGACAGATCGGAGCCGCCGGCACCCACCAGGGCAGCGAGAGGCGCCCCAGTCCCACAGCGGTAGTTGGGTACGGCTTCGTCCTGGCCCGTCAGGTAGGTGAGGGTGCCCTCCACGGCCTTGGAGATGGTGAAACAAGAGTCGTAGATGACGTAGCCCAGGTCGGTGTTGGGCAGCAGGTCGTCCTTCTTGTTTATTTCATTGATGGCAAAGAGCATGGTCTGGGTCCACCGGAAGGTGCGGAAGTTAAACCTGGAGGATGTCGGGGGCGTGATGAACAAACATGTTTATCTAGAGATCAGCGTTTTGTCCTTTCTCGCCTGCAAAGCTTGCATTTAGAAAAAAAAGAAAGAAAAACTCCACATTCAATATCAGATATACACATGATATCTTGTTCTTGATGTTACGTGAATTACCCACAAAAGGACAGTTCGGACCCGCTGATTGTTCTTGCATATCACACTGAGGCCTGTCTCCATAATAATATGTGCTACTGTAGCTAATTGGTCCCAGAGGTGCTGCCCTGCTCTGTCTTGATTTCTGTAGTGAAATCATGAAGTTAAGAGATACCCGGAGTACATTGTGGGGACAAAAACACAGAATGAAATGTTAAGAATGTTAAATAACTTGACTTCAATAGGACAATAAGTTTATCTATGACTAGTTTAATACATTCTAACAACGGCAACGGTAAATGAGGAGAGACCAATGCCGTGACGTGAAGAGGTTGAAGAGAGGCTCAACTCACCCCTCACACCCCGAGGAGACGGGCACCCTTGAAGTGTTGCCGTCAGTGGAAGCGATACGCCTGTGCACAGGAAACATCCCCCCGATGACGACTTTCTTCTTGTCCACATTTTTGTATCCGCTCAGGTTGAACTTGGCCTTCAGCTTGCACGTGGATTCGGCAGAAACAGACCTGTAAAAGTAGAAAAAGGCACACAGTCCGAGCAAAAAGCGGCCCAGTTCCATGCTGCGTTTTGACGCGGAGAGGAGCTGGAAGAGCTCTCTCGCTGTGGCAGACAGCAAAGTGTGACAGGTGTCTCATCGGCTCCCAGGGGAGATGTGCTCCAACACGGTAACGTGAGAAAAGATTCAAGAGGAGGACACTGATTACAGTGAGTGGCTGAGAGCATATTATCCTTTATTTCATGTGAAACATAGACAGAGCCAAGTCAAGTTAATTCATAAAGCACAAATAAAAACAAAGAGAATACAAAAAGATAAAATGGCAGTAGTCAAGCGGATGTTCAGTTTAACCTTTGCAATGTCTATGGAGGGGGGAACACGTAACTGTCAAGAGCGACATGGTGAGTTTTGATAAATACCAAAGCAATATTATGTCATTAATGGTGGAAAAAAGACAAAAGTCCATAAATTGTTCTTCGGATTTTTACTCACTCCTGGAGCACAGGCTGGACCCTGAACTCGACACATTTTCAAGAACACACAAACACACTGCCAACATTGAATAAATTCAAAGAAACATCCCATGATTTAACATTAACTCTATTCTCTCTCTCTCTCTTCCTTCCTGTAGATATCAATCAGTTCATTAGTCTGCACCCGGGTCGGCTACAGAAGACAAACCGCCACAGGCCAGGGGTTAATTGGCAGCTGCATGTGGCAACTTGCACGGTCTGTACACAACATCAGCACACGGCTACTGTTCCAAAGTCACGCCTGGTCCCCCGAGTTTGGGTCTGGGACGTGTTGATGGATGATTGAACTTGTCTGCTCTTGTTTCTCGGTCACCGGGGAAAACACACACACACACACACACACACACACACACAGTTCTGCTGCTGGGTAACGAGGAGCTGACCGCTCACAAGTAAGTTCTTATTAATAAAAATCTTCTTTCAACAGTATAGCTGTTTACATTGGCTGCATGTCACTATTACAGCACATGTGCACGTCTAATTTTAAAGACGTATGTGCACGAGTGAGTGATTTAGCTTGTGATCAGTCTGAGGCACATGACACATCTGACTGAGACTGATGAGTTCTGCGTGGATTCAATTATGTACGGACATTTTACAGAGATACTTATTTTAAAGGTCAGCTCCATGCAGAGTAGGGGGACGACTGATATGGGTTTTTTCCAAGCCGATACCGATTATTACAAATCTAAGAGGCCGATGTGTCTGCAGTAAAAAAAGTGTCAAAAGGCTTCAAAATTTGGAATAACACAAACTCTTGACACAAAAATTTGTTGAAATGCCTTAAAACATGTTTAATTCACAGAACCGTTCAGCAAGACATTAACCAACAAAGTGTAGGGAGCTATCAGCAGCATTATTATGAAGTTGAACAGACATGCATGGACGAGACATCGACAGTGGCTGCATCTGAGCCAAATAAGCACAATTTAAAATGAGATTATTTTATTGGCAAATGGGCTTACACAACTGCCAAATCATTAAATAAGGCTGAAGTGATCCTTTTCCAGTGTGATGAGATATTGTACCTTCACATGCTTCCAGTGTAAAACATTGTGATATTAGAGGAAACTGTCTGTAAGCACAGCACTGCATTACCACACATAGAAGGCTGCCTTATAGAGACGTATATTGTTTTTCATTTGCAAGATATTATATCAGATCAGCCATCCTCTAACATAAGTGCTCCAAAGGGTGATACTCTCCAAAACTAATAAGTAAAAAATCCCTTCTAAAGTGATCTTCATCATAAAGAGTAAAGAAGTAATTCATGACAGATGTGAGAAGTTTCAACATGGAGATCTTTATTAAAGCTCAGTTTTCCATTGTACAAATGTCGTCATGGTTGAAACTGCATGCAGTGGCTTGGTTTGAGGCACATTACTAAGGAGAACGAGCATTGTTGAACAAAAATAAAAAACAAAAAACATCAGGAGTTGCATAACTTAATCTTATCAATATTGCAATTAAATCCAACTACAAAAGTCTGTCCATTATTATCAAGCTGTTGTTTTCTATAGAGACATATGCAACATAAAATCCACGCGTACAAAAGGCAGAACCGAGGGAGAAACACTAAGAGCAGTCGAGACGACTCAGGAAAACCAATCATTTTTGCATTTTGGAGTATTTTGCCACTAGATGAGAAGGACGAGGATCATAACGGAGGATGCGAGGCACAAAGACAAATTTTGGAGGCGGGAGAACCGCCATGTCTGAGTGAAACGTCTCTAACGGGTTACGATACACTTTTTAAAACTCAGTTAAACCTGAGCCCTGTATTCACTGAGGTCTAAACGACAAGACTGAAGACTAGAGATTCATGATGTGCTGTAGATTTTTGACTGTACAGAACAGAAACAAGTGACACAAAAATGCCATTCTGAGACAAGGTGATGTTAGAGATGGCATCGACAGTATTCTTAACCTTGACCTTTGACACTACACAGCGACACTTAATACGGTTAAGTTCCCATTGGATGTTTGATGTGGATTTATGGGTGAAAAAAAGAAGACGTGCAAAAAATATTTGCCCCTGCACAACAGAAGGGCAACCAAATAATGATGAAGTGACAAAAACAATTTACACAATGTGTTCATATAAACCCTACGGTAATTATCATTTTGTTATTAGTCTTCTGCCATGTTTAAGTCTTCATTTAGAGCATATGTACTGCAGCATAAGGAGGAACAGTATTACCTCCTCGTTTCTGGAAACATCGAAGTCCAGGTTGGGTCACACCAAAGAAAAAATAAAATTAACAACAAACAAAAAAAACAATAGAACAGGCACAAAAAGTTACCCATCATATCGGCCTCCTGCACAGCTGCACACCAATCATCATACTGAAGCTATTCTCGTTGGCTGCTGTCCACAGTGGGGACAGCACGATCGCCAGAGGAGCCCACAATGTTACTGTACATATATATATATATATGTGTATATATATGTATATATCCACAGCATAGTCTACTTTTGGCAAAATTGATTGGTCAAACAGGTTGCCTGTTCAGTTTTACGTCTGCTCAGACAACCTTCGTCAGAGCACAGTTTACAGGCAGAAACTGAAAATGAACCAATAGAGGATAGTCTTAGGCGGAGAATATTTTCTGCCATACAATAAAACAACGAAAACATCAGACAAAAAAAAAGAAAAAAGGCAGAAAACAATTGAAGAGTTTCAAATCCTCCTCCTGCTGCTTTGTCTTTTCATCACACTACTGTTTGCTTATTTCATGTTTAGCTCATCCATAACCTGAGGCACAACATCAAGTCCACTCTCTGGACTTTCACAGCTTCTCGCCACTTTAATGGTTTACCTCACACAAGGAAGCAGCAATTCATCCTTTCGTCATAGAGAGGAAAAACATGGATCAAAAATAACAACACATTATCAATAACCGATATTAATCAATCCCTATCAACAAAAAATATTAAGACCGGAGAGGAGTGGTGGGGAGAGCAGAGCGGTAGCGCCTTTGCATATGCGCCCGTCACAGTACGATCTGCCTTCTGTGGGAATGTTAAAGAGAGCGAGGTGGAAGGGGAGAGGGGTGAGGAGTGGGGAGAGGAGTAGACAGGTTGGGAAGGGAGGAAGGACAGAAAAGAAGGAGAGGCGTTCACCAGCCCTCTCTGATATCTGTTGAGTGTGTTTGTGCATTGTGTGTGACCTATCGGTGTAATGTGACGTGGTGTTTTACTCCCACTCTGTGGTGCCCGGTGGTTTGGAGGTCAGATCATACATGACTCTGGAGATGCCTGGGATCTTCTTGATCTCATTCACCATCTTCAGCACCACCTGGAGAAAAAACAGATGATCAGACAAACAAAGTCTTACAAACTCTGAACCGCAATTAAAATTTTAGATGCTCTCGCTCAATCCCCAAGTTGGTACCCCTGGTGGTAAGATGATGCCATAAAGTCTTGGCAAATACGAAGACTAAATCATTATGTACCTCCTCTGGGATGTGGTTGCCAGGCATTGCAGCGATTCCGGTCATGAAGTCGCTGGTGATGAAGGTGCGGACCACCACAGAGCGCCGGCAGGATGGCTGCTTTTGCAGTGGGTCACGGTCAAAGTGCAGGGGGGTCAGGATGACCGGCATCTGGCTGATCTTACCGGAGAAGCCTGACAGTGAAAAAGAAGAAATGTAAGATCTACATGCTGCTTTAACTAATTCTATTAAATGAAGTCACAAATTAGTTTCACTGTCTAAGACTGAATAAAAAAAAAAATATTCATGTCTCTGCATGGTGGATTGTGGCTTTCACAAAAAGTTGGAAAGCATCTCCCATATTTAGAAATATTCATCCAGTTTCTCACATTGCACATGTCCATGTGACAATGCCAATACCTCAAGTCTTATTTATCTTGATCTCAATTCCTATTCATTTACCACCTTCACTATATATCAATATATTGAACCAGCGCGTGAGTCTCTGTCAAATTATTGTGGTTTGAACATGCAAAAGGTTGAGGTTCATGCATCTAATTCGATGTTTCAATAAATACATTTTGTCCATTTCATAATGCCTGGGTTTATTAACTGTCCACAAGCGAAACAGGAAATGTCCTGTCCTCAAGTCCTTTAAAGAAGCAAAAGGACCAATATATGGATTTTTGAATATTAAATCACATCTTAAATTAGCTACGGTCTTCTCACTGGAGAACAGGACATTTCTCAAACAAATAGTGGGTTTTCCTCTGGAGACGTGAAATTCCCTTTATGGATGAAAGTATGCTCCAGTGCACTTTTGTGGTTATTTATGTGGAAATACTAAAACCTGTGGTTTGTAAATGGACTGAATGGCTCTTTAGAGCCTGTAACTTTATTATTATATGTTGCTCACACATGTTGTCAAAATAAATCCACCCCAATAATCTGTAATGCTTCAATACATAGAGCTAAATTTAAAAAAATGTCACACTTACCGGACTCTCTAAGAATAGAGTGAGCTACGAAGTCAGCCTGCCTGAGCGTGCTCAGGACCCCTGTGGTCAGGAAGGTCGGAGTAATGTCTGTAGGAGGCTCCTTCACATGGGACCCAAATACATACACAACTCTGGAAAAAGAGACATGAACGCATCAATGAATGGGAACTGTGTGTTCCACCGACCACAGACAGCACTGACTGTCGAGTGTGACATATCACTGAGAAGATGTGAAGAGTGGAAAGATCGGTGCATTACCTATTGATGCTATGGCAGATGCGAGGGATGAGTCTGGCCAGGAACATGAGGGATTCCCAGTGTGGAGATTCTTTGCTTGTGATGCCGCACACGTAACTGTAGGATCGGCAATCCCCCTGAGACAGAGACGTAAAACCATTTTTAACATATTTTTTAAAGCCTGAGTCTTTACAGTGACAAAAGAAAAAAAAAGCAAGACAAAAAAAAACAACTTAAGGTTAGCGTACACCCGTCATTTTCCATTTGTGTTAAATAAACAGTGACGTTTCAATCAGTAAGTTTGTCTAATTCATCTGTTTTCATTCCTTTAATTCCCCTCAGCAGTGAAACCTGTCTGTGTTTGTCTACTGTCTACCCCCACAATTTGAGGTTCAGGATAAATATAAATGTCTTCAAACAGGAAGTGGCAGGGCACACCCAAACCCACACTCACACACTAGTGACTGCAACGTTTGGGTGAGGAAAGTTGTCGTAACCATCGCTCTCTCCAAGTGACACTGAAGGTCAGTACAAACTATTCAAAAGTTATGGCGTGAAGAAAAAAACTGAATGTGCCTCTATGGTTTTAACAGATCTCTTCCTTGACTAGAGACTGACAGAGTTAGAAAAAAAGTAAGAGTGTGATGGTTTAACCAGGAAATTACAGTTTTTGACAAGAGGGAAAAACGGCAAAAGTGACACTTTTTCAAGCCTTCACTGACCTTAAACACATCATGAGCAGCCCTAAGGATATTTAACTTATCCTAAACAAATATATCAACGACATTAACCTTAAAATATTGACACTTGATTTTGCCTCCAAGAACCCACTTTAGTAATTCTACTTGAAAATAACAGTTGAACGAATGTATCCCCCTCTCAACATTATTCAAATGTTGATGGGAAGACCTTCAAGCAAAACTGTAAACTTTTGCTCAATAATGTCACTTGTGGTATTTGTACTATAATTTCAGGTATAAAAGAGTATACGAATCAGTAAAACCCAACTTTTAAGGCTCATATATGGCATATAATAATAAATAAAACAGTTGACTAATGACGGAAATGTGAGTTTTATCTGAATGGATACATTTTCAGTATCATTATTAGTACATATTTCTTTACTTCATGGAGTGATTATAGATTTGGTTGTGACAGATGAGGTCTGATGTAGTGGGTTACCTGGACGCCGACAGTTTTGATGGGCAGCAGGAAGGCATTGAGTGAATGAAGGCTGGTGATCTGCATGAGCTTCTCCTCCTCCTCGTCCGATATGCAAGACTTGACTCTCTGCAGCAAGGTGTGGGGCTGGAGGGAGACAGGAGAGACGTTCGTACGGGCCGAATCATCAAAATGTATCTTTCGAGTCATGAATACTCATTACTCACGGCCCACAGATAGATTAGAATGACTCATATGAAATAGGACATTGGGGTGTCAGCTTTGTCAGAATATCCTCAAAAACCCGGATTTCCCATGTCAAAGTAGAAGTCATGAACATAAAGTGTGAACATTAAATTATTTATCCGATGAACATCTGTCCTGCAATTCAAGGCAAAGAGTCATGAGTTGTACCCTCAAGACAACCAGCAGCAAACACAAAATCTTTCTAAAGAAAGAGAAAAGGCCAATTTAAATCATCCTAACCATTGGGTTTCAGTGCAGTGTTACAAAGCCACCAGCAGAGGTGGCACATTATTATTATTCCATTATTAAACAGACAGAATAAATGTTTTCTCATTTGGTGTGAGCTTCCACTGGACTGATTGATTGGCTACTAACTGCTTCTTAGTGGAGAGGTCCTGAGTCCTGTAGTCGTCAGAAAACAGAAAACTAAATTACAGGGAACTGCAGATGGATCAGGGCAGTCCCATAGACTGTATATAAAAATGGATGTAGTGACCGGGTCCGGAAAATGAGGCGCATACCGTAGTGCCTGACGCCTGTGCTCTCTGGAATCACCAGCCGAGGGCGATTCCCTGGTTGTAAAAAGAAGTCTGTGAGACAATGACTCTACTCCTCACTTGATTTATAACGTCAGTAAAAAAAATTCCTGAGGAGTTTATGGTCTCAATCTCTAGCTTCTAGTCTTCGTTAACACGGCATGATGTTCATTTTGTAACTTGTGGCCTCGGTTAGAGTAAAATAAACGTTAATGCACCGTAGTGCATCAAAAATGCAAAAGTTGAGGCTTCAAAACGGCAGGTCACACACCAAGGGGTGACGTCACGGTGTGTTGAAACATGGGCAGAACCTTCCCTCAATGCCGCATCTGTCTTTGATTTGTCTAGATCTGTGTAATACCTCAAATATCTGATGTCAAGTGTCAGCACAAGCTCAGGGAGGTTTGAAATGACAATAAAATGGGATTCGGTTCCACTCACAAGTTGTTTTATCATATCCAGCCAAGTAGACATTAAAGTGTTTTATGCGTTTGTATTGTTCTGACCTTTTTGACACTTGCAGAGAAGTCTGTGATGATTTTGAGGATGTTGTTTGTTTCAGCAAAATCCTTACAGACGTATGGTTCCTCTGCACAAATCACTCTGATGGACAAACCGGGACCTAGAAGCCAGGTGAGAGGAGGTGGAGTTTTTAGGAAACACAGGAGTCTGTCTGATTGACTGAGCGACTGAGTAAACAGGGGACGGATGACAGTGAGATATTAAAGTCAGCATCACTATCATGTTGACAAAAATCTCAAATTTTGAAGAGTTTCGTCAGAGCAGTGACATCATAGTCGTCCGTGTTTATGTACTTGCCAGGGAAAGGGTGTCGAGAGACGATCTCTTCTGGCAGGCCCAGCTCCCTCCCCAGCGCTCTGACCTCATCCTTGTGGAAATCTTTCAGCGGTTCGATTACTTTTCCCTGGAGGATCACAAACAAGTGGAATCAGCATTGCAACAGTGAAAGGAGACGAGGATGAGCTTAGGTGTTGCATAGTTGTGCATTTATGAAGAAGGGTTGAGCAAAAAAATCATCCAGAAAACAAAACAAAAAAGCAATTGATATACTGAACAGGAAAGAGTTTGTCTGCTCATTAGCTTCAGTGCTGTCAAAGAGAGTTTGAGTGTCCTTTTTTTGGACCTAGTAATTCATTCTCTTTAAAATAGGACTCAAGTTTCTCCCGTCTTTCCTGTCTCTCTCTCAACTGGCTACATGATCTGCTGACTTCCTGCTTACGATCCATGGCTCGAGTCTAATGATAAGTCTACTGTATTGATAAACATTGAAGAAGACACGTTCTCATATTCGGTGTAAAGTGGTGAAACACTAATGTTTATAAACAGAATATCCTGATGTAACTAGTCCCAGACTAGTTAAAAATGCCCCAGAAGATGTGTATATCTGCGAGGAAAGTTTAATTCAAACATCTGTGACTCAAATCTCCCTCCTGTGGTATGATGTAATAGTATTACTAAATATGAATGAGAAAACCTGCAGAAAATATGTGATAATATGCAGGAGTGTGGGAATTCATCTTGTTTTAATGACTGAGCATATCCCCTGACATGTTTATGGGCTCTATGTGTAATAATTGTTAAACAGCAGACTACTGTATATGCAAATGCAGTGGTGAACCGTCTAACCTCACTGACTGATGAACAATGCCCCTCAGTAGAATCTGTCTACGCCCACTGGAAAGTCTGCATTTTTACGATCATTGAACATGACTGAAGACTCATTTTAACCGTTTTTGTTGTTCATTTTCCCGCTACAAGCTCTGAAACACGTGAAAACTGAACAGTATCAAATCTATGTCATGTCCATACTCTGCAGCAACAAAACTTGAAAATGATGACAGGCATGTGAAGCAATACCTCGTCTCTGAGTTTGCGGATGAGCTCCGTGTCGTTGTGGTGTGTTTTGATGACCTCTGCTTTGCCGCTGGCGAGATGAGAGGCACTCTCGATGAGATCGGGCCTCAGGGTACCCTGGGCCAGTAAAACCTCTTCTGGCTTCAGGTTCATCTCGCCTATCACTTCATTGGCCACCTGTGAAATTACACAATTCATCAAGTCAACTGTAACAGTAAACTTGTAATTCAAAGACAATCGATAAAGAACTAATACCGGTAGGTGAACGAATGTGTAGTAAAACAGCTGAACATACAATGGGATAAACAACAACATGTATAGTATAGTAACCAAGCTGTATGACAGACAAATTATTTAGTACTTTTCACAAATAATCGATTAAACCCTTGTACTCACTTTGACAAATGTGTCTCCAATAATTTTCCTTTTCTCCTCAGGGTTGGTGGTCATATTCAAGGTCTTGCTGATGCGTTTCCGTGGCGTCCTGTCCTCGTCAGAGATGGGAAGGGTTGTTGTTCCGTTGTAGAAGGTGTGAGCCGCATTTACCACTGAAGAGTGCAACATGTTCAGGGAGAGAGAGAGGTAGAAGACACAAGTGGGTTATCAGAGACACAAAGACGCACTTTTCTAATCACATCAAAGAGGAAATTATAATTAATCATAGTGATAACACTATTTATCCTGTTATATCTGAAGATACAACAAATTTTAACTACAGATTCAGTCTATCAAATGACAGGATATAGCCCATCATACGACTCTACAGTGTAATGGAAACTACATTTTCTCTAATTGCATTTCCATATGAACTCCTATTAGATTAACAACTAAAATCACATGAGGTAATTTCAATGTCAACATACTCCTCGTCTTTTTGGACATTTCTACTACGTCCCTACCTTTGAGTTTGATGCCCAGCTTGGTGAGGGCCTCCTCCACACTCTGACTCTCCCTCTTCCTCATGAAGCCATTGTCAATGTGAACCGCTATCACCTGGTCCTGGTTCAGAGCCTTGTTGAGCAGGGCTGTGCACACTGTGGAGTCCACTCCACCACTCAGCAGCACCTGAGGATATATTCAAGAAAAAAAATGTATTATAAGGCAACTATGGGAAATTGCTGGATTAGGGTCAAATCCAGCCTGGTAAACAAAGTAAAACAATAAGTAAATCACAGGGTTACAACAACATCAACAGTATTTTATGCTCACATTAGCTTCTCATTTTCTCAGTCAAATTGATAAGATGTTCCTTTATTCGTCCCGAAACGGGGGAATTTGTCTTTATCATATGTGGTGATTCATCTACAGACAGGTTGTCAAATATTAAGCATTAGGAAAAGATGACCACAGACTCGAAACTCCTTTGCTTCTAATTAGCTGGCAACTATCTTTTGGGAATCTCACACCAGAAAGGCCCCCTTGTCATAGAGAATAGTAACAAATGATTATATTCCTCCGACTGTAGCTGAGAAAAAAGAAACAGAGGCCTGCGTATATTTCTCAAAATATAAATCCTGTGTCCGTTTCCTACACTCATTTATCTTCTTCATATTCCCCTGAGATGAAGCCCAGTTTGAAGCTGCTCGGGGAGACGACTACTTCTTTTCAGACAGAACAGGGTTTAATTTGAGAGTTTAATTGGTTCTACTTAACTTCCCACAACTGCTGCTGTCACCACTTCCAGAGCACCTCGCAAAATTCACACTCAGCTACTCTGCTTTTAGACTTTCACTCAAACTATCTCCAGTAGTAGGTTAAATATGCTGAGCATTTATTATTGTTTGTTTACTTCTTTTTTTTGGGGGGGGGGGCAACTCTCTGCTCTAAAAATGGTTTTGACACCAACTCAAGAAACTTAATGCAGTTTCACTCACCAGCACTTTAGATTTGTCAACTTTTTCTCGAATCTCATTGATGCAGGTCTGCTGGCGGTTCTGTACAGTGAAGTTACTTGTGCATCCTGCAATCTCAAAGAGGAAGTTGCGCAGCATTTCAACGCCTCGCTCCGTCAAGTCAACTTCAGGGTGAAATTGGGTCCCGTAAAGCTTCTTCTGTTCATTAGCGATACCTATTGGGGAAAACAGAGATGTGAGGACAGGAAAGTTAACACTACCAGTTAATCACTGTGAATAAAATAAAACAAACATAATAATCATGCACAAGTATAAGACAAGTTAGGATTTTATAGATGAGATAAAATCAAGAGGCTGTGTCAGATGTGAATTCATACATACAGTCTGAGGTTTTCTACACCAGACAAAAATATGTGTTAAAATTCACCACAATCAAATCATAGATTATGTTAAACATGTGCTCCTCACCAGCAATGATGTTCCCTGATTGGGCCACCACTTTAAAGCCATCAGCGACTTTATCCACACTGTCTCCATGGGTCAGAAGGACCAGTTCCTCTTTCTGGAGCCCCCTGTTAAGAGAAACAGACACAAAGACGTAAGAGGAAGATATGCAGTATTCAATATAATGTGACATGTGATAGTTATGTGTGCAGTTACTATTTTATTCTTGCACCAAGTACGTGCTGTCAGCATCCTCTAACTCTTCCGTTGGAAGCATGTGTGTGATTGTAAAATTAAAATGAGACTCATTTCATGTCATGAGACTACCACTATCAAACTGCTATTTAGACCGACAGATTTGTAATATGTAATATGTTAGGGCAACATGAGAACCCATATTACCTGAAGAGAGAACAAGTGTTGTCCAGTCCGATGCTGAACACTCCATCTTCCCTTACACTCTTTTTGTGCACCGTGCCGCCAAAAACTTTATTCATCATCTAAAAACACAATGACACACCCACACACAGCAAAGTTAACACTCGGGCACAGACCACATTTCGGTGTGATTCCAAACATTACACGACTGCATGCAGTTTAGAGAACTGTGCTTGAGAAGCAGCTGGTTTTAATTTTAAGGCTGGAAGAGAAAACAGAGTGAGCAATGCTCTTGCATCCCTCCAGTGCCCTTGAAGATGGTGTTGAGGTCCCTTTCAGCCTGGGAGAGCTGGACAGCAGTCTGAGTAAAGTGATAGTAGAGTGCAGCCACTCATGAGTGAATGAATGTAACGCAAATGCTTCCTAGAACAAATGCCCTGTGGTGGAAGTAGGGGTCTCCCTTATCACTTCAACAGCTTCTCTTTGCAGGATTGTACTTTATGCATGTAAATGAATACCTGCATCCCATAGCAAATCCCAAGGACGGGCTTTCCTATAGTGAAGATGGCAGGGTCAAACCAGGGGGCATCTTCTGCATACACAGAGGCTGGACCTCCTGAAATAATGATTGCCCTACAGAGGATATGAGAGACAAGAGAAAACAATCAAAATGTTTTACAAAGCATGTTTACATTGACAGAATAGTGTAATAACGAAGCTAAAGGGAAGAAAAAAAACTTTTCAGCTGCATGTGCCTCACGTTCTCACCTGTAGCCCTGTTCTCTGAGAGCAAAGGCCGGGGTCTCTAAAGGGAGGATCTCGGAGCGTACACTCAGCTCTCGCACCCGCCTGTCGATCACTTTGCCGTACTGGGCCCCGGCGTCCAGGATCGCAACCGCCCCCTCGCATGACCCATTCTGCTCTGCGCTGCTGATCTCCAGCTGTGGACACACACACACACAGTCAGGAAACCACACAAATGAAATGTCTGGTTCAAGACAGAAGACTAGTGTGGAAAGGTATGTGCCCAGGGAGGGTCACTCCTGCACACTAGTGTTTAACAAGGTGACAGGGCCTTGACGAGGACACAAAAAATATGGCTTTATCTGAACAGTTTGGTGGTGGTAGACGGTAGCCTTCTCCTTCTATGCTCAACTGTGTGGCACCACTGACCCAATAGAAAATGTGACTTAATAAGGCTTAACGTGATTATGGACAATGTGAGCTACGACACAGACACTCACGTGGAGCGATCCACCCACTCGTCCCATCAGCAGCATCACATGAGACCCACGAATTAGTCAACGGTTATTACTGAGGACGCTTTAACCAGGGCAGAACGTGTCTCTCTGTGTGTGTGTGTGTGTTTGTGTGTGTGTGGGGGGATGTTGTTTTCAGAAACATCAAACTTGGAAAAAAAAAAATTTCAGTACAAATATCTGAGCAGTGAAATCGCTGACAGCCACTTCAGACAACATCAGTGGGGTGGACGAGGACGAGGCAGGACGAGAAACAGAATCCCACGTGGAGCTCTGGAAACACTTCCGCCTCTGATGTTTCTAAAAACAACTTTGTGTGGACACGCTACCAACCACCACCAACCACCGCCGCCGACGTATGATCCCAAGTGCAGCACCGCTCTTACGACACGAGCACAACGAAGGGGGAAAACCAGGTCACCAGCCGAGCTGCGTACGAGGCGGCTCGGACTGTCAGACCGGTAACTCCCGGTCGAAACACACTAGCTTAGAAGCGACATTAGCAAACACCCCCTTTTTGACGTTAGCCGAAAGTGTGTGACAGCATCCGCATCAAACGCACTCGTTCGCCTTTCAAGTCGAACGGGGAAGCGGCTACGCGACGAGGCGTGCGGCCGGGTGCACTGTCACCACGAAGAGAGGCTGTCCCAGAGGCGGACCCACGGAGGACGATCAGTGCTAATTAGCATTAGCATTAGCATTAGCATTAGCATTGGCCAGTTAGCAGCCAGCTACGTTAGCGTAGCTATGCTAAAGCCCACGCGGTGCTCGGAGGCGGCGGGTCCTGGGCGAAGGGGGTCCACCGCAGGGAGAACGGTGCCCGCGTACAGTTGCGAAATACATGTCAAGTGTTCTATTTGCGCGCCGGGCACCACCGTGGTGCCGTGGCCCGGCTCGCGGAGCGGGACACGGGCGACGTGTTCACGCGTAGCGCCGCAACAGGCGGACATCGGCGCGCCGAGACGCTCCCGGTGGTAGCGTCACATTCTCCGCTCAACTTTCCCCCCCCCACCCCCACCCCTGCCGAGGTGCACACAGGCCGGGAGCGGGTCGGCCGGGCTGCCCGGTACCGGAGCCGCGGGCGCCCCGCTCCTCCCCTCGCCACTGACCTTGCTGTCTCCGTTGCACAGAGCCATGGAGAAGTGCCGCGTGCTGGAACGAGCTCTGCCCCTCGCCTCGGTGTCCCACGTCTGGCGGACAGAGACAGACAGACGGCTACCGGTTAGCTCCTGGCTCAGCGCGCCGACTGCTGCTCCCACGGCAGACCGGGTGGTTGCTCCGAGGAGGATGGTGGTGGGGGGGGGGGGGGGGGGGGGCTGTGACCGTCTCGCCGCCTCCGGCTGGGCAATAAGTTGTCACGCAGGGAGCAGGAGAGCGACTAGGCGCGCCTGTCTGGTGATGTGCGGCTCATGGGTGGAGCGCAAAGTTGAGTGGAGCACATGAAAGTGGGGGAAGAGTGGCCTGGTCGAGGGCTGGACTTCAGACAGCGGAGGAGAATTTGAGTCAACGGGATGAAAATCATGTGGCTTCTGCTTGTTGGGCCCCCCCCCCCAAAATAAAATATGAGATGGAGATTTATAGTAAGATCACAGACATATGAATGATATCTCCCTGACATGTCTGCCAACCCCTGACAGATGACACTCAGAGGTTTCCAAAGTCAAATGAGAGTGTGACCCAAATGATTGACACAACACTGACGGAGTTAGGACAGGGACGCAGGGCACATCATTAATTTGATATTGCAATATCAATCCCATCATAGTTTGCTACATTTCTGTCTGGAATCCTGAACTGAGACAGGGGTCTATAGATGAGAAGAAGAAAAACAACATGTCTGCTCTTGGCTTATCCACTGATACCTGATCAATATTCCATCAGTACTTCAATCCCACGAATGCGGCGCAAAAAACAGTGCTGCTTCGTTTATTTGACGTCATCACCGACAATGGCCCGGTGCGAACAAAGATATCAAAGGATAGGTGTCTCTTACAGTTTCTATAATAGTCTGTCCGAGTCCGGGTGTCAAGTAGAGTCAGACGCCCTCAGGCAGAGGCCGCAGGTATGTGTGAGGAGGCCCCCGTACTTTAACACATCTACTGTACTGTATGTTCCAGTTGTGGGTTACAGGACTGAGGTATGTCTTTTTTCAGACAGCATAAATTACAGCACACAGTAAAATACCTTCAGAGTCATTGTTTACATGTGGTTTTTGTGTTGGTCTTTGCACCCTTCTTTATTATTATTATTTTTTTTAAAGTATGTAGGTGTATTATTCTTATTTTCTCTATACAGTATACATAAAGATTGTTACGCTCTTGAAAACCTTTTGGCCTAGGATTCCCTGGATGTTCACGAATGTCAAACTAAAGACCCAGAGAGATGTCAAATTCCACCATGTGCTGAGCGACTTTCTTCTATCAGAACATATATTTTCCATCTACAAATGATGATTTAGATAGTGTCTCCAATAAACTAGTTTTCACAATATGACCAAAGGGAAATATGTAGCAAAACACAAGGTGAACGGATCTTTTTCAGTGGAGGGATTATGAACTAGTCCCACACAGATAGATCTTGGACATCCCCGGACATTTTGGCTCATCGCTGTGGTAAGATATTCAGATATGAGAATATAAGTGGCATCATGTGGATAATGTATTGAATAACACTTACAACTCAAAACATTTATTACCATGGCCACCGAAAATTCTCATGTACAACCGGCTGGTTTGTGTCCATCAAATCTGATTAGACTAACCATCTTTTTAAATCAGCGCACAAAGAATATTACCGTAGCCTAGCAACAGTGCTCCTACTACAGTTTAACGCTCGCTGGTGAAATAGACTTAAGTGTGAGTGTTGCCAGACTAATCAACCAGGGGACCACAGGAAAAGAAAAAAGAGCTGTGGTCCCCTGTTGACCTTCCGTTGTGTTCTTTTATTTAAAGAATATGCGCCATATATGCAAAATGGTCCGTTTACAAGACAGGAAGATGAGTCCATATTGTGTCTCTATTGGGGCATATTCACATATCTTCAATTAATCAAATTACCACAAATGAGACGTGATAAATATTAGGTCTTGTCAGTTTTCGTTATTTTCCCTGGTGCCCAATAAACCATCAGTAATCAAGAGCAGAAATTATAACCTTTATTAATGAATTAGCTGATTGAGAGAAAGTGAGGCTGTTTGCTTGTTTCCCCCTGTTTCTAATATTGTTATTCAACATTTTTTAGGTTTTTGACTGTTGGCCAAAGAAAATCTAGTGTTTGAATATGTAAACTTGGGCCTTAAGCCAAAACCAAAACCGTATTGCTGTCGGTCAACAGTGCTAACTACTGCACCACCATGCCAGCACTTCATCACATTATGTAAATCCATTTATGTGAACACGGATTTTTTAATTATCTCTGGGTCAGTGGTATAAGAGCAATAACAGACACCAGCAGCATCCTGATATGGGGTAGAATATAAGGTATATTATTTTACTAAATAATTTGGACACTTTCAAAGTAAAGCTGCAGCTTCACATTGCTCCTGTAATCACATGCTCTTCCACCCAAATATGCTCGTGTGTTGTCACATGCCATCTGTGAGGATAAGCAGCTTCACATGCACTCACAGCAACCACAAGGCAGAGCATGCAGTCATTCATTACCTCCATGTAAAATGTGGTTTAATGGGTCCATCATGACCCTGACTAAAAGATCCAATTTTATTTGTATAGCGCCAAATCATAACATACATTATCTCAAGGTCAAGAGACCTCACAATATTACAGAGAAACCCAACAGTTCCCACAATGAGCAGCACTTGGCGACTGTGGAGGAGAGAAAAATCTCTCGCAGAACCGGACTCAGTTGTCGGCGACCATCTGCCGTGACCAGTCGGGGTGAGAGGAGAGAACGGGGAGAGATGAGGGAGAGAGAACAGTTGTATAACCGTTGCTTTAAGCTCTATCAGACTAATTCTTATGATTACATGAATAATACTGAAACTTAAAGATGCAATGACATTGCTAATAACAATAATGGATGTGGATCCTGCAGCTCTGGGGTCAGAGATACACAATGGGAGAGAGAAAACACAGTTAGTGACATGTCACGTAAATACATGGGGGCAGAGAGAGAGAGAGATTAATACTAAACATATTAACACGTCTTCTTTTCTTTCAACTTGGTTGACAGAAGAACTCAAGAACTCAAAAAATATTATAAAAAATGAATAGAATAAAATGGCAAAAGTAAAAAGATGCAAATAAAGTGAGATATTAGATAGTATAAAGTTCCAGTCTGGCACAGTCTGCGACGTCCATCCCTCTGGATGAGGCTTCATCATCACAGGAAATTGAGTTGATTCCCCTCATATTCTGTCAGTCTTACTTCCTCCTGTGCAGCGTTGCCGTGGCAGCCTGTCACATCATATCCCTAAGTGGCTGAGCTGGGATTTTGCATGCAATCCCGCATGTTGGCCTCTCACTCCCTCTGCTGGCAGAACCAGGAATAACATCATTCATTCTTTATTCATACCTTATTTGGATCATCATGTCAGTTTCTATGGATGTACCTCAGACAGACATTATGCAGTCTAGATTCCCACATTTGGGGACTTCTTAGGCATCAGCACAACCGGAGTGCAATGGCTGAGCCACGCCCTGGGTGAACCACCTTCTTGATCATAATAATAATGATAATAATACATTTTATTTATAGCTAAAAGCAATCTCAAAGTGATCATGGTATCTGCCGTGCCAGGTAAGTATGAGTTGTACAGCTCACGGGCAGAGGGGTCTTTCACAGACAAACCGTGCTGAGTGATGTTGCTTACCATCTACAAATTAACAAAACCACGGGCAATAGGGGCCCGTGACTCTGTCAGTCTTTACAGGAAGTCAATATAGATAGAACTGTTTTACAAAAAGATTATTTTACATTTTATTCGTTAAAATGGTTAGATTTACCATCATGCAATGCTGTATTTCCATTAATCTACATCTGAAAGTCAAATAAAAGAATAGAAACTGAAACATTCAGAATCCCCCCATTCAAAAACCCACTTCCTGTCTCTTTGTTACCGGCAGGGTGGTGGGTGAATGGCATTCTCACTACTGCCACCTATTGTCCTGGAGTGTGACCAATGCTATTTCTTCAACATACTGTAATTATCCATGTTTCTTTGTATGCAACTCATAGCAAGAAGAAATAATTAAGATAATAACATGAGCAGTATTACAGAATATATGTATGTCTATTTTTGATCTGTCAGGGGGAAGCAGGCTGGAAAAGAGAAGCAGCAGAAATTATGCGGAGTGGATTTTCACTTCTTGGTAATGAAACAGTAATAATAAGACTTAATGACTGAATTTCAAACTGTAGACTTTGTAGAAAAATATCCATCCCATTAATGGGAATTCTGGTTGACAATATATTAGGAATACCTCTTCACTTGCAACAGTTTATCGATTAATCGATTAGTAATCGACTACTTAATCAATAGTCAACTATTTTGATAATTGATTAATCAGTTCAAGTAGTTTTATGAAAAAGAAAGTCAAAATTCTTAGATTTCAGCTTCTTTAATGTGAATATTTTCTGGTTTCTTTGCTCCACTATGACAGTAAACTAAATATCTTTGGTGTGTGGAAAAAAGAAAAACATAAATCTTTACCATTTTATGACATTCTATGAACCAAACAACTCGACAGATTAATCAATAATGAAAATAATCGTTAGTTGGAGCAGCCCTAATCCTGAGGAAGGTGTAGGCATGTTGTAGTTTATATGGCAGTTACAGAGAAACACAGCACACCAGAATGCATGAAGGGAAAAGCGAATGGTAAGAACAAGAATAGTAGAGCAAGCTTACAATACAAAAAAAAAACAAGAGTAAAGAGCGTTATGAGATAAATACATCAATATAGAAATAAAGAAAAGCAAATTCTACAGTTACTGTGTCACAGAAATAATTTTGCTGATCAAGGATCTGGCAACTAAAATTCCTATCATCATTGTTATTATTACCATTATTAACAATAATACATCACCAGTGTGACCTAAACATAATTTGTTTTTATTTTTCCACAGGCAGAGGGGGGTGCACCGTTCCTGGAGGTACTGCAATACCAGGTCGATGCGCGGAGTGGACGGAGCAAGCCCCTATTCCATCTCCCTATTCCAAAAATCAATTTAATATATGGTCCCCGGGTAGGGGACGTATCAGATATTAAACTGATAAGAACAGATACTACACTTGATCTTAGCCAAAAGGCCGAGAAGCGATACCGAGGAGTTGTCGGAGGCAGCTTAGTGATTCTGCCCACAGTCGTTTTCACTCAGAGGTCTAATTTATACATTTACAGTTTACGCACAGTCGGAGAAACCGGAATAAAATATGACGAACGACGGTGGAGGGACAGTCGCAGAATCGCTGCGAGTTAAATTATTGTAAAATAAAAATAAAAAATTCGGTGGACGCTTCCTGGTCACGAGGTACGATCGCGTCCAATAGGAGTTCAGAGCATTCGTTCTTCTGCAAAAACGTCAAAAAACACACGGCTGTGTGCGTGAATTCCATCGACGTTGACGACGGCGTGTGAAATGAACCGATCGCTAGTGAGTTCTCTGTGGGTTGAACGTTAAACGTGCTGTTTTAGTCACACAGCGTCTCTGTCTGCAGCCGCCAGCGGTGACGCATTTCCGTTCTAACATCGGCTTCTGTCTCATCCGTTAACGTCTGTATTTTAACGGGAGGGAGTGGAGTCTGGTGTGTCTCGGACAGGAATGATTACAAGTCAGAACTATATGCAAATTGGGTGATCGATACAGAACAGCTCACACAGCAAACATGAGTCTCTGCATGAGAACTGCTTCTTCTAGCACAGTGAATTGAATTGTAGCACCCTCTGCTGGACGATTAAGATGACTGCAGCTCATTCACCACTTGCGACAAGTTTTTCAGTTTGTCATGTTACATTTTTATCTACGTGAATCTGTGTGCAATTCACAGCAAGAGGAAACAAGTTTGTTTTTTTTAAATAGAGCGTACACGGTACTCGTCTTTCTTTGATCTGACAGGGGAAACGAGCTGGGGAAATAGCAGCAGCATAAATGGAGGATTTTCACATCTGGAGAGTGAGCTTCAGTAATAATGATACTGGAGGAGAGTTCATTTCGAAACTCAGCACAACGAAGCTGTACAACAGTTACAAACAAGAGCAGTTTTGAGAAGAAGAAAACATGATTTCATATGCGTCTCAATTAAACCGACAGTGAACACAGCCCACTTCCTTTTCTCATTGTCTCAAAACAAATCACACCTAGGTGCAGCCTCGTGCCTTTGCAACATGTGGGTACTTATATAGTCAAATCAGAACAGTGTACCAACAGGTGTACATCCTGTGTATCATTGTTCCAGGTAACTTTGCCCTTATCACAAGGGACTCTGCAGATAATTACTACATTACAATTACTACCTTAACGCCATCAGAGCAAATTCTGCATGATATCGTTTGTGTTTGACAATCGCGAAGAAAATACCCCTGCTGGATAATTAAAGTAACTGCGTCCAACGCCCCCCTCGTGCTTCTACCGTTAGCTAACTTTTTCGAGCGGTATTCAAGTTAGCATCTTAGCATTGGACAATCCATTGTTTGTATCCGCATGTTGCGAACTCATTGCACGTTAAAGTTTGCCCTAAACAAACGAACGTGTTTCCTGGACAACTGCATGTGTTTACAAGACTGTCACTGTGACGCATGAAAGTACAGAATACCTGGTTCAGGTACAGGCCCAGTTTACCACTCACCTGTAATTGAACAGCAATTGCGTCGACGGTATTTCGGTAGTTAACTGAATTGGCACAATCTTTTTTTTAACCTGCATGGTGAAAAGCCCCCGCCATTAAAACCACAGTCAATAAACCCCAAAACCTACCTTTCAACTCACATGACAGGCGTCTAACGTGACAATAAAAGATTTGAAAAATAAAGTTTACATACCCCAAAGCGTCCGGGTGGCATAAACCGAACTTTATATCGAAGTGAAAAAAACTGCCAGTCCATCGTGCTTGCGTCAAGCAGACGACACTTCAACATGAACACCACCACAGTGGGTGAGGCCTCCCTTTGCTCCCACAAAATGTTGGAAACTTTCCTTTGAGATACTGCTCCATGGAACATGCATCATTACATTGCACGTTATTATGTGTAGTAATGTAATCGCAAATAGTCTTTTGTTTTTGTTATGGCATAGTATTTTTCTATTTTATGTCCCTTACCTCAGATTCTGTTTCTATTCTACTTTGTATTATTATCAATTTTTTTTTTCAAATTTTCCCTTATGCTGCCGTGTCGATTGTGAATTTCTCCTATGGGGATCAATAAAGGTTCATCTCATCTCTTATCTAATTTCTGCGATGCATAATCATGCTTCAGTTCTCACGTTCTACCACATCCCAAAGATGTTTTATTGGATTCAGTTCCAGTGGTTGGAGATGCCACTGATGTTCACCAATCTCATTAATTGTCATATTCATAAAACCAGTTGCAGATGATATTTTTACATTATCATGCTGGAAGAAAATTTTAAACTGTGGCCACAAAGGGACAAAGTGGTCAGTTACAATGCTGTGGCATTCAAACCATGATTGATTAGTTTTAATAGGACCACAGTTTGGCAAGAAAACGCCTCCCAGTGTTCCTAAAGAAGTGCTCAGTGAGTGTATTTGTGCTCAGATGTTATTTTCTGTCTTGTGTCTTTCAATTCAAAACGTCAATCTGACCTGAAGCTGCAGATGAATGTTTACCTCCTGTTCATCATCACATTCGTTCCAAAACAACCAAGTACTATTGGAGTGAAACACAGTTAATTTTGGTAATAATTGTGTTAACGTTTTAGGGCAAGACTTATTATTATCAGTGTCCATTTCATCAGTGTAAATTCTGTTTTTTAAATGTTAGAAAACTATGTAGGAATTCACTCTTGGCCTATGTCACACAAAAAAAACTATTAAAAACGTGGGTTGTATATTTGTAAAAAATGAAGTGCAATGTCCTTATATCCGACTCACCAATTCAAACTGGCGTTGAATTGGAGGCTCTAAGGGTAAACTGGTAAATTTACTTGCGATAATGGGCATTTTCATATTTCCTACAGTCACTAAAGGCAGCAGCATGCAGCAGCAGCAACAGTATGCAGCATGCAGCAGCATGCAGCAGCATCAGCAGTATGCAGCAGCAGCAGCAGCATGCAGCAGCAGCACTCGGCGAGCTACAGAAGAAAATGATTGATGCGTGAGGAGGTATGCATGTAAAGAAAAAACACAATGTCCTTTCGACTAAACAAATATTGAGAAAAAAAAATGTTCCACCTCTCAGACACGACGAATCTAGTTTCCACGTAAGAGTGATAATACGACGCTGTCTGGTTTATTCTGGAAACATTTGAGGCATAAAAAAAAAAACATTTTATAGCTGTTGTTGATGCTGGTCGTTCGCGATGAATTCTGGGCATTTCTCGCTCAGCCCTCCCTGGTCCTCCCAACTTCTCGCAGCTGCGCCAAGCTGTCGTAGAATACGCTCAGCGATACCGGAAAGGGAACCACTTTTGTAACAAAATAAAAGCCTAAAATGTGTATCACAGGGAAACGCAGAGAAGTAAAAAAAAAAAAATAATCAAGATTTAAGATACCCCACAGATTTGAAAGTGATCATTTAAATCAGGCCTACTATGCAGAGGTTTTAGATCAATTTTTGATGCATCACTTAGTACCATCAGTGAGGCATCTCCAAAGTCATTCTTCAGTATGAAACAAGAAGAAAAGAAGAACAAGGATTCCCAAAACAGATGGTCAAGGCCCCAAAAGAGCCCTGATTTCAAAATCCTGTAGTCAGTCGGGATCACATGAGGAGACAGGAGACAGGAGACAGGACACACCGATACAGAGTTACTCTGTCAAGTACATATAAAACAGTTTACCAATGTTTTAAAATCGAATCTTTTTTTTCTGTTCACTTGTATTGTAGGGATTTGACTAAAGAATACAAATATTTGTGAGAGCACTTTTACATCCTTTGCTTTCTGGTTGTTAGTTTGAGGAATGCAGAACACGCGTCCTATTCGGATTTATTTTGAAAATCTTATCCGGAAGCGACACCCCTACTCGTACGTTCGAACTTCGATGCCGGTAGACGCTTCGCTCCCCATTCATTTCCCTCTCACACACAGTCGCATCCCAGCAGCGAGCCCTCCCCTCCTGTTTCTCTCCGCCTGGAAAGATGGCTGCTCCGGCGGTGGCGAGAAGCTCCGGCCCGGCGCTCTGCCCGAGCTTCGCGGAGGTCTGCTCGTTCCTGGAGCGATACGGAGCGACGCTGGATCTGCCCGAGATGACCTTTCCGCAGATGGAGAGGTATCTGCGGGACACGACGACAGGTGAGAGGGTCGGCGGTTAGCGGTGGTGGGGCGAAGAAGTGGTGGAAAGCTGCGACACTTGAAACCGAAGGAGAGGGGGCCACCACTACCACCACCATCATCACGATGATGATGATGAGGATGACGAAGAATGTTGTGTGTGTGTACGCGCGCGTGTGTGTGTGGCCCGGGCAGAGCAGCATCAGATTGGGGTTTTTTTTAGTCAGCGAGCTTCTTTCACTTTCTTAGCGGCTGTGACAAATTTTAGTCCGGTTCAGAGTCCGGGTTTTCCGCGAAACACAGGCGGTGCTTTGTCCAAGTTCGCACGGGAACATTTTGGGCAAAGCGAAAACGTAGGTGCTAACGCGGAGCTAGCGCCCGCTCCCCCCAAACCCCACTCACTTTGGACTGTGTTGTGTGCTAAAGTTACGGGGAAACGGACACAGACGGGGCACAGTGACCGTCCCGGCACACCGGGGGTCATGGTGGGAGTCGTGAGCCAGGTCGTCGTTCATGTCACGGCCACTGTTGCTCTGTAAACGTTCAACTTGGTGTGGAAGCCATTATGCAGCACTGGCGAGTGACCACACACAGTCAACCAGCTAGCTCCGGAGTGTTGTCAGGTGAAATTTTTCACCGGCCTTGCCTCGCAGGCAGTCGGACTGGAATGACATCAGTGTCCCCTGTTGTTCGTGCGTTGGTTATGTGCTCACCGGCAATCACATATCCCCCCGTAGGTCTGTGTCTTAAGACAGATGTGATGTTAGTTAAAAAACCGTGCGTGTTATTTTATTATTTACTTATTTATTTTGGTAGAGTGGCTGTCAAATGTGCACATGCGCAGTAGGTACTCTGGCTGCTAGCTAACTAGTTAGCATGAAGGTTTTTTTTTATCAACTTTTAGTCCAAGTACAAAACGGAGACCTGTATTTAATTCACCGCTTTTTCGTTTATGAAAAAGAGATGCTTCAGACTAGTTGCTGTTGTGTAAGTCTATTTGTAAACCGTGTTAGACAACCTTGTTTTTAATAGCTTGGTAGTTTTCCATTACCGTTAGCTCAATCGCGTATAGCTCATGTGCCGTTTATAGAATAAAGTTGGACATAACGGCAAATAAGTAGTCTAGTTAGCTATAAAAGAAACCCCTGACACTTCCAAATTGTCCGTAATTTAACTGTGTTCTCTCAGTCGGGAACCCTGAGTCCGTGTTGATAATGTGAAAACATAAAAGATTTCAAAGCTGGAATTTCCTCCAAATTCAAGGGCTCCGTAAAAGTCTCACGCCAGACCACACATTATAGTTTGAGTGTGTTTAATGTCAATCGGATTTTTCTGACATTTTGAAGACAGAAGAGATTCATAACAGTATCATGACAACAATGAACAGAAGGAAGATGAAACGTACCCTCCAATGTCAGTTTATTAGGGACACCTAGCTAACACTGTCAGTCTAATACAACAGTCCTGCAATAAATCCTCTTTCACTAACTTTATTGTTCAGTTTTTGTTGAAACTAAGAGGTGTTGATTAAACCATATGGTCCTTTTGGAGGCGGTGGTTCTGTTGATCTGTATTACATTACATAAAGAGGTGTGTCTGTTGTCAAGCCCACGGTCATTAATTTGAATGGGTGGGACAAAACAAAAGGAACACCTGTGAACATTCAGAAACAAGCCACTCACAAATCCTAAATTGACATTTACAATATGATGGTGGAACAAGCAAATGTGTAACATGTTTTCTTTACTGAAACAGAGTATTACAGAACATTCACATTAAATATTTGAGAGAAGGTTAAACTACCAAAACCAATGAAGCGAGGATTTATAACCCTTATTCTTAACACAAAGATACATAGATTATTGATAACTGCTGACTGATTGAGTCATTAAAGAAACCAATAGTATTGACATTAATCTTGTGATTGTCTATGAGTGAGATTACTCAACCTGAGCCAATTTAATGAGAACAGGTCGAATGTTTGAATAAGATTGAATTATCTTTGATATAAGAGATTATGTCACATTGAACCCCTCTTTTTATTCTAAACATTTTTATTCTGCACAGCTGTTTATATTTACACAATTATCTCCATTGTGCATGGGAGATAAGAAGGACTGTCTGATCTGAAACACATGAAAAATTAAAGTGTCAGCGTGGAGAACACACTGTGTACTCATGAACACATTCTAATACGCCTCCCTTTAGTTCTCGTCTTGATGCATTTAAATAGTGCTGCTAAACCCGTTCATCACAACCCAGAAACGACCCGTTTGAATCTGTATGAATACATTTTACAATCATGGAATCGTGGAATCATAGATGTGCTCTTTTTTAGTTTTGTTAATACAGTCAGTATTATGTTGAATATTGAGCCCTGAACTGATGTCATTTGTCATGAAAACAGATTTTTCCCCTTTAGCCTCCTAAAAATAGACGTGAGACATCAGGGTCAGTGATGGAATAAATAAAAAGAAACCCTGCTGGTGGCTGCAAACCTTGGCACTGGACTTGAAGTGGTTTTTGAAAAGTTAAGACAAACGGTGCTATGTTACTAATCACCCTTTGTACGTGTGTTTTGTTTTTCTCCAGTCCCTAAACCCCTTGTGGAGCTCCATGTGAAGCTGCTCAGAAAACTGGGCAGGTCTGTTACTACAGAGCGCTGGGAAAAATACCTGGCTAAGGTGAGGTCTCTATGTACTGTACCTATGTATTTGTAATGTAGAGTGACAACTGAGAGTTTATCTCTCACTTTAGACCTTTAGCTCGGTTGTGGTCAACGGAGGAATGTTGATATGAGAGAAGATTAAAGCAAACATGTCAGACAGATTGTATGTGGTGATTATATCTAATCATTGTTTCCTGTAGGTTTGCCAGGAGTTGAACAGTACCTGGGCATGGGAGCTGGAACAAAAGGGCTACCAGGACATGTCAATGGAGTGCAAGTCAAGCATCCTCAAAGTATGACATGTTTTTACTTTACACACCTAATGCACCCAAGAGGCTGACACTTCCCCAATCAGGGCAACAACCACACTGACCTTCTCTTTGTCATATCCTTTCCCTCTTCTTTTCCTTTCTGTCTTTCAGTATCTCTGCGAGTGTCAGTTTGATGACAACCTGAAGTTCAAGATGGCGATCAATGAGGAGGACCCGGAGAAGATGCGCCTGCTGCCCGTAGGCCGGGACCGGCAGGGTCTGATGTACTGGCTCCAGCTGGACCACGAGCAGAACATCAGGCTGTACACGGAGGAGCAGGACGATCTTGACGGATCCACCTGGAAGTGCATCGTCAGGTAGTACCGTTGTCTCGAAAGGTCTATTGTCACTGCTTTCTCTGTTCGCAAAAAAAAAACCTACTCTCTGGATCTTTTCTCTAAATGTTGTTCACATTGCAAATGTACATTGTCAACCTTGGCTGAAGGCTTTGTTAAAGTAGTTTCCTCTTCACCTCTGAAAAGTAAATTGTCCATCCCTGCAGTGTCTTATCAGTCTATCTATTCAAAACTCTACTTTCCTGTTGTTTCCTATATCTGGTTTGAGCCACTCATTCAAACTGTCTTGTCAGAACTCGTAACGACCTGTCTGAGGCTCTGGAGCTGTTGAAGGCTCAGATTGAGCCAAACCAGAGTCAGGAGCGGGACCAGAACCAGGCTGAAACCAGGAGCGCCAGCCCCACGGAGAAAGATAAAGGTATGTGGATTGAGGTTCTATGAGTGTGTGTTGGTATTAATTTCAAATTGTGTATCAGAGAGAAAATATCTTAAGAGGCAGTTCAGTCTTCACCACCTCGTCTCCTGGTTGTCAGGTTTTTGTAACTACAAAATATAAAACTATGAGCCAAGATATCTCACAAAACTGTGCTCAACATTACATTTTGAAGAGCTGCAGTCGAAAAGAAAATAGACAAAAAGAGGAACGCTCTTTCAACGTCCAGAAAGAAAAATATAGTATACAAATTTGAGGAAACGGAAATGTCCATTATCACAAATCCTTCCATGTTCTTTTTCTGTAGCCACACTGCAGTAGTAATCATAACAGATGAAAAACACAAAATACCCAAGAGGCCATGCTTGTTTGTGAAGGACTGAATCTGATTTATGGATTGATTCCCCCCACTCCCCCAAATCATTTTCACCACACTGTCTCTTTTGTGTGTGTGTGTGCGCGTCTGTGTGTGTGTTTGTTATAACTTAGTGGATGAGGCCATTGGAAGCAACAACCAAGACTCGTCCAAGACCACAGAGGAACACGCTGAGAGTAAGAAGGTTGATCCTGGAGAGGAAGAAGAGAAACCCCTAAAAGAAGGTACAGAGATCAATAAAACTATCTCCTCAACTAAGACTGACAATGGTGTTTAAACCCCCAAAACAAAATAATAGTGAAGCAGCTAAATGAAGTCTGTTGAGAGAAATATCTGACTATAATAAATCTGATAGATATATCTGGGGAAATTAAACAAATTGTACATTAGAAAGCTGAAAGGAAACGAAAGGAGACAGCATCTTAAAACCCTACGGCACCGGGACTACCGACAATTCAGTTTTTTATCTCTGAAAATGTTTCTTTTATACCACCTGATCTGCCTTTGGTGCTCTGTCATCATTCCTTTTTTATAGGAGTTTAATTGTTCTGTTGCTTTTTGTATTTGTTTTGTAGTGGTGAAGCAGGAGCAGATCAAGCAGGAGAACTCAGAGGCCGAGGTGAAAGAAGATAAGGCGGACCTCAAAACCCCGGTGTTCGATAACCGCGTGAGCACGATCACCACAATCGTCAAATCAGAATCCAGGGACGCTGACGCCCCCAAAAACACTGTGTCGGTAGTCATGGCGCCGGGCGCGACTGTGATAAAACAGGAAGTGAACAAGGAAGAGGAAGCGGGGCGGGCAGTCGTCAGGAGCAACCAGCAGGCAAAGATACCACTGAAGAAGAGGGAGCTTAAGCTTGCAGAGAGTTACCAGAGCAAACACATTAACAACAACAATAGCAGCAGCAGCAGCAGCAGCAGCAGCAGCAGCAGCAGCAGCAGCAGTATTATTGTGTGTAACCCTTCAGTTATCCAGAGCAAGGACGCTCATGGAAGAGAAGGGAAGTTACCTAATTCAGTAGCACCCCCTGATGGTTCGGCTGTGTCACAACAACAGCAGCAGCCCGTCGTCAGTGCGTCGAGGCAAGAACTGACAAATGGGAGAGCATCTGTCCTCCTGCCTCACAAAGATGGACAGAATGGAGTCATAGGGGTCATAGGTCAAGTTGGTGTTATAGGTCACGTAGGGGTCATCCGCAGCCCGTCTGAGCGCCTCCGGGCCCCTGGTGCTGAGCTGCAGGAACCAAACGGGGCAAGTTTAGACCCCTGGAGCTCCAGAGCTTTGGAGGAAGAGAGGGAGGGGAGCCGGCAGTCAGTGCTGGTGAGGAAGGGACCCGTTGAACGGGAGACGGCAGCGGCAGCAGCTGCAGGTCTTCCTCCTCACGTGGCGAAGGAGGCTCAAACAGCTGCAAAGCTGTTGATGCCCTCAAAATCTGATCAACCCACTGAGGCCTCCTCCGAGAGAAAAGTGGATGCTGTGATTTCCTTGCTGTCTCCGGTCACAGAGGAACCCAAGAGGCAAAAGGCAGAAGACCTGGGCAAAGAAACCACTGAGGAACCATTGGAGAAGGGGACAAAAACTGGACACGGCAGTTGTCAACAGAAGGATGACGATGATGTGGATGAGAAGGACGGAAAGACAAGAGATGTGTCTGTGGCAGAAGAAGGCAGTCAGAATGACCAAGAAAAAAATAAAAGCACTTTAGGGAAAGTGCAAGTAGAGTCAACCGGCCCCGCTCCACCTCTAAAAGTAGACCAGAGAGAGGAAAATGACCACCAGGGAGAGGGGGTCAATGGTGAGCTGGGAGCCCAGGTCAGGGTGAAGGACACTGGGCTTAAATCAGAGGTGAGGCAATGTCCCTTGGAGGAAGCCTCCTCTGAGCTCCAAAAAGAGGGAATCAGGCTGAAGATAAAGATTCCTCCCCACAGGAGAAACAAGTTAAAGGGGAAAGGAGGGAAAGAGGAGGAGAAAGAGAGGGAACAAGATGCCCAAGATGCCCAAGAGGAAGGGAGGACGCTGAGGAGATCTGCTAGGATTTGCAGGTATGTGTGTAATAAAGTTGTTGAAATTTCTGATGAGAGAAATCAACTTTTTGTTGTTCTTTGTTCATTGCAATCAGGTACCGCTGTTTTGATCCCGACAATAAATTCAGTCCAATTTATACCTCTTTTCTTGAAGATCATCTGCTTTGCCAACCTGCAGGCCGAGCTCCAAGGTGGCAGAGAGCCAGAGAAAGAAACAGCAAAAGAAACAGGCACTGCCGTCCAGTACAAGGGAAGGAGAGGAAGAGGAGGACGAAGAAGAGGATGAGGACGAAGAGGAGCAGAGCTCGACTACCAAGAAAGACAGAAAAGCAGAACCCGTCGGGCAAATCAGGAAACAAAGGGTAATCTCTCTCTAAACCTGTGTCCTGTGAGAGTGAACACACAAACAAATTGTGTGCTCAAGTTTCTCTCTGTTTGACAATTTCTCTGTTGCTCTTTCAGGGTAAACGGAGGCACCGTCGCGCTCGATGGTCCAACATTCGCTCGAAAAGACGTAAACTGAACGAGGGAGCGGAGCTGGAGGACAGAGGGAGGAAACGAGGAGAGGGGGAGGATGAGGAGGAGAGCGAGGGAGGGAGCGACTCGGAAGACTCCTGTAAATCAGAGGAGATTCCCAGTGAGGATGCCTGCTCCCAGTGTGGCCTGCCCAACCACCCTGAACTGGTAACTGTTGAGAGCGTGTAGACACATCCGAGGTCTGGTGTCCTTCATAAAGTACGTAAATAATGACTGATTAATCAAAACTGTCACCTGTGCATTCTCAGATTCTGCTGTGTGACTCTTGTGACAGTGGTTTCCACACTGCCTGCCTGCGGCCGCCACTCATGTTGATTCCTGATGGAGAGTGGTTCTGTCCGCCCTGCCAACATGTAAGTTGTTTGTGTGTGGGAGATGTATAGGAACTTTAAAACTATTAATGTTTTGGTCATAAAACTCTTGTCTTGGTTTTGACTTCTCCCTTTCATATTGACAGTACGCCTGGTTATTGTTTTGTTGTATTGCTCCACTACTAACATTGCAAATCTTTACCAACGTTTTCAAATGTTCAATGTTTAAAACTGGATATGAATCAGGATACTCAGCCTTAATAAGTAACACGTTTTTTTGACAAGACGTTTTGTTTGGTTTTCCTCCTTTCAGAAGCTGTTGTGTGAGAAACTGGAGGAGCAGCTGCAGAATCTGGACAGTGCTCTCAAGAAAAGAGAGAGAGCGGAGAGAAGGTAAACACACATACACAAGAAAATCCTTATCCATATAAACCTGAATTATATGGATTTTGACTCTCCTCTCTCTTTGTCTGTCCAGGAGGGAGCGGCTGGTGTATGTGGGAATCAGCGTGGAGAACATTATTCCTGTGAGTAAACCTGTTTTATTTTTTATGACATTATAGTTTTTCCCACGCTTTTCAATGCAAAGGAAGTATTAGTTTATATTTTGCTGTGCAAATAAAAATTTTGTCAAATGCTTTTAGGAGGGAGATGTGGAGGAGGAGGAGAAGACGGCAAAGAAGAAAGATACAAAGAAGAGTAAAAATCTGGGAAGGAGATCGACCAGAACCAGGAAACACATCAGCTACAGGTGGGCGGGGCCTGTCGGGGGTTAAAGGGGCTGGGTGTATTCCAGAGAATGGGTTTAGGTACGACAAAAACCACAGAGACTGTTAACACTGAGATGAGGGGTTTCAGAAAGTGAGATGACTGTAACTCCACAAATACTCACCCAGTGTTTCTCTCCGTCTCCAACTGCTGAGCCTGAACTTGCTCAACTCAGAGTGAAAATAGTCAGTTGACTGAACTAAATCTGATCGGCTGTGGTGGAACCCCATCTCCCAGTCTCTGAGTTTAGTTAATTCAAACCTAATCTTTGGAAAACCATGTGGGGTGTCAATGTGTATCTTTGAGACTGTAGAATACATTTTTTCCTCATTCCTCTTTTGTTAAGTTGATTTCTTCCTTTTAAATAATTTGTTACTACCTCCATCGTTTACATTCATGTTAACCTTAGCTAGCAGGCTCCTTCGTTCTTGATCTTGTGTATTTTCTTGGGTATGTTTTTTAGTGCACTACTGCCACCATCAGTCGATAAGTGGGGCAAAAAATCTCATTGTGAAAATGTAAAATCGAAATCTGTTTTGCATGTGTGTGTGTTGCAGGTTCGATGACTTTGACGACGCAATTGATGAGGCCATAGAGGAGGACATCAGAGATCTCTGTGGTGGTGAGTGAGCGGCAGCATTGTTTCCTTCCTTAGGTTGATATGACTTTTGTCTATCATCTGTGTATATAATTTTATTGTATGTATTCTTTTCTTTAAATGTTTTCTGTTAGTTGCTCGGGACACTATTACTGCTTTTTTGGCCATGGATCTGTCAAAAATTAGATATTGTCAAATTTCAGTGGTTAAATTGAAAATTGTTTTTGATTTTGTTTTGACGTGGGTTTTTCTGATGTAGGAACTGGGCAAGGCAAAGACGTCACTCCCGTCCTGCCAGAGGATGGGAAGGAGAGCCAGCGGCCAATAAGAAGCCAGGCTCATTCCGCCAGGAGCAGGAAGAAGCGGCGGCTGAATGACCTGGAGAGTGACAGCACGGCAGCAGAGAGTGAAGACGAGTTCATGCTCAGCAACAGGTAACACTCACACTCTTACATTTAAAGTAAGTTTTTTAAACTTCTTTCCTCTTGTCCTCTCTCTGTCGTCGGGTTTACTCACTCTCCTCCTCCTCCTCCTCCTCTTCCAGCTCAGAGGATGAAGATTGTGTTGCGACAGGAGCAGATGAGGAGGAGGAGGAGGAAGATGCCGGCAGTGACGTCGGCAGCTGGGACGGTGGGACTCGCCCCAAGCGGGCGATGAAAGTGGTGCCCAAACACCGACCCAGCAAGACCCAACGCAGGGGCAGGAAACGACAGAGGCGGCGGCGGAGACGCTCTTCCGAGGAAGAGGAGGAAGAAACTGAGGAAGAAATAGGTGAGTGCACAACGAGGGGAGACTGCAAGGCATTAAAGCTACAGATCTCATTGATTGGATGTAATTGAATATTAATTTTGATAAGTAAAAACGTTAAAATCATTTTGATTAAATGATGACCCGCTGTTGTTACAACGGATTTAGTATGTTCTAAATATTTAACAAGAAATCTGTTCACCAGGATTGAAACAGCATGTAGGCATGAAAACAAAATGTAACTCAACCATATTTATATATTAATAATGATTTTAGGCATTTTAAAGTAAAAAATTATGAAAAAAAATAATCCAAACACTTGTTTCAGTTTCTCAAAAGAGAGACTTGATGAAGACACTTGAAGACATCATGTCATATGACACTAGGAAGATGAGATCAGCATTTTCTTTTACTGTCTCTTGACATTTCTAACATCAGTTATCAAAAATGAAATCTGCAGATTAATCATTGATGGAAATAATTGTCGCAGCTATAATTCGAACGTCTCTGCCGTCTTTTAAGTGGATGACAAGCTAATCAATAATTGAATGAACTATAAAATGACGTGTTCCAGTCTTGTTTTGTGCTGCGAACAGTAAAAAAAAAAAAAGAAACAAATCTGTCTACGACATAAAACAGAGAAAATGGAAAATCTTCACGTGGGAACCTGAATCCAGAGAATATGTTTGCATTTTTCTCTGTGTTCTCTTCCAGACTCGGATCAGTACAGCGACATGACTGACAGTGACGCTGACAAAAAGAGGCGGGGCCTGAGGCGCGGCCAGCGGCAGCAGGTCAACTACCGCGAGACGTCCGAGTCGTCGGACAACTCCCGGGCCTCCGCCGCCAACAAGAAGAAGGTCAGGCCGCGGGGCCGGCCGCGCAAGGAGCATCTCTCCAGCGACTACAGTGATGGTACTTTGCCGCCGCCAACATCTGCAGCATCATTTTGTATTGATTATTCAAATTAGGATCTGTAAATGAAAACAGTCTTTACTTTTTTGAAACGACACCTCACGTTGCTTCAATCACATTCAGTTGAAGACAGAGACTCTTGTTTCCATTCAAGTGTTATTTAAAGATTTATTTCAGCCAGTTAATCCTTCCATTTTGCTTTTTCCTCCAGTGTCGCCTTCTTCCTCCAAAGACTCAGAGGAGGAAGACGATTACGAAGAAGAAGATGACCAAAGAAGGAGAGGGCACAAGAGGAGAAGAGAGGAGGAAGACCCCCGGAGAAACAGGATGAGGGTAAAGGAGAGGAGACGCAGAGACGAGGAGGACGACGACCGAGAGAGAGGGAGGCGGCTGAAGCGGAAACTGTCGGAGAAGGAGGACGAGGACAAGCGGAGGAGATTAAAGAGGACGAGCAGAGAAGAGGAGGACCTGGAGAAGATGGGCAGAGGAAAGAGGAGAGAGATACTGTCACAGCAGCGGCGCAAACGACTCGCTCAGATGCTGAAGAAGCGGCGGCCTTCCACGGACGAGGACGACTCAGAGGAATCGGAGGAATCCGAGTCGTCATCGGAAGAGGATCGTCCAGTCCGCAAAAGACTCAACCGCATCGACTCGGATGATGATGATGATGATGAAGAAGAAGAAGAAGACGACGACGACGAGGAGGAAGAGGAAGAGGGAAGACAGAAGGTGACGACCAAAAAGTCTTCAGCAGCCGAGAGGAGGGCCGACAGCGACGCTCAGGAAAAGGGAAGGGGCCGCAGCCTGTCTCCATCAAACAGACATCGGACCTCCAGAGGCCCGGCGAAGCCTGGGGATGGGAGTCCTGCGGAGCCCAGGGACAGTGCAGGATCCGACAGGCAGGACAGTCGCAACGGCCCCTTCCATGCAGAAGAGGAGGAAAATGAGGAGGGGGAGGAAAATAAGAGGGAGGATGATGAGGAGGAGGAGGAGGAGGAGGAGGAGGGCCAGACAGACTCATTAAACTCTGTCCAGAACAGTCCGCAGTCATGATGTTTGTGTGAATAACGCTCGCTTCTTTCTTTCAGTTTTTTTATTTTCTTTTTCAAATGTCAGGCCTTTCACCCACAAACCACCTCTGGAACGGGATCTCTCTCTCCTCCCCTTCGCTCTGCCCCTCTGTCTTGCTCCTCCTCACCGTTGTATCGTGGTAGAGTGCTGTCCACCGTCACCTTACTGTATAGTACCTCACGGTAGAAACTCACCAGTACGTTTTTACGCTCATCGTCGCGTCGGGCATGAACCGAAACAGCCAGCAAAGCCGGACCAAACGCGCCCTCGCAGCGGGACTGGCGGCACTTTGTGTTTATCAGTGGACGCACTCGCCCACAAGCGGCAGGAGGTTGTCGTGACCATTTCCCTGGACTCTGTTGAGTTTTCGGACGTCTCTCTGGCGGTTCCAGGTGACTGGACGATGGCAGTTTTCATCCCGTGTGGGAGTCTGTTGTGTGGTATACGTCTTTCTAAAGCACTTCATCATTCTCATAGCACTTAAGAACCCGCCACCAAGGAGAGGGCCAGTGTCAAACCGAACACTATGGGTTAGCATCTGCCCACGCAGCAGACAGTTTGGGTTTTCCTTGTCCAGGCGTTTGAGATATTTCTGCCTCAATAACAGTGTTTTTCCACTGTTGCGGTGCTTTTCCTGAAAATTTTTTACCCAGTTTCCTGAGTTTTAATGCGCCTGCCACGAATCTGCAACGTCTGCTGTTTGACCACTAGACAGACAGACGGCCTCTCTCTCTACACTGGCTGTTAAAACAGGCAATAACAAAAACAAAAAAAGCCCCAAGAGGTTTTCAAATCCCACATTTTTGAGGGCGTGTGGAGGAATAGATCTGAGTCAGATACTTCAACACCTGCGATAGTGAAATCAGAAATATCTGCAGGGTTAGATACTGTTAGAGGCCAGTTGGTGGTTTGGTTGAAGACGCTTTCATCCTGGTTAAGTAGCTGACATCAAACCGCTGTAATAATCCAACCGTCTACTCCTCATGAAGGCGTCACGCTGACCGTTGAAAGCAGTCAGGTCACTGTTCAGGAGCTGAAGGACTGGACTCAGGAGTGTGGTCACTCAGTAGATGGTGCGTTCAAGTGCTTCTCGTCGTAAAGACTTTAGATTGTTAAAAGTAAAGGATGTACAACAGGAGAACAAAAGTACTGTGCTCATGGTAAACGTTGGACCTGAGAGAATTAGTCGGTTAATTGATAATTCAAACCAGAAAAATAATCAGCAAATATTTTGATAATCCATTAAGTATTAAGAGTTGTTTTTTTCTTTCTTTTTTAAAGCGACAGTTAACTGAACATTTTCAGGTTTTACGGTGTTGATCGGACAATAATAATAATAATTTGCTGACATCCCTCTAGGATTTAAGAAATTTTCACATTTAAAAAAAAATAATTTCCCCTTCATTTTACAAGCTAAAAAATTATGCGATTAGTCACATTCATATGATCATCAATCACAACGTGATTAATGATTGTTGACGAGGATCGGCTGAACGCATGTTACAGAACTGACCTGTTCACTGTAGCCTTCAGCACTCGTGTCTTATAAATGTCAGCTTTAGAAACATATGGTCTTTAAATGCAGACTTTGGAAGATACACACACACACACACACACACACACCAGAACCACCCCGGATCCAGAATGGACCCGGGATGGTTCCCGGCGACCGCCGCAGTGTTCGGTTTCAGACTGGCCCCTCGTCTGCTCATATGCTCACAAAGCCTTGGTCGGGTGGGAACACGTTTGCTGTACATACTTTGCCTGTGCGCCGTTCCTTGTAAGATAATAGTTGTTCTGTTCTTAGTCCTCTTGTAAAATATAGTGTTATATTTTCTATATGAAGGAGAGGAGTGTGAGATGCTGCTGTGGGTGGATGGATGTGTGCGGACCGATGGGGTTTCCAATCCAGCCACGAGTTCACCTGAGGTTTGGCTCGCTTGTGTCTTGTGGGACATGAGACCAGTGTGGCGCCCGTTCACCGGTTAAAAGAAAGAAAAAAAAGTCACCTAATTGTTCCACAGAGCAGAGCACCGCTCACTTTCAGCCCTGTGTTGTAACGTGTCCAGAGGTTTTAAACATTTCTTACTCCCGGGAGTTTTTAAAAAAAAAAAGGAAAAAGGAACAAAGCTTTATTTTTTATTTTCTGATTGAGGCTCAGGGGAGGAAGATGAATGCCGGTCACCAATCGATGACAACCTTTACCTTTTATTTTCTCTACCAGTCGCCTGAAACTGTCGCAGTCCACTGCTACTGGGTTTTTATCCTGGATTCACCTGTAGTATCTTTAATCCCACTGTAGAGTCCGACGTTCCTGACGGCCTCGAAGACCTTTATCTTCTCTCGGTCCGAACTCTGGGCCCGTGTCTATCAAACATCTACGATTTATGTTTTTTTTTTTTTAAAAAAGCTTGTCAAATGTATTGAGCAACGAGCTTCAACTCAACAGCAAATTATGTTCAAGAGAAAACTTTGGCAAGTGATCACGTCATTAATCTCATTAATCAGTGCTCAGGGCAGAAAGAGACATTTACAGATTCACCCTTAAAAAAAACATCATGTATTACTCATATTTGACTTTTTCTACAAAGAAAAAATAGTTGTGTGGAATCCAATTATCAACAGTGTAATGTAATTATGATATATACACACATGAACATGGATTAGGAAATTAGAATCTCAACGTGTTAAAAGACTTATGTATCGTATCAACAAGCTGAGGCAAGAAAGTGGACAAATAAGAGTGTTTTAACATTCCTGTTGAAATGTTTGGATAAAATGCAAACAACAGAATAAAACTCAATTTCTTCATCATGACCAGTGATTTTTAAATGTGAATCTAATTTTCATCTTTAACGTTCCTCTTACCTGCAAGACCCATTTTTAAGTCCCGAGAACCTTGGGGAGGAAAGAGAAGCAGTTTCACTGTTCTGCTCTGAGTGGAAACGTTCACTTTTAAGCGGTTTGATAAACACGAGCCCAGATCAGAGTCGAGCTTTCACCTGACGTGTGGAGACGCAGAGTTTTAAATGAGTCTCACTCCGGTTCCAAACGGAGAAGAGAAGCTCTCACCTGAGGCCCCCCCCCAAATGTTTTTATTTGCTTTCAATCAAGTTAGAGACACAATTAACTCTCCTGTGTCGTATCAAAGAGGGATTTCTCCTAAACTGATTTTAAAGCTTCTATGTGGTTTTAAGAAAACAAACTGTAAAATTAACGGTTCAAGATTTTCTTTTTTTACCCGAGGACATCAGAAATCAGGACGACGCCAAAACTTTTTATAAAGTATCAACCCAGAAGACGACTTTAGTTTTCTGTGCAGAAATTATGTCTGATAGAAAACTTTTAGGTTCAGACTGATCAAGTAAAATTTTTATTTTCATAACCACATTTAATCTGTGGTTTCAAAAAATATATATTCTGTCACCTGGAGAAAAAAAAGATCATGGTCCGAATCTAATGACAAATGTTCTTTGACTGTTTCCTTTATAATCGTTTTTAAATATTATTGTGTAATTATTTTTTTTAAAGTCTGATTATGTTGTTGACATTTAGTTGAATAAAAAAAAATCTAATTCAAACTCAGAAATGATGAAAACCAGATGATATTTGCTTTTAAACCAACTGATTCTGTTTGTTGTTTGCCAAGTTGATGAGGTTTGGTCCTCTGATCTCTCGCACTCACTCACGTGGGTTTGACACTAAACGGACCCGACACAGTTTCAGTTCACCACCTGGATACATTTCTAAACGTTGTTTCAGGTACTTTCCTTGTTCAGGTTGGACTCCATTTCAAGAAAAAAAAATCAAAAAAAAATATATCTTGTCTCGTTGGCTGTTTTAACTTCTCTTCTCATGCTATCATCAAGATCTGATTGCAAATATAAAATGTGTCTACATGTGAAACAGTGAATCCCTTCAAGGTCAGCAGTGATTTCATATCCTTTATAAACTCATGTGGACTCTCAAAGCTCATGGAAATTAAGATTTGCAAAACCAGTATTTTTATAATGTTCCTTTTTTTTAAGCCCAAGCTTTGTTTCTTGTTATGTGTTCTCATCTTGGTGGAATCATGGTTTTGCCCCCTGTGGCAGATTCTGTTGGTTTTAAAACTGTTCAGTAAAACTCATCTGGATTCCCTCGGAACAGGCACCACTGGATGTGACTGCAGCTCCTTCCATTTTCTCTGTTGTACTGTTACTGTAGTTTCGCTGTAACATAAATGTTTTCTAAGTTATTAAAACCAACATCCCAGGCATCTCCTCAAACACACACACCCTCGTCCTGGTCTTGTTTTATTCCTGAACTGATCAATCCTGAAAAAAGGGTTCTCCTGAAGGAGAAGCTTTTTTTTCTGTGTATGAGCAAACTATTAAATATGATACACAAAGAAAAAAATATTTGAAAATTAACCAAGAGGGAAATGTGAATATAGCAAGAATTACAGGAAACTTTATATTATGTCTCAAATTGTTCACAACTCTAAATATGAATGAATTAAATGTATTTCTCTATAGATAATAACATTACTGTGCATAAAAATTCTCCATGTTATTTTTTAAATGTATTATTTTTTTTAATTTATATGTATTTAGTTAGTTCCCCAGTTCTTTCAGTTGTCACTACATGACTTTAAATTACTGTCAGTTTTACTTTCTTGCTTTTGTATTTATAGTTAGCCTTTTTAAAAAGAGAATTTTTAAAAGTTAAGAAAAATAAAAACCTTTTGTGATTAATTAAGAAACGTATTTGATAAAAAACGGCAAATTTGATTATTTTACATAACATTTTCAAAATAGATGTGGTTGTAGTTGCACACCATGTCCACTGGAGGCATACACTCACTTCCGGTATGAACATTCAAAATAAAATTGCGTGGACGATGATTACGGTAATGAGGATTTTACGTACGAAGACGTAGCGACGTCGCTATGGTCGCGTGATTTATGACGTATTGACGCAGCGACGCATGTTGCCGCGATATTTCAGCTTCGCCGAGGATCAGTCAACGTCAACCAACCGAGCAACGTCTCAGTCCACCTCGTTGATGTTTTAGACTCTACACCGCCCATGTTCTCTCTCTCTGAGCGGCTCGGCCTGGTTCGGTTAGTCTCGGGACAAGACGCACACTTTCCCCGGTTCGCAGTTTGCCCGCCTCCGGCTGTCTGGTGCTCATTTAACTAAGAAGTTATCCCGGGTTACGTGGCACGAACCAGGTCAGTCAGCTCCGCGCCGACGCCACAGCCCGGTTCCTTTCCTCGCCGAACACTTTGAGGATGGTTTTACTGAAGAACCTCCACCCTCCCACCGAGGGCGTGCGGCACGAGCAAGCCGAGACCACGGCGGTGATGGACGGCCAGAGGCTGGGCTGCGGCACGCTGTACGTCGCCGAAACGTAAGTGATTGTTGTTGTTTTTTATTGGAAGCACCGAGAGGTTCACCTGAGTTTGTTCGAACGGACGTGGTGTTAAATTATTACCGACGTGCACAATGTAAACTGTAATAATAACATAGTAAATTGCTCCACGACGCCGTAAAGCCTCATGCCTCACACTTCCGTCTCTTTCAAAATAAGAGCCGGAAATTGTTTGTTTTTTTGTTAATGCGGTTTGAAAAGTTATTCAAACGAAGGGTTCACTCTCGCTTTTCCCACCAACACTGTGAATGTTTAATGGTTGTGTTCAATAATGGTACATTAAACACATACTTGTTCTTGCCACTGTGGTCGAATGAAGACGAAGAACTGATGTTTTTCAGTCTGAGCTCTGGGAAATGATCACAGTTTCACAATTTTCTGACATTTTTTGCTTTACGAACTACTAGACTACAAAAGAAAGTAACCCCTAAATAAGTATGAGTTGAAGCCCTACCCTCATGGCTTGTCAGCTGTCTATTGTCTTGTAATACAAAATCTAAAAGATGCTTTCACATACTGGCTTTTATACCCGACCGTCACTCAACTTCCAATCTCAACTAAAAATCCAACATTTCCACACTCATGGAGATTGTACACACTTGTTTTTTTTGTGTCTGGAAAAATACTCAGAACGTGTGAAATATAAACTTTCTGTGGTTATCTTTTGTTTGGACTTGTTTTCACATGCTTCCTGACATTGTCAGAAAAAAATGCTGTGTGTTTTGTTTTTCATAGGCGCGTGTCGTGGTTTGACGGTTCGGGGATGGGTTTCTCTCTGGAGTATCCCACCATCGGCCTGCACGCCATCTCCAGAGACGTCAGTGCCTACCCACAGGAACACCTGTACGTCATGGTCAACGGCAAACTCAGCGGTGAGGGGAACACCGTGTGTTCATGTGTTTATATGTTTCTGATATAGGGGAATAATCAGTGAATATTCGTCTGTCCGCTGGTACGAGTTTCAAGCTGTTCTCACCTTCATCCCTCCCAGGTGAGAATGAAGCAGAAATGGCAGAGAAAGCAGATGATGGTGAAGAAGACGAAGAAGACGACGACGGTGGCAGCAGCGGCGGTGATGATGAAGATGGAGCGATCACAGAGATTCGCTTTGTGCCCAGTGACAAGGCTGCATGTGAGTGATCTGACTTTTTTCCTGCCTGAACCTTTTTATTCTTCTGATCAGTTGTGAAAATATTTTAATTGCAGATTGGTAAAGTCACCACAGTGTAGCATCTCATTTTTGTGTGTGTGTGTGTGTGTGTGTGTGTGTGTGTGTGTGTGTGTGTGTGTGTGTGTGTGTGTGTGTGTGTGTGTGTGTGTGTGTGTGTGTGTGTGTGTGTGTGTGTGTGTGTGTGTGTGTGTGTGTGTGTGTGTGTGTGTGTGTGTGTGTGTGTTGTACATTCAGTGGAGATCATGTTCTCAGCGATGTGCGAGTGCCAGGCGCTGCACCCCGACCCAGAGGACGACGACTCCGACAACGACTTTGAAGGAGAAGAGTACGACGTGGAGGAGGCCGGTGAGGAAATACAGACACGCACAAATTCGTACATTCAAATAGATTTTATTTTAGGGAATGTACACTTTTGTTTATTTCAGTAGAATAATCCACATCCAATCCACACACGAGAAAACTAAATTCTCTTAACCTTCTTTTATTTATCGTTTTGTTGTTCCTTGATTTACTGTTGAATGCATCCAAACAGAAAATCCAATTAAATGGCTTGTTAAGATATTTGACATATAACATACACTGTTGTTGCTCTCACGTGTATGTATAATATAAAAGTAATATACTCCAGGTTCCGTGTGTTTAACTTGAACAGAAGTTCAGTTTTTCATCCGACAGAATTATATGAAATACTGTGGACTGAATTGAAAATTTTGACTCTTGGTTATGTTCTCCTTGTGTCCCTGTTTGTTTGTCTCTCCTTGGTTGTTTTGGACCATTTGGTTGCAGAAGCAGGTAAGACGTCCCAACAGACACCACTGCACATTTCCATAACTAAACTCCTTCTATTGAACATTTTTATGACAGGAGTACAGGACATAATGTGTCTGTGTCTTCCTTCACCCAGAGCACGGCCATGCCGACATCCCGTCCTTCTACACCTGTGACGAGGGTCTGTCGGCGCTCACGCAGGAGGGCCAGGCCACACTGGAGAGGCTGGAGGGGATGCTGGCCCAGAGTGTCGCTCAGCAGTTTCACATGGCCGGAGTCCGAACCGAAGAAGGCAAAAGCGAATTTGAAGGTTTGAGACCCGGCTGCGCTCCAATTGTTTTGTATCAGAAAGTTAAATCATCTGTATTAAAATAAATATGGATGATGTTCATTGTAATCATTTTTTTAGTTTGTGGGGACTTTGATAATTGAGTGTTTGTTTGCTATTGTTGACAGACGGAATGGAGGTGGATGCAGGAGCGATGGAGGCGGGTCAGTTTGAGGATGCAGACGTTGAGCACTAAGTAAGTCTCACTGTATCCAACAGTACTTTTCAGATTCCTGACGATTTCCTGTGTAAAGTAATTTGTTATCACGTTAGTTTAGTTTCTGTCAAACATTTTTTTAATTGTGTGACTTCTAAGAATTTCAAAGTATATTAAAGAACTCAATAACTTTGACCAGTGGCTAGAATCACCAACACAACAACAACAACAAAATCAATGATTAATCAAAATGACAAACATCAGAAAAATCTTTGTAAATAACTTTGTGTGAGTAGAATCTGATAGAACATTGTCTGAGGTGCATTCATGTGTTTTCTGACTCTTTGTGCAGATGGGAGTCATCTCAGAAGCCAATCAGAGCACTGGAGATGCATCATGGGATTGGAAAAGAGGACCGGGGCATTTCTTTCAGGCTACTAGCTCTTACTCGTACTCTCTTCTTGTTCTCGATATCAAACTGCAAAATATTTCCTCTTTATTTTGTGTTAAATTGGAGCTCATTGTGTTGTAGGTTTTCAGCTCCTCCACCTCCAACTCTAGTGGTTTGTCCAGTTCACCGGAACAATGTGTTCTGCACTTATGTAATGCAGCCAAGTCGGAAATTACAAGATCCTTTCGTTGACTGTAGAAAAAAATAAGTTTGTTTCTGTTTTGTGCCTGAAGACAAATTTAAAATCTGACATTCCTGCAGAGGAAATTAACGTTGTTGTATCAAATTGTCAATAAATGCATAGTTTTTTGTAGGAGTTTCTTCGCTTGATTCGTTTTTACTGAATCGTTTTCTAAAAGCGCCGTTAAACATTTGTTTGTTATCCTCATGCAATATGAGTCGGTCGATCCCTGTAACAAACCTATGCCAAATTATCAGGTGGACAAAATGAACGATAATGTTGCTCTGCGACTGCTCGATGTGCAAAAATAAAAAACTGTTCTCTGTAACAAGCATGAAGCAGAAAATAGTGATTGACACTGTATTTCTACTGTCTTACTGTTTTACTAAGTCAATTTACTGTAGATTTAATAAAACCTGCAAAAAGAAATCAGAAACATCTTTACATGGTCACTACAACTGCTAATCCAGTAATTTCTGCCGTAGACTGGGCTCCATTTAGACGTATTTATAAACCAGTCAATCTCATTTCAACAGTTTAATCTGCCTTTCCAGTTTTTTTTTTACAGAGAATTCAAAGGCACCAATCAGATTTGTGCAAAAACGTGTGCAAAAGAACACTACATTCATGCACTGTGCTTGGCTCTAGAATGTCACATTAAGTATAAACATGAATCATATACAATCAATGTTTAGCAATATATATACTATCATCCATTATTATTTTAACAGTTAAGTAAATTAGCTTTAGCAAATGTTCTACAACAGAAAATAATACTTGGCTCAGTGTATTATTGCAGCTACAAAACTTGTATTAAGTGTTTGGCAAAACCAGAAAACAGGCAAGTGATCTTTTTGAGTCTGAACCAAATGTGTGGATCCAGACGAAACTTTCATAAGTCAAAACTCGTGCAAATTTTGTTGTAGCCCTAATTGTTGATATTTCGGTAGTGATATTAGCTCTGGGTGGTGAAACAAAAAGTGTCTAAAAGTTTTAAATACGATGGATCAACCACATGTGTTGTAAAAAATTTGACTTGCTACACTTGATTGCCCTGTTTTTAAAAAAAAATATATATATAATAATATTAGAGTACTCTGTTTACTTACAGTACAAAATGTGCTCTTGAGGTGAAATTAACTTCTGTCTGCATGTTGTCATGGTCGTTTGTGTGTCTTTTTAAGACGTGCACATCAGTGTTCCTCTTTCTTTAACATCTGATGACTGAGGTCAGCAGCGGGTTAAAAGTGTCCACGTGTGTCTGGTATATGAAATGTCCCTGCGAAGGCTCACGTCCTCTTCTTGGTCTCCAGGGAGAGATGGGGAGATGAAGATGTCCTTGACAGCCGGGGGACAAGTTTATCAAACAGCAGCACGGAGCTCATCATACCTGGAACAGCAGGTAAGAAGGGCGGGATGAAGAAGAGGAACATGTATAACATTGAATATTCACAGATTTGATTTGCTTTAGGAAGACAATAGCTCTCAATTACTATCTTTAGACTTTCTGATACATTTGAGGGACTCTTTTAAAAACTGAAATAAATGTTTTTAAGACTTCCTGCAGAGTTTTTACATCAGCGGATCTTACCCAGCAGTGGGCCGAGCCAGTAGACCAGACAGTACTCCAGGAAGGACGGTCCACTGCAGGGGAACTGTGTGGAGAACGCCAAGGCTGGGTTAAACACTGCTCCTGTCATACTGCCACCTGGAAACACACACACAAACACACACACACGTATCAGTATAGGACAGCCATGTTCATCAACAGCTCCTCAATGAACAAGTTGAATGTTCTCTTAAATCAGTTGGAGGTTAATCTATTGCTCATTGTTCATCGAGTTCAAACAGAGAACTTGATGCGACATCAAGAGACTAGTTCTGAACAGTCTTGCTTATTAAGTGTGTTCAGATTGAAAATGTCACAAAACGAGTTATTCTTGTAGAATGAGGTAGTCGAACTGGGTTTTAATATAAATTTTTGGGGGTAATTTTTTTCTCCTGAGGAAGACTTGCTGAGTTCTCTTGTAAATGCTGAGGACTGATCCATCGGTGTGGCTTGTGTATTTGATCATCATCAATTTTCTTTTAAACTCAATTCTGCTGCAGAAGTGCCATTGACTAGGACACTGAGGTTGACCTTTGACCTCGCCCTAGCACATCTGCGCTATATCCACGTCATTCAAGTGACGTTGAGACAAACGTCTAGATGGAGGCACACTGTCACACCTGCATAAACCACCGATGCGATGACCGCAGCCACCGCGTGCACGCGGTATTTCTCCTCCACCGATCGCGTGTGCGTGATGGCCGTCTGCACCGCGAAGGCGCACGCGAACTCCACGGCGGCGGCCCTGGGCAGCGCCGCGTGGATGGCGCTGACGCACCGGTAGCCGAGCAGCTTGTGCCGCACGTGCAGCCTCGACAGCCCGAGACCCCAGATCACCGGCACCGCGGCGCGCGCAGCGGCGGCGGCGGCGAACTGACACGCGATTCGCCGCAGGGCGCACCGGCCCGTTATCCTCGAGCGGTACGCGTGCTCCAGTGTGCCGGAGGGGTTGCCGATCGCGCCGCCGAAGGTGAGCCCGTGCACCACGGACGCGAGGTACGTCAGGGTGAGCGCGAGCCGGGGCTCGATCCCGCCCACGTCGGACAGCAGCTTCAGCTCGTGCGTGCAGCAGCACAGCTGGAAGGTGGACACGAGCTCCACGGCGCAGACCGAGAGCCCGGTGCCCGCGAGGGTGCCGCTGCTGAGCAGCCGGCGGGTCGCGTCGCTGAGCCCGACGATCCCCGCGAGCATCAACAGAGACACCGCCACGTCTGCAGTCATTTCCTCGGGTGGGTGGGTGTGTTGTCTGTCCGGGACTGTCCGATCATTGAGCTGCTGCTGTCTCCTCTCCGGCCTCTGGCCTCTCTCTCTGCCACTGTCTCTGCCTCTGGTGAAGGGGAGCCTCAGCTCTGTTCGGTTTCTGGGGCTCTTTCCGGGAGGATGCGGCATCCAAGCGGCAGCAAATGAGCATCACTCACGGTAGCTCACATGGTGCGGAAGTGACTGAGCTCCACGGTCTCCCCCTCTTCTCCATCCCCTGTTGGTATTGCTGCTCCTCTTCTTCTTCTATCTTCCTACTTTTACCTTTTTTTTCCTTTTTTTTTCTCCTTCCATCTCTTCCTTCTTTTCCTTCCCTTCCATCTTCTCTTGGCGTCCATCCTTCCCTGTTGGTGTTATTGTCATCGTGATAATAATGTTAAACCATATTTGTGACATTTTCCCTCTATATATTTGTGCTGCATCCCTGCAGCCCTCACCTCCTAATTCTCCAATGTGGTGTCCCTCTGTTTGTTTACTATGGGCAGTGGTCCACACGCATTATTACCCCCAGAGGGTTTTCCCTTAATGTGGGCTGATCATCACTAAAATCATTGGGTAGACGACTATAACTAGAGCACAGGGTGACTGCTAACATGCATCACCAGACACATCTACAGTCTATTGCTCTGAAGTGAGAGACGAGACAAGGAGAGCTGTTGTGTTTTTCTTGTCACTTGGACTCTCCCATCTACATTGTCCGTCATAACACATATCTAACCTCCAGCCTGAGCTTTCAGATTGTCAGCTGCTCCCTCACAATTCAGGCCCGCTGTTCCCTTCAAGACTCACTGGAATTTCTTTTGTCTGATCTGTTTTACTACACAGACAAATGCTTATGTTTTTTCCCATGTGTCACTTTGCAGACCAACCTGAATCATGATCAGGTTGTTGATCATTTAGGAAGAAATGTTTGCAAACTGAAAGGCAACTGAAATTTCTTTTGTCTGAAGTCTTCAGATTCTGTTGATTTCTCAGGCCAGAGCTCAGAGTTGTTCCACCGTATCTATGAATAAAATGATAGGGTGACTTTTACTTTTACTTTTTAGAAAAGTGACAAAGCCTAGAGATTTAGTCTGCTCGCATTTCTTGGCTATGATACATCACCTACAGTGTTATAAGTGAAGTTCGTTAATAACACCACTAGATGTCGCTGTCTCATTATTTACATCCTGTAGTTTCCATCCAATAATGAACATTGATCTGTTTTTGGAACATTGAACATTTAAGTATTGAATTGCGTTTTTCAAGGAAACAATACATGATGTCTTCAAGGATTTAATTATGCAGGGCAAGCTAAATTTAAATATTGGTTAGGTGGAATGGAAATGAGACATTATTAGAGTACAAAGTTCATATCCAGTTTATTGTAGATTTAAGTTTCATTCGTGTTGTTTTGTTTCTGGTTTGTTCTAATTTTCAGAATTTGACAAAGAAATCGTTTTTGTATGAAATCTAATGTTGGAAGTTAAGTAAATTTTGATTGTCATTTTCCCTTTTACCCCTGGTCCTGCAAAGCACTTTTCTTCTTCAAACAGTTGTTCCTACCTCAGTTAGGTTTTCAAAGACCTGGTGCAATCATGAACACATGACAGTGTCTCAGTCTAAGGTATTAAAATAGCTTAACACAAAGCCCAAACACAAGCTTATGTGTGCAGATGCTAGTCAATTTGTGATTTCATTTGATTTTGGCAAAAAAGAAAGAATCCTCCAGTGATTTACACATGCCATGAAAAATGGCATTCGTAAATCTTGTGTAATCATCTGAGACATTTTACCAAAAGCTATACATGATATGTGATTGGACATGATACATTTTACGTATATAACATTATTCTTTCTATCATCATTATTATCATCATTGCTGTTGTTTAGAATCAGCTGTTAGTTTTCTTGAATTTCCAGAAGGCTAACCTGTGCTAACTTATAAATTCCTATTTCTTTTCTTTGTGTTTGAACCATTGAGAGAGTTACACCTGAACGCAACGACCTTTTGCGAAGGTCTGGAGGGAAGCTGGAACATCGGCGGCTGTGAACGCACCACCGCTCGCTCGCTACCGGCGAGCTCCTCCGACCCGCCCCGGAATTTTTGAAACGGACATTCGCAGCAGCCAATCGGCGACGGGCGGCGCTGTCCAACGACCAATGGCGTGTCCGTGTGGGCCTCCGATGAGGGGCGGGTGGTTCAGTGCAGCAGGGTTTCTCCGAGCCCGGCTAACAATAGCCAGGGATCGGCAACTTTACTGTAGAGAGAGAGAGAGAGAGGGAGAGAGGGAGAGGGAGAGAGAGAGAGAGAGAGAGAGAGAGAGAGACAGAGAGAGAGCGACGGAGCGGAGCAGAGCAGAGCCGAGAGGAGAGTTTGCCGAATACATGAGACGGCGTGTCCCGGTGTCGGAGATTATCACGCAACATTCTGGCATTTCCACCAGCACCCGGACGAGCGGTGAGTGAGCCCGTCGACCTCATGACTGAGGCTTGAAATGCATCAGTCTTATCTCCGTTCTCAGCCCAGGCACGGTGCGTGGTGAGTGAGGGGCTGGTGTGCCCGTGGAAAGGTGGAGGAGGGGGGGGTCAGTCAGTGGTTTAGGCTGGGACCCACACGTCCGTTCTCTTACATTCCGTATAGACACATCCATTTCTACTCTCGCCCCGGACCCCGCAGGCCCGTCAGCCCCGCACAAGGCGACGAGTCGCAGGAGGAGGATGGTGCTGCTGCTGGTGGTTGTGTGGTTGTTGTTGTTGTTATTTATTTAATTACACCGGTTTCCTCCCAGTTTACCAGCAGCGCTGTGATAACACAGGAGCTCTTACCGGCGACAGGCCGAGTGACAAATGAATGAACGGATGAATGAATGAGTGGATGGATGGATGGATGGATGGATGGATGGATGGACGAACGAAATCCTGGCAGCTTCCACTTCTCCATGTCTGAAACCTGTCTGAGAGGATACCTCCTCCAACGTGATTCATCACAAAGTCCATTCCCACATCTCTCTCTCTCTCTCTTCTTTTTTTTGCTGTAGTCCGAGAATAGACACACTCTGCGCTGCTCTTCTCCTCTTACTGAAATACATTTGCATTTTGACTCTATTTTTGATATATTTTCTGACTGCAGATTGTAATCAAACCTAAGGAGCCTCTATAGAGAGCAGACATCCACTCTTACTTTGAAATGATCTCTGTAAGAATCCCTCCAGTGTTCCTAGTAAGGCTGCCAATGTGTCTTGGTGTAGAGACTTTACATTGACCTCATGTCATTGTGCCATTCAGCAGATTCCACATCAAGCTTTCGTCTCTTACAATTGCAGTAAACCGTGTAGTTTTCTATGAAACGTGTACAGCTGTGTGTCTGACATCGAAGCTCCAGTTTCCACATGGCTCAGCAGAAAAAAATCAGTGCACTTCTTTAGTCCTGGAGAGTTCAGTGTGTGTATTCAGTGAACGTGTCCGTAGATCATTTTTTCTCTTCGTGGCATTGGCAAGTCAGAATGTGTGTGTGTGTGTGTATCTGCTGCCTCTTATTGATTACACAATCAGCCAGCTCTCATCTGGCATTTTGTTTTTATCGCCATTTAGGACTTAATTCCCTTCTCATTAGTGCCCATTGACCCTCGAGCCTCATTTGTGACTCAGCCTTTCTCCGGCGGAGTTGGGCTGACGTTGCCCTTTGCTCCCTGTTGTTATAAAATGTTTGAAGCAGATTAAAAGCGGTTGGTCGTTTGGGGATTTAAAATTCTTGTTTTTTCCCCCCTCAGAGTCTCTTCAGGACTTCCCCTCCTCAGTGTGAAAACCTCTGCTGTAGGTTACATTACTTAATATCCAAACTTGGACCATAACGTTAAGAAAGTTGAAATAAGTCTGTAGAAGAATGTGTTTACTAATGTTATTCACCCATTGATTTGATTCAGAGAGAAATGAATGATAATGTTCTGATCTAAGTTCAAAATCTACTTCCCAATACAGTCCTGAAATAATTGACAATCTAACCCATTAAAGCCACATTTTTCATTTACTATATTAGACCTGAACCAATTAAATAATTAATATATTAGTCAATCAGGAAAATTGATTGATAATTGATTATCATATTTCTTATTTCAAGCAAAACGCTTTACATCCCATTGTTCTCGTTTCTCAAAAAGACTCTGGCAAATGAACCTGTTATGCTGACTGACAGATAGATACAGTAGATATTTTATTGATAAAGGCGAATGTTAATTATTTTCTGGTATATTAATCGAAAAAGGAGATAATCTTACTAACCTACTTTAACTTAAACTTGAAGGATGATGCAATTTCACTTGTTGAAATTTTCAAACCCAGGACCCCGTCATGTTTTATGACTTAGAGACCCAAAGGAAACTGATGTTCATCGCTACACGAGCGTGCCTTGTTAATTAAACCCCAACTTTACAGCAAAATGTGAAATGGACTTCCGGGTTTGGCTGAGCTGAACCCCTAGCGGCAGCACAGTGGTTGCCATTGAGATGTGGGTGTGGCTAAAGGATTGTTTTATGGCCCCGTGTGAAGCAGGAGGCCACCCAGTTGTCGCCTTGACACCTCGGCAGCATTACAGAGAGAGAGAGAGGAAGGCTGGGAAGAGTTAATGACCCATTTGGCTCCTGTGGCTTCGGGCTAAGCTACTTCAGGAGTAAGAGGGGTGTGTGTGTGTGTGTGTGTGTGTGTGTGTGTGTGTGTGTGTGTGTGTGTGTGTGTGTGTGTGTGTGTGTGTGTGTGTGTGTGTGTGTGTGTGTGTGTGTGTGTGTGTGTGTGTGTGTGTGTGTGTGTGTGTGTGTGTGTGTGTGTGTGTGTGTGTGTGTGTGTGCGCCTGCCTGCGTGTGTTCTGTGTTTTATATCACGTGAATGTGTGTGTTTCCCTTTTGGCCAGCCTTTGGTCTCTGTCTCACCTGTCGCTGAAGTTATTTTTAACCCTGAGGTTTGTTGGCTCTTAGCAGATCTATATGAACTGTTACTGTAGAGGCAACACACACACACACACACAACGCACAACACAACACATAAGAAGTGACTTCCCAGCTCTACATGCAAATGCACACACGCGTCCTTTTCGTTTGCGAATGGTCAATGTTTGTGCATGTGTCTGAGGGTGGGTGTTAGATGGACAGTTTGAGAGTTTCATTTGAAGAAAAAAAAATGATGTGGTGGTCAGTGTTATTATTGTGGTGGTGGCCACAAACTGGCCCAGAACACAGTCAAGTACACCCCTGCTTATAGATCGTGACCATGTACGGCTAAAACACACCTGTACTTAGAGCTTTCCACTTGTGATCAGATCACCTGAGAAGATGGATGTTAATGTAGGTCTAAACACTTTGTAAAATACATGCAGTTGCTTTCTTGCTTAGAGCTTCATGATTTCAACTTTTGTGTTGAGCAGACAAAATATGGCATGTCGGTGAGCTTTAGAGGTGCTGGTAGTCGGATTTTATTACCCTTGGGCAGAAGTAGGCCATTTGTGCCCCTAAAATGTCCCACTTTTTCCCTTTTAATTGGTGGTTTGGTGCAGAGTCAGCAGGGTTGCTAGCATTACTGGACTGTGGCGGTGAAGAGGGAGAAGTGTATGGGATCATCGGGAGGAGATGAAAGGTGTCGCTGCGTCAGGCTGTACTGCAAATATCAAATGCAGCTATTCAGTGGCAGATTTCAACAATCAATGAACCAAATAACTTATTAACATGGATGTTTTCCTGTACAGTATAGACACTCACTCACACAAACTACCAACATAAATAGTAATATTGGCTGTGGAGCAGCCAGAAGCCTGCCAGCAGCTGAATAATGGATGGTCTGTCTGCCTGCAAGGCTGCTGGGGCTGCTGAGCACGGCGTCTAGACGAATACCGACGGAGCAACACGACATGCACTCCCCTCCTCTCTCCATGAAACAGACCGGCTGGATGAATCCAGATGAAAGCTTTGAACCTGGATTGATTTTCTTTTCTTTTATAAGAAAAAAGTAATTTATCCGCTTCATTGATGTGGGGGCAGATGAAAGGAGAGGGTGCATCTCTAGGATATTAATTGTATGGTTCAGGATCGACAAAGATGCCCCTATACTGTAATTACTATTAGACCCGGAGAGAGAGGTTTAAAATATTCCACTTGACTCGCACTGCTTCAGTTCAGTTTCATTAAAGCAGGCGTCAGGACTCTGGCTGATTACAGAACTCACCACAGGAGAGGAAAAGGCTTTTACAAAACTCAATTTTAGGGTTTACATCAGTGAAATCCAATTTCTTTTCTGTCTGAAGTCAGATGCTCTTATTTTCTGTTGTACTACAGCTCATTTTTGTCTGTCATCAAGTTACTCACCGAGTTGGCGTTAGTCATCTCTGCCAGACAAATGTTTTTCACATTGCTCTTTGCTGTAAAGAGATAGAGGTGAGGTTAAAAAAAAGTCATTGGCCTGCACGTCTTGCATGATTGTGCGTTTTGCCAACCCTGGTGTTATTCGCTCTGCTGCTCCCAACTATTTTTTGACATTTACACACCTGCATATGCGCATCATGTGAGCGAAGTGCTTGCACCGTAGAGCCCAGCTGTCGCGAAGTAGAGCAGTGCTGCAACACCTGCAGGCTGAAGCGAACAAATCATGAAAGAGGACCAAGAAAGGACTGGAATATAGTTAGTCTGCTTTATTTAAGCTTCTTAAGGCAGTATTGATTACCAAGAGGAAAATATTAGAGCAACATCATTAGAATGAGATATTCCAATGCTGATCATACATTTGTGTGCGTGTGTTAGGAGCCCAGAGACCATATGGTGGAGGAACCACCCACTCATCAGGACCAACCACACCTTCCAGTGACACACACACACACACACACACACACACACACACACACACACACACACACACACACACACACACACACACACATATCTTTGCTTTTAATCTGCCCTTTTCCCTGTATCGCATGCACGTTCCTTCAAACTCACTCAAGCAGCTAAAACTCTCACTCATGGTAAATTAATCATACACGAGACACTGAACGTATGTTTGGGAAACAGAGGAAGGTTTTGATGTCACATATCAGTCCTCCAGTCAACTGTGTGCGCATGCTTGCTGAATATTTCCGTGATGAAGTATTGTGTTCACACCCTGCAGCCTTGTATCCATAGAGAGATTGTGTGTGTGTGTGTGTGTGTGTGTGTGTGTGTGTGTGTGTGTGTGTGTGTGTGTGTGTGTGTGTGTGTGTGTGTGTGTGTGTGTGTGTGTGTGTGTGTGTGTGTGTGTGTGTGTGTGTGTGTGTGTGTGTGTGTGTGTGTGTGTGTGTGTGTGTGTGTGTGTGGCCCCTGCAGTAACACCTCATATAGACCTGCTAAGAGCAGAGTATGTTCAACTGGCCCAACAGACCAGGACCAGACACTACAGGTCTGTGACATTTTCAGTATATTTTTCTCTTGGTGCTTTTCACTATTTTTTTCCCTCAGTTTAAAGGAGGGGGAGTTCCAACACGGTAACCACCTATCGTGATATTTTCAAATGCCAACATCATGATATCACTTTTACAAACATCACCCGCCCAGTTACTAGAAACTCAAAAACACATATATCCAAAGATAGAAGAGCAGATAGTCTCTCTCTCCTCAGCTCTATCTGTTTTATGTCTGTTGAGAGAGATGAAGAGGACATTTCCTCTTCATCTCTCTCTCTCCTTCCTCTCGTCTTCTCTCTTTCCCTTTGTCATCCTCCTCTTGTCCTCTATTTCTCCCCTTTCTCCTGTCTGTCCACCTCCTCCTTCCTTCTCCTCATCCCTCTCTTCTTCCACCCTGTTCTACTTCTACTCCTCCCTTCTTGTACTTATCCCTCTGTTCCTCATTCGATTTATCATCTCTCCTCCTCTACTTTCTTTCTTCCCTCCCTTTTTCCTCATTTGCCGTCTTCTGCCTTTCTCTCCTCTCTTTCCTCCACGTCTTCAGGGTCGCTCTCCTCCCTCTTTACTCTTCTTCGCCTCTTCTTCATCCCACGTTCACTCATCTCCTGCACCCTATCTGACGTAGCCACTGAAGCAACTATAATGCTGTTATCTATAAATACCCCTTCATCTCTCTCACTGTCAAACAGAGGAAGTTTCTCTTATTGCTCTGATCCATTTCTGTCCATCCACTAGTAACATTTCCTTCTCTCTGCTATTTCGGCCAGAGGGATTCTCTCACTTCCTGAAGAAGGAAACATTTTCAAATCATAATGAATACAGTTGGCATATTTCATCTGCATTGCTTGACATTATCAGTGTAGAGAAACATGAAAATCTATTGGAATGTCTTATAATAAGCTATTTATCTCCACTGTAAAAATGTATCTGCATAGCTTATTTGACTGATCACATTCACTCTCTGCAGCTCTGCCACTATGCTGGATGTTTGAAGACAAATTAGCATAACGTTGTCCATATGCAAAATAGGGCTGTGTGATATGATGATTTATATCGTGTGATGATAAGAAAATGTCTATGAAAATGTTTCATATCATCATCCATAAGTCACAAATCACTCTTTATGAGCAGTATGTGCATCTCTTTACGATGCAACAAAACAAAATTAGGTTATTTTAATAAGGAAATAAGTCAATTATAATCACGAAGTCCATCAGATTGAAATAAGTCAATTATAATCACGAAGTCCATCAGATTTGCACGTAGTTTTCCAATCAAAAGCAGCTTTTCCTTGGTTATCATTAAAGTTGGTCTGAATTCATCATGGAAATCTGCCACAGCTGATTAAAAACTACTATATAGTTAATTTTAACATGTTCAAAAACATTGACTTAGTATTTCAATACTGAATATTTAAAATGGAAAGATTTGTTTCCATCGTCTCTATCACGCCCTCTTCCCTGATTTTTCTGTTTTCCTCTCAAGTCAAGATCCATCCATCTCATCTTCTGTCTCTGTCATCCCATCTCGTCCCTTCCTCGGGGGGATGTTTCATGTGTGTTCTCACCTCTGTTTTTAAACAGGGAGACAGGAGCAACACCCTCCTCCCGTGCCACTACACTCCAAATTTTAAATATGGCCAGTCAAGCACGTCAGCCTGACCTCTACGTGCACTCTCTCTCTCATATTAAAAATAATTTACTAGTCACTGTCGTTGGGGGGGAAAGTGTTTTATTACATTGTGACATGGAATGACCATGGAAAAAAAACACGTTACTGACACCAGAGATGGATTTAGGTGGTCTTTCCAATGATCAGACAACTACACCTGATATATTTAATCAAGTCAATCAAGAGAGGATTAATCTTTATAATCACTTAAAGGGGCAGTAAGCAATTTTGTAGAAAGATTGTTTCTCTCTTTGTTGACGATTCGACTGCACTGGCCGGGGCTCAAACCTGCAGCCTCAGGTATGGGAGACGGACACGCTAACCACCAGGCCGAAACTCCTGAGGAAATATTTGCTGTGTGTATTGGATTAAAATGGCTTACTGCCCCTTTGATTGTCTAAGCAAGCATGCCAAAAAATTTAATTGAATATTTTCTTAAAGACAAAAAATGTATTTCCTTTTGTGCTGCTGGACAAACAAAAGCAATGTAATGCTATTTTCTGACATTTTACCATCAAGTATTCAATTAATAGATTCACAATTACGCTCACATTTGTCTGCCAAGCACATTACACGCACAAGTCGTCCAACTTATTGTATGTGTGTGTTTCACCTCACAGATAAGACGCACGGCAGCGCTGGGGGTGTTGGGGTGGGGGCAAAGCCGGCTAAGAGGGCAACGTGTTGGATTTTCAGATGGTGATGCCTTGACTGGAGCAGACAAAGCTAATTTGGAGATAAACCTGTCCAGTCTGTTCTAAAAGTAATGTCGTCAATCTCAATACACCTGTTTATAATGATGGATGCACAGGGCTGGGTGCTAATTAAAATGTTATCCTTCATAAACTTTCATATTCTGTAATGATATGATTTCACCATGTATCCTGAAACTGAAATGTACAAAATGTGTTAACGGCTTTAGAGTTTGAATATAATATTCTATAAATAGCCTATTTTTTCATTGTTTGAGTCATTCACAATTATTTTCTTGCTTTATAATTTGGTCTGTGAAACCTCAGAATATGGTGTGAATAGTCCATTACACTTCCGTGCGGTGTAGATGACATCGCAGATGTCTTGTTTTTGTCTGACCAGCTGGCCAAAACCCAAAGATACTCTGTTTTTCAGCAAAAGAGGGAAAATCATCCTCAATCCTAAACGCAGCTTTTCGGATTATTGAAATAAATGTGGATTCATTTCACGTGCTTTGACTCTTGGGAGCTACCTGCGCCCTAAATAATATTTTTTTATTTTAAATGCATGGCACAAGTTTGTAATCCTCCAATGGGTTGGACATCCAATATGGCGGCAAAACACCCATAACACGTTTTCAAATAGAGCCACACAAATGATTGGTGTGATCTGAGTGTTTCACTTCGGTCCCCTTTGAACCACAAACATTTGTGAATGATACATTTTAACATAAACCTGTGATATTAAATGTTACCCATTCACTACAGCTGTCTAAACTACCAGAATCTTCTGTCTTTTTCCTTTCATACAACAGCTCTTAAATATCTAACCTGGTCAGATCTGACGGCTGTACGCAGCTGAGATAAGTTGTGTCTCTGTTTGAGAGACCTGCAGCTCACTGGTACCTATACCTGTACCTGTGGCTGTAGTGAGTGGATGTACTGTACATACATTTATGTTAAGCTAAGGCTAACCTTGTGCCAACTGTCGCTCCGCCTGTGCGTCTATTGAAGCAACACCGGTGAAATGGCAACACATGCACCTAGAGTTACACACACAGGTGGTGGCATGTTGCATTAGTCTGCGGTAATGAGAGTTCAGCGACACATTGATAAGCCATAATCTACAGCTGCATGTGCCTAACCTTCTGTCTGTTGGCGTTACTGTCTGTGTATGTGTTAGTTTTCTCACAGTAAGATGTGAATGTGTGGACAGCTGCTGGGCCGACACTCACCTCCTGCCCTCCCTCGCTCCCCCACCCTCATCTCTTTCTGAAGCATTCATCTGTTCAGCCTCGTCTGCGCCCGCGATGACACCAACATGCTGTATACATGCAAACAGTTTCCACCTCACTGATCGGACGGAACACTGTTTGTTCGTGTGATGGCACTTGGATGCCAAAGGTCAAGAAAACCGATCTGGAGAACCTGACCCGCATTGCATAGTATTACTATTCTTCTTATCTTTGCACTATGAGTCACATTACCCAATTCACACTTCTGTATACAGTAAAGCGCTTCTCTAACATTCATACACTACATTCGCACACTGCAAACAATTTGGGGTCTTCTTGCCCAAGGACACTACAGCATGCATACTGGAGGAGCAGGGGATCAAACTGCCAACCTTCCGATCAGGAGGCGACTGCCCTGAGCCACAGCCGACCCGTACATACGAGTTTGCTGTGATGAGTTTGCTGATTGGTGTGGTTTCCAAGCTTGGCAAGGCATCCCTCAAACTGCTCCATAGGTGGAAACATACTATATACCGTATATGCTATACTGTATAATTTACTGTATCAAACTGGGAAATTCTTTTTTATATATATTTTTTTTTAAACATTAAAAAACAGTCAACAATTGCTGCATTTCATATTTTGATTAACATAACTTCTTAACACACTTTGATAATTTCTCATTAGTTGTATGAAACTAATCTTTGACTCAAATTCTCTCTGTGATCATCTCATTCGTGTTTCAAAGGGACATTTCATTGCCGTCACAGAAGACTATAAAAGTGTTGATTTATATCGAGGGTCATAAAACCCCAGCGCCCAGGAAGTACCGATCAAATTTCCCAATAAATCAAATCCATTTTACACGTCTCAACACACGTTTTTCTGTTCTGAATCTCAATAGTCAAGGAATCATTGACGACTCATCCGTATCCCGATGACTGAATTAAATAATTTCGATTCCTGTAGATAAACCGTACCTCAGCCGTCTAAGAAAGCGATGAGGTGATGAAAAGTGTGTAATAATAACAGCCGTTACTTTGTGTCTGTGCAGGCAGCAGGTTCCATCTCTCCCTCTGTCCTTTGGTGAGAGGAGCGTCCCAGACACGACATTAACAGGTAAGGCAGATGTTATTTGATCCTCCTCTGGGGATTCTGTGCTTCGCTGTGATCAGTGACTTTGTGTGTCATCAGTCAAAAGTATTTTAAAGAAAGATTCATTCAATGCTGTTGTAAGTCTTGCCAATAAGAAAGGACAAGTGCATCCAGTATTTATTATGTCCCAATGAAACCTTTTAATTTAAAAATTCAGTTTTGGACATAAAATAATCACCATGTTTGTGTGGTGTGATATGATTAAAATAATATATCCCAACAGAAGGTATTTTATATCCAGATAATGATGCATATCGTTTCTCATAGTTTAACTCGACCATGTACATTTTTGGACTTTTGGGGTTTGTTTTGGGCACTCGACTGTACGTTTTGGCCTCTCATCCGTAGACTCTCTCCGTACTGTTTGATATGACTCTTGCGTAGATGCTAAAAGAGGATAGTGGTGCTTGTGTCTGTTGTGGAGACTGGTCTGTGGCATCAGTCACAAAGTACAGTTCTCTGGTCCATGTCAGACTTTCCATACCCAAACCACGTCCATGTGACGGGAATAGCTCCTGCTTTTTTGCCTTGGCTGGTCAGAGTCATTCTCCTGTCAAGAATTTCCCCTTACTGGGTCTCGTTCTCTCTCCTCCATGTTTGTTCGTGTTGCCCTTTGTGTTGAAAAACAAAACAGCAAAACAGCACTCAGATGATGAGATATGTTTGTGAATTGTGATGCAATGAAATAAACGATAGAGAATAATATGAAACAAATGATTTCTTATCACCTCGTGCAGCCCTACTATCTTATGTTCTTACAAAGAACTTGTTGTTGTTTTTAAATATCTGCCAAAAACTAAAGTTCCCAACATATCAGTTCATCTTGACAAATGTAAGAATGAAAGAACATTTTTAAAGAGCTGTTGGTGTCTTCCTTGTATTCTTTCCCACTCAGTATACTTAAAAATTTTAATTGTTAAATTCTCCGTATATTAAAAGTCAAATATATCTTTGATAAGACATTGAAAAGAGAAACAAAGAGAAGCTGGTTGATTACTGACTGACTGCCAAATGTGTTGTTTTATCCACGATACAGTGATTTATTCACTACGAGCACTTTGTTGGTAATTTCTTGCAGCAGCGACTTCAAGGATTCTTTTTCTCAGTCGTTGGCTCTGGCTGCAGGTTAAACTGCAGGTTTCATGAGATCGTTTGTCACAATTAAGTCGTTTCAGAGGAAAAACGCGCACCGGTGGACGGTGTTGCGGTTCACTGAGGGAAACCACAGTGTTTCACATTATGTAAGTTGGCTGTAATGGGATTCTGCCTCTCTGGCCTGATGGCTCCCTGCATGCACTGCAGCCTCCATTATTTATGGGGTTGCCATAGTAATGGGGATGGGGAGGGGTGGAGTCCGACAGCTGGTAGATCAGGGATGGAGACAGACCCTCCCCCCCAGCACACCTGTGTCTGCGTGTATATATGTGTGTGTGTGTGTGTGTGTGCGTGTGTGTGCGCGTGCATGTGTGTGTGTGCGTGTGTGTTTGTGTACTTACTTACTTATGGCTGAGAAGCAGTCAGAGTTTCATACTGTACTTACCGTCCAGCTCTCACTGTCTCACACACCTTCAGAGGGTTGTTTGAGGGTCAGGACTTTGTTTTAGTGTGTGTGTGTGTGTGTGTGTGTGTGTGTGTGTGTGTGTGTGTGTGTGTGTGTGTGTGTGTGTGTGTGTGTGTGTGTGTGTGTGTGTGTGAGAGAGAAAGAGAGAGAAGAAAGAGAGTGTGTATGATGGGGATGTGGGGGTGAATTAACTTGCTCATGAGAACAGTAATTCTGAGGCTTTGCCATGTATATTTTATGTACTGCATCATTGTGCATGCATGTGCACAAGCTCCAGGCTTCTGTGAGTGTGTTGGGAAATTTTGCCCCAATGTGTGAGTTTTGTAATGAACATTTGTAGGTATGACATAAATAATAGTTTTAGTTAACGTTCTGCACAATCAGTTAGAAAAAAAACAACAACTCGTGATTATGTTGGTGCAGAAATCTTTGAATCTTCTTGTTATATTCTGATACTACAAAGGGGCCCTCTTTGTCATTTGTGATATGATTCTGCTATACAGTGTATATTTAATTTGACTTAAATTGACTGGGGGATTCTCGACTCCATGATATTATATCCTTCATGAATATTAATGAAGTCAAACAGTAATTGTTCATCAAATCTTTGGATAATCACACAAAGGATCCCTCAAAATAAGTTGCTTTTAAATGTCTTTATTACAGTTTAATCTTTTGAGACAGAAATTTTTTTTCAGTGTCTTTTAATTTGTGGGTCTGTTACTCACAAATATCAGATAATAAGGAGGACGCAGATCAATGGCATTGTAATTAGAAGTCAACAGACATAATCAATAATCCGTTCCATTATATCATATTTTCAAATAAACAACCTTGTCAAATCCACAGTCGGTCATGGTCCATTAAATAATGCTGTAATAGTTAGAAGGCTGCAACAATGTTGGCAGATTATCTTTCTTGTGATCACACTTACTCGTCTACCTCCGTTTGTTACGTGACTCTCGCCTTGCAGGTGTTTGGTTTGTTGAGAGATTCACATACACAACCAGAGATATTAAAGCATCTCATCTGAAGTCTTCACAGATCCACTTGATTCCCAAACCCCCAGACAGGTCGAACCAGGTCTGGAGGGGTCCTGAGTTTACAGTGTGTGATTTATTTTTGTCATAGAAAAAAAATGTGTTTGTTGAGGCAGATGGAGAGTGTGAACTGTGAAATGGAAAATGATGCATACTGCTGCTCTTTTCTTAATAGAGGGAGCATCGCACTGATATTGTATTGTGTGTGTGTGTGTGTGTGTGTGTGTGTGTGTGTGTGTGTGTGTGTGTGTGTGTGTGTGTGTGTGTGTGTGTGTGTGTGTGTGTGTGTGTGTGTGTGTGTGTGTGTGTGTGTGTGTGTGTGTGTGTGTGTGTGTGTGTGTGTGTGTGTGTGTGTGTGTGTGTGTGTACACCTTTGGGACAGGTGTATCACTGCTTGTAGGTGGGTGTAACATGACACTGACGGATTTTGAGTGTGTGTAATGTGAGTCCCAGAGGGCTGCCCAGCCCTGAAGACACAAGATCACACGCACACACACACACACACACACAATACTGTAAATGTATGTGTTATGTAAAACACATATACACTAATTAACGCTACAAGAAGCGTGGACGCGTTTATTTCTGAGGCAGAACAGCATTGCTTCGGTCTCTTTACCTAACTTTAATATCCGCACTGGTAATGAAACTAGAATCAAAAATGTACAATGACAATAAAGACTCTATTCTCTCCACATCTCAAATGGGCTTTGTTTGCTGTGATCACTCTTGGTGTGAACAGGCTGATGAAGGGGCAGAAGGAGAGACGAGGTTCAGAGAGCAGTGGAGGGGAGGGAGGGAGGGAGGGCGAGAGGGGTTCAGTAGAGAACAGAGAGCGAGGGGGGGGGGGGGGGGGTCGAACTCTCAGACAGTTTTCCCAGTGAAAAATGCTCTTGTCTAAATTCCAGTGGACTCGTGTTGCTACTCCGCTTTCTTTTCTATTCTTTGATCCCTCCCTCTTTATTTTCCTCTGGCCCCCACTCGCCCCTTTCCCTCTCTTTTCTTTTTGTGTCTCTCTCTCTCTCTCTCTTCCTATTTTGTGTTCTCTCACTATGTCTCTCGCTCCCGGTGTTTCACCGGTCTCTGTCAGTCTCTGTTTTACTTTCCCTTTTGTGTCGCTCTCTTCTCTTCTTGCTCGCTCCATTGTTGGATCCCTTAGACCGGTCGGATTTTCCCTTTTTATTCTTACTTTCATTCAGTCCTTTTTCTTATTTGTTGTTGAATTCCTCCCTTCCTCCGCACACACGCGATGTATAGCTGTAAGCAGAAAACTCTCCAGATAAATTAAACGGAGTGAGGGCTGATGTGACAAGGCAAAGACAACAAATACCATCGTGACAAAAAACGGCGAGACAGACGGCTCTGCTGCTGTCAGGGGTTAAAAAGTGAAAATGAAGTTTTGCAAATTACTTTTTATCCTTAATATTTCCTTATGCCTCAGCTAGCTGTCATGCCAGTTTTGAAGTTTTTGATTTACATGAAGAGAGACGGTGAAGTTTTATTTTGAAGAAACCAGGATCTTTCTTTCTTTTTTTAAATACAGATTTCCATCACCTTATATACGCTCTCTCAACATCCTCCATGTATTTCAGAGAAAACTCCCAATATCAAACCCTCAGTAAGGACTGGAAATCGTGTGATTCACACAACCACACCTCTAAACATTGCTGTCTTCGGACTTTAAATGTTTGATAGAGGTCAACAAACTCCTCGGGGCTGGTCTATTGTTGTTTACAGTAATTAAAGTCTTGGACTTAATTGTGGCATTGACCCGTTGATGGTTTAGAGACCAAACTTTGATCTGTGCAGCAGCAGACAGAGGGAGATGACAATGAGAAAGTAGCTGCTCAACACAGGAGCTTTTAAGGGACAAAGACGGAGACAGCTGCCTTTTTTGAGGGAGTTTCATCTGTAGAAAAAGACCAAAGGAGGAGAGAAGACACTTGACGTCCAGTTGTAAACACACACACACACACACACACACACAGTGTCCTGCAGCTTTGTATTAAAGAGACTGTAAGAACCTTCTTCCGCTCGACTGCAATCTATTGGATGCCACAACTGATTTATCTCCACTGCAGTGTGCTTGTGGGTGTGTGTGTGCGCGTGTGTTTGCGCTGTATACTTTATGAAGCATCCATCATGTTTATGGCTCGTAATAATGCTTTTTCTAACTGCCACTTGTGTGTAGATTTTAGTCATGGTACAATGCAGAGTGTGTATCCATCTTACTGACTGTATTTCTGGTGTGTGTGTGTGTGTGTGTGTGTGTGTGTGTGTGTGTGTGTGTGTGTGTGTGTGTGTGTGTGTGTGTGTGTGTGTGTGTGTGTGTGTGTGTGTGTGTGTGTGTGTGTGTGTGTGTGTGTGTGTGTGTGTGTGTGTGTGTGTGTGTGTGTGTGTGTGTGTGTGTGTGTGTTAAACCTATCAACATGGAGGATGTACTCACCACTTAAAGCTCTGCAGAGCACCCTGGGATTGCATTGGATGCTTGACGCTGCATTGAGAGGCTGTCTCCACTTTCTCCACCCCTTCTTCCTCTGATTTTTTTTCAGTTGTATATCTTTTCCCTGTTGACTGGTCTCTGTGTAACTTTCCTCATATCTTGTTCTGGATATTTGTCATTCTTCTTCCTCCCCGAGCAGATGCTAAATATCGGCATTGCAGTCAACTTGCATATTTTAGTGGATCAGTATCTGTTGGAATAAAGCTGATCTAGTTCCAAATCTTTTCTTTACTCTATTCTACTGTGGTCATATCAGCTGTTGCTAATTGTTGTTAATTTCGTGCATAAACTTTTGTTTATTCTGCCCTTTTCTATTGCTTCCTTCCTCCTTCAGTGGACGTTTCCAGGTCTTCTAGCTCTACCTTTTCTTGTCCAGTAAAGCCAGTAAGATCTTCTTTAAATGACTAATCAACTTCAGGCAGTGAGTCACCGCTGACCAATGACAGCTGCTGATTCAGACCTTTGCTATTAACACGGAAGGAAAGAGAGTTGGTGAGGCATAGTTGATAAATCATTAAGGACTTTTACAATGCTTCCCCCTGCTCTTTATTTCCTCCTGCTCTCTGCTGTTCTGAAAAATCACTTTAAACAGAGTTTACATTCACACTCTGCCCCAGTTTTTATTTTTATTCTTTTATGCTTGTGTCACAATATATTCTGTCAGTTACCAAGACCACATCTGTTAAGTGTGGTACAGAACAAAACACAAAAGTCCGGCTATAAATATTTTCAAATGACTATACCCACGACGGCCACACAACAAGTCCGCCAACTCATACAATGAACTATGTCATATGTGGTAAAAGCGACCAAATCGACCGTTTCCTAAAATAGCTCCTCTACCGGTACTTTTTTTTTTTGCCTCAGTGTGTGTGTGTGTGTGTGTGTGTGTGTGTGTGTATATGTGTGTGGGTGTGGGTGTGGGTGTCACGGCTGGTGACTACACACATACATTTGTTAACTCCATCTCTCCAACACCACTCCAAAACCACAATGCATTTTCTGGTATGTAACACTGCACCGCCCTCTTCTTCTATGTTGTTGGTTAATACATGTATTAATCATGGCAATTAACTGCTTATTGATTAATCATTGCATTATTATTAAATGATGTTTCCATGTGAATTTATACATTTTTAAGATTCTTTTTTTTTACGTGTGTGTGTGTGTGTGTTGGGTCTTAAGTTCAGTACAGAGCTGAAACATCAGGTCTCACAGTTGGGGGGCTTAATGTGACCTTGTAGTTTATGTCAGTATTGATTATGTAGAGCTTTTTGTGTGTGTGTGTACGCACGCTAGCTCTTTATCGGATTTTGTTGTGTATGTGTTTGTTGTCACACACAGGAAGCCTGTTGACGATATTTTCGTAGAAATCTATCAATCGTCTTCATCATTGATGATAATCTCTGTGATCTGTGAATTCACTACCATGTAAGTCGAAGAAAATCAAATTCGCACATTTAAGCTGATTAAAATTTTGGTTTGAAAATGTACGTGCTCAGTTTTCATATTGTTCTTCCATACTTTGCCATGCTCTGTTGGATATTAGAGTAGATTATGCTTCCTGTTCAGGTCCAGCCCGGAGGACTAGTTTGTGACAAGATAATTTCCCTCTCCAACAGTTAAAGCTTTATGATTTTATTTGTCTGAGCTAATAGCTGCTGGCTTTTCTGCACAAAATCAGACCTTGCTTAGTGGAGTTTAATAATTAATCTTTGCCCGTAAAGAATAGAAATATAATCACACCCAGGATTTTTTTGATTTGAGATGAGAGGGAGGGGTTCATCTGGCAGGACTGCTGGTTTAGTAGATGGAGAAGGAGATGGAGAGGAAACAGACGCGAGCTGGATTCATCTTCACTTTTGATGTATTGAATTAGACAAGCTGAATGGAAGAGGCAGCAGTTTCCTCTGCGCAACAGAAATCTTTTGTCACTTGCAGCACTCGGAGTATAGCGTGTGTTTTAAATAAATAAGGATGTTGCGTGTCATACTTAACCCAAAGAAACGGCTTTGGAAGTTTTAAATGTGTCAGTTATGATTTGGTGTTTCTGATGTAAATCAGAGTTGCGTCATTAATGCAATATTAACTAGGAAGAAATGACTGAGGCAGTGACACTGGTGCAGTTTGGCAGCTGGGGTCATGATTGAGTCCCAGTTTGTCCAGTGGACCAGTGAAGGTTTTGGAAGGACCAGTATCTACTCATTTAATGGGTTATCTCTCCAGCCAGGTCAGACGTTTCAGCATCACTGAAAGGTTATGGTGGTCAGTGACCTCCTTCTCCTCACACTCGCCTCGTCTTTACTACTATACTTTTTTCGGAGATCACATAATATTTGAAGATACGCTGTCGTTCAAAGCTGCGGACAAGTGCAAACTTTGAAACTATGGTATGATCTGCTAGCAGACGCTGTCGTGAATATTTCTATATTTATCTACAGCACATTTCAAAATTGGGAAGAAGCATCGCAATTTGGATCGTGAATTATAATTTTGTGTCAAAAATGTTATATGATTTTTTTTTGTGAAGATGGCAGTGAGCTACCGTGCAAGGTGCTGGGAGGTGGAAGGGAGTTTCTAATCATATTTCTCCAAGTGTTGGAATGGAGTGGCTGGATTAAAGAAGAGATCCTTTGTATCCTTGTACTTACAATAAGTTAGACTCAAGGCAGACTTTAGCTGCAACACAAATTGGTCGGTAGAAAAATCTAAATGAGAAAATAACTTTCCACTGCTTAACATTTGAGTATTTATTGAATTCAGACAGTCGGCGCCATGAAAAAAAGGAGCTCAGTTGTTTCGGCCTGTCTCTCACGCTGCACTTTCAATTTTCTCTGACGCAGAGACAAACAAAAAAAATAAGGCCGGGAAGCAGCGTCTTCTATTACTCTACGTTTAAAATTAAATGAACCATTCTACCCAAATAATTCTGAGGTGGAGGAGAAATGTGATTATGGGTCTCCTGCATGTATAAATCGATTTACAGTAACTAGGTTACTACATGTCATGTTGACGTGTTTCCTGATGACCTGCATGACCGGATTTCTCTGAGTAACCTGGTTACTTGCAGTTAATGTAAACGCAGTGAGTGTCCTGCTCCTGCCTAAGGACACTTCAGCATGTGGCAGGGAGGAGCTGGTGGTGACCGAACTGCCAACCCTATGATTAGTCCTTTCTCCTCCCTCCACCCTCCCTCCTGACACACTGAATCATTTTGGAAATGTAAATGATCAGAGGACTGTGCAGAGCAGATTGTCCAAACGATCTCAGTAGGTAGAATATCAAATTGGTTATGTATGTTATTTTAGCACAGATCAACACACACACACACACACACACACACACACACACACACACACAAACACACACACAGTGGTCTCACTGTATCCCTGGAGGCAATATGCCAAAGCAGGGCTGGACAGATGGTTGTAAGGAGCAGGTTGTCCCTGGGTGTGTCTGTGTAAGTGTGTGGGAGGGGTTCTTCTGGGATGGGATGCCTTGCTTACAATAACCTGCATAATCAATGTGCTGCTCACAAACACACATGCAGACGGACAGCTAGTTTATCATACCCCTCAGATTCGGATCAGGTTGCTTTTATCTGTAAAACCATAGGGAAAATGAATGAATTTTTCTTTAAACTAACACTTACAAAGCAACACAACTGCATTCAAAAAATGATGGTGCCAAGTAAGTCAGCCTCTTCAGTCTCAGGCTTTCACATCATGACTAGATTACGTTTCTTTGCATTCCTTTAGCTGTTGATTTAGTCCAAAGCGACTTACAATAAGTGCATTCATCCATGAAGATGTTACCCAAAAAGTGCAAGAATCATGCGAGTACATAAAACAAATACAAATGATTCACTGAATAAGGTGCAGTGGTAATCACCATCCCCCTTCTCCTCTTCTTTCCCCTCATCTATCCTTTATTTTATGTTTGGCCACATCCTCCTCCTCAAAATTACCATCTGTGTCTTTACCACACGCGACTACACACACACACACACACACACACACACACACACACACACACACACACACACACAAACACACACAGATTGCCACCTGACAAAAGCCTTTCAAGGCCATTTTCAGCAGTTGATTAATCTACATTTGGTGAATATTTCTGGCAGCAGGATGTTTTCTTTGGGACTGAGTCAACATACTGTAAACGTGTGTGTGTGTGTGTGTGTGTGTGTGTGTGTGTGTGTGTGTGTGTGTGTGTGTGTGTGTGTGTGTGTGTGTGTGTGTGTGTGTGTGTGTGTGTGTGTGTGTGTGTGTGTGTGTGTGTGTGTGTGTGTGTGTGTGTGTGTGTGTGTGTGTGTGTGTGTGTGTGTGTGTTTGTGTGTGTGTGTGTGTGCGTGTGTGTAATGTGTGTAATAAGATTTTTTGATACATACACAGTAGTATACAGTGCTTTCATTGTTGATTGTTCAGTTTTTATTTGTAACAAGACACTATCTCAAGGCCCCTTAGACAATATGACAGTTCTTGAATAAAGAAGAACAGTCAGGATGTACAGTATGAACCAGGGACTCTCCCGAGGCTGGAACTTCAAAGACCCAAATTATAATGGGTGTGGTTGAGAAGTGTGTGTGTGTGTGTGTGCACTTGCATTTACACTTGAGAATGGATTCTGTGTGAGGTCGTGTCGCCTGCATGGGGATTTGCTCGTTTCCATATATATGTATGCGTGTGCATTCTGTCAAGTGTGGTCTGTAAAATATGTTAAAATATACATTTGAAGTCTGGGCCTTGGGGTGTGTCTCATTACCTCGGCAACACAATGTTGGAATTGACTCCAGACAGGCGAGACTAAATCTGATCTCTTCACTGTCAATCTCTCTCTCTCTCTCTCTCTGTGTCTGGTTTTTCTTTGTCTCGTTCACTCAAACCTGTTCAGTCTCTCTTCTGTGACGAGGGTTTCGGTGTTCAGAAAGAATCAGATGCAGTTGACTCTTGTTTTATCACTCTTTCCTTTTTTTGTTGTCTTTTTGGCCAGCAGGCTTCACTAATGTCTCCATCTCTTCTTCCATGTGTCCCTGTCTCTCTTTTTTTGTGTCCTCCTGTTTATGTCTCTTATTAATCTCTTACCCGGCAGCACACGCACACACAGTGGCGTCCCTAATCATTTGCTGAGTGTATGTGGTGTAACACTGGGAGCTCCAGGAGCAGGTGAAGGCTCTGTGGCCTCTTCATGCCCAGAAACACTGAGCTCCCCTGGTTGTGGGGTGGATCCCCCCCTGCTGGGTCTGTTAGCTCAGCTAAACGTTGAAAAGGACGGAGGCAGATAGGGAACCAGCTTGGTGTGTGTGTAATAAATAACACTGTTGCCGGATTGAATCCTTGTGAAATTGAACAAAAATCTGTATGCACATTCAATGAAGCACATTTTTATTTTTCAAGTCCAGACATGTTGTAACACTCTCCAGTCTAGGGCTGCGACTATTAATTATTATCATAATCAAATTATCTGTTTATCCACTAGAGTTTCCTAAAGAGCCTGAAGTGATCCCCTCCTGACCAACTGTTCAAACCCCCACGCCATTCTTTATGTGTAATTGTCACATCTTAGCGGCTGAATGAAAAAAACAATTGGGCACTCGTATCAATTATCAATATATTAGTCGGTTAATGGTCTGTATTGATAAATAGTCGAACATCACACGTTGTGAGAAGAGAGGAGGAGGTCTGTAGTCTGTCTCCTATGTTCCCTTTTACACACTTTTCTTTTTACATCTTGTAAAAGTATTCAATCCACCTCCAGACTGGAACATACTTCTTCTTACTGTATGTTGGCAAATGTACACAAAAGACATCAGACGGTTATTATGTCTCTGTTTTTTTATACTTGTAATAATGTTTGTTATGTTTTCTCTTTTAGCACAGTTCCGGCCTAATTCACATTAAATTAAATCATATGACTCAGTAGTGCCCTTAGGAAAGAGCTTAACACTAATTCATTTTGAAAATGAGAAGAAGACAAATACCATGAAAGAATTAAAAATGGGAAACACGTGGCCTACAGGATGCATCATAAAAACTTAATAATAAGAGTGTCGACCAGTTGCAGGTGATGAGTGTATCAGATAAAACTAGATGAATTGGAGCTTTAAAAACTGGGTCAGCTAAAGAACCTGCTCACACACATACATCGCCAAACCAATGATGGCGTGACAAGCATTTCAGATATTAATTCTAGTAAAATTCTTTACTAGTAAAAGAGAGACAGTGGAAGAGGGTTTGATTGATAACACGACTCTGCCGAAACCGACAGGACTGTCTCACCACCACCACTGTGTGTGTGTGTGTGTGTGTGTGTGTGTGTGTGTGTGTGTGTGTGTGTGTGTGTGTGTGTGTGTGTGTGTGTGTGTGTGTGTGTGTGTGTGTGTGTGTGTGTGTGTGTGTGTGTGTGTGTGTGTGTGTGTGTGTGTGTGTGTGTGTGTGTGTGTGTTTCGGAGCCTTTTAATGTATGCAGGGATGGTTCTCTCTTTGTGTGAGTGAAGTCTTCTTCCAGTAAACGTGGCTGCTGGGGCTGACAAGGCGTTTCCAGGAAGTGCTGACTTCAAAGTGCAACTATGTCTTGAGATGTGTGTGTGTGTGTGTGTGTGTGTATGTGTGCACATAATGTAAGTCTTTGTACACCTGTACACATCTATATCTGTCTGTATAGATGTACATTTTGTAAATGTTTACACAAATGGTTTTACAAGCAGGTTTCTTTTGTTTTGCAGTAGTAAAATCAAGAGGGATGGAGATAAATACTAAAGAGTGAATGAGGTGGATTGATGACAAACAGAGAGAGTGAGAGTGACAGAGGCAAGAGTGCAGGTACATGGGTTTCATTGAATCATTGATATGAAACGCATTATGAAGCCTCAGTACATGTCCGAGAGATGTGACCCCCGCAGCAGCGATGATTAGATATCAGCTGCTGCTGAGCAGTTGTGATGAGGAATGAAATACGATCGGTGATTCTCCATTTTAAACCTGCACTAATCAATGTATTTATAGTAGCTATGGATCAAATAATGTAAAAGGGGGTTGCTCAAAGTGAAAAAACTGTTTCTCAGCTCTGCAGAGGATTTTATTTCCTTTCAGCTTTGTTTCTAGTTTTTGAACTTTACCTCCACTTTCTGCTACCCGTACATGGTCGTAGCTGTTGGATGTCTTCTCTTGATACACAATCATCAAGCCAGGTATATTTTAATGGATCATAGCGGCTGAAATAAACCTGATCAAATATTAATCCTCAAATGTGTTTTTTCCACCTCAGCCTGTTGTTCTCGCTTATCACCGCCTACAATGCAGCTTTCTGCTTCCCTTTTTTATTTGGCAGCAGAAGTATGTGAGATGTGGATGTTGTAGTCTTAATGTTGTAACCCCTAACCCAAACTGTTAAAAGGTAAATTACTAAAATTTAAAGGAGACATATTATGCTCATATTCAGATTCATGATTTTAATTTGGGATATTGTTTGAAAAGGTTTATAACCTATAACACACTAGAGGAAACACGGAAAACTAAAAAAGCATATTATCAAAATGTAATAAATTAAAATGTTATCTCGCCTCAGAGCAGTGTATGAAAATATTCAGGTACAGCTTCTTATGGGTAAACGCAGCTTTAAACTCTGGCTCAGATTAGGGTGTTAGATTTAACTGACAAATGGATCCGGAGCTGCAGGGAGTCTCCGTTTATCTGGCTGAACATTCAGAGTAATGTGGGTCAGAGAAACTGATTAGACACGATTCACAAAAAAAAAGATGAAAACCAGGAGATGGCAAACAAGGAAGTTGTCAGCTGAAGAAATGGATGGGTCGGACATGACAGCGCTGACAATTTGTGACTCTCCGAGACACTGTAGTTATGTGTGTGTGTGTGTGTGTGTGTGCAGTAATTTTAGACATCATATAAGGTCTCTGACACAGTGCTTTTTTGTTATCACTCAGACAGTTACCCCCAGTTACACACACACACCATTCGCTAACACAGTCATAAATATACACACTGAGAAATACCGTGTGTGTGTGCATGTGTGTGTGTGAGACCGCTGTTGTGTGATGACACAGGCGTCGGATGCTGTGAAGTGTGTCCTGTCTGTCTCTTCACACAGTAAACAGACGATTTGTGTGTTGTGTACATGTCAAAGACCTTAAATCAGATACAAACACACACACATCAAACACACAGCACTGGGGGCATTTAACAAAAGCGGAGGTATGTCATGTAAGCAAACATTCTGCACCATAGTCTACATTCACTCGTAAAGTCAAGCAGACAGCTGAGCAGAGATTTACAGGAAACGCTGAACTGGATCGTGATAAAATGGACTGTATGAACTTATATAATTTCCCTTTTTTTTTAATGAGATCATAATGAGAGATGAAGCGGTGAGCAGCTCACCTCCACAGATCTCTATCTCTGGCTCGGCTTGTGATAAACTCAACTCTGGTCCAGCCGATCACACGTCAGGCGGTTGATTTAAAACTGTGATTAAAATAAAGCCCGTCCACATTTGACTGTTTCACTGGGAGACAATAAATGTCTAAAGTTAAAGACACTCGTTAACTTTTGCTGTCTGTTGACTGTTTTCTTGCTTCATTATATTCCCCTGTCATATTGTGTTGCATTAAATCACATTAGAGAGGAGAGGATCTTCTCCTCTTTTCACATTCTCTGTGAGATTTCGTTGATTCAGCACCCGACGTTGAATGAATTAATAAATGTTTCTACTGGATGTGCGTGTTCTTTTACCATATTTTTTGGGCATTGTGACCTGTTACATATTGTATGATGATGCTTTATCACGTCAGTTCATTTCCTGCTGTGTCATGTGTTGCTGTTTTTTGTTTTAAATACAGGATTTTTTTGAGACCAATTCTGTTACAGAGTTTCTGTCTGGCTGGGTAAACTGTCTGATTGTTGTGAAACTCACTTTACTCATCCTCTGGTGATCAGTTTCAGAAGATCACTCAGTGTCTGTCCGTGTGTGACTGTGTGTTTGTCATGTAGCAGACATGTGTGAGGGTTTGATTGATAACACGACTCTGCCGAAACCGACAGGACTGTCTCACCACCACCACCACTGTGTGTGTGTGTGTGTGTGTGTGTGTGTGTGTGTGTGTGTGTGTGTGTGTGTGTGTGTGTGTGTGTGTGTGTGTGTGTGTGTGTGTGTGTGTGTGTGTGTGTGTGTGTGTGTGTGTGTGTGTGTGTGTGTGTGTGTGTGTGTGTGTGTGTGTGTTAAGATTGACAAAGATTTATGGTTTTAGTGTCAGGGTCTTTTAAAAGAGGGTAAGTTTTACAGCAGATTTTTAGGCTGTGTGTGTTTGTGTGTTTTAGATCAACAGACGACAAAGCAAGATCACTTCCCTCTAAACAGTGATTGTATGTGTGGAGGCTATTAACATATGTGTCTTCTTTACCTTTGGGTGTTTGTGTGTGTCATCGGATACAATGAACAATTGTTTCTTTGTGTGTTTAGGGATTAGTTTTAGTTTTCTTGTTGCCTTTTAAGAATGTGTGTGTGTGTGTGTGTGTGTGTGTGTGTGTGTGTGTGTGTGTGTGTGTGTGTGTGTGTGTGTGTGTGTGTGTGTGTGTGTGTGTGTGTGTGTGTGTGTGTGTGTGTGTGTGTGTGTGTGTGTGTGTGTGTGTGTGTGTGTTTTTGTGCACCATATCACTTCCTCGTGTGACTCATCTGTTGACTGTGACGTCAGTCTGTGGTAGTTTGTGTCGGTCAAAAGCCAGACCGAGCCTCAGTCTCTCAGTCTCAACTCCCATCAGATCCACAGTTTTCTCTTCATTCAGAGTGATTGCTGGATTTTGTTTTGTTTTCCTCTTGGATCCACTTGAAGTTGTAAACATGATTGTTTGCCTCTTTTAAGGTAGGACGTCAAAAGCTTCTGCTATTTTTTATTGATTTTGAATCTTCACCTGAACTTTGTCGGTAAAATGTCCTTTCTTGTCTAATAATTTGTATTTTGTTCACACAGTTAAGACATTATGGTAAAAGAGCAGGATGATTTCACACACCTGCAAACAGCTGCTGATCAAAACTCAGCTTGGTCCGACCGCTGATATTGTGAACTGTTCATACATTTCACAATGAGAACTGAGTCTGGTAGTTTTCATTTGGCTCGGCGGTTGATTACTGAGGTTCATCTACGTATGCTGAAACAGTTACGTTCTGTTGCTGATCTTTGTATTGTTTATTAAAGGGACATTGGTTTTCCACATTATGATCAGTGTGTTGGTCAGTGCCACTAAGCGTTGTGTAATGTTGTTGTGTAATGCCTGCTGGAACTCTAGAGGTGCCTTGTCAAGTCTAACCGCGGGGATGTTGTCAGACGTTTTTCTCGGCTTGGTGAGTCTATAGAAAGTTGCTGTTGCGTTTCACAGTGGAACGGTGGCATCCTGCGCTAATGGAGCTTGACCCATAGCTGGGACTAAAAGTCAGGATAACTCAAAGCATTTTCAAAATTATAGGTTGTTTGCAGTGCTTCATATTAGTGGATGTGGTGGTTAACATAAGCAAAAGGAAGAAAGTCCTGAAGAAGCTCCACTCTGCCAAAATGTCAGGAAGGAAACATGGTTCATTGTTAGTCCAGGTCAGTCCTTGATATTTCCTCTGGTTATAGCTGTTACCATCTGTTGATTTCATGCATCAGCATCCCAGCACGCTAAGCCATTTAGGAGCACGCCTTGTATGTGGGTCTGCTCCAGAATTTGTTCGTGACAGTGATGACCTAAAGGGTCTCCAAGCGATTGTTTTGGTCTTGAGTCAGATTTTACTGGACTGAACAATGCAGCCCTGGAAACACCCTGAGTCTCAGCTGTTTACAGAACATCACATCCCAACACAGAGACGAGCTGCTTCCTCATTCGGGTTTATTATTTCCATGTGCAGGATAATGTATCTGCTGAAAACACCTGCAGGGAAGTGATACTGTCAGAACTTTGTGTGTCGTCAGTAAATATATTTTTGATAAATCTGTAGTAGCAGTAAGCGATTTTCGAGAAAGCTTGTCTCTGTCTTTGTTGTTGTTGTTGTTGTGATTTTCCGGCTCTGGCAGGGCTGCAAACCCGGGACCTCAGTATGTGAGACCAACGCGCAAACCACTACCGCGGGGGTAGCGGTGCCACCCACCAGCGCGCCCCTTAACCTTCCCTCTCTGTGATTGGTGTGTCTTTGTGCAGGAGCGGCCCGGCTGCAGCTGAGCTGAAGATGTCCGATAATGGGGAGGTCGAGGACAAGCCCCCAGCTCCACCCATGAGGAACACAAGCACCATGATTGGCTCCTGCAACAAGGACCCCGCCCCACTCAACCACAGTTCCAAGCCCCTCCCACCAAACCCGGAGGACAAGAAGAAGAAAGATCGCTCGATCCGATTCATCCTGACGGGAGGAGGCGATAAGAGTGAGTACTGAGACCTGAGAGCTTTTTTTTTGATTCATGGGAAACCTAAATTAGTAGCAGTTTTAAAGTTATAAATAAAGTCCAACAAAGTGCAATTAAAATATAATTCATCCAGGACAATTTTTTTCTGAGAAGCCATGCCCTTCTTCATCAGTGTCCTAGTTCACAGTCATAGTTATCTTCTGTCCTACTTTTCTTGGTGTTGATGATGCCGCTGCTGGCCGCTGAGCAGAGACAGCCTCTGTACAGTGGCCAGCTAAGAACATCTCAGGCACAGATTTTCAAACACGACTCCACATCGTCTTTCCTCAGCTTTCATCGGGATACTCTGTCAGCCTCAGTTGGCCTTTAGAAACGAAGGCATGTCTGTTAACACACATTCAGAATATACACATCTATATTAACAGGCCCTCCTCACTGCTCTTCTAAAGCTGCCGCTAAACAGTATTTTCCTAAAGTGACTTAAAAGAACACGAGAATAGGTGCAGTGGATTCTGATGCAGAGCTTCTGATTGCAGCTTTGACACAATAAGGCCAGACAGATATAAACTGCACTACACTAATACACAGAGGGAGGCTTTAAAATAGAGACAGACACGCTGAGGAGGTTTAAAATGTGTTCACTGATCTAGCTGTGGTTAATAATAAAAACATCACATCTTGGATCAGCCACTGATATGAATTTGATGAAACCTGGACAATTTGTGAATTGTAGTGCTGTTTCAAAAATGACTAAGTGCCAGTAAACATAAATTTAGCAGAACAGCAACAGATTTATCTGTTTACTGCAAAATCAAACAAAAGGCAGACTCTGCTACTAATAATGAAATTTCCTATATCAAATGGCAAATGGCACCATTGAGAAGTTCCTGTAAGTTATTAATACATTTGATAATGAAATATAATAATAACATTTAATGCCACCTCACGTTAAACCTTAATCACAGATTGTTTTACTCTGAACATTAGCTCGTAATTTGTTTTGCTGTAGAGACAAACTTTTGATTTATTTTTCCTTTGCAGTGTAGCTAGTTTAGAAAAAAGAGGTTCTGATTGTAAAATACTGATTTATTATAAATTAAACTCACCTGAACAAAACGCGTGATGCTGTCAATCATAAACACACTCTCACCTAGCTGAGCACACTCTCCTGTCGTACAGCTGAGTTCACTGGTGGTAATTAACAGCTCATTAGCTGTCGGGTGTTTGTTAATCCCTCGTGGAGCCTGACATTTGGCCCTGACCTTTGACCCCAACAGCTGCTCTTTTGGAGTTCAAACAGGGACAGACGCTACTCACGCATCATAAAACTTCCACGTGTGAATCATATTTGGCAGGAAAATGACAGCACACAGTATAATGTTTGGTTTTGTCAAAAACATTTTTTTTTAAATAATTAACTGCATGTTTTGACTGATGGTGCTTTTTATTTTCTGAAATTTATTTATTTATTTGTCATTTCAAAGTGAGTTACTGAAAACATTTTTTTTTTTTACAGATACTGACCAAAAACTATATTTATTTATATAATTAACACACCATGTTAACCTCAAGAGGCTTAAAAAGGAAACCAGACAATCAGCAATGACCAATCAGAAAAGGCTATAAAGGGGGAGGCGGAGTCCTCCATGAACTTTTTTGACCAAATGAGTTAGGAATGTCTGAAAATGTCACAGGGGGAAAAGATGGGGTTAAGACAAACCTTAGGTTAAGTATTAATGAATGAACTTTAAAATACTGAGTATTTTACACCACTGTACACGCACAAATTAAGGAACCAGCGCTGAGATAACAGCTCTGGTTTATGTCTCACATCACATGGCTGGCCTACTTTAGACAATACATACATGCATGTACTCACATTCTCTCTCACACACACAGCTCCTGCTACTGTGCTGAGACTGCTACTGTTCGGATAGAGACCATCCTCCAGCCAGCTGATACATACATTTCTATGAAAATCTAAATCAACGATTAACCTGCTGATAACCACTAATTATTCATGCATTTCATTTGGGACAATCTGGTGTTTCTTTATATTTCTTTTTTTTTTATCTCACAAAATCTTCGTCATCTTTTGTAGCTGAGGTGTGTACTGTCGGGCTACAGGCATCCTGATAGTCGATCCATTCTTTATTTCCTCAGTCTGAGACTTGCGTCCAGATGCTGAAGAAAGCGGTTACAGCCAGTAGCAGCTTAGCTTAGCTTAGCATAAAGACTGTAGACAGTAGGAAACTGCTAGCCTGGCTCCGTTCAACTGTAATAAGATCTGCCTTCCAGCTCCTCTAAAGGTCACTGGTTAACTTGTTGTATCTTGTTTGTTTCATTGGTACAAAAACCCAAATGTAAAAACAGCAGTTCACCGTTTTATGAGGAGGTTACATGTGTGGTACAAACCAGCTGAGGATAACTGGGCCCAGTCAAGAAACAATCTGGAACCTAATCCAATGTAAAACAGCAAACTGTTGTTTTTTTATTTTATATTTTCTTTCTAGCTTTTTTTTTTCCTTCCCAAAGACCAGCTACAGTTCGCCTCAAGAGGAACAAACCTTATTTTTGTTGGTCGAACTACCTCGTTGTACACACACAGGGGCAGATTACCCATGATGCGTGAAGCTGGTGGTCCTGCATCATTGTTAGTCGTCCCAGGGGGCTCTGCTGTTATGATTTCCCAGGGGATCATCTCTCATCGTTTCCAACATATGGCGTCTCTTTCCCTTTTTATTTTCTCCTTTCTTGCCTCTATTTCCTAATATTCTCTTGTGTTTTCCCTGAACTTCCCCTCTTTGTCTGCTCCACAACTTATTCCTCTTTTCCTGTTCATAATTTATCTCTGGATCTCTTAGTCCCTTTTGTTCAAGTACCTTTTTTAATAGTTGCATTTAGGACTTTATGTTTCACTAATTTTAATTGTCTTATTGTTGCAAATAGCATCTCAGCTGCTCTTATGCAGCCTTTCAAAGTTAGCACTAGAAATCCTTTTCTTTATTCACTCATAACCAATTGGTTTGAAAACACCATTTTATGTTGATTACTGTTTCCTGAGACTTAAATTACTGTATGTTTTTCTTTCAGCTTATAAGAAAAAGGAACGTCCGGAGATTTCTCTGCCGTCTGATTTTGAACACACCATCCATGTGGGCTTTGATGCAGTTACTGGGGAGTTTACTGTAAGTGTGTGTGTGTGTGTGTGTGTGTGTGTGTGTGTGTGTGTGTGTGTGTGTGTGTGTGTGTGTGTGTGTGTGTGTGTGTGTGTGTGTGTGTGTGTGTGTGTGTGTGTGTGTGTGTGTGTGTGTGTGTGTGTGTGTGTTGTTACACTCCTAAATGTACAGATAACAACTGCAGTGTGCGTCTGGTGTGTTTGCAAATCACTTTTTAATTGATCACCAAAGGACCCATGTTCATTGTTGCGTGTCTGTGTGTGTGTATAAGTGTGCGTGTCCGTGTGTTTAATACACACACTAGTCAGATGAACCGTTTTAAGTTATCACATTAGACAAAGATGCTTTGTTTCACTGACTCACTTGCTCCTCCTGACCCGGCTCTTAGCTGGATGTTAAAATGTGTGTGTGCGTGTGTGCGTGTGCACGTGTGCACGTGTGTATGTGTGTGTTTGCGCTCACTGAACTACTCCTTTGTCTATAATCTGGGACATAGTTCCTGCTCTATATGCACACAAACATTTGTCATTTTTACTCAAATCAATTCAGCCTCAATATAAGAGATGGATGGAAAAATGGTTGAAAATTAAGGAAAGGGGTTGAGTGATGGAGGAAGTGGAGGAGTGTGCGTGATGGACTGATCCCAACAGATGAGTAGAAAGAGAGATGGAAACAAGGAGATGTGACCCAGTTATGTGAGTAAGTATAAATATGACAAGACTGCCGTGTGTGTGCGTGTGTGTGTGTGTGTGTGTAGGGTATGCCGGAGCAGTGGGCCAGGCTCTTGCAGACATCCAACATCACCAAGTTGGAGCAGAAGAAGAATCCTCAGGCCGTCCTCGATGTTTTAAAGTTCTATGACTCAAAGGAAACGGCCAACAGCCAGAAATACATGAGCTTCACAGGTACACTAACATTCAAACACACACAAACACACTGCAGTACACTACAAACACACACTGTACTGGGTCTAAGAGACACAAAAGTCAAGTGAGGATGTTGAAGAAGAAGAGAGATCTAAACTAAATCAATATGTGGTGTGGGCCCCCTTTTGCCTTAGCTCAGGGGTCTTCTTGTCTCTGAAGACAGTTCTTCATGAGTCTAGCTGTATGTTTGGAGTCGTTGTCTCATACGGCAGAAAGATTTAGGGACCAATCAGAGTCCTTCCTGGTGGGACTGAGTGATGGTTAGAAATCAAAAAATCTTAAGTGCCTACAACCTCCATAAGTTGCAAAAGGGGCGCAGCAAAAGCCTCGCACCTGCAGCCATAGCAGCACTTAACAAGACATCCCAGCGCTAATCCAGCTTTTTACTGTCCATCAATGTTTTATGTTCATGAGATGTGCTTGGTTGTTTTTGTTGCTGTCCAGTGATGTATACTGTTTGCTCTCATGTTTGTTTCATGGGTCTTTACAGTGCTGCATCTCACTCTTCCTCCTTAGTTTTTTTTTTCTCATAATTTTTCCATTGTGTTTTTCCTCTGCAGATAAAAGTGCAGATCCCTTCAGCTCCTCCACCACAACGGTAAGACTACATCTGTCATACAGCCACATACAGACTGAGACGACTCTGTGAGGAAGCAGTCATTGTATAACTCTGTTGTATCATGCCTTTTCAATCATGTATGTTTACCCAGTCATGGTCAAGTTTCCCAAATTATTTTTAGTTTTCTGTACATTTATTACCCAAGATGGGAAAAGCCTCAGTGGGGAGGCATCATTGCTTTTCTTAGCATTAAAGTTTTTTTTCTAGAAGAGGGGAAAGTTTTAAGAAAAACAAAGTCAAACACTTTCTTGAAGAAAAAATGGAGCCTGGCTATATTCTGTCTGGGTAACAAGTACTGAAAGTTTTAATAGAGAAGGAAAATTAGAGCTCTGTTGTGAGATGATGAGGAGATTAAAAAGAGGAGTGGAGGCAGAGGGAGGGAGAGAGAGCCACTGACGGGCAGAGGGAGAGAGAGAAACAGAAGTGAAAGGAAAAAACCTGGAAACAAAACCTGTGGATGAGGTTTCCTCTGTAAATGTATTGTGTCTGCGGTGGTTTATTATTTAGAATCTCATTTTAATTTAGATATTAATATGCAAGAAGAAAAACTTCATGTGTCCTAAATATTTTTACGTACATACGTTCTATTTCAAAAGTATACCAGTATTTTACCTGGTGTGTGACTGCACGTACTTGATCTGCAACTGCATTTTAAATATAGGATAAACTTTATTGCTGTATCACACACACATACACACACACACACACACACACATATACACACACACAACAACTCAGCGTTTCTTATTTGTGCCGCATTGAAAGTGTTGTCTGAAACAAAAAGTTCCCTTCGTACCAAACTATGAAGGTGAGAATAAATGGGAGGAGGGCAGAGAAAGAGATGAAGATGATGATGGCATTCCTACGATGTACTCATCTTCCTCACTCTCTCTCTCTCTATCTCTCTCTCTCTCTCTGCATTGTGAATCAGCATCTTTTCCTCCTTTCACCATATCCCTGTGTCTGCAGCTTGGCCACCAGCCGAGCACCAGACTATCGGGAGGGAGATAGAGCAGAGAAGAAGCGAGGGAACAGAGGGATGGAATGGAGTGAGGTGTGACTAGTGGCAACAGAAGCCAGACATGAGCCGGGCTTTTAGACCTCCTTGGTGATGATGAGAGGAGGAAAACGGAGAAACGGGTTGAAAGACAAGAGAGGGAGGGAAGAAAGAAAGGAGGTAAAACTCAGAGAAAAAAAACGAGCTGAGGGGAAGAGCTGAAGATGAGTAGGAGAAATTCTCTGCGTGGTGAGATGATGAGGCAGTATAAGAAGTGAAAGTGACCGTAGTAGTATGATGGGTCTCGTATCGCTTTTAGCTCATGTGACAATGATGTCACTGAGGCTCCTCCCTCTTTCCCTCTGTGACATCAAGCAGAGCGCCAAGGCCGTGTCAGAGACGCCCGCCATAGCAACCGTATCCGAAGACGAGGATGAAGATGAAGCTGAGCCGCCGCCGGTGATCGCCCCCCGGCCAGAACACACCAAATCAGTAAGGACACACACACACACACACACACACACACACACACACACACAGTGCCCTGAGCAGTCCCACATGAGTAATTTACTCAAGTCCAGGTAGCAGTCGTGCTTTGTCTTTCACAGCCATTAATCTATTAATCTTTAAATGGACCTGTCTCCTGCCATGCTTCACGTCTTTATTAAGACCATGAACGTGTGTGTGTGTGTGACAGTCACAGGGGAAAGCCAAGGTTTTTCATTTAGAAACAGTTTTCAAAGAAGCTCTTTCTCTCAGTCTCTGTTCAGGAGTGCACGCAAACACAGTAAATTGAATGACTGCAACGCTGGTGATAAATCAATACACACACATTTTGACGTGAGCTAGTAGGTAATCACAAGTGTTACTTATCACATCAATAAAGTTTCTGTTGAGGCACTCAGCCTTAATTAATGTGATTTACATCACCTGGGTTTATCTACTACTTCATGTCAAAATGGCTGTTGTGAAAAACAAAAGAGTTGATGAATTTTAGCAGCAGCACAAACACAGATGGTTTAGAGCAAAACTGTTGTATTTGTTTTATTTTAGTTCCTCAAACTGGCAATTGAGTGTCACCAAAAGCACATTATTCAATTCTCACGAAAAGAAAAAAACTTTTTTTATTATTTTGTTTGTTCAAAAAAAGATCCAAGACGTAAACTTATTTAGCTCACCAACATATGAGACAAATAACGAGAGTATCGACACAGTTGAGAAGCTGGAGCTGTGGTGGCATTTTGCATCGATTGATTGTCAAAATAATTATCCATCAGTTGTGTCTCAAGCAACAAATCAAAAAAGTTGAACCTCCATCTTCTAATACTTATTATACTAATGCTTACATTTTTAATACATTTTTTGAGCTCACCTTAGTGATAAGCTTCATTACTGTCACAATATTCTGCTTCTCACTTCTCTCTCTCACACGCACACACACACACACACACACACACACACACACACACACACACACACACACACACACACACAGAGACATTGTTGCACCTCTGTCAGACAGGTTGGCGGTTGAGAGGCTGCTTCCATGGCGCCACCACTGTTTCCAAGGTGATGAGTGTAGTGCTCCTGACTGGAACTCCCATCATAAAACACACACACACACACACACACTCCTGACAGTCTTAAGTAACATACCATTTTACTTTATCTCTCTGCTGACTGTCTGTTTTTGCAGTTGGCTCAAGGTAATTGTATTTATTTTTGGAGTAACTTCATACAAAGTGCAATAAATTGGGGAAATAACAGCCCCATGTGAAAGATGTTACTGAAAGATGTTGTTAACTGAACGTTTACACTTTTTCAAGTGAAGTTTTTAAGAGGAACATTTTATTACTGTGAGACACTGCAGGCAGCTTCTCTTGTTAGCAAAAAAAGTGATAACTTTATGTTAAGTTGTGTCAATCATAGAGAATAATACTCTGAGTCCAATAGCCCACCTGTTTTTTCTTTTTCCGAGCTTTGCAAACTAAGTTATTCTGTCGTATTGTTTGACTATATATGCAAAGGCAGCAGTCTGGATCTGATCATTCTGATTCAGTATGTCATGCAGACTGGCCACAACTATATACACATTGAATTCATCCATGCAGTATGATAAAGTTTGTTTACGAAAATTCTCCTATTAATTTCACATTAATCAAATTTTCAGATATACACTCGCTCAGTGATCGAGCCCCTCCCTCCTCCCCCTCCCACCAAAGATGCTGCGACCTCCCCCATCAACCCACCAGCCGCTGCAGCAGCAGCCGTCATGCCCGCCGCGCCTACAGACGGAGCTCCCAGCAGCCCTCCCAGTGCAAGCCCCGCCCCTGGGCCTTCCCTGCCCCGCCCCCAGGACAAAACCAGGAAGAAGAAGATGTCAGACGAGGAGATCCTGGAGAAACTACGTAAGGCTCAGTCACACAGTCAGACACACAAACTCGTACTTTTAAAACATATTACTTATAATTCAGATTACATACATGCACTAAACAAAGGAACCACACTGGCCGAAATAATGGACACAACTTTCCCGATACCTTTTGTGTATTTATTTTTTTGTCTGGTGCTCTTTTTGAGCTTTGATATTTTAGACAACAGTGTTCCTCTTGTTTTGTGTAAGTTTCCTGTTTCAACATGACAAAAGCCTACGTCCACAAAGCCAGGTCCGGAGAGAAAGGGCCTCTGATAAGGATGAAACTTTAATGGATGAATTAATAATCTTCAGATCCCTCTGCAGCCAGTCTCCAAAATCTGGAGATATCTTAGAAATATCCAACAATCAAATGCGGTCGTGAACATTTTGGGTATGAACATATAGTGTATGAAATGGACTCATACATGAAGATACTCTCCCACATGCAGAGAAAACATGAAAACAAATGTGTGCTTGTAACCCCTGAATTAAGCCTGTATATTTTTTAAACCATGCAACACGCCTGTCCAGATGTGCTCAGGTCTCCCTTTGCTGGTAAGACCAGGACTCTGCCTGTCTGTCAATCTCTCCGATTGACAGACCTGGTTTTCACTTTCCCCGCCCCCTCTGTCCAGTCCTCACGTTTGATTGGTCGTCTGCTCTCTTTCCATCGTCCAGTCTCCTGCGGTTCCAGAGTGACTCCAAGTTTTGTCGTGATCACTTTCCTTCTGTGGATTCTGAGAACTAAAGAAAGAGCTTTTTTCTTTCTTTCTTTCTTTCTTTCTTTTCTTCCTTTCTTTCTTTCTTTCTTTCTTTCTATCTAGCTTTCTGTTTCTAATTTTTGTCTCATCCCTTGTTCCTTCTCTCCATCTTCTCCTCTGTCTGTTGTTCCTCTCTTCTCTCTGCTCTCTCTCCCAGTCAGCATGCTGCATTGACCTGAGTGTGATGAACATAGAGTAGAATTAGGATGGATAGAAAGACACATGACTCTTCTATCCATTCGAATTCAGTCGTGATATATAAAATGAACATATAATTATAATTCAGCTGTGGATTACAGGGCCTGGTTTCCTTTTCTTGCCCTCTTGCTGATCCTTGTTTTTTCTTGTTTGTTGCAATCAATAATCAATAAGTGCGTTTTTGCTTCTTTCTCCCTGTTTGTTTATCTCAGGGACGATTGTAAGTGTCGGAGACCCCAAGAAGAAATATACTCGCTTTGAGAAGATCGGACAGGGGTAAGACACAAATCCACCGTGGCTGAGATGTCAAGTCTCTTGTGACTAGTAATAGATTCTTTTCATTATGACCTTTCATGACCTTTAAGAAATGATAGACGATTTCATCCAAAAAATAAATAATGGCATACAGCTTAATGTTGACCTGTGGCTTGTCGTGCTCTCTGGTTTCAGGGCGTCTGGGACGGTGTACACGGCCATCGACATCGCTACAGGACAGGAGGTTTGTAGTGATATTTATTCTCCTTCATACTTTCCACTGTTCTCTTTCCTCCTTCAGCTTACAGCTTGCCACTCACAAAGTGATGACAACAGGACTGAAAGAACTCCACAACAACTGGAGAATACTGACATGAATGTCCTGTGATTTCATGGAAATGCATCCTGGATCTCTGTTGGGACAAAAACGCTGGACTGAAGTCCCACAGAATTATAACATTTTGTAAAGACTCAAATTTAAAGATTGTGCTTTCAACCCTTCTTTACATTCATTATGTATTTAAGTATAAAGGACAGCATAAGTAGGTGGTTGACTGTATACAGTAACCACAAAAAAGCTCCCAATTAGTTGCAGAGACACTGTCAAAGGTTAAGGAGGAATTAAATTAACTTGACAGTTGTTTATCCAGACAGACCGAATCTTAGCTGAAAGGCAGGAAAGTAAAATGCAGTGAGTCAAAAATTAATTTCCTAGACCAAGTTTTGGACAACGTTCACACAAAATGCCTTTCTTAAGAAAATATAGATAGATGTTGAAGGCTTGACAGGAAGTTTAAATCAGGTGAGATAAAAAAGAGAAGAGCGAGGAAGAGACTCGAGGGAGGAGAGCAGTCAGTTCATCTGGTCTGCACAGTGAGGACATTGTGACAGTAACTGGATTTAAGTCTGGCTTCAACAACTGTGACTTTCAGGTTAAATTTGAAGGAGCTCAGCCCGTCTGTCGGCCTAATCCTCCTCAGTTTCAGTCTCTGAGGATTAGTCTGTGTGCTCAGTTTTTAATGCTGCCTAACAGCCTTTCACTGACGCTCGCTGGCTTCTCTGGCAGACGTCTGTCTTCACTTTCTTACTATTTTCCTTTTCATCCTCTTGTCTTTTATTCAATGTCACATTTTCTCTTAATAAACCCATATTTCTTGTCCTCCTCCCCACATTCTCCAATGTTTCCGGCTCAATACCAGGTCTGCCTGGTTTATTTTTATGAATATAAAAGTCCCACCGCAGTGACCAGTCAAATGTTTCTCCCTTCTCCCAGGTTGCCATTAAACAGATGAACCTGCAGCAGCAGCCGAAGAAAGAACTGATCATCAATGAGATTCTGGTGATGAGGGAAAATAAAAACCCAAACATAGTCAACTACCTGGACAGGTTAGACACACACACACACACACACACACACACACACACACACACACACAACTATCAGTCCACAGCGTTACCATGACAGTTTTTCTGACAGTTTCTGACTTCCAGTCCCTTATTTTTCCTGGATTATCCTTCTCATTGATTTTTAATGGTTTCATAGACAGAGCATTCTAGCTCATACGATTCACTCAGAGCTTGGCAGCATTGGTTGGAACCTTTCTTTTTTTTCAATTTTTGGTTTATCTGTACTAATGGTGCACAGTTCCAAAGGCTCAAAACCAATGTAAACTCCCAACCAAAACAGCCACTAATTAAGGCCCTGATCTTTCTATTATTACTCAAATCCTTTTTTTAAAATGTCGATAACAACAAAAAAAACAACAACGTTGTTACCAAGCCCTTTAACATTTAGTATACTATCATTATATATAATTAACGGCAGATCTTGATCAGCTCTATACAGTTTGCATGTGGTTATGCAGAATGGGTGAAGTATTGGTAAAGGACTTCATCACGTACGAGAGGTCATCAGGTTCAGTCTTGTTGTTGTGATGGTAACCCCTGAAGGTTCTCCCCCTGGTGGGGGGAGAGGGCGTCTGGTTGCCGTAGTTACCTGTTTTGTCCTTAGAGACATTGTGGCATATGCAAGACTGGTGATAACCTTGTCATCACCACGGAAACAACATTTTCACTGTCACTGATTTATTGTGAGGTTCTTTAAAAGAACTGACAAAAAGAAGGACTTTTCCTATTTTGCCTTTATCCAAGTTGCATCCAGCAATTAATTAATTCATCCATTTTAAGAGTGATCCAATGAGAGTCATCTCAATCCCTTCTTCATGAACGCACCAGTGTACACAGGAAAATAAAAATAAAATTTCACAGGGCAATGACTAGGTATTCAGAGAAAAAGCAAACAAATAAAATTTATGTAACAACTCAAATAAGAGATAAGTATAAAATAGCAAAATAATAAAAGCTAGGACTCAAATAAACATACAATGGAACACAAACAATATAAACCAGTGGATGACTCAGTTTAACCTTTAAAATCAGACATAGAAATATTTTGATCCATTTTCAGCGTGTTAGTCCCCTCTGACTGACGGGAGATGCTAAAATGTGTATATTATTATCATTATTATGTATTGATATATTATTTCATCTCTCGATGTTTGCCACAGTTACCTGGTGGGTGACGAGCTGTGGGTGGTGATGGAGTACCTGGCCGGAGGTTCGCTGACTGACGTTGTCACGGAGACCTGCATGGATGAAGCCCAGATAGCTGCTGTGTGCAGAGAGGTAAGAGACAACGTTTTGGTTTGAAATGTAATGAATTATTTCTCTCGGAAGCTGGATCGTCTCCCAGAGTTTTATTGTGGCCTGTTGAGAGATTAAAGGGTGTTCCAGGAACAAAGTGTTACCGTTTTGGTTACAGCAGGGTTTTGCTGCCACCATGTCAAAAAAAAAAAATTCAGTTTTCTAATTATACCAGAAGCGTTTCACATTTTTACAAGATCATTTTGGAGATATTAATTAAATCCATATTATTTCTCTCTCTCCCTTCAGTGTCTCCAGGCGTTGGAGTTCCTCCACTCGAACCAGGTCATCCATCGAGACATAAAGAGCGACAACATCCTGCTGGGCATGGACGGCTCCGTCAAACTCAGTCAGTCATCATATGATTTTAACTCTATTAATTATTAATTCAGTGTATTTGTTTTTTTAATGTATGTTGGAATATTGCTACTAGCTTTGTACAACAGTGAGGATTGTTGTTGTAGTTTCTCATTTGGACCAAGGGGGGAGGCTCTGGATCTGATTCTTTTGTTCAAGTCTGTAAATAAAGGCTGACAGTCAGTTTTTTTTTATTATAAATAAGTGTTTGTGAAGAAGCGGACTAATTTTCTTCCACTCTCCTCCTCCCAGCCGACTTTGGCTTCTGCGCTCAGATCACCCCGGAGCAGAGTAAACGCAGCACCATGGTCGGGACTCCGTACTGGATGGCTCCGGAGGTCGTGACCCGTAAAGCCTACGGTCCCAAAGTGGACATCTGGTCTCTAGGCATCATGGCCATAGAGATGGTGGAGGGGGAGCCGCCGTACCTGAATGAAAACCCCCTCAGGGTGAGATTTGACTATTGGTGACTTGAGTTTGACAGTAAAGTCTTTGTCTTAGATTTGAGACAATTGCGTGTTCACAAAATGAGACTCATTTTTTAATGGAGATAGTAGGAGTGTTACTACACTGTTTTACAGAAACTGTCGCTTTGCGTTTATAGCCTTAATAATTTTTAAGGGCAGTGAGTTCACAGTGAGTCTTTTGAAGTTAGTTGGTTGCACTTAACGCTCAGCACACGATCTCCTGGACTGAAGGGATCTTTGGGAACATTTCCCTACAGGAAAGTATCTTTAAAAAGTATTTTTCCTCAAACGGGATCAAGTTTTCTTAAAATCAGGGAGCTTTAATATGCAGGGCAGGGAAGTATGGTACATGTTATCATAGCAGTGTTTGTCAGTCTCATTCTTAAAACCACCACTTGATGGCACCAAAGTAAAGATCTTCAAACCCTGCTCACTCACCACTGTACACCAGAGAGCTATCCAATATTTCTAGGGAGTTAATAAATGTACTTCAGTTCTGGCCTTTATTGGAGATGTAGGACGGGAACAATCCGGACATCAGACATAAATGTCAAATGCTTCACGTTTGATCAAAGATTCACTGAAAGTATATTTAACTGGGACACTTCAACTTCTCTGAGCTAATGAGTTGAAAACCTTTTCATTTTATTTTCAATCCAGAACCGGTAACTTTGTGATATGCAGGAGATTTTGAACACAATGTGTCTCACGTATAGAGAAGAATGGCCTGTTGATATGTGGTTTTAAACAAAATCTACAAACTTATTGTCTCATGAAGAAGAAGATGCAGGGTGGATCCTTAAGACAAAAGGAAAAGCTCCCTATGTGCACAGCTAAATTCAGGAACACATTAGCCATCAGACCGACAGACCAACAGGTTTAATGCCACTTCAGAGGACAGCCTTTGTTTGTAGTGTGCGCTCGATGAAATTGAGAATGAGGCTCACTTTTTGCTGTCGTGTTTAGAGGACATAAGGGATGTCATTTTTAGTGAAACATCCTCTATTTTTATGTTAATTTCTTCTGTCTGCACGATTATGAAAAACCTGAGTTGAGTTGTGCCGAGAAGGCAGATTATTTGTGTAAGACCGAGCTGTAAAATAAGTAGTTTGGAGTGAATATTTTGATCAAGGAAACTGTGCTTTTGGCGTTTTGTGAACCCATGAGGGTCGGACACAACTCTAAAAATAACATACAATACAATGAAAATACTCACTGGCTTTAAGCATGTGTCCCCATATCTGAATGTGCTTCATGGGCCATAGGCTGACATGTTGTTGGTGTGTGTGTTGCCTAGGCACTGTATCTCATAGCAACCAACGGCACGCCAGAGCTGCAGAACCCGGAGAAACTGTCAACGACATTCAGAGACTTCCTGAACCGATGTCTGGAGATGGACGTGGAGAAGAGAGGGTCGGCTAAAGAACTACTGCAGGTACTGCAGCTTCTGAATTCATTCCTTAGTCTTAACTGAACATTCAATTTGTTCTTCTTATATGGTTAAATAAAAGAAAAAAAGAAAAAAGAATACAGGGCAAAACTGCTGATTAAGATTAAAGGCAAAATGACTCAGATGTGCAAAGAAATAATATTTTGTGCTCAACAGTTAATTCTGGACATTATAACATTTAAAACATTGATCAATTTCCACATATTCATAAAACATAAATAGACAACGGTGAACTGAAATATTTTTTTCTCTTTCTCTCACTCTTTCTCTCTCTCTGTTCCCTTTCCACCTCTTTCTTTCCTTTTCCCTCCTCTTCCCTCTCTTCCTCTCTCAGCATCAGTTTCTGAAGATGGCGAAGCCTCTCTCCAGTCTCACTCCTCTCATCCTGGCTGCCAAGGAGGCCGCCAAGAACAACCGCTAGCTATCCCTCTCTCTCTCTCTCTCTGTCTCGCTCCCTCTCTCTACCATCTCTCCTTCCTCTCTCTCTACCATCTGTCCTTCCTCTCTCCTCTCTCTTCTTTCGTTTCGAGAGGTGGCGATGGCTACGAGCTGGGTTACATAACCAGTCTTTCTCTCTCTAACCTGCTCCTTCACCCTTTGACCTTTGCTTGACCTCCGTAATACCCCCACCCACCCCACCCCCTGTTACAGGGAGAAAGAAGGGCAGTCTCTTCCTGTAACTTCTTTTTCAACACTCCACTGGACTCAGTCAGGAAGATGGGGGCTTACTGAGTGACATCATCGGTTGATCTGTGATCAAGTCATGTCATTGCATTGCTGACATCACCGCCCCCTCACTCGGTACGAACTACCCGATATGGGAGAGAGAGTGTTTCAAAAGAGCCCAAAGACTCATGGGAGTTGGTTTTTTTTAGTTTTTTTTTTATCAGTGTTTGTCTGTTTTTTTCTACCTTGTCTGTAAAAGCCCCAGACCATAACAGCCAAACAGCACCCTCTGCTGCAGACTGTGTGTGTGTGTGTGTGTGTGTGTGTGTGTGTGTGTGTGTGTGTGTGTGTGTGTGTGTGTGTGTGTGTGTGTGTGTGTGTGTGTGTGTGTGTGTGTGTGTGTGTGTGTGTGTGTGTGTGTGTGTGTGTGTGTGTGTGTGTGTGTGTGTGTGTGTGTGTGTGTGTGTTCATCTGTAGGTTTCAGTTGGACCTCATCAGCTTCTAAAAGTGCATTGATTCTTTTTCATTCGATCACTTTTTTTTTAAGTCAACTTTTGCGTGTGTGTGTATGCATGTCTCACTGGGGGGAAGTTGGGATGTTCGTTAAGTTGATTGTAGCGTTTCCTTGTGTAGTTTTTGGCTCGGAGGAGCCGAGGTTTGGTACTTTGTCTTGTCTGCAGTGTGAGCCATGAGCTACAAAATATTAACATTGGTGATCATGAGGAAATGCTGGTGCTCCCAGAGGCATCGATGGACTGAGTTTGGACACGAGAGGTTTTCACTGCAAAAACACCCAGTTTGACTCCGGAAGATCCAGCAAACCAGTTTTTGAAAGCACAGAACTGATATTGGGAGTGAAAGTTAAACTGGAAGTTCTTCTACTGTAGAACAAAGAAAAGAAACCCCTACTGACATTTTTTAACTAGGCTAATAACTTAAAATCTAGTGCTTTTTAAACAGTATACGAAGTGGCTTGTTTCATATGTTTAGACAACTAGAAAGTTGGTGGGGAAAAAACAACACTAGAAAAGGGCATCGGTTAATATCTGCTTTTAGTTTTATTTTTCATGTGCACTAACAAAGTAATCATAGTTTAACTTTGTCAAAATCACAGAAGTTCAGATTTCGTTTTTTGCTTGTTAAATTTTCCTATTGCGCATAGAGGAGAGCTCTGGGAAAAAAAGCATACACAATGGAGAGGCAGCTGTTTATTTTATTTTATTTGATGCAAATTAATATTTTTTATTTATGAATACTCCACAACATTATTTTGTCAGTACAATTCAATCAAATAAAAAAAGCATGAATTTGTAGATTGAATAAACCCTCACTTTATTTTTGAACATTTTCTCTTTACTACCTGTCAGTCACCTGACACCAAAAAAAAAAATCTTTAGCTAAGAATTAAGCCCAAGAAATAGAGGACTTTAAATCTCAATATGATGTCAGAAAGTTAGATTGAAACTTCTATATTATTCTCGCACAAATCCAAAATCAGCACAGCATAATGCAGTGCACAAACGTACACACAATCAACTGGACACGACCCACAATCCACCCTGCCAAACTCGCTCCATCTGCAGCTCTGGGACTGTCTGTGGGCTCGACGCTGAGACTGTGAGGGAGAGAATGTGCATGTCAACAACTTTTTTTCTTCTTCTTCTTTTTGTACGGTACCTTAAAGATAAAGACAATAAATGAAATTAGTTGTGATAATGCTGAAATGTTAAGTGTCGATTCATGACGTATGCTCGTGTACGATGGGGAAGATCCCATCTTAATCCTATTTTCAGAAGAATGAAACAAATAAATGATACAACGGTACATTTTTTTAAATTCCTGTAGGACTGTTCCTGATCCCAGGAACCCTCTGGACACAAGGTGTATATTTTATGTGCAAAAAAGAAAGTCTGTTTCAACTTTGGTTGATGGACTCACTGTTATTTTTTTTTTAAATTGATCAATGTTAGAAAATTAGCTCACCAACTGTTTTTAATTTGGATATTGATAATTGAGTGTTTTTTTTAAGGTTGATTTTTTCTTGTCCTGTAACTGACGGGTCAAAGGTTCAAATCCTGCAAGAGCCAAAGTTTCAGCAGCCACGGTTCTTCGCTCTGCATTCGAGCGTCGGGTAAAGAAAAAGAAAAAAACCCTGCAATGTAAATACTCAAAACCATAAAGCTGACACTTTGATTTCTGTTTTTAGTTTTTTGTATTGTTTTTTTAATGTAGTGTTGATGTACCTCTGGCCTTAAACTGTTTTAATGGTGCAAGACTACTTCACTACCAACGTGATGGCATCAATGCAACCGGCAACATTTTGAGGCAACATTGAATATCGTTCTCAACACTTTATGGCTCCAACTGATGATTATTCTGATTATCGGTTATTAATCTGCTCATTGTTTTCTTTTTTAATTAGTCAAACCCTAAAGTTTCTGAAATATAAAAAAGAAAAATTGTTAAAATGTGTCCAGAGCCCAAGATGACGTCCTAGTTTGTGGAAGCAACAGTCAAGATATTCACTTTACAGTAATATAGAGTAATACAATCAGAAACACTCGTAATAAAATTGATTTGATTGCTGCACTGCACGTGCAGGGTCGACACGTTTAGTCAAATTGTCTCATCGACATCGTCAGTGTGGTCGTGTGAACAGTGAGTGCTGGAGTGTCGTTGAGCAGGGCACCGGAGCAGCTGCAGCGCAGAGAGATGATGCTGTGAATATCATGAACATGTATAAACTGCCTGAAACTGTTGCCGCCGTGAGAGTTGGTGTTTCCTGGTCTGAACCTCCGGCGCAGAGCCGAACTGGACTTTGAGGACTGTTCCGTGGTTTTGCATTTTGTTTTCTCTGAGGCAGCTCATTGGCAGAATTGTCTTTGAGTTTGTAAGACGTTTAAAGTTTTCCTGTCAATAAACTCATCAAAAGAGAGTGTTCTCAGACAGCGCTGTCTGTCTGTCTGTGAAAGAAACACGTAGTAATGCTCCTTTAATTGATCCTTTAAACTCTGGTAGAAGTTTAACCATGTTGTGGTACTTTGACCTGATCATATTCATCTGGCAAGGTTGTTGCTGACTAAGGTGTGGGATGGATCAGACCGAACAGAATTCATGATCAACTCCTCACACTGTTGAACCTGTAGTTTCCAGATGAGATGAGTGCCACAGCGTTGTGGTTGATAAATGAAATAATGATAAATAATTGAATAAGTTGCTGCTGCGAAATTTCGCTACTGAACATTTTCTGGTATCATGGGAACTATAGTTCCAAAACATACAGTAGAGCAGGGACTGGGGAGTCTGAAGGTGGGCCTCTCAGTATCGGACTTTGAAAACTCCATTCTCTTAAAAAATGTGGATTTATTTCATTTTATTTCCTAATGCTCCTGAAAACTCTAAAGCTTCTTTGTAAGTCGGTTATATAAACTACTGTTCTTTGCCCGAGTCTGTGGCAGAAATGAGCTTAAATCGTCCCCACCACCACCAACACCACCACCCTCCGCCTGGCAGTGAAATAAACGCCCATCTAATTTTTTCTTTCTTTCTCCTTCTAATTAAAAATGGTAATTACTGTTTGCCAGCTTCCTAAGCTCCCCTTTCATCTTCAGGCTGATAGAGAATGAGTTTTTAGGAGGAAGCGAAGCTGCGTGTGAATCAGTGTTAAGCCTCCAGTGGCTCATAAGGTTAAACTTAGGTTAAACTGAACCTCAGAGTTTCAGCTGAGTGAACTCTCACGACTCTATGAAGCATCTGAACACACTCCACACACTTCACACGCTATGTGGCGGTTTTCATGTCTAGTCAGCTGATCTGACATTGGTTGTTGTTGAGTTCATGTTACGTGACCCATCATTTTTCCTCAATTGCAGTTTTCAAGCCCTTATTCTTATTCTATATGAAGGAAAATGATAAGGTGCTGAATTCTAATAAATAAGAGTTCAAGATTACTTATAGATTGCTACAATTAAGTTATTATTATTTTTTACAAGCTGCATGTTTATATTCATGTCTTATTGAGATTCATTTTTTTTAAATGTAACTGCTCAGTGCATATTAAGATGCACTTCTTTAAGGGTTCCTTTCATTTACATGTTTTGTTTAGGTTCACAAACAATATACCAATATACTGGTATCCTCATTATCCTGCAGGACAGAAACAGATGCAGGATTTCTGCATGGTCTTTCATGGCAGAGACTCTCCTCCTCTATCGCTCTCTGTGAGATTCCCTGCACCATGTATTCACCTCTCTCTGCTTCCCTCGTTCACTGATTCTCCCTCATGCATCAAAGAATCAGTCCCTCGCTCACCCTCGCTCTCCCACGTACAGTAGGTGCACTAGAGTATCTCCCTCTGCCAGAACAGTGTGGAGAGTAGTGATGAGCGTTTGCTGCTGAGATGGCAGAGAGAGGAGCGAGCGAGTGTGACACAACAGTGACAAGGACAAAACAAACACAGTGGGTGAAACCGAAATTAGAAAAAGACAGCCGAGAGAGAAGAGTGTGAAATGACAGAAAGCAGACGTGAAAGAAGATGGAGAGGAGGGAGGAGCAAAACAGGGGGGCAAAGAATGGGGCTGACATGCTTACACATATTAGCCAATTCACAATAAGCACAGAATACAGCTGAGGCTGATGAGAATGTCATGGCTCTGGAGGAAAAGGATCAGAGTTGTCACAGTTCAGCCGGAGGGGAACACAAATGTCTCAACTAAATCTCATGACAATCCACCAAATGGTTGTGGAGACATTTCACTCGGAATCACAAATGACGACGTTGTGGTGGCGCGAGGGGAAAAGTCGGAGGATCGCGAACGATTCATCCTCCGGACACCAAGAGAATATCTGTATCACCAAGTCTTTTATAAATATTTCAGTGGTGGAATGACAAACCATAGGAACTCTAAAAGCATGGTTAGAAAAAGTCCAATACAATGCTTACTTACTTACTTTTTTTAAAATAAAAATGAAGGTAAAAAGAATAGCAGTGAACCTCTGCTGAATTCCTAAAGCAGTAAATACTCCAAAAATGAGTTCCTCTGACACAATCTATAAATGGAGAATGATACAGAGCTATATTAAACCGGTGAGTAATCTGAACAGAATTAGACATGTTGTGACTCTTCATCTGGGGGCATTAATCTGCTGCTTTAACAGCCTCCTCTGGTCCGAGGCTTTCCGTCAGATGATACATTTAGCAGCAGGCATTTCCTCTGTCCACTTCAAACAGAAGAGTGTCTGTGACGTCCATCACAGATGTTTGGTGTAAAGGTCTTGATCACAGTCCATGTACCAGTTCATTCCAAATGTGTTGGATGGGTGGAAGTCAGGGCTCTATTCAGGCTGCTCAACTGGGAACATCAGCTGTGTGTGTGTGTGCGTGTGTGTGTGTGCGTGCGTGTGTGTGCGTAAAAGAGGGAAAGCATGTACAGATTCATCACCAGAGTTGCAGTCATGCAATTTACCGTGTATGTGTGTGTTGATTGATTTCCCTCAGTATTGCAGTGGAGCCCCCTCCTCCCCTCTTTTTTTTTTTATCATTCCTCACGGTTACATAACAGCCTCCACTGCAGAGAAAGACCACTGCAGAGGACTACTGATACTGACACACACACACACACACACACACACACACACACACACACACACACACATTCACAGGCGCACACGCACACAAATTGTTACTGTCCTCCATGGGGGCATTTCAAATGTTAATCTGTTTACAAGTAAATCATTCATTTGATGCTTTGAAAATATCATCAGAAAAGGCAGTGGAAATAAGAAGAGTCATGTTGTTTCTTTACCCATGAAACACACGTGTGTTTGTATCAGCATCCTGGTTTTGATCACATTTAGGATGCTGAGTCCAATGTGAGAAACCTGTTGAGTCTTTGTTCAGGAATTTTACGTCTTCATTCCTCAACATTTCGACCTCGTATTTCTCAGCCTTTGTATTTTTAACAACTGGCAACAAATACAGTTTGTTTTCAGGCTGCCACAGTGCAGGATTGACCTTTTCCACCTGATCTGATAGAAATTGGTGTTTTACATTGAAATGAGTGTAAATGCACTTAATATGTTCTTACCTAGTTTGTGTTTCAAATGTGTAAATGTACAGAATTATGTGTGCTGGAGTTTCCATAACGCACTTGTGTTTCCAAAACCAGTTGAAATGACTCAAAGTCACCGTGTACATGCTCGTGTTAAACTCTAATGTGAGCAAAGAGAAACTTCCCCCCTTCAAACGTGTGCTAAGGTTTTGTCTTGACAGCAGCTGTGTCGAGGTGAAAGAAGCATTGTTAGCTCTGACAGTTGGCTCCTTGTCACACAGTCTGATTCAAGGTGAACCTGAACTGTTTCCCGCTGAGAGCCCATCAGATGCAGGGAGCTGTATTTGGTAACAATCACAGGCTCTGCTGTCGTCACTGTACAGACGACACGGTTCTCCGAGTTATAATGGATTATGATGCTCAACATCCAGAACTGTCCAGTTCAAAGTGTCTCGTGTTTAGATGTGACAACAGGCTGTGTGTTGCTTGATCTCCGTAGACACACGTTGGGATGTATCTATGTAAAGTTGTGTGTCCATTTCCTCTTAAAATGATTGTTGACTCAGTGAACAGATGTCTTTTACAGGCTATCATCAGACATGCACGGTCCTTCAATCTTTGTGAGGACCTGTAATACATTATACTTTAAGACTCTATTCCAAAGATCTAAGCACATGGAGCAAGTGCATTTAGGGCGCAAATCAACTTTTGCAAGTTTAACAGTGAATATAAAAGGTCCCTGAACCAGGTGCATGGTTCAAAGAGTCTAAAGTTAAGTCTTTTTCGTGTACCATGCAATAAAGCAATCAGAGTGCCTTCTCCCATTCCCTTTAAAGAGCAGCTTGGGCGATTTTCCAGGTAACACTTCACGCATGAGCAGATCATCTGAGTGTGTAACCAGCAGAATGTACATGTGTTGTGCACTCGCCTATGTGGCCACATTATAACCATACTGATAATGTGCCCTTGAAATAGAATAGTGAAATACTGTCACATTGAATTCAGGCCAATTTTTTTATTGGTCAAAATATCAATGTGCCGACAAGACCAGCACGCCCATGGGTACTCAGTTGGACAGACGTGTGTTTGCTATTTAAACAACGTGGGCGCCGGATGAGACAATGACAGCTGTGTTGCATGACACTTGACGCCGCTTTGGGTGTAAGACGAGGCCCGCAGACCTTCCAAAGGGAGTGGGACATTTTTTGGCTAGTTAGGACATCTCGGCTGGTCCTGAAGGACTCATGGTGGAATCAGATTTAGGTAGGTAGCGTCAGAAAAAGGATTTCAGTTGTCATGATTAAGGCACTAAGGTTAGGGTAAAGGGACTTTGTGTACCAAATACATACAAGAACGTACAGGTATGTGTGTTTTGATGGCTCTGTTATCCATGCCTTGTTGACCAGATTCAATGCGCTTTGATGAAAGGTGCACCAGGTTGCCATGACAACACTCTGCGTAGGCGTTACATAAGCAGAGAGACGGGACCCCAGTGACTGTGTGGGGGCTTGTTCGTCGATGTCTGTGTGTACATCTTTGTGTACAACCTGAGTTTATGTGCCTCTGAGAATAAAGGGCATTTTATTATTGTGTTGTTTGTTTTCTCCTTTCTCTCTCTGTACACTTGGTAACTCTTTACACCTTTATTCATCCAGGGCCATTTAACATATTAAGTGAATGTTTGTACTCGCTGCCCTGCTGCACATTCATACTTACACAAACTCACATGGGACATGCACCATTTAACCACAGTCTGCTCCTTGCGGGCTTTGTGCTTCTCACATGCGGAGCAGCATAAACAGATTGAGCTTCATAAAACAGTCGTCTTTACGTCCAGTTAGATTCTGTCCTGGAGCTTTTTATTTCATGAAACACTTCTTCAGTAGATGGAGTTTGCCCAGTCGCCATGGATGCTCTGGTTGCCATCTTTTCTCCTGCAGAAGTTCTCTTCTGTGTTGGCTTCAAAGTTCAACTTAAAGTTAATTTTCAACCAAATGAGACATTTAGGTGTACATTTGAATTTCTTATCCTAAAGAGGAAACAGACAACTTCCATGACCCTAGTAGTCCTTCCAGGTGGTATTATTGTTTGGTCAGTGTCATGAAAGATGCTGCTGTAGCAAGAAGGCGGTAAGGAAGCAGATACTTCTCATACTTTGTTTTCGGGCTCCTATAGCGTTAATTGGTGTCAGCGTTAGCACCATGGCTAAGTCAATGCCAGCAGCCTGGCTACTACTGTCCAAAGCAGAAAACTCACAATTTAAACAAATAACCTCAATTTAAATGTCCACTAATATTGATAAGAAGGCTGATCTAGTAGTACTGATCTAGTTGAAGGAAAGCAAACGGCAGTCATTTTGAAGCCTCTCCAGTCCCTCTCCTGGGAAGCTGCTCAACTGGCATTGCAAAAAATAATAAATAGGTCTATATTGATAAATGTTATGTGCCAATAATGCAAAAAAAAAAATCCACATGATTCATAAATGTATGTTCAATCTGTTTCAAGATGGAGTTCCCCCCCTGTCTCAGTTGTAATAAACTGAGGCAGAGACATGGGAGTGCGACGTGCTGCTGACGTCAGCAACAGGTTGCTCGACCCCCTCGCGGCCGCTGCTCGTGCACGCAGCTGTGCCCTCGCGCAGTCACGGCCGGGGCGCGCGTGCTCGCGACAGTCCTCCTGCACGAGACCACTGCAGCACACGGCGGCGCGTGCCTCGCGACGCATCGCGAACATCAACGGTCCGAGAAGAAGAAGAAGAAGAAGAAGAAGAAGAAGAAGAACGGACAGACAGACAGACAACAGACAGACAACCGACCGACAACAGACACGTCCTGAAGGTGAGAACATGTTCATTTCTTCACTCGATGACGCTTCTGCGTTGCGTGTGGTTTCACTCCTTGAACACTGTGATTCAGTGTTTAATGGACTGAACAAAATGTTGTTCATTTATTGAACATTCTTGATTAAAATGCAGTCATCGTCAGACACCAACAGTGTCTCACAGTATCACATAGAACTGTCCGCGGCTGGAACCAGCTGATCGATACATAGAACTGTCCGCGGTTGGAACCAGCTGATCGATACATAGAACTGTCCGCGGCTGGAACCAGCTGATCGATACATAGAACTGTCCGCGGCTGGAACCAGCTGAACAGCTGATCGATACATAGAACTGTCCGCGGTTGGAACCAGCTGATCGATACATAGAACTGTCCGCGGTTGGAACCAGCTGAACAGCTGATCGATACATAGAACTGTCCGCGGTTGGAACCAGCTGAACAGCTGATCGATACATAGAACTGTCCGCGGTTGGAACCAGCTGATCGCTATGACGCTGATTGAGGTCGATCCGTGTTCTCCTTCCCTCTGACAAGCCCTCGTTTAGTTTCCTTTTTGACCTTCGACATCGATTCGTATGTGATTTCATGCTGCTGTTTATGTTTATGTCTGGACCTCATCCGGAGTTGGATTTGAAACGTTTAACTATTTAAAAGCGCAGGTTATTCCTTTTTTTGGGGAAAAAAAATATCCAGGCCCCACGTTCGTTTGTCGTCATTGTCGATGAATAAATTGATTTAAATGTCGCAGTGTGTTTTTGAAAAAAAACAACAAATCCGTGTTTTTATTTATTTGGTTATAGGTTCGTCTGTTTTTATCATCTCATCCGACACGGAGGAGGGAACATCCCATCGTTCTCTCCCCTTATCTCTCACATTAACCTTAGAAGAACTGGAATGTCCCACACTGAGAGGATGACTGTTCTATCAGTGTCATTTCTTCTGCAGACGGTTGATTTACTGACATTTCTTTGGTGATTGGCCATTTGTCTAATCAGAATCAAGTCTCTGTGGGGCTGCCTCGTTGTTAACCCATAGATCAATACACTGAGTGAGTCTATGACCAGGTGTAAGAGGGCCATGTAGGTTTTCAGTAAGGATTAGTTGTGGTCAGGGTTGCTTCAGGTCACTAGATTCACATTCGTAACTGTATCACCCTGTCAGGGTATCATCTCAAGGTATGATCTTGTTGTTATCATCATCATCACCATCATCGTCATGGGGAGCAGAGATCTTAACAAAGGTCTTGCATTATTCAGCACAGGTGCTCCTGGTGTGAGTGCGTCTCTGAGAGACAGTTTGCAGATCGGAGAGACTTATTGAAAGCATTAGAGGCTGAATTGAGAAGAGGATCAGAAAATAATCTCTGGACTTTGTGTATATAGGATATAGAAATACAGAGGAGATTTAGGGAGAGGGACCACTGGACGCACTCCTGTCCCATTCTCATCGCCCTTGTAGATGTATTGTTATATCAAATTATGATGGTCAGTTCGGAGTATATTTTGGCTTTATTTCCACACTCTTAAAGGTCTTTGCAGTCACAAGTATGAGCATAAGTGGATCAGCCTAGAAAGCATGACAGATACCTCCTCTTACACATTTTGAGCTCACGGCATCGGCCGCTACAGCTGGTGCTGATGGCCAAACTCGTCAGAGGCCAAGATCACGACGCTAATATACTGAATAGCTGTAGCTGGTCTAACGGTAATGGCATACCTGTTTTACACGTTATCTGCCTGCAGGTAAAAATAGAAATGAACAGCATGACAGCTCCCAAAAAGAGGAGATACAACCTAACGATGGCGGCTGGCTGCAGTATAGGTTTTAATCCCTGCCCCCTCCATGTTAGCAGATGGAATATGGACCAAAATGTAAAAAAAAAAAAAAAAATCATATTACATGTCAAACTCATTTTTGATTTGGATTGTTTCTGTCATTTTAGGTAGTTCATATCCCATAGATTTCTTTTCAAGTGTTCATGTCGACACATTCTAGTTAATTAATGGGAAACACTGCTGTAAGTGACATACCAGTTTTCAAGTGCCACAGCCAAACCACTCTCCACCAGTCTCAACACTATCGTCTGCCTGAGAAACTGTCTGTCGCAAATTAAAGGACAGATGAAAAAGAGTCCTATCAAATGTGACCAGCTTGATTGTGAAGTGGGTACTACTACGCACACAAGAAAGGAAGCGCAGAGATTTACATTTAAACCACTACCAGGAGCAATCACAGGATCCGTGTGTCTGGAATGTTTCTGAAATGATTAGTCCTGGATTTACTGCCTAGTCTGGATTTTGATCCTCTTAAGTCCCCAAAGTCGTACAGTTTTTAAGGTCCTGTTGTGTTTGGTGTCTGATTTGTTACCTTTCCTATTTCCAGAGATCCGGAGTTTCTGACATTTCACTTTCGGCATTAACACTGTTCGTTTGCTTGTTGTGGCCACTCATGATACACTATGTGATGAACTGTCTGCAGTTGTGTTGCTGCTACCTCCGATGCTTTTTAAAAAATCTGCCTTCTCCAAAGATGCAATTTTACAGGAGAGTGTGGACGTTCATCACTGTGGGGAAATATTGCAGTAATGAAAGAGTCATGTCGTCAAGCACAGTTGAGAAGTGAGAGCGGCGTCCGTTTGGTCTCTGTCCCTCACGTCTGCAGCGAAGCAGCTTTAATTGAGTTTCTTGCCCAAAGGCACCTCATACTTCTTCTCAGCATGTCTGGGGTATTGAACCAGCCTCCCTCCAGGCCTGAACAACTCTCTGACATTTCAGCTAATTCTGCAATGCAATACATTGTTGTGTGAAGAAAGACTTACTGTACCACCAGTCCACAGTCTATGTCATCACATGCCTGCTGGTATAGCTGTTGTTGCTGTTGTTGTTGTTGTTGGCTTTGGTGGGATTTGTTAGTGTCGTGAGTGAACAGCAGAGAGCTGAGTGGTCTGGATACAGAGGGCTGCATTGTTGTATGTGTACTGTCTCCCCTGCGCTCTGAGCCTCTGTCCATCTATCTGTGTACAGTATCTTTCTTTTATTGGTGTGTGGCCAATAAAAGACGCACGCACGCACACAGAGTGGCCAAAGTGTGACATGCTGTGTATGTCTGAATGCTGTGTGTTAGTTTCCCCTTTGTGTGTGCAGTTTAAGTGTTTTCGTTTATTAACATTGTGGTTTATTTCCTAAAACCTAAAGAGATTAAACCAATTTGAAATAAAACAAGTGTTTCAGAAGCTTAAACCACTGAAAAGATCATCCTAATTTTCTTGAATCGGAGACACGCCAACACAACTCTTGTGCCTCTTTTGTCTTTTCTTCTCCTCCAGTGCTGTGTGCGTTTTGCTGCGTCATTTTTTTTCACCCTGATGAAATCACACATTGAAACACAGTGGCACTGCAGCTTCCAGCACTGTGGAATCTGTGCTCAGCTCTGCTGGTTTTCCGTCACCACCACCACCATCTCTAGTTTTACCTGGACAGTCTGGGACCAATCACGTTCACCGCCAGGATCCGCTGCCGGGTATCTCTAGCAAAACTCGCCGCATGTTCGGTCTGCGGTAACTCATCGGTGTATTTACCACATAATTCTCCAGTTTACTGTTTAATAAACAATATGTTTTAAATACTTTCTACGTTGACGTCTTTACATCTTTCTTAGCACTGACCTGCTTTACATCCATGCGTCTCAATCCTCCATTTCCCCCAAGGGAATCATTAAAGTTGAATCTACTCATGTGCCTATTCACATCCTGAAACCACAGGCGTGCAGTGGCTGGTTAAAGGGCCCGTTACAAACTGCCTGGAGATTCTTACGCGTGTCCCCAGTTATAAGCTGCTGCTGTTACTGTTGGAAGGACAGAAGTGTGAAGAGTGTTAAAGTGCCTGAACTCTGTGCCGTGTTCTCGACATCAGACAGGTTACATGAGTCCGCAGCCACGTTAATCCTGTTTGCTCCATTTACCTTTTGTTATTTGCACATTATTTTTCCTCCTTGTCCTGAGAGGACTCCAGTGGGAGTGAGACTGAGTTAAACACATTAGAAACATTTTTCTTTACTCTTTTCAAGGATTTCCTTTTTTCCACGATTTGCAATAAGTCAAATATCTCTATTACTGGTTTGGGAAGAAGAACAGGGCTTTATAGCCTCACATCATGCTGCAAGGGAACAGCCCCTGTGAACAGGTTCCATGTCTCCAGTTGTACTGTTGGGTAATAAATTAATTCTTGGCGCTGATATGAGCCACTCGGTGATCCTGTCAGATGTAATGGAGCCGGGCGGGCAAGTGAAACATGACCGACTGCTAACCTTTCCTCTGCCCAGCTGCGTCAGTTCCCCACGTCCCACAGAGATGAAGATGTTTGACGGCTCGGCTCCAGCTCCAGTGATGTTTTGATGGTGAAAAGCCGTGTGCAGACCCACAATGGCACAAAGGTGTTTCATGGTGTGGAAGTGTTGTTAAAGGTACAATTTAGAAGACAAGAAGCCCAGTGGTGGCAGGTTGGATTTTTTTGTTTTGTTTTTAATTTTGTATTTGATAAACTCGTCATGGGTTTGTGATAGCTTGATGTTGGTGCATTGCAGATTTGGACTGCTGAGTGGGCCGTTCTGAAGCTGCTTCTAATGATGAAATATTAGCTGGCGCTCAGGATCAACTTTTAATATCCCCATTAGAAGAAAAAAAACCTTAATGGAAACTACTCCCAGAATTGCTTCCAAAATCTTAATGGCGTCTTAAAGGAGAGATGAATCAGTCTGAATGGTTCCTTATTTCACGATGAATCCTCCATAAAGGCTGCAGCCAGACAGTGTTTGTGTGTGTCATTATGTATTGAACTACAAGTCTCCGACCTCTGTGATCTGTTTAACCGTTCAGGTTTTCATGTCCCTTCTGCATGGAGAGAAGATGGACCCCTCCTGCACAGCGTTAGTGTCCATATCACACCTGACTAGAGGGTTGAGGGTTGTGTCGAGTTTAAGACACAGACTGACCATAAGACTGAGGAGGCAACGTAATGTGTTTCTTTATACAATATATCTGACGCTGATTCTTTACAGACCCGCTGCCCGTTATACACAACATGGCAAGAAAGATTAGAAGCCCGTTAGGTTATAGATAGATCGGTTTACATATCGAGTATCGGAGTCCTCAGTGATGATTTATTTTTGACCTAAATATCGTCAGGACCTTGGTTTCAGCAGAGGAGAAAAGCGCCGACTTTGTTCACTACACACTTTTTCAACAACCTTTTGGAAAAGTAGAGCAACGCTTGTGGAAACTGGAACAGTCCTGAAAAATACCACTTTTATTGTTTACCTGGGTCAGTGGCAGAAAATGTGGTCAGTGTTTTCGCCCTGTAAATAAAAACAACAACATGTTATCAACCAGTGATTCATTTGAATTCAATTGACATTACCTTGGGATGTTAACATACTATTTATCCTTATGACCTTGTACATGGTGGCTTATCAGCGATGAGTTAAAATGTCATGACCGAAAAGAAGTGTTTCAGTAATTTGGATTTCCTTACTGACAAGTTAGTTTGGTTTAAGCTTAATTCAATTAATTGTCCGTTGTTTTTAGACCTAGACATTTCTACGATCAAAAGTACACTATCCAATGAATTTTGGCCATTTAGCATTTTCGCTTTTTAATCAACTATAAGTATTGCAGATTGATACAGATACAGTTTGATAGAGATACAGTCCCTCAGGAAGAGGCACATATGGCACATGTCGTAGTGATGTACCCAAGGACGTCCCACACTGGGATCCGAGCAGTGCTGCGTGTCTGACTCTGTGTCAAACACTGACTCTTACCTGTGACGCGTTGCTCCTGCGATGCCGCAGTGGTTCAGTAGTTACAGCTGTTTGCTTCAGCGACCCAGCGTTCTGCCTCATGTGTCATGTTGGCTTCTCTCTATTCTCTGAGGACAGTTTGCACTTTGCTCCTGTGAGAAAAGGAAATTGTTCTGTGCAGAGGTTGTGACATGTCAATGTTTACCACACGGGTTCGGTTGATTGCTGCCTTGTTATACCAAGAAAGGGAAATCATGCATTGATGGTGACATGTAGATCTCCCGCCATCTCGTCAGTGAATAATGGGTTATGTTATTGAGTTTGTGTAAAATTATCTCTCAACAGGTATAATTGTTGCCTTTTCCATGGAGGTCAGATGTCACTGTGCAGCCGTGCAGGAGCTGAGATCAAGGGCACTTCAGCAGGCGGGAAGTGAGGACTGAAATTTGGTTCATCAAGTGCAGGTACCACGCTATTCTTTTTTTCCTCTCTTATTACGCCCACAAAGCATCATTGTGTAAAGATTATAAAGCTGAACTTTGAAATGTGGTTAGGTAATCCATCCCGATGTAGGCTGCTCATTTTTTTTAGGTTTGAATCATGACTCAGAAAATACACCCACACCTGTAGTGAAACATAGCTGAAGTGATGACTCTTCAAATCTGCTGCAGTTTTCACCATAGACAAAGAACTCGGAACAAATGAGGAACATTTTGTTCTGCAAGACATTTATCATGTTCAGGAGCCAATAGATAACAACTAAAATTGAAATCATAGGTCAACAACGCTTGATGCCTAATAACTTAAACGGATGTTTAGTTAATAATCAATGTTTTAGGTCATACAATTAGTTGGTACTTTCAGAGAATCTGACCATGTTTATAGGCTTGTGTTTGACGTCAGGTATAAAGTGCTTTAGCTGACCATTGACCATTTTAATTTCTGTAGTGTCGTTGTAGTTTAAAAGTGCGAGCTATAAATATTCTCATTCTGTATATGACTCCAAAGGCTCGAGGACTTAGCTGACCTTGGCTCTCTCTGTAAAGTGCTGGCTGAATGAAGATGTGTAGTTTGCTGGCCAGTGTCCAGAGGGTGTTCAGAGGGAAAGAGGAACACTGACAGATGGACAGAAGAACAGGGGAGATAGGATGGAAGAAAAACTGAGGTTAAGACAATTAGTTGAGGGTGAAATGGTGATGTAGGAAAAATAGACAGATGGACAGAGGGAGAAGAACTAGGCTTTCATCATTTTCAGAGTAAATGCATAATCCCTAAGTCAAAAGACCCTTTTGTTTAATTGTCCATTTTATATTTTATTAAATATAAAATTCAAAAGAAATTCATACTGTAGCCGCAGCCCAGATCATTTTTTTTACTTTTACCAGTATCAAAAATATGGTAAAATCCCAGCCTCGGTGAGGATTGACACGTACTGGAAAACAGTCATAGGTGTCTCTGCTGTGGTTTGAGTATCAGCCTGTGCTGATGTCAGAAGAGTGTTCCTATTTTAAATAACCTTGTCTTTACACTTTATGACACCCGCACCTGCTCAGTGACAAAACACAGCTGTCGGGATTCAAATCAGGTAACCAGCCTTCTCTGAGGTCACCTTTAATCATATAATTATTCAATTTACTTATTTAATAGTCAAAGGGAGCAGGTATATATATGTGTTTGTATATATTTTGATGGATGTTGATAAATTAATAGAAATTCATTGAAATGGACACAGTATCATCTTTTGATATAGAAGAATAAGAAGAAAAGATTCATCCAACATTTTTATTAGAATTAAATATCTATAGAGAAAATTCCATTTTGTTAATTTATTAATTGTTATTTTGTCCATAAAAATGCCAAAGACAGTGTCTTAAACGTAAGGTCTTCATGTTTGTTTCATCACTGTATATCAGATATCTTTAGATGTTGGACTTCAGCCATCGCTCATTTTTACTTGATTATTAGTATGTGCGCTGATCTCACTCACCCTCTATTATTTTAAGTTCCTGCTTTTGTATATTTCTTTCACTGTGACTATTTTATGTCCCTCTCATATAACTTTATGCTGCCATATGTTAGTGTGTGTGGAACATGTTGTAAAGAGAATGCCGTCGCCTGATGATAATTTCTCTCAAGTTTCTTCAGTCTCCCTCTTTTATTGCGCCATCTGCTTCCCCTTGTTTCCCTCCCCTCCCCTCATCCTCTTTTCAGCAGTAATAATGGATCTGATGTCACAGTTGCCATGGCATCGGCCTGTTCGTCTTGTGGCAGAGACAAAACGGAACCAAAATTAACAAAAATAAACTGTACAGGTCAAATTGGGATAAAATACAGTTAATTTGAATTACATGGCCTAGACTAAAAATTTAACTGAAACAAATAAATTGGTTATTATGCAGAAGAATAGAGCAGAATATAATTGATCAGTGCAGAGCATTTGAGATACATGGATTTGGATGTAGGCAAAGCGAAGGTCCTGTAAATGTCAAGAAGAATATACTGGTATGTTTAGTGGAGTTGTATTGGTCAGATACAGTGATGATGGTGCAGATGTGATACTGTTAACTGTCACTTGATTACGTATTATATAAATGGGTCGGGCCTCTTGACTAATGTTTTACGCTAAATACTTTCAAGGATGGATCAAAAAACAACAGTGAAAATGTCTTTAACCAAGAAACCAATTAAATAAAAAAAATAATAATAACAAACCTACCCAACAGGCCTGACGTTAGGATCTGTTGAGTCCAGAAAAGTATCAGCAGTGAAAGGGTATGATGATACTTTGATGAGTATTTTTTTAAGGGTAATTTGAAAAACTGTGTGCCCCCTGAGATCTGTAACCAGTCTGTCATTTAGTAGGTTTTTGTGTCACTTGTGCAAACTGTAGTTGCACAGGTTGTTAGGGCGTGTGGAAGAGACAACCAACAAGCAGCTACAGACACCAGCATCTATTATTCAGTCCTGATGTACTGGAGATCAACAAAACAGGGCACTTACCATCTGTCAGCTTCAAAAACCAGGCTCATCCATACAACTATATCCTGTTACACTGACAGTGCAAATGCACATGAGTTTAATCAGGGGTTCCCAAACTTTTCAGTGCCTGACCCCAACCATAACGGTTCCAGAGACTGGAGACTGCAATCATCCCTGGAGGTGGTTGTCCCAAAAACAATCACCTATACGTTTCCCGTGGTGCTTTTAATTGACCTGCTGTGACGGATGCTGTAGCTGATCTGTCATAATCACCTCAAGGGTCATGTTGGGCCGAAGAAAATTGGAAAGCTACATTTGCATAGTTTCATGTCTGAAGTATACCATTTCTACTTGTTTTTAGATTGTACCTCTGAGTTATGTAACGTCAATGTTGTAAAACACTTCCATAACTACCGCTACAGTCATCTGCTGCTCTATACTGAAATCATACATCTTGTAGCTTAGGACCAAACCAGTTCATACCGGCCAGTGGAGTATTTATAATGTAGTGTTTGCATTAAGCCGCTATGACAGCTGTTGTTGGACCAACATCACTGTAGGTTGCCATCTGGGTCTTATACACATCAGTATCACATCAGGATCACCATTAGTGCAACTACAGTGGTTTACTATCTGTGATATGAGAGAAAGTGAACATGTATAAATGTTTAGTGTGACTGCTGGTTTGTTTTGGGAAATATTAGCAACACACATTACACATTTCCTATTGGTTGTTGATGTGACGTGCAAACCGAGGTGATTTGTCCCACTTTGGGTCTGAATTATTGGCAGATTGACTGATTGAATGGCCTGTTTCACTGGTTGGCAAATTAAAACCTTGACTGCTTTTAATTTTTTCTTGGTGGCATTTGCTTCAGTAGAGCAGTGGATGTAGAACTGTTACATAAACCACTCTGCTGCTGCTGCTGCTGTTGTCGAGCTGTCAAAGGGACGACTTGAGGGAAAACAAGAAATATATCTCAATGTCTAATAAGTAATTGAATGTCAGTGTCTCGGTCTGACGATACAAAATATGTTGTTCAAAAAAGTCTACTGGTTTTACCTACGTCCAGGAAATGTTATCTGGAGGTCAAAACTCCAGCAATGTAGTATGAAGAAGTAGTGTGTGTGTCATAAATCACCAGAGTAGACACAACTAGTGTATACACATTTAGATCTAGATCACGTGTATTTCTGTGAATATTTGTGTCTTCTGGGTTAGTTTAAGCAGGCCACAGGAATAAAACCAGAAAAACACACACACACACACACACACACACACACACACACACACACACACACACACACACACACACACACACACACACACACACACACACACACACACACACACACACACACACACACACACACACAGTGTTCTGCTGAGTCTAGTTTTCCTATGAATACATTTTTAAATTGATCAAAACTTTCTCCTCTTCCTCTAGGTGTGGCAGCCAAGGGTCCTGGCCTTTTTCCTCCCTCCTCTCTGTCCTGTCCTTACCTTATCCTACTGTTCTCTTTTTCTCCCCACACTCACTGTCACTCACCGTCTCTCACTCTCTCTATCTCTGTGATGCCGGGCCGTGGGTTGAGTGTTTGCCCGTGACCAGACTGAAGCTGGGGAAGCTAAAGGTGGTGCGGCGGCAGCTGCTGCAAAGGTACAGAACTATATTTCACCGTCACCACCGTCACCACCGTCACCACCGTCAGTTAAGAGAAGTTTAATTTTATGACACCCAGCCTGATTTCTCTTGTCATTCTGAAAACTGTCATAATGCTTGACGTTTGTGAAATGATAAGTCACGGTGCATTTTGCTGTACAGAGAATGCATCATCTGATGTGGCATATTTCTGTGACCAGTGTCAGTTTATTTATTACAGTGTTGGAGTTGGATTTAGCAAAGGATTTAATCTAAATTCAGAATCAAATTGGATTATTGAGTCTGAACCCTTTTGATCCCTTATCAAATCTATCTTGATTAATACATTTGTGATTAAAAACTGAAACTCAGTAGAACTTGTACAGGCCATAAACACAGCGTTGAGTAGCAGCCTTTTTCCAGAATACTTTGAATTTTCTAAAATGTAGATTTTTTAAAAATGTATGATTTTCTCAGTCTGATCCTCAAAATCTCTAAGAAGATGACAAATTTGAGTCTTTTTCTGTGTTATGGGCATTGTTTCAGTTTATTCAGATACAAATGCAGATGTTTATTTAATTGTTTTAATTTCTAATTGGCTGCACCAGGTATGAACACCAGCCGTTTGTCTCCTGCCTGGCCGGCCTCTATGGTTGCCAATGGAGACGATACCAAAGAGCCCGGTCACAACCAGGAGAGTGCTGCTGCAGCAAGGTATACACACACACGCACACGAACACACAGAATGAGTTGAGTTTTGTTAGTTTGATGATTGTGCAGACTTTTGATTCCCTGGGCGGTTTTCCTCCGTCCGGCCTGCTGACTCTTCTGCTCCCTGCTTTTCTCTGAAAATCTATCAGCACACACAGTATATACTCTGTCAGCTGGTATCGAAATATACTGCTTCCATATGCAGTGTGTAACATGACTGACTTTCCCTGTATCTGTCAGATTGTGTAGAATCAGCGAGTTGCTATTTTGCCTCAAATTATTACTATTAACACAGTAAAACGCTACCATTATAAATCTATATACTGAAAAGCCCTAAAAGCTTTTAATGTTGATACGATGACTAAGTGGACTTAATAAATATATTAGCAAATGATTCAGATAATTGAGTTGAATAACTTTCTTTGGGTAGTTTGGTCAAAGTCCTCTCTTTCTGTGTGTACGTTACAGGTGGAGTGTGGCAGTTTTGGCCTCCTGATCCTCACCTTCTTCCTGAGTTTTTTGTTCCTCTATTTCTGGAGTGAAGCTCAGAACGACTACATCGACTTTGACTGGTGGGTTTCACACAGCTGGTACTGTGCCTACACGTTGGCAAAGACACATGTTTTTTTATTGTCATTTGTAGGTCATTTGTTGTCATTATGATGGGGTTATGGGTAGCTGTTTTATCAACAAATACATTTAAGTAAAATGAACATGTTAACAATGAATAAATTGGACCTAGTCGTTGTACAAACTTGATTCACAATATTAAGCACACTATGTGATGGCTGATGGCTGTTTGTCATACGCGTCTTCAGGTTTAACTTTGGGACTCTTGGCTTCTGGTTTCCCTGGTCTCTGGTCCTGCTGGTTGTTGCTGCTGCTCTCTTCACGTACATCGCTCTGCTCTTGGTAAGCACACTGATGCACAGATATGAACATAGAGATCAAAAATGAAAAGAAGCAAACATATCACTAGAATACTACTCTGAGTATAAACTCTCTGCAGCTTGGTTACAGGCAATGTCATTTTTACAGCAAAGTTTGCTGGTTAAAATCCCTGGATGTGCTTTATTTTTTATTTTCCAGGTGCTGGCCGTGTGCCTTCTTTCTGAGGGTCAAAGGCTTTACCTCCACTGGAGCCACAAGGTGTACACCCCACACACACACACACACACACACACACACACACACACACACACACACACACACACACACACACACACACACACACACACACACACACACACAATTATTTAGTATTTTTGTCTTCCCCCTTGTTATAATTTATAATAAGTTGTTTTTTCTTGTCCTCCTTTGTTTGTGTCAGACTGGCATCGTGGTGACATTGGCGTTCTCCGTCACAGCCACTGCCATCCTGTCGGACCTATGGAGCAAAGAATGGAAAACTCTGCTTCTCTCTCTGCAGGTTAGCCAACCCTGACACACCAGCCAATCACAGGAGAGAATAGAGATATATTAAGAAACATTGTATTAATGACAGTTAATGCTGTGACTGTATTTATTCATACTTCATTTTGAATTAAATGCGTGAGACTGTGCTGACATTTTGACCAATGTCTTGTCTTTTTCTCTCTTTCTCTGTGATTTTCTTCCTCTTTTTATCATTTAGGTGACAGCACCGTTCCTCCATGTGGCTGCAGTCTCACTAATGGCGATTCTCTCCTGGCCATTAGCATTACACTTCTTCCGCATGAACAAAAAAGGTAAGAAACCTGATGAGTATTTATCATTGTCAGCTTTGAATCTCGAAGAAAATGTCCAGATCATTATCCTTCTATGTTTATAATCATTATTTTATCAAACCTGTTCAGAGCGTTCACCCTAGTTGAGTGTTATTCATTGGTAGATTTAATTTTACTTTTTGTCCAGATTACCAAAACAGCTCAGCCAGTTTCTCCAGGACCCACAGTACATCAAAATACTTTATATTCGGGAATGTGCTAGAGAAAGACGGAGAGCTCTCGATCCTTGAAGGACAGCAGGGACTGGAGGAAATAAAATGGGCTCAAGGACCTTGTTAAAATGACATATGGACTTATTTCTGGAAGACGGTGAATGTGTTTCTGCTCTAAAGTCTTCAGTTGCAGTAGTACTGAGCTGCTCCACCCGCTGAGAATACAACTATTCTGAAATCAAACGTACCCCTCAGCAGCATGTCAGGCCTGGCTTGTACAGCTCCCTGCCATCCGTCTTTTCCCCTCTGCACTTACACTTAACAGAAAATCAATGCCTTGTTCTTTTACTCATTTTTGCACTCTTGTTTTTGTCTCTCTGGTTCTATCTTCTTTCCCTCTTTCAGTCAATCTGTTCTTTCTGTGGTCCCTTGCGCATTCCGACCTACTTTCTTCTAGCTGAGCCCTGTTTTCTGCCGTCTTTCTTTTCACTCCTCTTTTGGTCACTCTTTCTTTCTCGCATTGTGTCTGACTGCCTTTTCCTCTCAACTGAATGACTTTGACCTCTGCGTCTCTCTGCATCTCTCTTCTCTCTTGGTCTCCATGGGTACTATGACTGGTTGCCATGGTGATTCAGCGGGTTAAGTGATGCTGAGTCATCTCGGGGGGGTCCTGACAGGAGGATAATGGAGATAGAGAGATTTGCTGAAGCATAGGATGTAATAAAGCTCCTATTTTTCTACTCTACTGACATGAACACTGGTCTGGATGTTTGGTTTTGTAGTTTTGGTTTAATTCACACACTAATGGGTGTTTAGATGTGAGAGGGTAATAGTGCTGTGTTAAGATGGAAACAGACCTGTGAGTTGTTATCAGAGATGGTCAGTAGTTTAGGGCACTTTTGTTTGCCTCAGCTAATTGGGTGTCAACGTACCAGTTGTGCTTGTGTCTGACAAGAGCATCTGCTGGCGTTAGAAACCAATTCTTCTCTCTCTTCCTTTTACTGGTGACCTGCAGTAGGATGGAAAAAGTAATCAGGTTAACTGTAGAGTTTCTTGATCAAAGAGCCTTATCAGTTTTCACGCTGCTTGTGATTTTTTTTGTTTTTTATTCCAATAACTGTTGCGCAGTTAGACCCAAGTAACAGAAGGCATTTCCATGTTAGTTTTATTGTAAAACAAGCTTTTAAAAGATATGACAAAAGTCCTTGCTTGGATTTCCCTAGGCGGATTTGCTCCCTTACCAGACGGCAGTCATTCGGCCTGTTTCCCATATGGCTGCATTTTCAGTCCCAGACCACCATGTTGATCCTATCAGGAAAGATTTACTGTATATTAAACCGATTAGGGTTCCGATTTCTAAACTAGTACACTGTAACCCTTAATTGGGCCATATAGAGGCTTGAAGGTGTAGCTCTTGGTTTTTGGATTTGTTGGTTTGTTTGGCACGGTGTTCTGCAGATGCACTGACAGTGTGCGGTGAAAACCCATAACTATAAAGAGATTCTCACTAATGCTTTTGGCTGAAAACTGTGGGTCAGGACCCTAAAGTGTGTTGTTAGTGTTCTTCTTCTACTTCCATTTGATTTCATTTTCAGTAAACCAGAAGCAGTTGTAGTAACCAAAAGTCCTAGATTGAAAAAAAAAAACACAAAAAAAACAATATCTTGCATTTAGTTATATAAAAAGAAGAAGATTTCAAGTCTGTGTTGTGTGTTCCGCAGTGCGTCAGGTGGCTGTCCTGGGTCTTTACCTGTCCGTGCTGTTCTCTCTCTACCTGGTGCCCCTGGGAATGTACTCGCCCTGCATTAAAGAAGCAGGAATGCTGGGACCGACCCCGACATTGATCGGACACAGAGGGGCTCCTATGGTGAGACTCAACTGAACCATTACAACTAGACCCTGGGTTTCTGTACGGCTTTTCACTCCCACTCTCGACCATCTTTTCTGTAGGCTATGATAATATTTTAGTCATCAAGTTTGATGGTGAGATCTGGAGATGTGGACTGTTTGTATGTCTGTGTTGTTTTGCATCAGTCTGGGAATGTGTATGTATGTCTGTGTGTTTGTAGCTTGCTCCAGAGAATACGCTGATGTCGTTTGAGAAGGCAGTGGAAGCTGGAGGAGAAGGACTGGAGACCGACGTCACCATCAGGTATTAATTCTCCTCACCTCTGTGTACAGTATGTATCAGTTGGACCATGAATTCTTGTAGTTAATATTACTACTATTGTGTTCTCTAAGGTTTGATATCACTTCATTTATTTTTTCATCCTTTAGTCGCAGAATTGAAAAAAAGCACCACTGAAGTGGCCTTTGGCAGCGAGTGTCCCTTGATTACTTTCTGTCTGAATAATAGAACAACAGATGTTAAATAATTTTACATTCACACTTATTTCAAGTCGCCCCAATTATCTCCGAGTGAAAGGGTCAAATCATTTTACTCAACATGTTTTCATGCTGCTCAAATTATCAGAGGAGCAGTTGGCCACAACGGTGACCCGAGGCCGGGGCCGGGCCTCGTCGCTGATTACACAGATCAGATGCTAGTGTGCCAGCCTCGGCGCTAAGGTGATTAGTGCCATGCTAATCCAGTTAGCCTCTAGCCCCCCCCCCGTCAGCCCACGGCTGGTGAGTTAGCATGCAGAAGAAAACAGAGGGATTAGCAGCATTAGCAGGTTAGCTGACCCCATACTGCCGGTGACCCCCGTGTGTGTTGGTGTGCGTCTGTCTGTGTCTGGAGCTTTGATGCTTCTTGATGAATCATCCTCTCTGCACCTGCTCATTTGTACCTTGCTTTCCATCTCTCTGTAGTTATGACGGCGTTCCCTTCCTAATGCATGACTCCACTCTGAGGAGAACCACTAACGTTGCTGAGGTTTTCCCAAATCGAACACACCTCGATGCCTCCCTGTTCACCTGGGCCGAGCTGCAGCAGCTGAATGCTGGAGACTGGTTCTTATCGGTGAGACCAACAAAAACACTCTCCGACACGATTTGCAGTTGTTTCAAAATGAGGTTTGGTTTGCTCAAAGAAATGCATTACTGTGTGGAACTCCCACTGAAGGGCGAATGAATCTCCCTCTGAGATGATAATGAACTAAAAACACATCTGACTCTTGTATGTGCATTAATTTTTAGAGCTTGACATCCTTCCTTTTTTGGATAATCAAAATCAATTACTAGATTTCCCTTTTCCCCCCCTTTTCTATGATGATTATTAAGCATCTTTTTCTTTTTTTTCAACATCACTCTCTTGCAGAGGGATCCGTTTGGTACTGTGTCGTCCCTGACTGAGCTGGACCGCTTGCAGGCACAGAACCAGTCTGTTCCCTCACTGGCCCAGTTCCTGGAGGTGGCGGCCCGTAGCGGCAGACTAGTGCTGTTTGACCTGCGTAGGCCACCATATGGACATCCCTATGGAGACTCATACATCAACACCACTCTGCAGGTGGTGCAGGCCCACATCAACTCCTCACAGGTAACTGTACAGGAGTTTTCAATTCAACGTTCAAGTACAAAGGTGACACAGAATTATTTTATTGAATACTAGTCTGGGTTGGTTTGTTGTATGACTTGAATAATAATCAATGATTGAATCTTCCTGTCTTTGTTCTACAAATCTATTTCTTGGTTTTCTTTTCAAAATATCATTGTGTTCAGTAACCTCGAGCAGTTTGAGTTAATTTAGATGCAAGTGGTGACATTTTTGGATAAATGTATGTTTTCCTTGTAACTGTGTGTGTGTGTGTGTGTGTGTGTGTTTTAATGTGTGTGTGTAGGTGTTGTGGCTGCCGTCTGAGGACAGGGAGTTGGTCCAGGCTGTGGACCCAGAGCTGCAGCAGACCTCAGGAGAAAAAGCCTCTCTTCAGGAACTGACTGATGGTCACATCACCAGACTGAACCTGCACTACAGCACCATGTCTCAACAACAGATCTGGTACTCCTTACACACACACACACAAATTCATTAATTAAGTTATTGAGTTATAAGCATTTGGACAAACAACATTTTAAGGGCTATTTTTTAGCAAAAACTTTCATAATTCATAACTTTTAATTTCAAAAAAAGTTTAATGTTTAAATTGCACATTCAGAACTATTCAGACTGAGCTGAAGTGGCCCTTTGTGTGATTTAACAACCAGAGACCACAAGTAATAACAAGATTATACAACTCCCAGATTATGCAAATCCAGGTTGTATAATCTGGCAAAGGGTAATTCTCTCTATTCCTCTCTCTCTCCCTGTTCTTACTCATCTCTGTTTTTCTGTCTCTCTCACTCACCTAAGTCGATAATCATTAGATGTTCAAAGGACGCTTTCATCCCAACAAGTGTGTGGGGAATATGTGTGTGGGAAGTGTATTAAATACCACCATTGTGATAAATTACACTCCTCTCCTCCCCCACCCCATGATCCCTCTTTCTCCCCCCTCTCCCTCTCCAGGAAGTACCAGTCAGTGAACATCAGTACGAACCTGTATGTGATCAGCCAGCCGTGGCTCTACACTCTGGCCTGGTGTGCCGGAGCTCAGTCTGTAACCACCAACTCCGTCCACGTCCTGTCCAACATAAACAAGCCCCTCTTCCTTATGGTGAGCAGATTCTGCTCTTACAGATATTATTTTCTTTGCGGTCCTGAAAAATGTTCACCTTGTATTTTCCTTTAAGTCTGCTGTCCTACAGTAGCTGTCTATCTGGAATGACAAAACTAAAGTGTTAATCCAATAAGTGTGCAAACTGCAATTGCTCGAAAATGGGAAATTTTCTTAAATCTGGTTTGTGTTGGTGAAAGACAAATAATTATTTAATGGGTTTCTACTGATTTGTCATGGTACTTCAATGACATTTGTGGACCCACAAAAGACAGATTTTACTGTACATGATGGGTTAGGGTTAGGGGTTATGTTTATGTTTGAGGTCAAGAGACAAAAACGCCTGATCCAATAAGATTAAAACCGGCAATGCTCAGTTCTAACTATTAGGTTGTTTTTTTGAATAATGTATTTCATGCTACATCAACACAGTAATCACTCACAGTCAACACACCAGGCTGTGTTGTAAGTTTACAGACACCCTGCTCCTCTGATCAGGATGTAAGGCTTGGCATATTGCAGTGACATGAAGAGTCTGCTCTTTGAAGGAGGCAGGTGGGAGGTTCTGCATCAGTCTGAAAATCTCTGCAGCAGGTGTCGTGGGTGTTAGAAGATTGAGCCTGTGACCTACTGGTTGCATAAACGTTCTCTCTCGTCGAGCTGCGCGTCTGTGTAGATTCAAATGTGTTTGATCAAAGGCTTTAATACGTGTGTTCAAGTCTCAGCTCTGGGCTTTTTGATCACTAACCGAAGAAATTACATTCAGGTTCACTCTCGTCCGTATCTGTTCCAACAGATGAGAGAAACTTTTACTTTAGCAAATCTAATCAACGCTTTCTCTGTCTGTCTCTCTCCAGACTCCAGAAGAATATAGTCTGATGTGGATTCTGACTGATGCTGTGTCGGCCTTCCTCATCATCGCCATTTTCATATTCCATTGGTGCGTAGACACACGCGCACACGCGCACACACACACACACAGTTGCTGCTCTCATAATTACCATCCCCTGCTAATTGTAACGTCTGGTGTCGGGCTGGTGAAGCTGTGCAGGGCTGAGTCATCCCGGCTGCTGATGAAGTCTTACTATTAATATTGGATCTGAGATGTCACTGTGGCCAGCAAATGAGTTTTTGATCAATGTTTGGATGGAAATTGTGGAAATTGAAGTGACATATGAGCGATGACACAAGACTGCTGACATTAGGGTTGATTCATTTTTCTACCTGGTACTTTATGTTGTACAGGCCATCATTTACAGAATCCTGGGAAAAAAAGAGATATACTTTTGCAGAGATCATGCAAAACTTTCAATGTGCTCAGTTCAGCACGGCAAAACAAACAACAGCGGAGCGCAGATACCTGTGGGAGAGGTTTTATTTTGAGATTGGCCTCAAATATAAAGACAGTGATTGGCAGTAGACACGATTTAACAGAAGTGACAGACATCTGACGAGACTACTTGGCGCAAGCGGACACTCTCGTCACAAAGCGTACTAACCCGGCAGTCATTACAAATTCATTAGCAGCCAACTGCATTGGTCACGTTACAGCTTTTGCGAGATATTTCTCACTTTCTGTCATTCAGTGTCTTTGAATATAAATACACTCTACAGGCAGAAGGTATTCCAGTAGAGACCGTTTGAAAATGTGCTTTCTGTCATGTTCAGATGACTCATTTTTTAGCATAACGCTGGCCCTTAGAGTGAGGAAATAAAAAGTGTGTTAGTGTGAATGTCAGTGGGATTCAGATCAGACCCTTCTATCTTCTATCTATCTTTTTTTCACACACGTGTGCTCAGTGTATACCTCAAAGCACTTGGTACACATGGCTTTCTCAGAGAAACAGTAACACACCTGCTTATTCCCTGCTCCTCTGATTTCTCTCGTGTGTGTGTGTGTGTGTGTGTGTGTGTGTGTGTGTGTGTGTGTGTGTGTGTGTGTGTGTGTGTGTGTGTGTGTGTGTGTGTGTGTGTGTGTGTGTGTGTGTGTGTGTGTGTGTGTGTGTGTGTGTGTGTGTGTGTGTGTGTGTGTGTGTGTGTGTGTGTGTGTGTGTGTGTGTCACAGGTGGAGAGAGAGAGGCCTGCCCTTCTGGTCCGGCAGTCGTCAGACTCATGAGAACGGACCGTACAGCAAGTTCAGGACGGGTATGCCAATAATTATCTTCTCATAGATGTGTCTTGTGTGTAATTGTTTTTTACATCCATCCAAAGTTAACAAAGACACAGTGTTTTATCAAAGGCCTTGTCTCCATCCTGAGATACACATCTCATGTCCAAATTGGACACCAAAAGAAAATATTATTCATTCTTCATGAAAAAAGATGTACAAATTTTAATTCTTAAAACTGAATATTGTTCTAAACTAATCTTTTACAATTTTTTTCTCGAATCAGCAGTTATGAATTTTGTATATGGGGACTTGCACAGTTTTGGTTAAATATTCCTAAAATGTTGCTGTCCTCATAGGAACTAGATGAGCCAATATTAGTTGGTGTAAGGGTCAGGATTAAGTTGTAATTGATTAAAAGGGGAAGAAAAAAACGCCAAAATAGTTAAAAATGATCAAAGCAAACAATCATATTCCCAAAATGTCAAAGTATTAATGTAATTGTACCTTGGCTCAAGCTGTAGTTGGACCAGCAGATACGAGACATGATTTCACGATTGGCGCCTTTGCATGCAGTGATTCCCTGCCGTACGTGTTGTTTGTGTTGTTTGTGTCAGACTCTGCAGAGGTCATCTGTGTTCGCTGGAGCCCCCTCCAATCTGCCCCCCCTGCTGGAGGCCTCGTCTCCCTCCCCTTGGTCTTCAACCCATGACACCCCTGCATGTCAGCCCTGCATGTCAGCCCCTCAGGAACCTTGTATGAACCCTGAACCCTGCATGAGACATTCAAGCTTACATGTGTTCTCCACACCACTGGCATGAACCCTCCACAAAATGGCATTAAGCTCATAGTGGAACTGTGGACTTTGATCAGTGAACATATAAAACCTCTCAAGTGTTTGCAAGGTGTAAACACGAGTTAGAGATTTGTGTGATTTGAATCCCTGCAGGGATTAAGTGTCACTTGGGAAGCAAGAGCAAAATTATATTAACAATGTTTTTTATAAAAATGTCAGATGACATCTGTTGGAATGAGTGTGGATTAATACATTTGTAGAAATAAAAGTTTCTCATGAGATGGATGAGTGACACACTTCCAGGAAAATCTAAAAAAAATTCTGTTGGTGTGGATTTCACATCACTTAGACCGTGTATCTATAATCAGAGAAAATTGGGCTTCTCAGGTGTAGTTGTGCACAAAGAGGTGCAAGACATGTCACAACCACAAATGACCTTCAAAAGACAACTACAGCATATGAGGCCTGGAAATGACTCTTTACTACAACATGTGTCTCTGCGTCATGAACCATATACTTGTTTTCTTTAATCTCATCGTTTCGTTCATACAGTAGATGCCTCCACCCCAACCCTCATGTGATTTTGAGCCCCATCTCCTCCAGTGTGGCCTCTGTATTACCCACAATGCCCCTTGATATGTAAAGGTATAAACTCCAAACGGTTTGACCTTTGCCTCCCTTTGCAGAGCTAAGTGACGTATGGTCCGTCTCCAGCGTCAACATCCGGCCTGATCTACGGAGCACGCCCAGTTCACCCATCAGCCCTCACCTGCCAACCATCACAGAGGAGTGACCACGGGGGAGAGAGAGAGAGAGGGAGATGGAGGAAGGTAGAAAGAGAGGCAAGACAGAAAGGTACAGATAGTAGGAGATGAAAAAGTACACCTTCCAAGAGAGTTGGGGTTAAATAACCTGTAAACTTGGTTTCAAATCTTTAATGTTCGTTGATTAAAGTAAACATTTATCAAATAATCAGCAATCAAATCAGATTTTAAAATATTCAAGCGTTAACACTCAAAAATGTTTGTGGTATGATTTAAACCTAAATGTTGATATATTTGTCATGTCACATTTTTTCAGTTTTCAGTCTGCTCAATCATAAACCAATGAGAAAACTCTGAAATTACAGAAGATTGTGAAGGTCAGTGGGGCCTTAGCTTAAACTGGGTTTTCAAGACCTTTAAATAAGAATAGAAAAATATGTTGGGGGTGCTAAAAATTGGGACTATGATACCAAGGACAAAACAGAAAAATGAAACAAGTAAGAGACAGCAACTCTCTTGTCTTTCTCCACTTCCCGTGTCATCCTCTGTCCGTCTGCGGGCCGAACTGAGCTGCTGAACCAAACCTCACTCACTGATCTGCCATCAGTGGACATGTGGACATGAGCCCAGGAACACCAGTGTCCATTTCTACACCATTATGTCATAGATGCCATTAAAATGCCTGGGCAGTGAACTGACGGTGGACAGTTTGAACAGAAGCCCAGAGCCTGACGTGCTTTAGAACATCTGTTCATGTTCATCTGACACATCTGTGTCATTCAACACCATCAGCTGAGCTCAGCACTGAAGACATGAAAGAAACTTAACCTCACAACAGAAAGAAAACAATGAATATATTCTGCTGTAGTAGCACGTGAGTCGCTTTCACTTTTACCGTCTCGTGTTTCCAATTTGCTTCAGAAAAGCCAAATGTTGGACGGAGGGGGGGCAGCTGAGTGGAGGAGAGGTTCTGAAGGAGGGAAAACTGTAACTTCAGAACCGGGCGACTGTTTAGTGGACGCTGTGTATCTTCTGTACGAAGTTTACTTTTTCCATTTCCAGCTGTGCAGATATCAGGTGCATTAGACCAAATGTTAAACCATGTCTTAAACTTTAATCTGTGTATCTGAGTTGTTGGATGTGGCGTACGAACTGTGAACTGTTTGACTGACTGAATGTAAACCCGAGGCTCGAGAAGGTATCGTTAGTTAATATTCATGTTTGTACTAAGATGAATGTATTCTCCGATGGGGCCGTGTTTCTCCAAAGCATATGAGAAATGTTCTGGCCGGGTCATTTCAGTTTGGCTACAAGATTTGTGCCAAATGTATCAGCTGTTCTAAATAAAGATTAGAAATAGATGCTTTTGAGAAACCAGAGCGTGTTCTCTTTTCACGAGGAAGTGAACACAGCATCTGCGTTTTCCTCAAATATACGCACACGGAAGAAGTGTGATGTCCTAACCTGATCTGATTTCAGGTGCAAAAGCCAGAGTATCTCATCTCAACTTTTCAGGTGAAAGCCATGAGGTCAGGAGCGTTGATATTCTGAGGGGCTTTTGCCAGTTTGCTGCACAGTGTTGGAGTCAAAGCAGGACGTGCTGCAGTAAGTGCCATTTTAAGACTGTTGTTACTTTTCACTGTTTCGAATCAGATTCACTTTGTTCACCCAGAACAGAAGATAAACAATAAATTATTTAGAAAATGTAACCACAGGGTCTCAGATATGTACTTGGAGGCACAATATTCTACAGGGTGCAAGGAATCAACACGATTCACAGTGCGCTGCTCAGTACAGTCTGAATCCATGTGCACACGATTTTACCCAACTGGCCTTACAGCTCAGAATCACTTGGATGTTAAAGTCTGCAAATGCCACCAACCCAACTTTATGTGCTCTATTGTATTGTAACACGGAAAAGTGGGTAGCAGCATTTAGTTCAACTGCATTGGTGTTCCTGTTGAGAACATACTGTAGCCGCTGATGTGTTGCTTAGCATTAGTTCTACATTGATCATTGCCTCACTACAATCATTACAGCAGCATGGCCATATTTATTCTATTGAATATGTTTCCCACCATAAGACCAGTTCATTTGAAGTGAGTGGGTTTCGTGTCAGTGCAGTGAAGATGCCGTTTCCAGCTTTACATGTTGGATTTATCTAACTTCTTTATATTAACACTTCTATAGGTGAGTCTTACACTCTTTGCTCTCGTAGATTTAAATGAGGTGTGTAAAAGAGGATTTATCCTGGTGATTCAAGTGGTGACATCCATTGAAAATTCTTATTTTTCCCAAAACACAGCCATGTTAAAAGAGGTAGCACTCCAGAGGTGAAAGACTTCACCCTCTGACTGTCAGTATATTGACTATATTCAAAGAAATCAACACATGACGACACATTATTTAGCAAAGACTATAAAACAAAGACTGTTTTTCACATAATGAACAAGCAGATGAACAGGAGAGAAGTGGATAATATGATGGCAGAAGCGACACCTTTCATTTAATGTCTCATATTTGTTTGGTACTGTACCTGTAACTCAACCAAGTCTTACCTGCCGTCCTGACGGCAGAGGTTTAACATCTGGCTTTTTTTTACATTTAAATCTATTTATTCAAGACAAGTCACATTATGGCTGTACTACACTGTCAGATGACCCTCGCATGCTGCTCTGCATGTTATTTCAGCAAAGATGAAACAAACAAACCTAAATTAGTGCAAATCATCCAGAAGATAAAAATGTGTTTGTGATAAAAAGATGGCTTGGCAGATCTAAAGAACAAAGCTTTGGTGATCCTTGTCCTTATCTGAACCAGTCATCATCAGCTTTGCTGCCTTGATACCTGCAAGAGGAAAATGAAATAGAGATGTAAAAGTATAAAAAACAATGATAATTTGATTCAACTAGTAAAAATTCTCCCTATTTAGCTTTCTTTTTTTGGTCGGTTTGGCTCGATCAGTGGTGTGATTTCTAATTCATGGCTCTGTACTGAATGACTATTTTTATTATATTTCATTTTACACATGTTCCCAACCATTTTTTTTAACTGTAACTTTTCTCTGATTGTAAATTCTGCTTTCATCTGGTATTAAAACGAAAGAAAAGGTTTGGTTGTTGTTAACACGTTTCATTTGGTTTCTTGTTGGGTTGAATTTGGAGACGCTAGATGATTTTATACTGTGCCATGTTAATGCGTTGAAAAACGTCCGTCTATGAGCTACACCTACAGAGTATTAAAGTTATAAACATTTTGTTGGATTGATTTGAATCTTAGATTTGTGAGTAAGAAAATGTTTTTATCTTTCACTTTTGTTCAAAAGTTCACTTTTAGCAGATTGATTAACAAAAATGCTCCATTAACCTTGGATTTAATAAGACCCAATGTATCAGGTGATCAGATAACAATATACTATCCAATTTCATATAACGATGTCATGACAGACAAAGCTTACAAACATGATACAAATAACACAAAAATCATTAGATCAGTGTCTCAACTACATGAGTTAATAATTCATTTATATCAGTAATGTCAAAACAAATGTATTTAATGCTTCATACAAAAGTGAGAGCTCACATTACAAAGACAAGTCGAGATTTTTTGAGTTACAGTCACAGACAAAACAAAACTCAACAAACCACCTATAATAAATTAGGACAGACGTTTGCATTAGTCCGGAAAACAACAACAATGTGAACATGAAGGTATCAAATGAAATGATTGGCACAATTAAAATACCAGTGTCTTTGTTCATGATACAAACAAAACCTCCAGTGCAGGTGAGTGGAAGAAGGATGAGCCAGAGTTTCACCAAATATAGGAGAAAAAAAAGACTAAATAAGAAAATGTCTAAATCTTTGTCAGAGATTAGATTTTTTTAAATGACTAATGAATCAAAGCAGAGGAATGTGTTATTTCTCTTGTGGGACAAACGGGGAAAGTTCTGGGTCTGGGTTTTAGAGAGCATTAAAAACACTGTTGATGGTGGGATTATATTATATATAGTATAGGATTATAATATTAAAATAACCAGTTTATTGTTTCATAGCTAAACATAACACTTAATTTACTCATGGATTTATAGAAACGTAAACTGATAGGAACCTTCTTCTACACGTTAAAGTGCCACTACAAAATAAACCAGTTTTTTTTAAATTCAGCTCTATGTGGAGGTAAGGCGACTGATGGAGGGAAGCACAGTGAGTGTTTTACAGTTATTCAAAATGTTGATCTGGTTTTCTGGGAAAACAACGTACTGCCAAACAACTGCCAATAACAGACAAAGAGAAAAATTACGTCTTGGACTTTGGAGTCACTTTTTTACTTTAAGCAACTTTTTTTCAAACCGAGACACGTGAAAAATAATCTTCAGCTCAGCCTTTGTGTGAAAGTATGTGCTCACTTATTACTTCCATTCCTCTCAAGTTAGTAGTTTTTATTTATCTCAGTCATTGTTTAACACTTTGATATATGAGGGGTTTTTTTGTAAACGGGACATTTAAAAAAAAAATCTCACCTGAAAAAAGTCACATGGAAATTTCCCTTTTATCCCAATAATGGAAAATCTAGATCTCAGAGTTACAAGTGCACAATTCTCATCCACAAACGTCAGCATGTGTTAAGAAATTTGTTTTCTTAAGCATTAAAAAAATGGATTGTTAAACATGATAGTTTTTGACAAAGGAGGTCTTAACTGAAGGCCAACTTACTAGCTTTTTCTTAAGCTTTTTAGCTGCATCTACTGGTTTCCTTCGCAATTCTGGTGTTGGATGTGTATGTCCTGAAACTCCTGATGAAGGGAAATGCAACTAAAACACCATGGAAAAAGCTGATAAGTGGCCCTTGAGTTGAACTAGTTTTGTAAATGTACAGGAATGTTACAAAAGCCCCGTAAGAACAGCAGCTGCACCCCACAGGTTGCTGGGTAATGTAGTTTCAAACATAAATAGAGAAACAATTAAGGCATGTAATGTAAAAAATAAAACGGCTGATTATAAACGGCAAAAAACGAAAGAGCTGTAAACATACAGTATCAACAAACAAAAACCACAAATGAAATGGTAGCACACAGTTTGCACACAAATGACCTCATGATCCCACTTCAGTTAGCTTGAGTATAAGGCCAGAAAACTTCTGAACGAGAGGAATTTTGAATCACTTCAAATGATATTCTCCAAAGGTCAGCACTTAAAACTACAGCAGTTACCCCTCGATAAGAAACGGTCAATAAAAAACCTCAACGAGTTGTTTAACTCTGCAACTCTGTGACTTTGTCATTGTTTTAAGATGCACCAGGCAAGACAGGAGCAAGAGTAGATGCCTACAGCTTCACTGTAATGATGTACTGCTCATTACAAACACACTTTTTTGTTGGATGGATGAAAACGTTGGTATTTTTAGATGCCAGAGGTCGTCATGTTGTTACGTAAATCAAACATGTTTACCCATTCATATGTTTACATGCATTTAGTTTATCTGAAGTGTTCACCAAATTAAATGTGAGACTCTTACAAAACTGAATATTATTTAATTTAATACAATTATACTGGTAAAGATGGAAAACCAGTGGGGACAACGAGGCTTAGAATTATTAAGTAAGTACATGTACTTATTGACATTCACATTTCGTCAGAACATCCCAGCTGTATGAAACAATAATTCCAAGTAATATAAAGAGTCAATTGATGTGGCCTGCAATGAAAATAAATGGATTAACCAATTAAAAATAATGAATTGCTACAATCAAAACTTTAGAGCTACTGCAGCACAATCCACTGTTCACCACTGTTTATCAAAGTCATAACTGACAGTTCTGTTGACAGCAGCCAAGAGAAAAACATTTAAAACCTTGGAAATTAAATTTAAGGCTTTTCAATGCGTTTTGAGATTTTTACCTGCAGGTACCTTGTTAAAATGCTCAAATCACTACAGCAGTTAGTGTAACATGGTATTACCAGATGAACATTGTCTTGCAGCTCTCGTCAGCTTAAGTCACAGTTAGGGAGTGAAACGTCTACTCTAACTGAGACCACGTAGATTGTACTGTACCTACAGCCCAGAACCTTTGACAATTCATAAAATCACTGGTGTAAAATGTCTGTGGACACAAAGTGTAGCTTCACTCTGTCCAGAGCTCGATCACTACGCCAGTTTGTAAAGTTAACTGTCACAAGAACATCAAACTGTTTTTAGGCAGCACAAACCTCGAGTTTGGCGTTGATGTGACAACTAGAAGCAGAGTTCTCAGTTTGATGTACAGTTGTACTGACTCCACACTGTATTTCTGACCAGTGAATCCTGAACCCCACCTGTTGGAGGTGTTAGAGGTAGTCATCCTCACTGGACGGATCGTCCTCAATGTAGTTGTAATGGTAGCGGTTATAGTTGCTGGGGCCTTCGCCGGGGTCGTCGTCGCTACTGGCAACTGCGCTCGCCCCGGAGACCTTTGACCCTTCGGAGCTAGCAGAAGGACTGCGGCTCATGCTCCACAGCTGGTTGGCGAAGGTCCGCCCCCAACTGCAGTGCTGACCTATAGGGCGCAAGACCCGGATGAGCTCAGCCGCCTCCTGCCAGTAAGAAGTTCACTTGCTCTGGCCCCGCCCGGGGCGCTGCTTGTTCATGGTGGTCAGCATCTGACTGATGTACGAAGTCAGCAGATCATCCATCTTGTAGCCCTGCAGGTGTCATGGAAACACACACGTTTCAATATACGTATGCATTGATCTTACAAATCTCTGGAACTCTACTCTTGATTGTGCAAACATCTGGCCTCATGAATGGGGACATTGTAGTCCTGTTTTCTCCACTTATCTATATTCATACACACAGTATATTAGATTAATTGATTGTTAATACTGATGCAGTATTTTATGGAGTTCATGTCTGAAAACAGCTTTTGATTCACCAGACGTGTGTGTGTGTGTGTGTATTTGTGATGCCGCCACCCACCAATGAGGTCTCACATAGCAGTTTGCTTCCTCTGACCAGGTTGCCAATGGTGATGTGGAAGTAGGTGTTCCCACTGCTCCAGTTGGAGATCTTGGTGAAGGGGTGGGTGATCAGGATGTCCTGCAGAAAATGCACATAGACGTTAGTCTTGATTTCCCTCCGGACCACTGACTGACAGGCTGTGAAGCCAACTTCAGCAGTTAAAGAGTGAGCTGTCGTTTGGTTTTCATTCAAACACAAACCTTCGTCTTCGGGTCAATGAGACTGACTCCATGCTTGTTGATGGCGATCAGCAGGATCTCTGGATAGTTTGGCTCAGTGGTTTGCTAAAGACAAGATATATGTTGTTGGGACGTCTAAATATTCATTGATCAGATTGTAGTTAGGATGTTTTGTTTGATATTCAGATTTTTCCTCTTGTTGAATTTGATAAAACTGACGTTAAAAACACTTGTGTTTTGACTGTAAGACACAAGAGTGAGAGCTGCAGACAGGAACTGACAGGCTCAGGTGTGTTTACCTTGACCTCAAAGAAGGCGGAGCCAAAGGTCGGCCATTTGTAAATGATCTTCAGGAACATCAGTTTGGCCTCTTCCCTTGATTTGCCCGCCTGCTTGTTGAAGTATGCCACCACAGACTGTGACAACAAATGTATTACTGTATAAAGTTGATAGTCAATATTGGTGTCATCACAAAAAATGACAGTTGAGTTTTGCAAGTTTACCCTTTTCCAGTCATCCGGTGACATCTGACGAATGACATCCTGGGGAACCAGCTCCCGAAGCATCTTGGGAATTGTAGGAAAGTGGGATTTGTCATCCTCGAACTTGACGCGGTAGATGAGTGCTGCAAGCTGGAAAACCTCTTCTCGTGAACACTTATGGTAGCCACGCAGATATTTAGGCAGTTCCTGGTTAAAAGAAGAGTTGTCATTATGACACAAAGGTACAGTTGGAAGCAAATTGCCAAAGTATCAGAAGATGGGTGTGTTGAATATGGCATTTAAAAACCTAGAATGAGTCTTTGTGTCGGATGAAACAAAGATTTACTGAAGTGTCACAGAGCATCATTTAATTAAAGCACCTTCACCTGTTTCTCAGTGTAAATACCATGAGACTCACCTGGTAGTAGTGGAAGATGGAGTCGGCGAAGGAGTCCTTCCCCGGAACTGTACTGGTCCACAACTTCTTCATGAAGAACACCTGATAGGTCAGAGAGGGAACGATACCTGTGAGGGAGGAGAAAAGAAACATAGGTGTGATCAACCATAAAATTCTGGTCTATTATTTAGTTTTACTCCAAGTGCAGGTTTGTTCAACCTCCAACATTCAGATCATGATATTTCCTGCAGTTTGTGTTTGAGATATTTCAATATACTTTTTTCACTTCCTGTATGTTGAGAATACCTAAATAAACAGAAAGAGCTTCTGTCTGTAAAGCATCAGTGATTCTCTAAGGAAATATTTTCCACAATTGTATTCTCACAATTATTAAACAGGTTAAAAATCAATTAATGTGTTTGTCAGTCGAGCATTTCAGTTTTTTTCTTCTTCTTTAATCAAAGAGAATGCAATCTTAAAGCTCTGTAGAATAAATGTAATATTTAGAGGAAAGGTGTCTATCGTGGCATCAGTTTAAACTGCTCATTAAAAGAATGTCAAGTTCAGATGTAAAACAGATTCTAAAACCAACCCTCTTTAGCTGGTCGAGATTTCTTGATCCAGTCTGTCAAATGTCTGACAAAGTCAAAGAAGAAATCTCCCTCTGGCACACTGATCACCTGCAGAACACACACACACGGACAACATGACAAAGACTGTCAGATCTTTTAAACTATTAAGAAAATGAGAAATTGCAAGTGGCATTGGTAAGATAAAAAGAGGTCTAGTGACAAAATAAAATGAAAACAAAAACACCTGAACAAAACGGGTAGTGATAGGCATTTAAAATATACACTATTTCTTTTTTAGGGGTTTTTAAAAACAAAGTCTGCAGAGTGGACTGAGGTGAAAACTGAAATATCCTTCTATTCTTTCGCACACCCAGACCTGTATGACTTTTGAACGTTTTGTTCTGCGTCTGATCTTCTGATAAACACTCCTTGACCTCTGACCTTGTCCGAGATCTTGACGAAGAGGCTGAAGCCTTCAGGAGATTTGAGCAGCAGCCGGGTCGAGATGTTCTGGCAGAAATCCTTGGCTTTGGTGCTGGACTCCACCTCAAACGCCTGCGGGTGTGAGGCAACCACTCAACTCAAACAGTCTCAGCTTTTCAAACGACACTCTGACGTCATCAGTTGGAAACTTCTGAGTCATACCTCATCTGTGTCATCAGGGAAGTAGACTTTGTGGAAGATCTGGGTGGTCTTATGTTGGATGGCCTCCACTTCCACCAAATGAGGGGGATACTTCCTGGATCCGTTTCTGGTACCATGACAACAATGAGAAAAGGGCAGTGCAATGAAAGGTATTGTGGGTCATAGAAAAGAAGTTTGGTGCTTAAAATGAATTTAAACCCGTTTTCTCTGACAAACTGCCTTGAAGCTTGAACTTTCCAAGTTTATCTCATAACAGCCTTTTTTGTTTCAAATAGATTTTCCGCTTTTCTCTTCTTATTTATCTTTATATTTGCTTTAATCACCACCTCTTATATTCACTGTGCTTTTCTGTGATCCTGATTTAAATTTTTAAAAATCAAATTTCCACTCAATGAAAAAAGAGTAAATTAACTTGACTGGTGACGCACGAGTCATTCAACAAAAATAATTCTAAACAAAATGTAGGTGTTCAGTACCGTAGCGCTTTGTGCAGCCTCTGCATGCAGTCTCCAGAGAGCGGGTGATGCTTCTTGGACTGAAGAAAACGCTGAATGTGGGGCAGCAGCACGTTACTGGGAGGAAACAGACCGGTGCACAACCACAGCAGCTCCCAGCCTTTCTCCTCGCTGTACCTGCAGGAGCACAGAACTCACAATCAGCTTCTACATTCTACAGCTGGGTTACTGTACCAAAACTTAACGCAACTAATACAATCGATACTATGTTAATGAACATAGTATCGCTATTTCGTGCGTATTATTCTCTGCGAGGTTCACTGTCAAAGATCTTGTGAGTGTGAACCTTGAATTCAGACTTTATCACTGATTGTGTCGACTAACTACAGTGTCCGTTTACACACTTGACGTGGTTGTCGGTGAGCTGTTTGATGATCTGACAGTAGATCTCGTCTTTCAGGGGTTCGGCCTTCAGCGCTCCTTCAAAGATCTGGTCCGTCAACTCGTTGACCGAGCGCGTCCGTTTGGACGGGTAGTCGCCCATGTACTTCATCATAGGTGGGACAAGCGTCAAGGAATCAAACAACCTGGTTAGCATGGATACAAATTATAGACTGTACATGAATATGTGGATGTGACACAGTTTATTCTGGTGTGTTTTTTTGATCTATGCCCATGTCAAACCATCCAGTTATCCATTGTTACAAAGTTACAAAGTTTACGCCAGACAAGAGGAGGAGCCTGAGTAAGTTGAACTATTTTTGTGAAAAAAGGATATCTATGAAGGACATGCAGGCGTCCTGAGACAGCTCCTCGTGGTTGACGACCTTCTTCAGCAGCGGCTGCTTGAGTGGCTCCCTGGTGCAGCTCCACAGTTTGTCCTTCCCACGATTCTTTGTGACCATCACTCTGCTCAGAGTGTGTTTGGGAGGAGGCCTGGAAGAAGCAGGTTACAACATTGACATGCTGACATGACGGCATGTTGAGCAGTGAGGTTAAGGCTGAAAAATTGTCTTTTGTACCCGTTTGTTTTGTGCTTGTCTTTGTAGCCAGTCTTCGTGCCTGAGTATATCACTTTTGTTCATTTGTGTGTCTGTGTACCTGAAGTAGTCGTAGGAGAACTCCTCCAGTGTGTAGGGCTTCATTCTGCCTTCGCTCTCTGGCATGACGAGCTGCGAAACACGAACCGACTCCTGTCGCTGGTCAGGTGTCATGGTTACCAGCGCCTGATTGATTGGATTACATCAGATTACATGACATTAGACGCATATGATTTGACATTTAATTTTCATCAGACAAAAGGCACAAGAGCCAGATTAAGTCAGATTAAGTCAAATCAATCTATTACATGTCATTTAAATTTACTTACTCCTGATTACTGTTAAAAAGTACAATGTGATCCGATATCTGTCTTTTTGATTGTTGTCTGCCGTGGACTTATTTTTTATTTTTTGGGGGGATTAGATTCAATTGGCTTTTATTATCGGTTGAAACTGATATTTTATCTATAATGATGATAATGGAACACAATTGTAACTAATAATCAGATATTTATGTCTTTTTATTGATTGTTGAAAGATCAGAGGAACAACATCTGGTCAAAATGTTGGACATTTTACTGAGACTAAAAACAATTTCTTAATTTCAAACTCTCGTGTCCTGCAGACTGAGAGGTTCTTTCTTTTTTCTCTCACCACTATTTCTTGCTGAGGTCTGGCCATGGTGGGCAGGACATACACACAGTCAGCCGGGAAATCTCCTCTTTGATTGGTTCGCTCGTTGACGCCGTGCGCCCAACCTGAGTTGAGGACCTGCTCGCCGGTGTCCTGGTCCAACAGGATCAGGTCTCCCTTCAGGAAGCTCAGGAATGTTGACTCCTCCCCTGCTGTGGCAAAAACAAACAGATAAACGAAAAATTTAAATAAGGATGAAACCAGTAGTTAGGACATCCCAGTTAGTGCTGCAATTTACCGGTCAATTATTAGATCACAAACATAACAACCGTACCCTCACGACTTACCGGGGTTGGGGTTGTCCTGCAGCGCAACCACGAACTTGGACCTCTTCCTCAGGCCTTCCAGGAAGGTCACCACCAGGTCGCGGATGTCTTCTGCATTGTTGGAAGTGAAGGTGTACTCATCTCCTTTGATGGTTGCCAGAGTGAAACTCTGACCCTGTAACTTTCCTCCACTGAGGAAGAGTATGACAAAACATGCTTATTGAAATTACCCTCCAGAACGTCACGTCGGAGCCTTGTCTGATTTGACGTCTTTTCTGACCTGAAACACTTATATTTACGGTTTGGTGAGAATTAGGTTAGGAAACAACTTCTAAAACAACTTCAATCTTAGATCAAAAAAATATTATATTGACCGAACAGTGATCTCCAGCATCAAACACCGTAGCTCCCAGCATGCCTCACCTGCTGCTGGAAACTGAAGTTATTTCCGGGAAGGAGAGCTCTAAGAGGACCTGCTCCTGCTCGTCTACAAAATAAACTCCAGTCCAGTTGACGGCAACGATCAGGTCATTTTTCGGCAGACTGGGACCTGAAAGGCAAAGAAACAGACGAAGAGGGGAACGTTTTCAGTGACTCTGTATTTTACAGGCTCCATAGATTCATGATATCTTGATGATTTTTGCATCCTCTGTGCTTTTGATCATACGTCAAGGTGTACAGTAAAAAGAGGCCGGGTGGTCACCTGAGAACTTGAAAGCTTCGTAGAAACGAGAGAAGAGCAGAGGCCACTTGTGGCGAGCGAAGTCCACCACTTCCTCCTTCACCTTCTGAGGGTCAAACCTCTTCTGGGTGTAGATGCCCTGCGGACAGAGACAGAGATATGTTTTATGATGTGTGAAAAGTCTCACATTACCAACCCAAGAGGCCTGACTGAAAACACCAGTTTATTGTCCAGATAGATAAATACACATGGCGGACGTGGACAGGCGTTGTCCCGGTGACGAGCACCTTTTTGTGTGCAGCCATGACGAAGTGAGCCCATTTCTCCACCGTCCTTGAGGTGCTGATCTCTCTGTCCGGGATGTAGGAGGGAATGAGGCTGAGCAGCCGCTCCAGAAGGATCTCTGAACCGTAGTCAACGTAATACTGCTGCGAGGCCAACTCCGACAGGTCATCCTGGGAGCACAGAGTCAGATATACTGCTAGGTTGGTATGGGTTCATAATAAGGATGCAAATGACATGACAGTATTATCAATATTCTCATTTCAAATCCCAAAATCCGAAATAAAGAGCAAAACTAAGTTTGATGTAGTCACCCTGTCGCAGCGGTATTCTCCGAACTTGACGCCCCTCACGGTTTGTTGGTAGATGAGGTTGGTGGCGACCATGTCGTCTGTGGGGCAGTGCCAGGGCGTGAAGATCTCCTTCCTGAAGAACAGCCTCCAGGGGGCGTTCCTCTCCTGAGCTCCCTGCTCCTTGGCGTACTGCTCGCACTGCGACACGGCGTCCATCACGTGGTCGTTCCCGCTGCCTAAAGAGGAGACCTGCAGGACCAGGAGATACATTTATTGAGACTTCTGCTGCCAAAAACAAGGACAAGGACCAAACATTTTAAATGTTTTTAACAACCAATTTGTAAACTAGCATGAGTATTAGAATTACTAGTACTATTATCAAGTATTTGATTCAGTTTTATAATTTGAAAGTGTGGACACTTTCATAAAGTGCGGACATTTTGTCTGGTCCACACTTCTTCAGGATCAAGTCGTCGTTTTAGGGTTAAAGGTAAAAGTAGTTTCAAGTTCAAGTTCCTGTCCAGACATATTTTAAGATACATAAAAATATTCTGTGGTTAAAAAGATGTTTTAACAAAGGTTTTTTTTTTCCACAAAGAGTTAAATTCATATATAACTTTTATAAGGTTCATATTGAACCTCGACTGGCTCAGAACCTTTTGTAATGTCACAGGATCTTGACGATCGTGTGTGTGTCTACCTTGTCAAACAGTGCGATGTAGAGTGAGAACCCGAAGCGGTCTCGTAGGTTGATTTTGTCAGATAGGGCGTTGCACAGCTCCTTGGCTGTGGTGGCAGAGTCCGTTAGCAGCGTTTTGGTCGTGCCGTCCATGAACGTCACCGGCAGCATGATGGGCTTCTTCGACTTGGTGGCCTGGAAATTCAACGCTTTAGTTGATGAGTATCCAAACACTTCACAGTCTCATTCTTACATAACATTTCTGAACAGTTTATTAGTAACGTATGCTGCATTTACTTCCTAATACACTGAGTCTACCTGTTAATTTAATTTAATTTTATGACTTTTGTCAACGCCTGAACACAGCATGAAACTCTCTTTAGAGATGGAAATGTTTCAAATCAATTGTTCATTTCAAACACAAACAACCTCATAAAATTGACCAATTGCCATCGTCATTTTGTGTTTGTACCTGCAGCTCCAGCCAAGACGGAGGTTGTGTCCTCGTCCCATTAACGAATGTTCGTCTCAACCTCTCCTCACAGTAAGGAGCGTAACCCGGCGGGCCGCTGTTGATGAAGTTCCTCAGGTACTGAGGGTTAAAAAACAAACAAACAGCCACCCTAATTTGAAATAGGTTTAATCACCACATATATTAAAAGCCAACGACAAAATAAAAATGGGTCAATTCCTAAGGATGTATTAGGATGGTGACTTTAGAAAACCTTGCTGACCTTGACAAACTTTTCTGACGGGGCGAAGCAGCCGACACACAGAGAAATGAGGATCCAGCCGCGAGCGTGGGAACTCTTAGATGGGTTCTGACTCAGCTGCTTACAGATCTGACAATAAATCTCATCCCTAACATGCACACACACACACACACACACACACAGTCATCAGACGTCTGGATCATTAGTTACAAACTCTATCATGACCTTGTGTGTGTGTGTGTGTGTGTGTGTGTGTGTGTGTACCTCAGTGCTGGTCTCAGGATCCCGTTGCCGATGATGAAGTGAAGTTTCTCCAGGTTGGATGTCGGCCGGTCCTCCAACATGCTGTTACCGTGGAGACCGTGCTCGCCATCGTTAAGGCGCTTGGTGACCTGCGAAGCAACAAATTGTAACTTTACCAGTTCTGCTAAATGCCGCCTGAAGATGTTGACTATCAGAAACTATCAGCTTTTACAATCATCCCCTTTCCCTCGCTCTGTTCTCACCTCCTCAGTGATCTTGGATTTCTTCTTCAGGGTGAGAGACACCAGTTTGTGTCGGACGCTGTTTTTCTTGTGGCTGTCGGACGGAGGCGTCTGAAGGAAGAACACGACCAGAAACAGCTGATGGACCAATCAAAGATTCTCCTTCTAGGATCACACATAATATGTGATGGCTGTAACCCTCAAACTGAGGCCAGGACCCAACGTGATATGTTCAAAGAAAACTGCTGAGATGCCTTATTTTTTTAATAATCCCAACACATTCAATAATTCAGGTGACCTATGCTAATCTCATGTGAGCTAAAAATGTAAAGTTACAATGGGAATGTTTACACCAGGTATTTTTAACAAAAACATATTGGGCCTGATGCAACAATATTTCTATTCTAATATTCTAAACTTCTTTTACTGATAAAATGTAAAACTACATTATGGTTATACAAAACGTTAGAACACAGCAGCACATTACAGAGTAGAAGTTAATCCTTCATAAACTCAAACTACAGAACTCTCATCCCATTCATCCCTCCTCTTCCTCACCTCCCCCTCCCCCTGCAGCGCCTGCAACTCCCTCTTGTACGTCTTCTTTCCCAGCGTCTCGTAGATTTTGGTCATGACGGGGATCTTCTCGCTTCCATCGCTGATGGCCGTGTGGTACTTGGGCTCCGGCAGATCTCCCATGAACCTCAGCACCGTGATCCACACCGCCAGAGCAGCCTGGGCAATTTTATTGGGGGAAATTTTCAATACAGAAATTATTGTTTTGAGCAAAGATTGAACATGATAGTATTTTTGAAAGTTGTTTGAAACGATTCAAAATTTTAACAGGTTATTGATTGTTTAAGGGTTTTAGTGTATTAAGCGAAAACATTGAACATCAACTTTTAAAGTTTAAAAAATGTGAAATGTTGCACAATTCTCTGCTTCAAACTACTGTCAATTAAACACAAATTTACAGAAATATGACTTATTATCTTTGACATTTAAGACAGCAGATAAGTGCTTTCATTTGTATATCAAATAAAAAAATTTGTCAACTCCAATAATTTACTGATTCCTTTGAATTTACATTCACATGTTTTGTTTCAGTATTGTTTCTTTTTGACTATTGTGTGACCAGAGGTCAAAGGTGACGCACCAGCTGGTCTCCCTCGTCATCGTGAAAGAGCAGCGGCTGTTTGAGAGGTCGTCGGACGTAGGTGTGCGTGGAGGTGCCCTGGAAGTAGGTAGCGGCAAACTTGGCGAACTTGTACTCCGATAAGTCCTCCTCGTCGTCATCCTCGGGCAGAGGAAGAGCCTCGTCCAGATCCTCCACCTCCAGCTCCTGATGGGCTCGCTCCAGGTCCTGAAGAGGAGAACTGAATGTCAGCTTTCTACACTTGTACTGGTTTGATAACACTTAAGACATTTTGTGGCTCTCACATCCAAGAGACAATAACTGTGTTTATCTTCACCTCAAAGCCGGCGGGGGCTTGTCCCTCCTGCCCCGGTAAAGAGTTTGTCGTCCCCAGGAAACCAAACATCTTGTCCACCATGTCCGAGTCGTTGACGGGCTCCAAACGAGCCTTCTCCATCTGCTCCACCATCTCCTTCTTCCTCCGAGCCTCCTCCTTCTCCTTCCTCTCGCGCTCGGCGTCCTCTTTGACCAGCTGGGCCAGACGCTCCTAGAAAAGTAAGTGAGTACCACATTGGTTTTGGAAAAACTTTGTTATAATAATAATGAAATTATTATCTGTAAAACAAACGAGGCCTGGACACTCTATTTCACATTTTTAACCTCCTGGTTCCCCCTGCTGGCAGAATTTACAGAACAAAGCTGGAGCATGTAGCAGATAAACATATTAAGAGCAGACTTGAGATATCCTGCACTTTAATTTAAGACGACTTTACATTTATGAGTTCCTTGTCGAACTCCCACCTGATGTATGCGTTCGGCCTCAGCCTTCGCTTTCTTCGCAGACATCTGGTTCCTCAGTTTGGCCTCTTCAGCCAGACGCATCTTCTCCGCCTCCAGCCTCCTGCGGTACTGAGGGGAGACAGAAACAAGACGCCATTAAATAAAAAGAAAAGATATATAGATAAATAGTAAGAAGATTGAATATTTGAATCCTGTGTACTTGCAATCTAACTTGGGGATTGAAATAAAGCGTTCACAATGTATTCATGCAGTGGTGGGAGAAATATTCAGATCGTGTTCCTACCTCTCCCTTCAGCCTCTTGTACAGCCGGCGAGCGATCATGCCTCTGGTGTAGGCCTGGATGGTGATGACGGCCCACAGCCGGTGTCTGAACGCCCGGCGCACCAAGTAGCCCCGACAGCGACCCTGGAAGCCCGTGATCCGCTGACGGGCCACGTGATACGACGCGCACAGCTTCCTGGAACGAACCAGAGCCTGCAGGCGAGAGAAGCCTGCTCGCATCTGAACGGACACGGAAGGAAAGAAGAAAGATCTATATTCAGTCTTTTCTGACACTTGTGATTTAAAACAAAAACTGTGTGCTGCTTCATGTGGGTCACATCACATCATCATGCTGACATAATAAAACCTCAATACACTCAATACTCAATGCAACATGTGTGATGTGGGTGTAAGACAAAGAGATGCTCCTCACAGCTCCATAGTTCTTCCTACACTGATAACCTCTCCATGTCTTCTGGATCCACACAGCCGACTTCCTCATTTTCAGGAAGTTAGACCTGGTAGCAGGAGACAACAAACAAAAAAACAGTTTTCTTGAATCTTTACAGTACATGACAATCATTTAATCACCAAGAGAGAACATATCTACACAAGATTTATCGAAATATGAAGAGTGGTCAGAGAGTGTCAAGTGGACAAATTCAGAGAGACACTGGGTCAATCTCAAACCCACCTGTCCTTGAAACCTCGAACCACCTTCTGGATGAGGATGACCTTGTCAGTAATGGCCTTGTCTCTCTCGATCTCCAGCAGCATGTCGTGGTGATCCTACACAGCACGAGAGAGAACGGATAAATAACACAAACACACATTTTCTGTTGCTCTGGTTTTATCTGTTGTACGTATCTTACATTCATTTAACTACCTTGCCTGTGAGCTTTTGAATTTTCTAACCCCTAACCCATCAGGCTTCACTCTCTGGAAATAATTCCCATTTGGGCAGAATCCCATGGCCATCCATCCAGTAGCTGCGGAGATATTTATAGTCTGGCCACAACAAACACAAAGCTGCCCTTACAGCACTGTCCTCTGACAGCTTGTTAATGTGACACATAAACGAACACAAACGCCTGGAACTGCTTCCATCCCTCCTCCTGTGATCTGTCCATCTGCCCTCCGTCTGATCTGACCACATCCTGTCAGGAAGGTGTGGGCACTGCCCCGACTTCACCCCGCCTGCACTTTCTACCTCCTGTCCTACTTCCTGTCCAGCCGAGCAGTGAGGCCTGACAGAGATTGACGAAGAGATTTGTCTGAAAATAAACCACACTGAGCTAACAAAGAAACATCCTCCATCTCCACTTAGATTCACCTCGGTTCATCTGTGTGACATTTCAGGTACAGGTACAGCTCTGCACACAGGAATTTAACATAATCGACATGTTTTTCCCAAACACGTTTCTAGGGAAAACTGCGCACACCAGTTGCAGCTGATGCATAATAATACTGGACATTTTAGAAAACTAAAACCAGGGGAACTGGTTTCAACTCTCAGATTCAGATTTTCCTGTTGAGCTGACCTGAGGAAAATAAATATAAAAAAACCATGGGAACAATATACACTCCCTGTTTACCAGTTATATACATTTTCGTCTCTTTACAATCTTCTGCACTATCAATATTAGTTTATAATAGCTTAGAATTGCAGTGTAAGTTTGTCTTACAATATATTTTATGACTGAGGCAGATTTAACGGATCACATTATTCTGACCCTTACGACAGCGCTGCCTTCATTAGATCTCATGTAATGAAAGATTTGAACTTTCAGAAATTAGCAAATTAAATCTGAGCTGTAGAAATCTGCCCCTGACTTTAAACTAGGTGAGCAGCAGGCTGACCATGGCTTCTGAGGACACAGCGCAGGGTGTCAGAGCCCACATGGGTAAAGAGTCGTCACTCCATCAGAACATAAACAACCAGCTGCGGAAAGGACAGTGTTTCAACAGGGGGAGCTGAACACACTGACACACACTGTGAAAACACCAGCTGATGTTTGCATTTCACCTCTGGGGAGAGAAATGACAGTGTCGCCGTGGCAACCAGCAAACGGATGTGCCTTACCAGTGACTTCTGACCTCAGGGTGACATCTGCCCTCACATGGCGGATAAAAACCAAAACACACACACACACAGCCACACACACACACACACACTTACACAACGAGATACACTCCTGATGGGAACTCAAACAACTTTGTTATTTTCTCACTGTCTATTCAATCTCAAACGCACACCCACGTCCAACACACACACACACACAGCAGGAAACCAAAAAACACAGTGTTTCCCATCAACAGACGTGTGAACTGGAAACAATCACAGCAGAGCCTCACTGATTGGGATGAACTGCTCCGTTCCCAGTTCAGCTGCAGCTGAACAAGGTTGTCGTGTTGTATAATACTGTTGTTTCATCTGATTGTTCATCTTATACCTTAAAAATTTAGTAGAATTGCCCTTAATGCAGGAATACCTTGAGGAAGATCTTGGTCTTTCCCATCTGCCAGTCGTCATCTCGGCCGAGCACGGCCTCAGCGATCCTCTGACAGGTTCCCCTCAGGTCCTCCTGATGGAAGAGACCCAACAACAGAATGAGAGGAGAGAGAGAGAGAGAGAGAGAGAGAGAAAGTGGGGATACACACACACACACACACACACACACACACACACACACACACTTGTGTTTACACTTAACCTGTTTGTACGCTGGTTTGACTCCAGGCATGAGCACCCGGTAGCGGTCGACAAATTCCACGAATGTGTAGCGGATGGGATATCCTGCACGGCGGATACGAATGGTCTCCATCATACCTGAGTACCTCAGCTGACGCACACACAGCTCCCTGTCAAATAACTAAACACACACACACACACACACACACACACACACACACACACACAAACATTAGGCCTGTGACTGGATGAGGAAGTTTCAAGTTTGAGTGTTAAAGGTTTGAGATTTACCGACCTTGACATTCGATCCTCTAAAAATCAGGCGAAAACCTCGGGTGTTTGATCCAAGTGAATTTTGTCAAATGTTGAAAAAAAATCTTAAAAACGACCAAATGAAGGTAAAAGGTCATCACTTTAAAATGTAACCCTTCTATCCAGATTTAGCTCGTGAACATTAAGTTGCCACCTTAAGTTGAGCAGCGACAACTGTAAAATTATGCTAATTGATTTATTGATCAGTATTCATAATTTAATAATGTCGTATAGAATCATTTAACAGTCGCAGGAGATTTTTTACTTTAGAATGAATACTTTAACTTGATGCTGATCTTATCTAGCTGATAAAACTCGCACTTTTACTAGAATAGGTAGGTTTCAAATGGAGTACTTTTACTGGTGGTGGAGTATTTCTATGTCGTTGCACTGGTACTTTTTCTTACGTAAAGGATCAGAGTAAATCTTCCACCAATGTTTAAAAAAATGGTTTTACCCTAAATCCTTAATAAAAACAATTCTATTTTATTTATTTTAATGAGTTCAGATACTCACCATGGGTTTCTTGTATTCATTGGGCTTGATGCAGCGAACAAAGAACGGCTGACAGACGCTCAGAGTCCTCATGAGCAGCTCCAGAGATCTTTTGAACTGACTGCTCAGAGTGGGCGAGCGCTTCCTGGTCTCTGCTCCCTAAAAAATAACACACACACACACACACACACACACACACACACACACACACACACACACACTATGTGAACCAGCGTAGAAAGTGTCAGGGTCACAAACAATGAGGACTCTCTTTTTCTCTTCCTGTGCACTGACACTAACCTTTTTCCTCCGTCTCTGTCTCTAAATATAAAAGTCTTTGTCTCGCTGACGCTGCAGGTTCACAGTTAAAAGTGAATCAAGAGAACAGAGAAACAACTTGAGCACGAGGAGGGAGTATTAGTCCACTAATTGATTAGTCAATCAATTCACCAAGCAACTACTCTTAAAAAAAAATCATGAATCATAACAAACTATCTGAATATGAACTTACTTTACATCCGTTGGACGAGGGGAAATTATTATCAATATTTTACAGACACAACAGTTGATTGATCCTGAAAATAATGGACAGATTCATCAAGCAAAATGCTCACTGCTAAGGGATTTTTCACAAACTGAAAACTTTTTTTTTTTACTCTCAGATGTGAAATACTAAATGACTGTCATTCTGTATAATGGCAGTGGTTTGACATTCCTGTCTAAAGATGTTTTTGTTGTTGAAGAAAATGACACCCCGGAAGCACACACACTGGAGATAGGCGGTACAGTTAGCCTAGCTTAGCAATAACACTAGCAACAGGCGGTACAGTTAGCCTAGCTTAGCAATAACACTAGCAACAGGCGGTACAGTTAGCCTAGCTTAGCAATAACACTGGAAACAGGTGGTTCAGTTAGCTGCCTCATTAACAACATATGCATTTAAATGTTCCGAAATTTGGTTTAACGAGGAGTTAACTAGTGTGACGCTTTATGTACACTTCATATGAATCCATGTAAAGTAATATCAACTCCGTTTTAACCCTTTAACTGTTTACTTTTTATATCCTCCACGAACTCTGCTTGATGGTAAACCGCCTCGGTGGCACAAAAATTGAAACAACTTGCCCAAATCACAATGTAACCGCCCAATTAAAGGCAAATCAGCAGTGAAATATCACACAATATGATTAAACTTACCCCTGCACAATGTGATGGGAATAAACTGCCCTGTTGCCTTTGTTGATTATTTTATTTTGAAAGTTGTCGCCGGAAAATTTTTACGGTATTATGTCTGCCTTTACACTAGTGGAGGCGCTCACTGTGTATTTAAAAATATTTTACTGCCCTCCGGTGGCCACAGTGAGTAACTGCAATCCGTATTAAAATCCGTTGTTTTAAGTAAAGTTTTGAGTGTGGCACATGGCGTGGACGGTGTTGTTTGTTTACTGCCCTCTAGTGGCCATCATGATGAATTACATTATGGGGATTCGTCAAGTTAGCCTTTTTTTAGAAAAGCAATTCCGATTTAGGTTTTCAAAATAAATTAAAAGGTGAAATTAAATTAATAATTTAAGTACTGTGTTTAAATCGAAATTAGATGTTTGTCATATTTACCAACTGAACTACCAAGGAGCTGCTTTTTACTGTACTTTGAAGGAACTGTGTTCTGAAACCAATGTTGTGTTTATGTTTCTGTCTCTGAATTTATCAAATCAAACAAACTTTACCCTAAATCACTTTAAACTCAGAATGAGACATAAATGTCCCACAGAAATTTAATTATTTGCAACTGTTTTCTGCTCATGGCCAATGTGTATGTGTGTGTGTGTGTGTGTGTGTGTGTGTGTGTCTGTTTTTAATCCCATTACCATAGCGACATCAGCCTGGAAGATCTGTTTGATGAACTTGTTCTTGGATGAGTGAACCAACTGGATAATGTCACCGTATAAAGTGTCTCTGTTCTTCTCCAGGAAGCCTGTAGGAAACAGACACACATTTTTTTACTCTTTTCTCATTCAATGACCTTCAATCAACTAATCATTTTTCATGAAGTGAAGCTGACCTTTTGTTTCATAGTAAACTACTCCAGCGAAGTGCTGGATGCCAAACTGAGTCTCATAGTTGTTCTTTGGAGGGATGTAGTATGTGTTGAGTTTGTGCTGAAAGTTGAGCTTGTACAACATGGTGGTGTCTGTGCCCTGCAGGAGACACAAAGACCGACAGAAACAAAGAGATATACATATTTTTTATCATTATTTAAAGCCGACTATTGTGGCATATAACCATCCACGATCTGAGTGTATGCACCTTGGGGAACTTGCTCTCCTCGTCGATGAGCGAGATGATGTTCATGGGTTTGATGGCGATCATGTCCAGAGCGTCCTGGTTGTCGGTGAACTCGATGTGCTGCCAGTTGATGTGCTCCAGGTTGTACTCCTCCTGCTCCAGCTTGAAGACGTGACGCACGAAGAACTGCTGCAGGTTCTCGTTGGCAAAGTTGATGCACAGCTGCTCGAAGCTGCAGGGAGGAGAAGAGACAAAGGACAGATCAGAAAAGGATTTCACATTCAGCTGATGCTCTTCAGGTAGAGGGGAAGGTGAGAGGAAGACGTTTGAATTTGAACTGATATATACTGAGACAGCAGCATTATTCCACGTTGATAACTGGTTCCTCAGAGCAACAGGACGTGAAAAGAATAGAAATAAATCTGTGTGTGTGTGTTTTACCTGTTTATAGTAAAGTTTTCAAAGCCGAAGATGTCCAGCAGTCCGATGCAGCGTCTGAGATATTTGGGCTGTGAGGACGGAGGCTTGTAGATGGCGGCATTGATCTTCTCCACGATCCACACAAACAAGCGGCCGTAAATACCCTTTGAACACACACACACACACACACACATACACATGTCACCATTCACTCCACAAAGGTTACGAATAATGCAACATCATATCAGCAAAAGCAGGAGAGAAGTGTAAAGGAAACATCAATCAAGATTTTTTAATTTGTATGATATCTGTTTACAAATGTATAATGTGTGAGGAAATGCATGTATCAAGTTTGTTAGTGTTTGAGGATGTGTATAAAAGATGCATTGATGTAATCATGTCTCTCCTATTTGAGGCCGTACACGATGATGTGTTGAGTTTCTCTGACAGTGGACAGTTCAAGGCTTTTAACTGATGAGCTTATTCAACAAAAATGATAAAATAAAGTTTTAATATAATAATAATACGTTTTTATTATTCAGTGTTTCACCTTGACGAAAGCATCGCGCACGTCCAGAGCTTGTTCCATGCTGAGCGGAGTGGAGACGGTTTCTCCTCTGGTGATTAGAGTTCGGCTGGTGAGACAGTTCATCAGGTCCTTACTGTCCACCTGAAAAGACACACACACACGCACACACACACACAAACTTTTTAATAAAATCAGTCGCACATATGGATGAACCTGCCCCGACTGAATCAGATCAACAGTTGATGTGTGTGTGTGTGTGTCACCTCCAGCAGTGTAGCAGCAGTGGTGAGGTGAGGGCTGCGGACGACCTCGCAGGCATCCAGGTTGTCGTAGGTCCGGGCTGCGGGGTCAAAGGTCAAACATTTGTTGTATGTGTTTTTTGCACAAAGAAAGGATGAAAATAAAACAAATAAAAATTATCCAAAAAAAGTGCAAAAGATGAAGAAGAAGAAAAAAAAACCCATAACGCTTGTTGAGTGTTTCTCCAAATGTCTGACACGACTCTGGAGAAATTATAATCAGAAGATTATGGTAAATCATGCTAAAAAAAATTATGGCGTCACGTAAAAGTGTGCAGACAAAAAGTAACACAGTGGCAAGAAACTAATCACAGAGGAAGAATGAAACAAGACAAACATCATGAGAATTGAACAGATTATTCTTTTTTTTAACTTTACCTTCATATCTGAGGTTGCCCATGTGTAAAATAGCGGCCAGCAGTTTAGAAATCTCCCAGTTCTCTTTGTCTGTGAACATTAGTACCTGCAGAACAGAAGAAAGGAGATTTGTCCTGTTTGGAAAGGTAAACAAATATCACCTTCCAATTTCCAGGATCTTTTTTTTTTTTAGGGAACAACATTTCATGAGTTCATGATTTTCGCTTGTGTACGTGATAAAGAAACACAGACCTCGGACGCAAGTCATTTTGCTGCTCATTGGTTTTAATCGGTACCTTCATCGCAGAGCGGATGTTGGAGTATTCTTTCAAGTCGTCTCGGCCGTCGCACACTGTGCACTTACCCTGCAGGGGAAGGAAATCTGTGTTTTTATATTTCAGATTTGAGTTGGATTTTGCTTTATTTTAGCTTCATGATTCAATTGTTATGTTGGTACATGAGTCCAAAAGTCCGAGACCACTTTAAAAATGCAAATTTTCAATCAAAATGAAAACAAACTTGTATCGTAGCTGGTGGAAGTATCTGCCTCTGTTTTGTCAGTTTGTAATGTCACTGTGCACTGAATCTCCTAACAAGTGAACATTCAGTAACTGGAAATGTCAAACTGTCTGCAAAAGCGAACAGACTGATTTAATAATGACACGACCGACGCAGCCGGAGCTGAAACACGTGAGACATCAGTCACCATGGTGAGGTAGGTGTAGTCTGTGGCCTTGCTCAGCCCCAGTTTCTTCTTCTCATCCGCCGTCATTCCCTTCAGCATGCAGTAAAAGACGTGGTAGTTCCTCTCGTCGAAGGCCTGCAGAGAAAGGAAATTGTTACGTCAAATAAAAACACAAAGACAAATAAAGAAAGAACAGAGGCAGACTGGGAGGTAACGAAACAGATTAAACTATTAGATTTATTCCTGAGGAGTGTGAACATTGTCGTTTTGTGCCGTACCTGTCGACACACTCTGGATTTCTCCAGCAGGTACTGCTCAATCTTGGCTCCTTCAATCGCTCCTCTCTTGTTGAAGTGGATGTCGATGTATTTCCCAAAACGAGACGAGTTGTCATTGCGGATAGTCTTCGCGTTGCCAAAGGCTGCAGGGGAAACACGAGAAACCGGTGACATACTGTACTTTACAGTGTCATCTGCAGTTGTGGAAGCTCGTTTACTTCTACCTATCATCATATGTGCGGTAGAAGTGAAGTGTGTGTGTGTGTGTGTGTGTGTGTGTGTGTGTGTTCCTACCTTCTAGTATAGGGTTGGCCTCCAGGACCTGCTGCTCTATCCAGGAGTGTTGACCACTGATGGCTGCCAGGAACTGAAGGATCAGTTTGGTGCTTTCTGTCTTCCCAGCTCCAGACTCACCACTATTAACAGTAAAGGTAAAAGAGCACACACACACACACACACACACACACATAGGTACTTGATCACCAATCCAGGCCGTTGACACATTTACAGTTTGACCTGATGATGGCGCTATATGAAAAGGTACAGTAAGGGATCACACAGGTTTTTGGACCAATATTTTTCCCAAAACCGACCAACAGACATTCCCCTCTGTCTGGCTCAAACTGAAGCTTTGACTTTAAGCCACTTTTACTCTTTCCTTACCTGATGATACAACACTGGTCGCGGTTGTTCCTCTGCATGTTGAAGTAACAATTGTCAGCGATGGCAAAGATGTGCGGCGGCATTTCACCAATCTTCTTGTTGGTGTAGAGGCGGATCTGGTCGGCAGTGTAGATGGGCAGCAGCTGATAAGGGTTGACGGCCACCAGGATGGAGCCGGTGTACGTCTGAATACAGATGAGGGAGAACGAACTGATGTGAATGCTGTTTATTTCAGACTGAAGCTGTTGTTAGACTTAAAGTCTGAGGGTTTTCATGCCAAGGATCTGTAAGAGTGGACAGCAGGGGTTGTGAAACTGTTCTCCGTCACACAAAAAATGCTGGTGGGACTGGATGAGGGTAGATGCGTAGCTCAGATGTTGAAGGATGACAATGAGAAGGTATCAGTGTTCGCCACGGGAGAACAGGCGGCCATGTTGAGAACAAATCAACATGCACCCGGGCTGCAGTGCTGATCTTAGTCACCACGAAGCCTGAGTCTGTCAATCAAACACGGCATTTTGACCGGTCCTGCAGGAACACGACACCTCCAATTTCTCAACGTTCAAGCAAAGCAACTCTTTCCCCTACGATCATCCTGATATGAAATAATAAGGATTTATTTTCCGTTTCATGTTGATGAGACAGAACAAAACGTGCAGGATACATGCAGTTTTAAACATGACAGGTTGCTGCAGGCTGCTCTTATTTAAGGCCATGCAGCTGTTGCATTAAGTTCATGCAATGTTCTCCAGCTTCCAGCTGATCTATCTCCGACCATGCTTTACGTCCAGGGGCTGACTTACCCTGCCACCACAGTTTGTCTTCAGAGGAAATAGGAAGAGGGAGTGAGGAAAAAGGAGAGCGAGTATCACATAAGGAGAGAATAAAGAAGTTACGGAAAAGAGTAGAAAAGCAGCCACGAGTAGAAGTCTGAGACTGGGTTTGTGAGATAATACATACTACTCGTACTGCCATTACGTTATGACACAAAAGAAGAATTAGGAGGATGAGTGAAAATAGAAAAGCCCTAAAAATCTTGATCATAATGTTCAATTAAAATCCTCAAATAACAGATTGTTTTTCTCCACTTCAACAGGTGTACGGGTGTCCCTAATGAATTGCAATGGGAACAAAACCCATGTTAATAGTGTAAATGTTGAATCCTACTGAGCCGTGTGTTAACACACAGTAATACTCACATATATGAGCTTTTCTGTGTATCTGATGAGCAGGTTACGCAGAATGCCAGCTTCGTTGAGGTCCCCCAGGCGGATCATGTCCTCCACCCCGTGGATGGAGGTGGGATGCATTGGCTTAATGTTGGTGGCATTCTGGGGGGAGATCCAATGCTCCTGCAGGGGGAGGAGTGGAAGTTATAGTGGACTGTAGAATGAATGAATAGTAGGACACTCTTTATTCAATGTAGCAAATAACGCAACAGTTTTTGAACACAACTTTTTGACGGAAGGTGGAGCAGTCACAGTCTGGATCTGGTCCCTGTTGTTTTCAGCTTTTAAAGCCCCATGTTTCATTCACACTCATCAGTAAATTAAATCTATAAATAACATGTTACATGGCAGACAAATCAAGCAAGCAGAGCAAAAACAAAAAGCCCCCCAAAAAAGCTGACTCCACTGATGCTCCCAGCGTGTCAACATGGCATCCATTGTTGGGCCTCTGGAGGAACACCAGGAAGGCCCCTCTGCCGAACACTATCTCCACAAAGCTGAGACTATATTCAAGCCACCGTGCCAGAACACGTGCAGCAGATTGCTTTGCTTGGATCCGATGCATTATTACAGGACAAATGCGCCCTTGTGCTACACTGACAGAAAAGCCATGCGAGGCCCCTGGACAGTGGCAGTTTTGTTAGATCGTAGTTCTAATTGAAATGCTTACAGTTATTTAGAATGTTCTGTCAGTCACGGGCCCGCTCAGACAACTTTTCAGCACAAAACATTATTCGGCACTTACATTTCCCTCATCATCCAACACCTGGATCTGTCCCGAGTCACAGAGTTTGACCATTGCACCGATCGGTACCTCAAACTCCCGACCGGTCTTCAGGTCCAACCAGACATAGTCGCCCTGGGGAAAGAAATCAAGGATTAAAACTGAGAGCCAGGATCAAGATTAGAGTCAGAATGATCATTTAGTCAAATCAGCATCAGAAAAATGAATCATAGCAGAAGAGAATTCAGAGTCAGAAAGGAACCGTGCCTTGATTACACCATCTTCATGAATGTGACTGAAAAGTTAACATACATTATATATATATATAGCTTTAAAATGATCCGACCCATGATTCAAAATCATTTTACCCTTTTTTAAAAAACCAAATCATCATAACCATTTTCACACTGCACCTCGACCAGGCTTCATGCAGCCTGGAGACATGTGGGGGTGTTACACACCCCCCCATGTCCGTGTGTAACACACGGCCTCCTCCGTGGGCTGACCTTCACCTCCTTTACTGTGGTTATTGAAGCATTAAGACTCAGCAGTTTGCATAAATCAATTCTAGCTATTAAATAAATGGTGCAGTCTGAAAAGGGTCAAATTAACTCCCGGGATGAATTCCTGCACCAGACCTGGACTGGAAGTGTCTGGGACTGGAAAAAAACAAAACAACACAATACGTGTACCAGGAATATGTTGAGGTGGACAGGGAGGACGTCTAACAGCGGACAGTCGTGAGGTCGGAGAGGAAAGAAGGGTTAGTACAAAGAGCTACTAGGACCAAACTTTAGCCTGATTCGTTGATGAAAAGTGGCTCTGAAAACTCCCTCGTGGATACAGGCCCCTGTTGTCAGTTCTAATAAACAGTGTGTCCGGCGTCTCTGTGAACTTTTTACGTGTTGTACCAGACCACGACCTTTCCTTAACTTTAACCGAGAGCCGTCGAACACAACCCTGAACAATTGGATAAAGATGTGACCACATACATCATATTGTACAACAAGATGGGATATTTTGGTGGAAAACAAATACGTGCAGTATCATCACATTTGCATCTTGTCAAATTAATAAATGAAGGACATTCCTTCATTATGTTAACAGAAAAGAAAATCTGGTCACAATTATGTTTCCTTCAAAATGTTTCTGCTGCTGCAGTTTAGGTGACATGTGAGATATTCAGACTGAAATACAGCCAGTCCAGGTGTTTTTATACTATGGGACAGGATTTTAAATTTCACAAAGGCAATTAATTTGATCTTTCAGTGTGCCAGTCGCTAGGTAAACAGAAATATGTCTTTTACGTTACAAGAATGTGAACGTGCACGGGTTTCATTGGCCGGTGGACAACCTTCTCAGTCGGACTGAGAGTGATATTGACCGTCTCAATGAGCACAAAACTTTTCCTTCAAGGTAGAGCCAGGTACTTATTGTAACGTCTGAAGTTTAAGTTTGTCTTTGTGATACGGTATTTAGTAAAACTCACACGCACACAGGTACATTAAAATGTAAACACAGCTTTCAGATATACAATTATGATTCATGACTCAAAACAGAAAACTGCATGCTTGTCTTTCTGGTATAATCATTTTAAAACACACGTGTTATGTAATATGACATAAAACTTGTAATTATGACTCAGGAAAGTTAAAACACACACTACTGTACGCACATGATGAGCAAACACACACACACACACACGCACACACACACACACACACACACACACACACACACACAGTGTTGCAGCATACCGGCAGCAGTGTGCTCTGTTTCATCGCAGTGTTGACGTTGCGAACCAGCGCCCATTTGGCCTGATCCTTCTCATAGAGTTCCACATAGTCCCGACGCTTGTACATCTTCACGTGCACCGTACGGACTCACACAGAGTCTGATGCCCACAACGAAAAAACGGTTTGAATTGATCTGATGTTATGTATAATTTCTGTTTCCTCAAAGTATGAGTCAGGTGTAAGTCAGTAGGGCAGCAGGCAGAGCTGGAGCCGTCATCAGAAACACTGCCACTGCCAGATCACACAGCCACATGTCACCTCTGTCTCTCTTCCCTGGGTTCATCTGAAAAAACTGAAATTCCCTTTACATGATACCAAAAAACAGACACCCAGGAGAAAAGCAGGTCCAATATCAGACATGTTCCAGTCAAACAGGTTCACGCAAAAGACAATCCTGGTTTGTGACCTCCACTTCCTTTCTTAACTGTCTACAAAGAAGAAGAAAAAAGAATCTCTTTAAAAAATATATATCTGATCAAATCCAGCCTTGTGCTACCTGTCAGATCAGTTTGAACTTTTCACTGTAGCAACAGTTCACAGTTCCTCCTCCTCTCTCTCCCCCTCCCTCTCTGTCTGTCACACTCAGACTTTGTTAACCCACAACCTCCGCTATCACCCATGGCAACAAGACGTCACTTCCTCCTCAGGTGTGTCCCGTGGTGTTGGATTTCTGTATAGATAAATACACTACAGGCTCTCATTGCCATGTAACTTCTGCATGTTATTCAGGATAAAACTGTGTTTCCTGACTGAGGAGCACAAAGGACAATGTAAGTAAACTAGAAAAAGTGATAAAAATGGAAACACTTTACAATACAGTACATAAAAATGTGATTAGTTATTGAGGAACGAATCGGGGATGACGTGTAAATGAGGACTATATAGCTGATAATGATGACTTACAAGAGAAAATATGCAGCCATAAAGTGACAAAGTATTAGAACAAAACAATCTAATGTGGTAAGTCCAACACGTGTGTCGTGTTCCCTTCAGAATTAAATGTTGGAAATGGAAAGAGTTCATCCTCTGAGGACCATGCAGCTGTGTGTGTGTGTGTGAGAGAGAGAGAGATGAGTCGTTGTGTGAGTGTATGTTACATACAGTATATGTCAGTTTAATTAAGTAAATACTCGTCTGGCAATCTGAACCACCTGAACATTACACCACCAAGCACCTGTCAACACACACACACACACACACACACACACACACACACACAGCCTGTGACAGAGTAGGCAGCAGCGAGCAGGGCCAGTGGCAAACTATCAGAAACCAAATGTTGAATAATTTAGCATGGAGGATCTTTTTGGTGTCTGTCTTGTTGTCTCCTCTTTTCTTGTTGTCCCCCTCTCTTTCTTTACCCTCATCTCTTCCTCCTTGTCATCATCCATCATAATATTTTATCAGACACAGTCAGGCACAGGTCATGTACTGATGTGCAGGGGATATAATTCAGATGACACTGTTTGTTTCTGTTACTTAACTAGACGTTAAATTACATGATGAACACTAAAATATACTCCTGCTGCCATACCGTAAACAAAAGTTAGTGAAACAATCACATCGTATGAAAAAAGTTCAATATGGGATATTTCATGATCTGCATATTCCATCCATCGTCTACCGCTTTATCCATTTAAGGGTCCCGGGGGGGGCTGGAGCCAATCCCAGCTGACATTGGGTGAGAGGCGGGGTTCACCCTGGACAGGTCGCCCAGCCTATCACAGGGCCACATACAGAGACAAACAACCACTCACTCTCACATTCACACCTACGGGCAATTCAGAGTCTCCAATGAACCTGACCCCATTCTGCATGTCTGTGGACTGTGGGAGGAAGCCGGAGAACCCGGAGAGAACCCACGCATACACGGGGAGAACGTGCAAACTCCACACAGAAAGGCCCTGGTTGGTTTCAACCGGGATTCAAACCCAAAGCCTTCTTGCTGTGAGGTGACTACACCACCGTGCAGCCCCATGATCTGCATATTGTTAAAGATAAAAAAAAGGCAACATATAAAACACTGTCCAGTCCCGTAAGTCACAGCCAGCCACCAACACAAACATTAATGGAGCTTCTGTTGGCCAATTCTAATTAAGGGATCCTACTAACAAGTCTGATATAATCAACAAAGAGCTCAACCATCTCATCTATAAATGACTGTTTCATGATGACTGTCTGACCAAAAGTTTCCTCAAAGCCAGCACTAAGACAACACACAAGATGGTGACTTGAATTTGATTCCAGGAGGTATGAGTGGCCAGTGAGGGTCAATAATGAGCAGCGGAGTCATATCTGTCCCTTTAGGCTGATTGATGACCGGACACGCCCTCAGGAGAGCGTTACAGTGGTTGAGGCAAAAGATACGTCACCATGGCCTGAACCAAGAGCAGGTAAGGCTTTATTTCTCTTCTGTTGTATAGACGCAACATTGGACAGAGAAGGAGAGCTGGTCACCAAATGTGACACCAAGGTGATTGATTGATTTGCAGACACATTGGCTGGGATGAGTTCAGTCTTAGACGGAAATCTTCTATCACAACCATCAGTGTCACATGGGCAGAGAGTCGTTTTAACAGTGCCTCACGGGCCTCCCGAGGCTTTTTACGGAGGTCATTTAAAGATCGATGAAGCCCCCAGGTCAACTAACCAGACACCAAAGCAAATGCAGACCATCATTGGGTATTTCATGACCCACTTACCCATGTAGACTGGTTCAATTTGAGCTCCCAGGCTTAACAGTATGTCTGTGGAAAACACACATATCTTCTTCTCCCGCTAATTCTGATAACACAAGACTGGCCAGGAACTCAGCTTATCTAATATTTAAAAAGATATTTGAAATGATGAGGCATCTGAGTGCCACCAGGGACAGGGAGTTTCACTACATTTTTTAGAAATCTTAAGATAGATACTGTGCTTCACCAACCAGGTTAAATTTAGATCCAAGCAGCAGCCAAGTCTTTCTAAAAGAATAATAAATCAAGTAATGCACAGCAGTTGTTGCAGCAAAGATTAGAAGAAAGACTTCCTGATGTGTAACTCTTAAATCTCTAACTTTGTGCCGATAAATGTGTGAGTATGTGAATATTTAATTGTATATCTGATGCACAGGACAGATTCTGGGACAAAGGACTAACGCCGTGGCGGCTGCTCTAAGCTCACGCAGACCAGGCTCAGGACGAACGTGACGGAGGCAAGCCGCGGCGTTGCTGTGGCGTAAGTGGTGACATCATGTCCACGCAGTCTGTGGTGGATGGTGGTGTGTCCTCATCATCTCTTTCTTCAGGTAAATAATTCAGAGTCAGTCAGACATGAGCCCAGTATTCACTTACGGCTGCTAGTGTCACTGCTGTGCAGAGGTAACAAACTGCACGGAGGGAAAAAAAGAGCCTTCAGTTGCTCCTCCATGGTTTAGGGTTGAGACAATGACCATGGTTTTAATCTGACTGGGGAAAGTTGTTGTATGTCTTCTTTCTCCCAAATTCTCTGCCGTCCATTATCACTATCTAATACAGGAATAAACTAATTCCCCTGTGTTTCCAGTTCAGTCTATGTTCCTTCGCTCCATGTCATGACTGCAGTCTCCAGTTTCCCTGAATGTGTAAAAGGTTTACTACAGGTAACACAAGCTCTCTCCGGGCTCTGTAAGTGAACACTGCAGACCACAGCTCAACACTGCACAGGGCAAAGTATCTGTCTGCAGGTGAGACCTCTTCCTCAGGTAGGGGTCTGCCCCCTGCTGGTGTTTATGACACTCACAAGTTAAAAGCCCATTGCTCCACGCAGACACTTCAAATCAGCAGTGTGTTTGCCACTGAATGTTCAGAAGCAACATTTCACTGAGCTAGTAACACTGAGAATACGTGTTTGGAGGAAGAAGACAGCTGTAAAGGGTCACATGATTGATAAAGGCACTTCTAGCGCAACTCATTTGCATTTAGATAGATCATTTAGACGAGTCAAAGGTCAGAGGGTGACATACAGTGACAAACTAACCGTGCTGAATAAACTAAAAACGCAGACAGACCAGCTCTCGTTTCTGCTTCAGTGAACAAATAAAATAATTTCCTGCAGAAAGACAAAGCAGACAGCAAGTATGTGAGCATTTTCTCTGAACTATGTACTGCAGAACCCGACAACAAGACTGTGTAAACAGATTTAGTTCCCCCACCTAGACCTCTCTCACACACACACACACACACACACACACACACACACACACACACATCACGCCTGTCCTGTTCGCATTGTGGCTGTCCAGTAAATGAGAGAGACATCTGCTGAATGAATGAATGAATGAACGAATGAAAGAAGAAATACCAGCTCTCCATCACAGTGGAACTTGACACGGCGCTGAACACAGCAGAGACATTTAAATGGCTGAGGGAACATTTAAATGGCCTCAAAACAAATTAGAATTACAGCGTGTGTCATCGCTTGACATTTGCAGGAAATAGGCAGGAGTATCATCATTGGCTAGTAAATGGTATTTCTGATTTGTGAAATTTTTTGACATTGTATAATCTGTGTTTTATTGTGCTAAATAATAGATAGACTAATTAAATAAACACTGAAAATTTGCAGTAGCATCGAAGGTTTGAAACTTGTGACCCAAGATCTTCACATTGACGCAGCAAAGGTTCACACTGCAAATCAGAGACATCTAGACACCGAAAACATCGACGTAGTCCCACTGTTCATGGTTGTTCATCAAATGTTTGTGTTATCAAATATTAATCAAAGCACAGACGTCCTCTCCAACTCACAACCCATGTCAATGCCACCAGTCGTGCTGTGTTCAGTCAGTTTACCTTGATGTGGGTGGTGTACCTGCAGCTGAGGCGACGTACATTAGGGTCCCAGCCCTCCAACGGCCAATCACATTGCTCCTTGTTCATTTTTGTAGTCATGTTCAAGATGTGCAGTTAAGATCTGCGCACCATGCTGAGCGTGAACAGGAAGAAGTAACTAAAACACGTGTTATTCCTTCTTGTTTTCGATTTGTCGAGTTGAGCTGTTATATAGTTTCAAAAATTCCCAATGTAAAATATCATCGCTTGACGGTTTAAAAAAAAGATAATGAAAAGTTAAAAATGTTCAGAGCAAGAGGATCTTCAGAAAATCTGTTGTGTTGTAAATTAAGTAAAAGTAAAAAATAATATTCTTTCAACTTGCCTCCAAAGTGGCAACAAAAACAAAATGTTCAGCTGTTGATCATAATTACATCCACGGCGTCTCTTCTTCTCTGCATAAAAAACAAGTCCTGTGTGTGTGAGAGTGTGTGTGAGATCCAGTGGCAGCAGAAATTTAGCTCACACACACTTCCTCTCCAGAACACTGTGCAGTTTAGATGGAGGTCAGAGTGTGTGATGAGACAAACATACACCGGAGAAAGGAGTGACGGCTGTTCTGTGTGTGTGTGTGTGTGTGTGAGTGTGTGTGTGTGTGTGTGTGTGTGTGTGTGTGTGTACTTTTTTTTATTGGCTCGACCCATTTGGGCCTCCACAGCAGGGGGGACGCTGTCAGAGTTGATTAGTCGATCAGAAAGGCTGACAAGTTCAGCAACGCATTAACTGGGCATGAAAAAGGCCGACACTGAGGCCAGTGCCTGCACACAGACACACGCACACACACACGCGCACACACACACACAGACACACGCACACACACACGCACACACGCACACACACACGCACACACACACACACACACACACACACACACACACACACACACACACACACACACACACACACACTACACAAATAAATCCAGCATGTTGTCTGATTTGTTTGATTTCCCTGTTCTATAATTGCTTATGTGCTTGTGAGTGTTTGACTACAAAGAGGATTCAGTGGCAGCAACACAGCGTAATGAACTGTGTGTGTGTGTGTGTGTGTGTGTGTGTGTGTGTGTGTGTGTGTTTACCTGCTGTAGAATGACCATGGTTCTCGTTCCTGTCCTTATAGCTGGACATCAGCAGTCACCTGTAGACCCTGAGAAAGACAGAAAAATGTATTTGTCTATTCCAACAGTAAGTCTGGGTGTTATATCTATATTTAAACAGCACATTTAATTTAAATAAACTTAAATGTGGCCTAAAACAATAACAAGTAACATGCACTGCTGATATTGTTGCCTTTTCTTGCATATAAAGAAGATTAATGGATGTAACTATCAGTGCGTCAGAGTAGATCAGCTCCAGTGGTACATAATTGAAGCAAAATACACACAATCACACACACACACACACACACACACACACACACACACACACACACACACACACACAAGTGTTGTGTTACCTGTAAACATGATCAAAGGAGCAGCAGACCAGACACATAAAAACTTTACTTGTTAAGATTCTGTTGGGTTTTAACTGTTAATATAGGCCACATACAACTGGGTAGTTAACACACACACACACACACACACACACACCGTTATTGTTTTAATCCATTAATCTAACTTATTTTCAGATGACTTAAACCTTAACATAATGTATCTGTGGCTTTGTCCCTACAAGTGATGAGTGGTCATGTGATCCATTCTTCATATAACAAGAATCAGAGTCTAGAGCCATGCGGTTCTGAGATAAACGCTAACGTCTGAATAGAAAAGTCACCAGATTGTGAAAGTCATTAGGATCCGTCGAATGAATGTCTGCACAAAATGTCATTAGTCATATCGTGGTCAAGAGAAAGACTTCCTGCCTAATTTCCTCTTTCGGTGCTTTGCATTAAATATTTGGGAACAATTAGGAGAAACTATGTTGGTCAAACTAATCAGACTCACATGTGACCAGTGACTGACTGTGAACTCACCAAACCCATTAACTTCTTTGTTGTAATAGTATGTGTGTGTGTGTGTGTGTGTGTGTGTGTGTGTGTGTGTGTGTGTGTGTGTTTGCAGGTAGTTGTGTGCCCTTGCATGTGTTATTCATTAGGGACAGATTTAGACATATAAGACATATAAGCTGTACAACCAAGGTAATTGCGGCAATCTTTGTGTATGTGTGTGTGTGTGTGTGTGTGTGTGTGTGTGTGTGTGTGTGTGTGTGTCAGGGCATTAGCCGTAGTAAATTATTCATCCTTCCTTGATGAAGGTTCAGGTTGATCCTTTGACTTTTTGACAGCTGGCAGCCGTGACACCTCGACCGCAGTACGCGTTTTGTTCTCTTTGAAAAGTCAGAGTTACACCAGCACTACAGAACGGTTCAAAGTTAAAATCCTTCCCTTGATCCCTTTCTGTACTGTACCACGTTTATTAATTTGCCATCTGGTGCATTTAACTCCAGAGAATACAGGTTTCAGGTCCTTCTGCATTGGCGCCACTTTCCGGATCAAGAGTCTAACGTCCATTTTTATATCCAGTCTATGTTCCCACTACAAAAGCAGATAAAACAGGGTACAGTTATTTAAATATCACTGATGAAGAAGAAGAAAGGTTATTTTATTGAAATAACTGTCTGAGAAGGAAACGCTGGGTCTTTGGTTCAAGGGGACTGACACCAAAACATTTGCTAGATGTTTTGAGAAATTAAAATCCTTTCTTGTCATCGGTTACTATGAATTCTATAAACAATTGCAGTCAAATGCAGTCCCCACTATGTGAATTAACATCCTTAAATTCATTTGGATCATTTGACCTTTGACACTGGGCAGCAGTAGGCAGCTGCCTTTCAGAGGGAGAACTCTTTGAAGGCAAAACTCAAACCAACTGAATCCTCCCGGGAGGTTTCACCTCACTGGGAACGTTTCAAAAGGTTCCTGATTAAGACGGACTCTGATGATACTTGTTGGCTCACATGCAACAAGTCATTCGCGTACGAGGTTGGAAACACGAGCATCTTGTGTAGTCCATCACATACAGGCGCAGAGATGCACAGTTTTCCACAGCCTAGTTCACAGTTCACCTGCCGTTGCTGGTCAGAGCATCATCTGAATAGTTCCGAAATTCATAGTTTCAGTTTCAGATCAGTGCAGGACTGCAGGCAAACAAAGAATACTGTTAAAGTACCAGAACGATAAGCAGTATCAGTGGTCCTTAGAACCTAAACGATACCCTTCCCTGCGTCTAAGTCTATCCGAGCTATGCTGAGTGGTATCAGGCTCACTCGGCCTCCCTCACCCCCCACATCACCCTCTACATGGCAACAAGACCTCCCACAGCCGCTGCTCCCTCAGTCCTCTGCTGAATTTTTAAAAAATATGCTGTGACAGAGGGTCGAAGCAATTCTATCGGAATTTTAGAGTGTAAAAAACAACAACGAATCAACAATTAATTTAAAAGATAACAAACATTGCTAGAAGTCTCTCTCTCATCATCATATTTTTAAAAAGGAGAAGATGAGTGAGAGAGCATCGACTAGAGAATTTAGCTGATTCAAACCAACAAGACATGTACAAGTTCATTTTGAGCAGAAAAGAAGCAGTTTTTTAATTACAACCGGGGAAGAAATATATATATACAAGTAATAGAAGTGAATTCAATTTCGGCTCAAGACATCCTGCTGTATTTAACTCACTGGCCTTTGTCAAGGAAATCATAAAAAGCTCTGATAATAAAAATGGAAAGAATTATAACCAGAGGCTGACACCCCCCCCGCCCCCCCCCCCACACACACACACACACAGACACACACACACACTCCCCATTAATATTTTAGCATCCAATTACCCCAGCAAAGGTGGACAAAGGTTGTGTGTATGTGTGTGTGTGTGTCCGTGCGTGCGTGCATGTGCGTCTAAACATATCGGATTTTATGCCTGTAGATGAAGAAAGTATGACATCCTGAAACGGAGACATGACATTTATAGAGAAATAAATGATTGTGAAAACAAAGAAGGATGGATGAGGCCCTCATGAGGCCCTTTTTTAAACGAAAAAACTCCTTCGTATGGATGTAGCCAGAGAGACCAGTCATTGGCACTAAGGAACAACATGATCACTTGATCACTGTCCACATTCACACCCATTTTAAAGTGACAATAACAGATGTATTGTTTTCATGTTGTCTCCATTAGGCTAAAAAAAAGAAAAGCCAAATAATTCCGCTATAACTAAGTGACGTTGCTGCGTGCACAGCTATAATATGCTCACATCAGTGGATTGTGTCGAAACGAGTGTTGACATAACGTCGGCTGCACCCAGTTCAGAGAATGATATCGCAATTTATGCATCAATTCTAGATAAGAGTGTAAAAGCTCTGTGAGTACCCAGGGAGGGACCAGGAGTCGAACCAGCCTGCAGCACAGTCACATCCACATCAGAAGATCTGACTTGGTTAGTGATTGAACTTTTAAAAGTGATTCATAATAAGTTTGCTACAGTGAGTTCGCTTAAAATACAGTATACAAGGTGCATGGACTATCTAATACCAAACTACTGGGATCTGCGGTCTATTGAGACTGTCTCTACCCAAAAGAAACAACAGCATCAGTCATTTCAGCAAGTTCCTCTGACCTTAACAAAGCAGTATTTTATTACCAAAACCTTGACCATATAACTTTAATTTTACTTTTGAAAAAGTGCTGTTGTCAGGTCGCTTAAACTGTAAGTGCAGTAACAATACTATTAAATTAGTAATTATTATTTTCCCTCACATTTACAAATTCTCTGTAAGAAATGACTAACATTTCTGTACATTTCAAGAGAAACGTGTAAACTTGAAATGTTCGACTGCTAATTTTATGTTGTAGAGAATGAGTAAGTCATGCAAGCTGGACCGCAGTGCGTTAATACACCATGGCCCTATAACACACACACACACTCTCTCTCTCTCTCTTTCACACACACACACACACACACACACTAAGGAGATTATGCGGAAAGCCAACATGCCTCTATAAGCCTACCGACTGCTTGTCCTCACCCTTTTGCGTGATCTGTAACTCTGCTCCTTCTTCTGTTTCTCTCTGTCCTCCCTTGCTTTTAGCGGTGGGTCTCGTCACAGACGTCCTACCTGGTCGATGGAGAGATGAAGAACAGAATGGAGGACGAGAAGGTGCAGTCTTTCTTCAGGAGGTGCAGAGAAACCTGTTAATCCCACAGCAGAAGGAGCGGGAAGTTTTTAAAATTTTTCCTCACACCTCAGACCTTTCTTTATCTCCAGTGCCTTAATTCCCTCTTCCTTTTCTCTCTTCTCTGTTGTCACTATGACTCTTTTCCTCCTCTGTTGGCAGATGTGACTCTTTCGTCCTGTGTTTCTCTCCTTGCTTCCAATCTTATTCATCTGCTCTTTTCTCTTTAACTCTCTCTCTCTCTCTCTCTCTTCCCTCTTGCACGCAAAGGTATACAGAGTTTTAAGCAGTGAATGACTCCCTCCTCCTCCTCCCTCTTTCTTGTTGGTATTAACAGTGACATGGCAAGCTGCTCATTCATTGCCACTGATCCCTGTTTGGGGGGGGGGGGGGGGGGGGGCATAGGGGAGGTTGTAATCAGACACAAAACAAACACACACACACATACACACACACACACATATACACACATGCGGTAGAAATACATGGAAAAAAATGCAATGTTAAATGCCTGCAATGGTTTTATTTAAATATTAATTAATTCATAGCTTTGAAGAAGTGGAAACAAGTCGTGAAACACTATATTGACATACAAGTGTAAGTGGATATGGTGAACTTGTAAGCAAACCTATTTCCACATCCCACAGTACGTGGAAATAGGAAGAATTACTTTTACCAAAAGGCTTTACGTAATTGTTTTAAGCTTTTATTTGTAGTGCCCATCCTAAAGATGTATTTGGTATTGGGTTTTGTTGTGAGTAATTGTTTGTGTTGTGGAATTCTGGAATTTTTTTGGATTTGGTTGTGATTGTGAGCATTTGGTTGTGGGGTATTTGGTTGTGGGGTATTTGGTTGTGTTGCAGGTATTTGGTTGTGTTGTGAGTATTTGGTTGTGTTGTGCCCTCGCAGTTGCAGGTGGTGTTATTGTTTAGTCACTGATGTAAAGACGGATAAATGGATGGAAAGATTAACCAGTTTAAAAGAACCTGTTTATTTCAATTTTCACATAACATCAGTGGTCTGGAGCAGTGGTACAGTGGTTGTCTAGAGTCTGAAGAAAAAAACTTCTCCATGACAGATGTTCTTATTATTTTGTCCACCTCATTTATACCAGTGAGCGTAAGCTACATGACAGAAACACCTCTATGTAAGACGTAATACACTTCAACATAATCCCAAAAGCAGACTCCAAATGACCAAGAAGTTGAAATCACCTCCCTAAAACAGTTTCAACACAAAAAGTGCATTATGTATTAGACTGAATTAGGTTTAGCTAGTTGCTAATTAACTGCCAACGGAGTGCATTTAATTGAGCTAATGCCACAACGGGTGATTCCTGCACTGCTACTGAGCAGGATATGGCTTTTGTCAACATAAAATAAGACTAGACAAGATAGAAAAGAAAGAATATAGAGACAATATAAAAATACATAAATATGATTCAGAGTGGGAAATAGAAGTTTAAAAATATAAATGGTTAAAAATATCTAATAGAATAAGACAGATTAAACAGCTGCTGAAGACCATAACATGCAATTCAATCAGAAGAAAAGGACTTAAAGAAGTGTAAACAATGTTTATAAACTATAAAAATCATTAGCTAATTCATGTTTTCATGATATCAAGAGAAACAGGGGCTGTAAATAATGTTGTAAACACACATTTTTGGGCATGAAGCTAAAAAAGCTTTTATTTGTAATCACTTCCTCTGATGGTCCCTATGGACCTTCTGCTGGAGGTGTATTTTTATATTGAGTAAAAATTCTTCCAAAAAGCAAACCTTCTGTCATATTTACCCTTACAGGCAAGAATGTTGTAAACTGGTAATTTGATAACGTTTCTGAAGGCTGAATTAGTTTGGGGGCCTGTCTTAGATGTTGGTGAGCACAGTGCTGGTCACTACGGCGACAGTTAGGGTACCAGGGAGGTCGTTGTCACGGCGATTGCCCTTGTCCCTCAGGTGGAGCGTCTGTTGGAATTCACCTTGCTCAGCTGGCAGCGTCACCTGACCCAGGAAGGAGTCCATCAACGCGTTGTGGTTGTAGAGCTGAGAGACGGAGGGAGAGGGATTCACTGCTTGATGCCAAAATTTCACACTATTTTACACTTTTGTCAGTCGGCCTTACTGGGCTGACTGACAAAAAACACACGCGTGCGCGCACACACAAACCTCAATGCTGATTGGGTTGTTGGCTTTCTTCCTGTAGAACAGCCCCTTGATGTCGAAGACAGGGCTGCGCGTGTTCTTATGGACTGGAGAGCGAACTTTTTCTCCTTCGCAGCGAATGATGACGTAGGGGTCTGACACTGCAGAGACACACGCACACACACACACACAGGATTTACGTGGGTTTCTGCAGAATTTTTAAGGCCCTTTTTAATACCACATACACAAACATTCACTAATGAAGACCAAAAAATAAAAGTTGTGGTGCAAGATGATGACGGTATATAGCAAACACCCTGTAAAGAGTCTTTGTTGATGACAAACAAATAAAAAAGTAAAATCTACCTCCATCAGAGTCTTGACCCGCAAGTCCGTTCGCATTCAGTATGTGGACCTGAGTGACCAGTGAGGGATAACCACACAACCCAGACCAGCACGTCTGTGGAGGCTCATGTTGAGTCAACTCCCTGCAGGAAGAGAGACATTTTCAAATTTCCTTTTCACTTTTCGTCTTTCAAATTGCCATTGATAACAATATCCATTTGTCATTTCAATGTGTAATTATGATGCTGAACAACAAACAGAACAGGGTGTCCCTACTTGCAGTCCGCGGAGACGTCAGAGAAGTTGCGGAGCAGGAAGTCTGCCTCTAGGCCAGGGTCAAAGGTTGTGGGTATGATGACGTAGCGTCCCTCTTTAAGGTCGATGCGTAGGAACACAGACCTTGAGTTGATGTAGACGCTCCCGCCAACCTTCTGCTGTGTGACGTGCATACGATACGTCCTGTTCAGCTCCACCTGAGGACGGAGAGACAGCAGCGCATTTATATAAACATTTAACAGACTGCTAAGAGTCAAATTGAATGAAAGACAAATAGTCAAGATCCTTTTATTTTTACTCTAAAGTACAGAAACAGAGCAGTTTATGCCTCCGTTTTCTGTCTGATAATAACATTAATAATAATAATAATAATAGTAATAATGGTGACGGAAGCTGTATAATTAAGAAGGGTAGTTTTCATCTAATGTTTTACACACACCACTTTTTCTTTTTTATGTAAACAAACAACAAGAATAAATTTGGCACTGATTTAATTCACTTTCACTGTCACGGGCATCTTCATTAACTGCACTCGTTTTTTTTTGGGGCATAAGTTGAGACTTGAGAGATTCTCTTATACACAACGTGTTTACTCTCTTTTGGTCCTGTGTAGACTTTAAGTGCTTTCTTAGAAGTCTGATAAATACAGGTCTGTTGTACATGGAATATAAACAAAAACAACACACACACGCACACACACTCCACTGCACTGGATTATACAACATATTATGATATTTTTTGCCACATCATGATTTTTTTTTTGATTGTGTATTATAACCTTTAACGTGCCAGTTCAATTGGACACACAAAGCTAAAACTAATGCAATCTGACACAACAGATGATTTTGTAATGACATTCTTGAAAAAACACACACACACACACACACACACACACACACACACTCAACTGACTCTGTGTATGTCGAAACCAATAGCCAAGTTTTCTCCTCTTCCCTCTCTCAGTCTGGCTCGGCGGTCTTTCTGCTGCAGACAGATCAGCACCTCGTCCTCTGGCTTCTTCACATCAAACACGTACTGCAACACAGAGCGAAGAAACACACATGTTGTCAGAGTTCATTCTTTCTTCCACAACAGAGTTGCCACTTTTACATGGCGCAAAGTCTTGAAAAAACACCTGTGGGTTTTGGAGGAAGGAGAGCTTGTTGTTGGTGCAGCCCCCGGCCCGGTTGAGAAGGGGGTCGTCGTGGCGTTGCCAGGAGCCGCTCATCACAGCTTCATCCCATGTCTTGTGTAAACTCAGGTAGGATGTGTTGATGAGACGACAAAGGATGATGTCTGTGAAGTTAGCGATGAAATCGTCAAAATTCATCCTGCAGAAAGGGAGAGAAAGGAAGGTGGGTGAGCCGAAATTATGGTTTATTCATGACTTCGGGGTGAAGTCACACATGCAAGCGCCTCGTATCTGCCAACAGAGGGCAGCGTTGCTCTAAACCTCACCAGAACTCGCCATCATCCTGCACAGTGACGCCGATTCTCTCCCGCTCACTCTTACTGACCTTCTTCCACTCTTCAGAGCTGCATAGAGACAGAGAGAGACAGAGAGAGTCCGTGATCCTCACCTGTTTATTCAGTGAAAATCACTGAGTCGTTTTGATTTTCAAGCAGATACAAATTGTAAAACGTAAACGTGTCAACAAAGAAGAGGGGGAAAAAATTACATTTGAGTGTTAATTTAAATGCATTATTAAACTGGAAATACAATTGTGACAATAGTAGATTTCCTCAACAGATTTCAAAAACTTTGTGGTGAAAATATGGTCTTTGCTTCAAATAAACCTAAATAAAGTTTCAATGGTTGTTTACAACATAACTTCATACCTATTAGTTTCAAGACAGGAAATACCCCCTTTCAATGTATTCAAAAGCTTCTGGGTTCAAGACCCAAAGAGTGAATTTTATCTAGTACGAAAAAATACCATTTTTTATTCTCAGATTTATTTTATCTTGTGATTTGGGAGGGGCCTGACCACTACGTTGGGAACCACTGGACTGAACTAGCTAACTGTATATAACATATTAAGAACTATCTCCACCTTGACCAACAGTAAAACGATGATTCCACACTGGTACATCAGTATTTATTTGCTAATAACGTTTTTACTTTAAGTAGGTTTTTGAATGCAGGACTTTTATTTCCGTCCATCCTCTGCTGCTTCATCTCTTCCTTCACTACTCCCTTTCACTCTTTCACTCCACTCTGGGCGTCCTCACCTGTCGCTCCAGGGCCCGTTCCACTCTTTTTGTCCCCAGGGGTTCCTCATGCGGATCATGTTGAGTTTGTCTGACCTGAAATAGGCCAAAAGACCGTGACCCAGCCTCACCCTGCGGACGTCCGTCACCGCATAGGCGTGACCCTTCACCAGTCCACAGGCCAGCCTGGCTTCCATGTCCGCTGCACTGATTGCCTGGAATGACACAGCGGTCGGTGTTGGTTCAGTCAGTCTTAAAATCAGTCATTAACTCACTGAGCAGGAGTTTGGTCTGGTGTTTGACCTCCTCTCACCCGGATCGAGCAGCTGATGAGGCCTCCTCTGTCGTGGACCTTCAGGACTCTCTCAAACAGCTCGTTGCATTTCTCTTCATCTTCTTTGAATCCATGCTCTATCAAGTCAAGCGGCTCCGACACCCCCCCGGTGAAATCCACAAGAGCATCGGCCGTGTTGCCCCCATCCAGCGCCTCGTAGCATCCGTACGTTCTAGAAAACACGCACAAGTGACCTTTAATATTCGCATACGGACGTTGTACATATTTGTTAGTGTCACAACAACTTAATACATTTTATTCAGGGTGATTCTTTCCTGCGTCTCGTTCAAAACATGACCAAAAACCTTGGGGGAGAGAACAGGGTGTGCACACAAAACAAAAGACACACATGGTGGAAGTGCTTACTTGGCGTAGGCCTTCTCCACCAGCGCGCTCCAGAACTCGCTACTGTCGTTGGAGTGACAGTACACAAGCTCTCCGTTCACTGTGGGCAGCCGGTCATCGATCACCACGTCCACCCACTCTCCAAACCGCCAGAACCGGAAGTGGAAGATCCCGGAGTACGACTCGGTTTTTCCTTGGTCCCACTCCTGGTCCTTCCAGTCAGGGATCACCTGGGAAAAAACAAGAGGAACCCATGAGATTGATCATAGTGCTGTTAACCTTCAGGTTTTATTTTAAATATAAAGTGAGATTTGTTGCTCTCAGAAGGAAATAGAGAGGGACACTCCTGCTCTGATATCATTTGGTAGCTAGTTCCACCATCGAGGAACCACAAATGAGAACAGTCTGGTCTGTAATAGTCATGTGTAGTGATGACGAGAGAAGGTACAGTATCTCTGCAACACAATGCACAGTTTTACTTATTAACTTAGTTCATTTTTGAATGTTTTAAACTAATGTACTAACATTATACAACATATAATTAAACAGGAAGCATTAACAGTCAAAATATTATCCAGTTAAGTACTGATCAAAAGACTGTCATACGCAACACTAGATAAACATCACACAGCTTCCTTTTCCCCCTAAAGAGCAGGTTTTCCATGTTCCCCCTTAATTAACCTTCAGCGTCTATAATTAACGTGAGCGCCTGAAGACTTACAAAGTTTTTAACAAGGGAATGCCATCCACCCATATCCTGCCCCAAGATCCCCACTGATAACACATTAACACACACACACACACACACACACACACACACACACACACACACACACACACACACACACACACACACACACACACACACACACACACACACACACACACACACACACACACACACACACACACACACACACACACACCGCGACAATGACGTCAGTGATATAAATAAATAAATGATCCATTGAGCCAAGACCAGACGAGCTCCCAGAAGCCCTCAGGAAACTCCCAGAGTTCCCTCTAGTTCGTCATCAGCGCCTTCTGTTGCTAAGCACCCTCACACATCACCCACCTGCTTAACGCCTTTAAAAAAAATGAAGAGTATATTCAGTTGATATTCATACAGTTCAAACCTGTTCCATATTTTACACCTCAGATATTAATTCAGACCAAATAGTGTTGCTGGTGAACTCCTCCATGATAGTAAAACAAAATGCACATTAAATTCCATATTATGAGGAAGTAAAGTGCACACTATGTGTCAGTGTGATTTTAAAGGACTGATGGACTGAATAAACAAAAAGACAACTAACTGATCTGACACGGTTTTCACATCGATCTCGCTCTCCCCTTCCCTCTGTCATGGCACGCCAATCAATGTGTCCAAACCAAACTACCCTGTGGGCATGAAGAGGAGTGGGGTGGGGGTGACTGGCCATGCTAATACAGTTGTGATGGAAATAGTTGGAAAGGGGAGGAGACGGAGACAAGAGAAGGTCTGCAGGCCAATTAGGAGAGAGAGAGAGAGAGACAGAGAGAGATGAGAGAGAGAAAGATAAGAGAGGTGGGGGGTGAAATCTGAAACTCTGCCAGAGCTCCATCTATCTCAGCATCCATCCAGACTCTCTAAACCCAGGACCAAAACGGACACAAGTCAGACATGGACCAGGCCAAGGCTCCCTCCGACACCATGGTGCTGGCGTTTAAAGAAGACGCCGCACTGACCGAGGTGAGATTCTCACTTACAAATGACAACTTCTCACCGCCAGCGACGTCAGAGTCTGTTATCATAGTGTGTGGATGTGATGAGAAAAATAACGGGACGTACAAAGATTGAACCCAGGTCAACTGCTCTGTGGCTTTTCGGATTGGGATCCAGTGTGTTTGCTGTGCAGAGAAATGTGGAAGAGAGCTCGACTGAATGATTAGTGAAACAAAACAAAAATGAATCAGTAGTCTGGTTCATGTTTGGCACGAAGCCACGATCAAAGCTGAGTGGACTGTAAAGTTCGGGAGTCTGAGGAAGAGGCTGATTGATGTGATGGGTAACAGTGAAAACTGTAAGTGCTCTAAGTTCATAGTGGCACAACAACCAGAGGACAAGCGCTCTGGCAGTTTATCATATTCTTGAACTTTTAATTAGCTATATGTGTGGTGTTTTGTAAAGTTGTTTTGATGGAAATTGGATTGTAGACGTTGCACCGATAATAAACCTCTCAGAACCTCGTCTGTTTCTGCATCAATGTCACTTCGCTGGTCTCTTGGTGAATGTAACAAGAGCAAACTAAAAACCTGCTATTTCAATCACAGTAGATGTGTTCATATCAGCGTCAAACAAAGTTTTCTGTGGTTAAAGCGGAAACATCTGTAAAACAAACATACACTGTGTGAAAACAGTCTAGATATATAGATCTAAGACATATTGTGTCACTGTTCCCAGAAGAGACGATATTTACTGGTGAGTGAACAGATTTAGCATAAAATAGCATCTCTTAAATTAAAAGGCTCATGAAAAGTTTGGACGCCACTGGTATGAACTCATGTTTCAGGTGTCACCTTGTGCTCTAGAATACCCTTCAAGTTCCTGTTCTTTGTTTGTGGGTCATTGGTCCCAACCACATTTATAAGAAATACATTAATGCACCGTTAGACTAAGAGACAGCAGCAATTGTGTGAGTTTACTGAATGTCACTGTTCTGAACTTCTATCTGCGTCAGAGATTGTAAGATATCAGTTTTTTCAGCCCCACAAACAGAAAAAAAGTATATGAGAGCAGTGACGTGGTGCCAGCTTGAATCATCCACCTTGTGTCTAAAAAATGCTGCTCTGACAGGTTTTCTTCTTTGCCAGATTGACAGAAATGTTGCTTCATTTTGTATTTTGTCTTTTGTGTGTGTGTGTGTGTGTGTGTGTGTGTGTGTGTGTGTGTGTGTGTGTGTGTGTGTGTGTGTGTGTGTGTGTGTGTGTGTGTGTGTGTGTGTGTGTGTGTGTGTGTGTGTGTGTGTGTGTGTGTGTGTGTGTGTGTCACATCGTCGAGTATATTCTGTGTCATTTCATGTTGAGTTAGTAGACGTGGGTTGCAGCAGTGTGAAATGGTTTCTGCAGACTGTGTTTGGTTGCCATATCTCAAATCTGCTGCTGGTGGACGTGTCTCAGAGTGAGATCTAAGACTGATTTCCCCATGTTTCTCTCAGTCAACAGAATCTCAACGTATAGTGGCCATTATTCCTTCTATTAGTCATTCTCCAATCACTCTCTGAATTCTCTGTCCTACGATCTTTTTTCTCTCCACTGCAGATGATGCGTCTTCGCGTGTCGTCTTTGCAGCGGTCGGGGCTGAAGCGTCAGGATGGCGAGCGTCTGCTTCTTCCCCACGAGGCCGTGTATCGGCTGGACTTCCACATCCAGGAGCTGGATTTCTCCCGCTGGTACTTCTCCCTCTCTGGCCACGGCCGCGTCACCATCACTGGCATTTCCCAGCACTGGACCCCCGACCTCACCCACCTGATGACCCGTCAGCTGCTGGAACCGATCGGAACGTTCTGGCGTAACGCCGACGACCCGGAGGATTTGCCGCTCAAATGCCTGGAGGCGGACATGCAGGAGTTCGGCGAAAGGATCGCTGAGCAGGCCAAGGTCAGGAAGGTCATGTATTTTCTGTTTGCCTTCAAGGACGGGGCAGCGGCAGCAAATCTCAGCTGCTCGGTGGAGTTCACACCAGAAATATGACTTTCACTTTTGCCGGTACAAACCTCTGTTAGAATTCTGAGAAATCACTGCAATATTTTGTTCATCGAACTTTGACCTTTAAAATCCACAACACTAGAGCAGCGATCACTTCAGTTTCAATATGCTCCCTCCAACACTGAGTTTTGTACTGTAACGAGACAACACATTAAGCAAAGAGCAACGTAAAGAAAATATTTTTCACAAAAACAAAAAACATATTTAGTAAAAATAAAAAAAATATATAATAGAAGATGTAAAACAAGATTGAATGCAATTTACTTAAAACTTAACATGAAACAAATTCTCTTCAACACTTGCACATTTCCTGGTGCTTTTGATGATCAACGTATCATAAATCATCAATATGAAAATATCTTAAAATTCATATAGAAACATTTCAATAGACATTGATATTTAATGATGATGTTGATGCCTCATACTCAATTACTGAAACTCTAGATTTTTTTTTCAACATATAAGCGTTAAAATAAAACATGTTGTAAATAAAACATGCCTTTACTGATCGGCTGAATATATGTGTAAATTATTACTTGTTTGTACTGTTGTACTGTTTTTGTTGTTTTTTGGTTTTTTAACTCACAAAATTGAAAACCAGAAACAAAACAAGCGGATGGCAGTGGATGGAAATATCAAATATTCACATTGCATGACTTTCAGCCTGACACAAAAACGGAGATCAATGGAGTGACATCTATTAAATATCGACTGAAAGCCGTCTGTGTGTTCTCATTGGTGGTGATTATTATTGGTGTCGATGGACAGAGGAGGAGGAGGGGAGGGGACAAAAAATAGAGGGGAGGAGTCAAGTCAAATATGATTTATAAATAAAGATCACCATCTTTTTGATTAGACCGTGGACCCAGGAGGATGTATGTGCAGCCATTTTTGCTTTCGGTTACTCAGTTACCATGAACATGAATCATGATGTGATTCATTCTGCAGCATGAGACAATAACTTGAAGATATAGCCAGATACCATGACTCTGACATGAAGACACTGAGACAAACTAAATCCACAGAACAACTGGGGAAAATTCTCCAAGATGCCTGGAAGATGAACTACCTACTCACAAATGCTGTATGCAGGTTCGCAGAGGAGAACCGGTGCAATGAATATTGATTTCCTGAACTTTGTAGGATCCAAGATACTTGTATAAGAGAGAGAGAAATAGATTTTTCAAAAAACACTTTTCATAGAATCGTCTGACTACGCAATATTTAATTCCAACTGTCAGAAAATTCCATTTCTTACATGCAGCTGTGTCACGTCTGAATAATAAGGTTGTTAAGGTCAATGGCGCCACCTTGTGGCACAACTTACAACTGTGCACATTCTTCTAGTTTGTTATTGTTTGAATGTAGGAAGCTGAAACAACAGCTCTGACATACAACTTTGGTAAGAATGTACACATAACAAACAAAACACAAGGGTGTGTGTGTGTGTGTGTGTGTGTGTGTGTGTGTGTGTTCTTACGTAAAAACGTTTGACACCCATATACTTGCATCAACACAAGCCCACACCCATCAACATACACACACACACACACTTAATTTGTCTAAGTGTGTGCAACCCGTTCTACCGGCAGAGCCACGGCTCACAAGAATCACAGGGTTGATCGTTTGATCCCGGGTTGCCTTTTGTCCACACGCTGAAGTGCTCTTGAGCTACGCACTGAACTCAAAGTTGCTCCAATGGTTAAGTCTAAACCTTGCATGGTATTGTGCTGCCATCTGTCTGTGAGAGGTGTGAATGAATGAATGAAGTGAGCCAGTTAAAACCACATAGTGACAATAATGACTGAAGAGAACAGTCTGTGTTTTGTGTCTGGTTTGATTAAGCTAAGATTCCGAACCAACTGCACAGATGCAACCAAAAAGAAAAAAGAAAAGTAAACTGTCCCTGTGTCTTTGTCTCACCTTCTGCCATAGCGCCTCTCTGAACGCCAGACTGGAGCAGGCGGCGACGAACCAGCAGTTTCCCAGCTGGCCTTGGTGCAGGTCGTGGGCACTGATGCCGTCCACAAACAGATGGGGGTCGCTGCATAACTCCTGGAGGGACAAAAGATAGTTAACATCTGTGTTAGACTTGTCTTCCACTTTTAAATGAGCTGCGTTATTTTTTTTTTTCTCACAAGAGTGACAATCCTTTAAAATGAGTGAAAACTGAATGATTTCAGCCGACAAACATCCAACATTTTAAATACTTTTAAATATCATAGCTGAAAAAGAGACACAAAACAATCAATGACTGAACAATGGATTATTGATCAAGCCAACCTGATATATTGGTATTCCATAATGTATTTCCCTCTTTGAGACAGACAGCAGGTCAACAGCTGGGGTGTCTGTGTGTGTGTGTGTGTGTGTGAGTGTGAGTGTGAGTGTGAGTGTGAGTGTGAGTGTGAGTGTGTGTGTGTGTGTGTGTGTGTGTGTGTGTGTGTGTGTGTGCGTGTTCTACATTAAAGGAGCCATTCGCTGACCAACAGCAGCAGAGAGATGTGTTCAGGAACACTGGGCAGCTGCCAGGTGTGGATGCATGTGAAGCAGGGCGTTGCCGGGCGACTCAGTGAACCATTATAAGGTAAATACTGGGTAAAGAAACTCTGCACTGAAGTAGAAATCGCTTCAGACAGTTCAAAGTCAAACAAACCACAAGAGTGCAGAAGGAGAGGCAGACCAACAGGACGGAAGCCAAATGATAGAGCCCAGATAAACCGGAGGCGCACACGCCCCCAGCAAGACCTCGGACCATCCATCATCCATCCGATGATTCCACTCACTGTATGAGTGTAACACAGGAGAAGGACATACACATGGGGCTCATTTGATTCAATGTCTTTGTGCTAAGCTAAGCTAACCAGCTGCTGCTGCTATAGCTTGATATTTATCAAACAGACATGAGTGTCATCAATCTTCAGATCTTTACGCTGACACTTCCCAAAGTTTCAGAATATTCTTTAAAGTAATGGTTCTGAGACTCGGACGCGATTTTTATATTTTTATATTCTGTAAATGATTAGACCTAATTTAAGTCAATTGATTTTTAAAAAAAAACCCATTTCAGTAGTGTCTTGTATATAAATAAGTAAAAAGCTATATAGCATGTTTCAAAAACTGAAGTTACAGAGAATCCAAAAACAGAAATAGTAACAACAACAACATTCATTTAATAAATTAAAGAGTTTTAAAAAAGTGAGGGAGTACAATTGAGTTTTGAGAAGTGTCACTTGAACTGGACAGGAAACCTTTCTAAAGTTTAGGGACACAGACAGTGAATGTCTCCAGCGGTTAGCAGATCTGACTGTACGATGCAAGTATGAGTTGTGCTTCCTCCTTTTAAGTCACGCGACAAACCGACTGATGTATATAAGAAACCAGAGCGAGCTTTAACTGCTCCTTGCTGCGTGTGGATTCTGAAAATTAGAAGCCACTATTTTAAGTTCAGATGTTTTATATATATATATGTGTGTGTGTGTGTGTGTGTATATATGTTTATATATATATACCCACAAAAACATTTGTCAGGTCCAGTCTGGGTGGTTCTGCTTCTGCCTCCTCTCTTCTTCTTTTAACACACTCACACACAATGTTGGTACAACATTTAAATCACAGTTACTGTCAGTGATGTTGCATTTAGATGGAAAACATGATGACATCTCTCTCTTTCTTTCTCTCAGCTTGTGATTTCAAGTTGGATGCTGCTAACCGCTAATCCCCACCTCTTCATTGTGTATTTACTGTATTACACAATGACAATGACCACCATGATCAACAGGTCAATGAAATAATTACAGGGCCGTCACATGGAAACCACCTCCCTTCTCTCGTCCTTATCTTTCTGTGACATTCAGCCTAAATTCTCATTAACTCAAACCGCGACGTTAGCGATGACCTACACGTCTTATTCAAAATGTATTTACTTAAATGTTGAATCAATATTTGACACGTTGAAACATCAGCTTTAGTTGCTAAACCTGACACACCTTTATTTAAGTATTTAAATAAGTTTTTAAAACTACTTCAGTGCATTTATTGTACTTATTATTTTTGGGATCGTGAGGCTGAAGCGACACAAGTCTGCACTTCCATTATCCTGACACAGTGAGTCAGCGACGCGTTAACTCAGGTTGTAAAACATGTCGTCACCCTGAGTTTCCTCCCTCTCCACCCGCCACTCCCTGGACAAATCAATAATATCGATCAATTGGGAGTGCATTCAGTTTCCTGTTTAATCATTTAGCAGCTCAGATCATCAATGATTGACAGTAAAAGCACATCACATACATAGTGTCTGTTAAAAACTGAGTTCTGAGAGACGACTGGAGAACTTGTTCTAAATCACGGTTGTAATTGGGATTCAAAACTGACTGTTATCATATTAGTCTGAATAGACAGGATTTAAAAAAAAAAATCCAGTTGCTCCTCTGACTGGATTTGATGGATGAGAGGAGTCAACATTTTTACTTTATTCTCGAAATGCAAAAGGAATTTCCCTCATGTCTGGCTCTAATAATCTTCCTTACACCAGACTCTGATCTTTTCTGTCTCACTGCAGTTTTGGGTCTGAAAGAGATTAGACTGATGTTATTGTCTTGTTACCATCGCTTACATGAACTGGAAGAAGCACTGCAAAGTTCATTTTAAAGGGAGTGAGTGAGTGACACCATTGGTCGGCCGGTGGAGAATTGGCTGCTGCTCTTTCACGATGATGTGAACAGTTTCTATTATCTTTTCACAAAAGCATCTGGAGACAAATCCAGTGACTTTCTGGACAAACTTTTTACCTTCTACTGTTCCTTGAAGATACTCGCCCCTCTCTGCAACTTCTCTGTTCACTGAGTGTCAGAGAGGCAGAGCAGCAGTTTGTCACCCACACAGAGGCTCGGTCTGCACTGTGTGAGAGACGACAGCTGCTTTCACACATTCAACGCAACCCTGAACTTTACCTAGACATTACGCAGGACCCAGAATCAGCTGAACCGGACATTAAACAGACGTTACCCTGCCAGCTCCCTTTAAACACAGACTGACTGTCAGAGTAAAGTCTGATTGATGTGCAAACACAATGAAACTGGCAGAAAGCAAATATGGTAAGATGACTTCATGAATGTGTTCATCGGTGAATTGTGGTCCCACAACAGTTATTCTTCATCCTGGATTTCACACATTGAACAACGCACAGTCCAGACACATCGTGGGTTTTGACCTAGTCTTGTTTAAAACCTTATATTCCTCCTGTCTTCAACAAAACGCAAACTCATACTCTGAGGTATCAAGTGAGTGTGAACCAAGGAAGTGACTGTATCTCTGTGTGTGTGTGTCTATACCTACATGTCGTTCTATGGTTGTGAGGGAAAAAAAACATTGTTGTGAAATTGTGAGGCATTTTGAGGCTTTATAGTGTTTTCCCAACTCTGAAAATTCACGTGATTGCCACCCAATGTCGGAACAGCGACTCGGAAAGTCGGCAAAAACGTTGGTACACGAGTTGCAGAGATGCTGACGTCATACAAATGAAACCAATCCAAATTATTTTTACAATTAGCTCTAAAAAGCCGCTTTAAATGTGAACCAAACGTTACACTTTTGGCATATGAAAACTTGGGAAAGAGGTGTGAAGGAGTTGTTTAAACACTCTAAACATATAAAGTTTTTCCTCATTCCTACTTCAAAGCACACAAACACACCGAGGTAGGAGCAACATCTTCGCGACTCGGAAATTGAGACATTCTGAGGATGCACAACAAGACTTGGTTTTAGGATCATGGTTAGAAAATAGATTTAGGTCAGGGTTGGGATTGGACATTTAGTTGTCATGGTTAATGTTAAAGTAATGCATTGTGTCAACGAGTCCTCACAACTATAGAAAGACAAAAAGCAGTGTGCAGTGTAAACAGGGGCTGATACAAGCTGGAAAGCCATTAAGCAATAAATCCACAATGAGTATCATATTTCTTCATCGTCTTAACAAAACAAAGCTGCAGTGTTTTCTGCTGCGCTGTGGTTTCAGTGAAATGCAGATTTACTCAAGTCTCTGGGGCGAGTCAAGTTGGACAGTTTAACCAAACGAGTTAAAGGTTTATTCCAGACTGAGGCCAAAGAAATACTTTATCAAATCAGTTTTCCACCATAAGAAAACAGTGATATAAACTCACACAAAATTATTCATAACATAATTTAACCTGATATTGTCAATGGATATATTTGTGCTAGAGAGGGAGACACCTCAACCTGAAACTCTGCCGTCCAAATATCAGCTTAAATATTTAAACACGACATATACACACACACACACACAAAACGATTTCTGTGGGATGAATTCCACAGATCCCTCTCAATGTTCAGTCCATGGGACCACTCCTCTCTGTAAATACATTCTCTCCTTTGTCTTATAGCCACCATCCTCCTTTTCCCACCTACTGTTTCCTGTCCCGTCTTTGTCTCCATCCTCACTATGAATCAGCTGATCTGTGGTGCAGCTGTTCATCAGCTCCAATGTGAATGTCAACAACTTTAGTTTAGTCTTGCATGTGATCGCATTTAATTGTGTAAACGCTGAGTTAATTTAAGCAGTTTCAACCCAAAAGACCAAAAAAAACAGCAAACTATTTTCATTCACTCGCAGAGCATGCGTAGAATTAAAAGACATCCCACTTCCTATTCAACAATACATTTCTTTGCCCTCACCTTGGGCCTTTTCCAGGTGACCTGGCCGATGCGGTTGCTCTGGTAGAACAGAGACTGGTCCGACGCAGGAAACAGAGGGTCTTCAAACAGACGTCCATTCTGCTGGCACTGCCTCCTCAGCGCAGAGAAGGACTGGCCCTCGTATGGAACCGCCATGCCCCTGAAACAGACACGTCATCATGAAGTATCATCCTTTATATCAGCATTTGTCATACGTCTGTAGTAGAAGTTGTGTCAATGTTTCATTTGTCTGTTACGTCCTTTTTTATGCTTGTGTTGATGTACTTTTGCCAGTGCTTATATATGTTTCCTTCTACACCAAATGGATTAGTCACCGTTTTACTATTTGCATGTGCTGTTGTATGATCTCTTTAAATATTTTTTACATGCCATCAACCTGTCAGGGTCTGCAGATGAAAATCCATCTTTGGGCTCGGCAGGAGGAAACTGTGAGAAACTCACAGGGTAAGTTACCATGGCAACAAACTCTGAGTTTCTGAAACTGTTTCTGAAACAAGAGTTTCCCTCATCTCAGTTGAAAAAATTGTGTTTAATAAACCTGCTTCCTGTCGACCAAATAAAGTGATGATTAATAATAAAGTGATGGGGATAGAAAGAGGAAACGGTGTTTGTTTGTGTGTGTGTGTGTGCATGTTCACAATGGGGACGTGGGGAGCCTGGTGACGACCAAAGTTATATTTTAAATCAGCAGCAAACACAAGAAAAACATTTTCCTGTTGCCTGGCGTGTGATCTGTCCATCAGGGTTCAGAGTGACTCGCTGAGGTCGGAGAATATTCACTGTTTGTAACTTTTGAGATCGCTTTTAGCAATGAAAAGTGCTCTATAAATGAATATTATGATTATTATTATTATCAGTCATTTAAAAAAAATGTCAGCATAAGTCTTTCTAAACGAAGCTACATCTCATTGTCGACAGCTTCATTTTTTTCTCAAACTGAACTGAAGATTCACTGTCACATTGGACTCTGTCCTGCTCTACAACAGGGATGCGGGTTACCATGGAGACCGGTGATGGGACTCATCAGGCCGGTCAGTAATTATATCAGTGTCACTTAAAAGGCAGTAAACACAGAGATGACACTGAACAGGCCGACTGAAAAGACCAACAAGAGAAAGACCACGACACGCCACTGAAGTCTGCTGTTCTCATCAGTGTGATGTCATCTGCTCACCTGCAGCATCACCACATTTACCTCTAGACCTCTGGTATTTATTTCCTTATTCTGCTTCACTCAGTCATCACATGACCCCATCTCACTCCTCATTCATTTCATATGTGAATATACTGCGTCTCGATTGGAAAACGACTGACAAGTGACTTGAGCTGAAATCTACAGACCAACAGTGTGATCTATAGACACAGACGCGTTTATGTCTGTGGAACAAGTAGGAGCAGATGAACAGCAGCCAAACATGGGTGTGGTTTAATGTGGGCACCGATAGAAAATACCACCCCCAGACATGTGACAACTGAAAAACAAACTAGTGCAGATGTTAAAACATGACGTGTTCATATTTTTAAATGACGCTCTTCCACTAAATGTCTTTATCAAAGCCGCAAACGTGGTGATGCGGCTTTGATAAAGACATTTAGTAGAATGTTGTTTGTTTTTTTTCAGCTGTGAAGTTACCCAGAGTCTACAAGTCACGCCGGAAATTATGAAAATGTGTCTTCAAAATAAAATTCCAACTAAGAAGTGCAACGTCTGTCATTACAAAGAGAAAGTGTTGGAACAAGAAGCCCTGACCCCACAACTGCTTCAACTCACTCATTAATGTTAATTATCTGATTATTCAATTGTGCAAATTGTAAGACCATGAACAGATAATAAGAAAAGACGGGCACAGAGCCACAGACAGGTAAAAGGCCTCCCGCCCCCAGACAGATTAAGACAAAATAGCTACAACACCAACAAAAACACCACTTGATTGTGTCTCTTTGTGGATGTTTAGCTTCTTTTAGCTGAGTGGTATGAGTTGAGGGGCCCGAGAGGTCAGGGGTCCTGACCTTCCTAGGCCTGTTTGGTTTCTTAACTTCTGACATTGATCATTCAAATTGTCTATTTTATTTTGAAGGCTGTTGCCGGATGTTTGTTCATTTACGCGGATCAGTCTTGAAAGAAAACTAGGAGACTTATTATATATTTATATTTTTTTCTCTCCCCAGATTTACTATCAATTGTCTGAAGTCGATGGAGGTGAATCATTTCAACCAAACGTTTCCAATCACTCGTTTTAAACCCGGACGCCACGAGAACCAAAAACAAAACACGTCTTTAACGTGAACTTTGTTCAAGTTGACGTGCGTCAACTTTGGACGGCGCCGCGGGGAAATTGAACCAAGTCTCTATTGAACTTTGCTGCAGACAGTTTCTCTTCCGTGGACGGTTGTCGGTCACATCTCGTGGTGTGGCCTGAACCGATAAGACTCTGACTGACATATGTTCGGGTCTCACGGCCGCCGCCTCCGGATCAGACTCACCCCCGGGGAGGAGAGATGTTCCTCGGCGTTCCTCGGCGTTCCTCGGCGGTCTTCTCCCCTCGGTGCCGTCAGGTCCGGTCGGTGATGTGCGGAGCTTCTTCCGACGGACTTCGCTCGTTTGACGACTCTCACACTGAAAGCGCGTCGAGGGGGGAGGAGAGTCCGTCCGAGCTCCGAGTCTCGAACCGCCCTCACTTCATGTGGAGGGTCCAGCGCCGGGCTACATGACGCCTTCAGGTGCGGCACGGACACAACTGGAGGGCACTTTGTTTCAATCATTACTGGATCTAGAGCTGCAACAGTTAATCGATTAGCAATCGACTACTAAATTAATCGCCAACTATATTGATAATCGATAAATCTGTTTTTAGTTATTATGGGGGGGGGGAGTCAAAATTCTCTGATTTCAGCTTCTTAAATGTGAGTATTCTCTGGTTTCTTTGCTCCTCTGTGACAGTAAACAAAATATCTTTGGTTCGTGGACAAAACAAAACATCATCTCGAGGTTTTGGGAAACACGATCGACATTTTCAAAAAATTTTATGACATTTTATGAACCAAACAACTAATCGATTAATCGAAAATAATCGACACATTAATCGATAATGACAATAATCGTAAGTTGCAGCCCTAACTGTATCGTTTTCACGGAATACACCTGTATTAATCACACTGTACTCCTTAACAGGCAATTTAAATGTGAACATTGTTTTACTGTGAATTCACCCAGACGCACATCTTCACTCTGGGGTTTCCTGTTGCACCTGAACACCTCAGAGAAGCATTATTGAGTTATTTTCATGCTCACCAGTATGATCGTGGTCAGGTTTCTGGAATTGTGTGTCCACGTGTAAACATCTCCTCCTCCTTTCAGAAACCTGGATGTGCTGCATGGTGGAGAAGAAGTGACAGAAACCAAGATGCTGCCACATCTAAACACCCTTATCCCGGTTTCTAAACACTGTGAGTATACAGAAAGATGAAAACCAGGTTTTCTTTTCTTCTATGTAAACAACTACGATAAATAAAAATTTGTTGTGTAAAAATATTTGAAAGTGTGACCAGATTAACCTCGCAGAGACGTCCCTGGAGGCCCGTTAACGCCTCATAGTACATGATAGTGTGAAATGATCAGTCGATTAATCGATTTCTCAATTGACATAGAATTAATGAGGAACTGTTTTTGTTATTCTTAAGCAAAACAATTAAGTAGCAACAACCTCTAAAATGTGAATGTTTCTCAGTTTTTAGTAACGTAAACCCAACAGTCTTTGGTCAGACAAAATAAACTCTCCACTAACAATTGGTTATTTAAGAAATTCATCACCGGATGCATCGATAGCCTGATGAAAAGAAAAGTTGGTTGCAGCCTTACATGACTTCTTTGATGGAAAACAACTTCACATAAACTAAACGAAAGAGTAGAGTTTGGCAGAGGAGAGAGATTTTCTCTAGGAGCTGGGTCACAGGATGAAGCATCTGATCTACATTTTAGTTGTACGATCCAACCATCTTGGTTGAGTGTTACTGAGAGTTGCTGTTTTTTTTACCCTGCTCCATATTTGTGGTTTGACTGTTGAATTTGGTTCGAGGAATTATAAACAACACATTTGAAGCATTTCACTAAAGGACAGAGGTCCCACAGACCTGGGTAATTTAAAGTCTGTTTGAAGTACTACTTTTTAAGATGTGGTAAATAGCACATGATTTAACTGGAAACCTAGAAATAAATGAAGAACCTTTAATATTAAGAGAGAGCTGGAAGAAATTTGTAGATACACAATGGAAAGTTTCCCTCAAGACTTTCATTGTACACCACTGACCTCTGCTGGATGCTGTAGTAATTACAGGAGTAACTGATATCTTTGTCTGTCTGCAACTGGTGGAATGTAAATATACGTATTTCATCCATCTGCAGATCACCAACATAGAAGTATGATAATAAAATAAATTAGCTGCCACAACAGGAAGTCATTCACAGTTAATATGAGCAGCATGGCTCTGTCAGGTCCAGACTAAAACATCCAAACAACAGCTGGAGATGTTCATGGTGCCCAGAGGATGAACCCCACTGACCATGTTGGACCCCTGACCTTTCCCCTAGCGCCCACAGCAGGTCAGTGGTGATGGCCTGACTCTGGCTGAGGTTACACAGAGGTTGAGTTACAGTCTATTAAGTGCAGCTGAACAGAGAACACCTCAGTTTGAGAGTTTGGTTAATAGAGACTCTGTCGAGAAGATGTCTCCAAAAAGTGTGTGGGCAACAGTAGTGATCGTAAATGCTGTATTATTTTAAAATTATTTTTATCTGTATAGCAAAAGTTTGCTGAGCAAACACACTCTTGGTCCATTTTGGAGGATGTCACTACGAACCCCACTTTCTATTTGTGGCTGTTGTTGGGGGCTGAGAGCGAGTGGAGACCTCTCCCTCCGCCAGCTCTGATATTTCTGTAACAGTCTGGAGACTTGAACTGGCATCGTTCTGCCTCTTTACCACAGATACAAAGACTCCACATATCTTCTTTCTTTTGGTCACAGCATGATGTCGTACTGCACTTATCATGTCTACAAAGTAAGAGTCCAATCTTCAAAATGGCTTCACTTTGACTGCAAATTAAGCAAATTGGTTTCGTGCTTTTCCAGAGTAAAATGGACACATACGGTAGGTCTTAAGTCTGCTCACTCTTAAACACATTCTACCTTTGTTAGCAACAGCCGGTGTTGAAAAGGGCAACGATCAGCAGCTAAAAGACGTGAGGAGGGAGGTGACATGATAGGAACAGGATTCACTGACAATTTGTTTCAGGTCTAAATAAAAATTGCACCTGATCCACCAATCGAGTACGTGAGTGAAAAGAACAACTTTTACCAAAAGCCAAACAAATATTGTGTTTCAGCTTTTCAGTCTGATGAGGGGAAACCCCTTGATGAGAAAACTTGGATCAGAGGCAAGCTCAGGAAAAAGGATTGCTCCTGCCTCCACTACAGCTCCAGCCCTGTCTATACCAATAATGATGTAAATCCAATATTAATTCCATACAGACATCTTCACCCTTCAACATCATGAAAAATACAGCAGCACATGATAAACAGATAATAAACCCACACCAGTGCAGATTAGAGCTTTCTTTGAGTGTCCGAGGGACAACCAGCTCACCGCTGCCTTCACAAAAGCACAAGTATGGGAGTTTTTTTATTTTTTATTTCTATTTTATTTGCAACGATCTTCATTATCTCTTCCAGTTTTGGATGTGAAAAGAGGCATTCCTTTTTCTTTAATTAAATATCTTTTTTTTTTAATAAAGAAAAGCAAAAAAGTATTTACAAATTTTCAATTAAATTGTAATCAATGACTTGGGGTGGATAATTACAAGCACCTTCTGCCAGCTGAGGAGAGAAAAATATAAATACAGGGGAGAAACTGCCACTTTGTTTCAGAGCTGGGGGGAAATTACATAAGCATTTTTTTTCTTTGAAAAAACGAAACCCCAAAAAAACAAAAACAAAAAACAATCCATCATATATTTACAGAACGCTCCTGAAATGCATTTCTCACTCATGGAAGCAGAAAAGGCCTTAGGATTCGTACTGTTAAACTCTACTTTTTCATTAATGTGGATGTTTTTTTTTTGTGTGTATACATTTCCCCCAAGTTTTAACAATGATATTTTGTCTTGTTAAAATCCAACAACAGGCTTTGTAGGAGGGTGCAGCCATGAGCCCTTGCTCTCGCTCTCCCTTTGTCAGTCCACAGTTTGCTGCGCAGGAAACAAGTAAAACAGACACGCAGTGGCGAGGGTAGGTGGGTTTTTTGGGGGGTTGGGGTTGAGGGGCATCACGGAAGCATCGCCGCCCCCCCGAGCAGCAAAATGGTCAATGTTCATTGGCCCTCTCCTCAGTGACACCACCCCCGTGAAGTTTGAAGTCCGTGAAGTCCACAACCGTTAGCTCCTGTCTGAAATGTCTGCTAGACAAATCTCGCCACTTCTCTTTGTAGTTTTCTATTTTATTATAAAACACACAATCCAATCATCCAACACTGGAAAGAAAAAAAAAGTTAACACAAAGCTAACCGTCTACATAAGCGCATCATGTAGATCAAATACCGTAACATGTGACATGACAATGCAGCTGTGTCATGTCTCCACAATAAAGAATGAAGTCATCAAAAATATAGATGTGAACAGCCTCTTAAAGTTTTTTTTATATATGTCATTAAGCAAAGTGTCTTGAATAGTGTTTTGCCGTGGTGAGGAGAAGCCATTTGAAAAGGGATTAACCTAAAAAAAAAAAAAAAAATACTGAAAGAAACAGCATCTTCTCCCACGGCTCGTATCTTCTCATCATCCTCTATTCTCTCTAATTAATCCTGTATTCTCATATATTTCAAAAAAGACATTCGGTTGCGCAAAAAACCCCCAAAGAAATTAAACGAAAAAATAAGATGATCGAACGTTCGATCCATAACACAATCTCTCCCAGTTGAAGAAAAGACATTTTCTTGCTTTTTTTCTGTTTAAGCAGAAGGATTTTGCTGATTCAGATCCAAGGATCCTCTCTGAGCTCCCAGCGGTCCTCCTGGCAGCCAGGGGCCTAACTGTGGTCGGACTCGTCCTCGTCCTCGGCCTCGCGGAGCCAAGTGAAGAAGGCGGTTACGGACTTGAGGGCCACGCCCTTGCCCTGCTGCTCAGCGGGGTCTTTGCTCGACTCCCACTTGTAGAAGGCCTCCTCTTTGATCACGTCCTCGTCGTAAAGACTGTCAAAGAACATCCGTAGAAGATCTGATGGAGCGAAGCGACAGGAAATGTTTGATTTAAAATTTGTTCCAAACCAAAAGCTTATCAAGAGACATTTATCAGAATCATTTTGTCATAATTTTTTTATATAAAGAAAAAGATCTGGAAAGATGTCTTCAATGCGTCACTCACTGGCAGGTTGCTCCATCTGCACCATCAGGGCCTGCAGGGCGTAGAGAGCCTGCAGCTCCTTCTGCTCATCCTTCAGGTATTTCTGCAGCACCTTTGCTCTCTTCTTGAACTGCTCACTGTCCACCTTGTGGGGATTCTCACCTGCAGGGGGAAATAATAATAATAATAATGTGAGGAAAGTGTAACTACTCTGTTGGTACAGTCTGTGAGTGAGGACAGACTTGAAAAAACTGGACTTTGTGTACTACCTCACTGTCGTGAGTTTCACTCATGACCCATCACTTAGTCACATTTGCTTTTAAAAAGGAACTTGAAGAGGGAAAGTGGACTCACTGATGATTGCTGACTGGCAGACGGCTGTCATCAGAGCTCTGATGAACATGTTGGAGGAGGTCTGCTGCTCATCTAGGTTGGCCTGCACAGAGACAATGTCTATAAGCATGCAGGCAGAAAACCAGAGGCAAGCTGAACAGAAATGAAAACCATCAGAGGGGCGATGTTTACCCTGCGTGTGGTTTGTTGTACAAAGGCTGCTACACGTACACTATTTGTCCCGAAACAGCTTCATGATGATACAAAAAATTTTTTTTTCTCACAACATCAAAGGTCTCTAACTTAGTGTTTTGCAACGTCGCTTCATTGTAGAGCTTTGTGCAGCGCTCTTTTCCCCACAGTTGCCCTCACTTCCTCCTCTCTCTCTCTCTCTCTCTCACAAACACACTGAACCCGTCTGTCAGAGTCAAGCTGTTTTCAGACACAATCTGGAAAATGTCTGGTGGCCCGCATCTAGCGTTCAGGCAAACCTCGGTTTAACAATGGCCCTGGTCTGTAAAAGTGCCTCCGACCCCCCCCCCCATGACAAATCAGCTCCAAAAGTGAACCTGTAGAAATCCTCCTAAGTAACATCCCCACTATGTTTGTTGGTGCAGGGTAAAAAAAAAAAAAAGGGAAATTCAACAATTACAACAACACAATATTGGGAGTCACATCTTGAGAACAGGCTGGTGAAGTGGATAAAGACAACAAACCTCAGTCCAATCAAAGATCCTCTGGTTGTCGGCCTTCTCCTTGATCAGTCTGTCCAGCTGTGTGCTCAGCTCTTGAGAGCTCAGCTCCTTTTTGCTTGTCTCCGAGTCGTCACCCAGCGTGAACTCCACATTCTGCAGAGAGAGGCACAGTGCTCATCTTTCAACATATCTACTCTACCTCTCGTTACCTAGCTAACAGGCGTATCACGCCTTTTAGCTGATAATGAGGCTTGTGTCGTGAGTGACCTCTCACCTGTTCTGTCACAAACTTGTTGACGTCTTCATCCTCGGGTAGGAAGTCTTTCCACAGGAGGCCTGCCTCCCTCCACATTGTCCCGGCCTTTTTATGGCTCTGATGAGAAGATATACAGAGTTGTCGACTGATGGACATCCACTGATCACATAACGGTTAGCATTCATCACGGCCTGTTCATTAAGTGTCCTTTCCCACAAGTTTATATATGAAAATGGTTGAATTCAAAAGCACTGCAGCCAGCACCATTACATTTGTTATGATATAGATTGTGGATTATAACTGATGACAGCTCTCACCATTCCTTTGCAGAGTGAAGTGAGGATCTGGACCAGCAGGACTCCAGCTTTTCCCAGAGGGATCAAAGGCTTTGAAATCTCCCTGGAGACCAAACCAAATTAACACATCAACCCAAAACTGAACACTTCTCCAGCAAGACTGAGGAATGAAGAGGTTCAGGGCCACTGACCTGAAAAGTTCTCCCATGGGGATACCGTCCTCGTGGAGCATGGGAGTGATGAGCTCTGCCAGGTACAGCCACATGTGGGGGATGTCTATCGCCATGTCTTCAGCCACCTCCAGGATTTCCTGAAGCCTGCAGAAACATGAGTGCACACATTTTAAGATTTATTTGAGGATTCAAGTATTTAAAAAAACAAACTAGTTGAAAGTTATCGATGAGGATGACACAGATGAGGAAAATGCCACAACACTGACACAGACATATGGAAAGTGACTGTGTTTGGACGAATAACAGGGGTTCAAAGACTTCTCAGCTTCTGCAGCTTCTTCCAAAGTATTCCTTTAGAGACTAATTCACAGCCCCACAGGCTTCTCTTTCATAGTGAATTGACGTTTGGCTTAATTTGTTTTTCCATACTGACCCTTTGTAGTACTGCTGTGTTGGGAGGAGGCCGGTCTTTATGAGCTGGTGCAGCAGCAGGCCCGTGTGTTCCCTGGCAATGGCGCTGCGCTCCAGCGTCGACTCCAGCCCGTTTCGTACAAAAACGAAGAGAAGCTGAGTGCTGTTCATCTCCCGCACGCACTGCAGTGCCTCCTGTTGGGACAGTGAGGGACATCACACAGAAAGTGATAAGCAATACTTTTATTGTGAAGCAGCTACAGGAAAAGGACCATGGTAAGGAACCGTCGCAGACACTGGTTCGTCAGGTTTCATATACATTTTTCTAACAATTGCACGTGCGTGTGTACCTTCATGTCATTGATATGCAGGTACTCCTCGATGATGGCTGTGGACTTCTTTTCCAGCTCTTCCTCCGTCAAGGCAGGTTTGGTGGGGGTCTCGGGAGGGGCAGGGGGAGGGGTGGCAGCTGTCTCCCGCTTCACTGTTCAAACACACACACACAAGAAAAAGAATGAAAAATCTAATTCTGGATTGTGGATTGATGCAGAACTTTGCAAAACAAAAGTTTGATTCTCAGTTTTCCTGATGTGGAGCATACTTTAGAGGCAATTCTTCCTTTTAGGACATTTACTTTTAAATGTACTCTAAAGCAACATCATGTCACCTACCAAGCTCTTTGCTCCTGGCTCTCTCTCTGCTGCCTCGGTCTCTGTCATCTGTCATACTCGCTACTCGGCGGACGGGATCTGCCGACCCGCGATGCTCTCTCTCGCGGCTACGCTCTTCGTTCTCCCGACTGAAGCTGCGCTTGGTGACCTGCAGCCGGTTGCGATCGCGGTCGTCTCGTCTGTCATCCCGTCGGTCGTCCCGTCTGTCAAAGCGGTCGCCGCCACGGTCGTTGCGGTCGAATCGCTCTCGACTCGAGCTGTTTCTGCAAAAGGACAGAGGCAGAGCAGAGCGAAACTGAGTGTCAAACAAAACGCTGCTTATTATACATACATACAATACAGGAAATGTTATTAATTATATCCTTGTTTTGTCAAGTGTAAAGGTCTGTTGTGTTTCCTGTTCCTCACCTCTGAGGAACTCGTCTGTCTGAATCCTGTGAAGAGCCTGAGGACAACGGCTGCTGCAGGGCTGAGAACCTGTTCAGAGTGCTGGTAGCTGGACGGCCTCCTGGCTCCGGGCCTGGGGATGAAATTACACACAACACACGGTGAGTTTCGGCTCTGAAGTGTCCAACTAGACATTTATTTGACATATGACCACATCAGTCTGGGGAAACCTACCAGATTCTGCAGGTTTGGCAATGGAGCCACCACTGCTGCCTTTACCCCAGGTCCCCCATGTGCCTTTACCTCCCGGGGCAAGCAACTGATTGTTGAAGTCAAGAACAGGAGTCTGAAAAAGGAGACTGATGGTTAAAAAAGAAGCTACAAGTGATTGATTATGATTTGTGTGAAAAGTGTCCCTCTCTTCCGACCTTTGTGATTTTGCTAATGCGAGATGTGTCAATAGGTCGGTTCTTTGAGATGGGTACGGTGTTCCAGCCCTCATCCTGGGGAGGGTTAGGACCACGGCCCTGGTTGTGAGGGCCCCCACGTCCCCCGGGGCCTCCCCCGCCCATCCTGCCTCCTGGACCTCCACCCATGTCCTTTTTGGATATGAGCTGCTGCACCTTCATCTGCTCCCTGTGCTCCTCCTGCTCGGCCTCTTTGTGGATCTGGTCTATGGTCTTGGGGCCCTGGTCGCCTCGCCGGGGCACCCAGTTGTTCTGGGATGGGATGGGAAGAGAGCAGGGCAGAATTTAATGAGGACCAAATAATTAAACGGCAATTTTCTGTCTTCACAGATAACTTTTGATGTTGAAATATACATGCTTTCTTCAAGAACAGCCACAGCAAATAAGATATATCAAATGAAATTTTCATATATCTTGGGCAAAGGCATCTTAGATTATGTGTCTTTTAAACACTTATGAGTTCATGAGAGAGACTAGAATTGAAAAGGAAACACTCAACACTTCTCTTCAGCGTTTGCCTCCTAAGGAAATAACAGAGGATACAGAATGTGCTTCACAGTTAAAGTGGGCCAATGTGCTGACTCTGAGCAGCTGATTTTGACTTGTAAAAACACTGGAGACAGCAGGATTTGTAACACTGTGGGTGGGACGGGGAGCGTAACTACAGGACTACAGCATTCCTTCAGAGAAATAAGCACTGATACAGCTGCACTCAACTGGCTTTATAAAAACCACTGGAATGAGAGGGAGGAAGTAGAACATGGGGACACAAACAAATGATACTACTACATACTCTTATATTGGCCATGTTATTAGAAGTGACAGTGTTGTTTTAGACGAGAGGTCTGTCGTCTCAGCCTATGGCAGGGAGCAGCTCTGTGTTTGGGAGCCGCCCTGCATCAAAGAGCTGAGGAAGACGTTACTTTCTTAGCCTATATACGAGACTCACACAAGCTAGGGCTAAAGGACCGGTGTGGACGCCTGTGGGGCTGTAAGCAGTAACATGCATAGTCTCAGACCACACCCAACAGTAAGGCGCCTGACACCAGAAATGTTCTGTTCACACTGAAATGCCGAAAAAGAGAGCATGAATAAAATAATTGAGGGAAAAGTGTGGACGAAGTCTTAATCACAGACTAGATTTTCAAGTAACACGGTGCAATGTCCTGTTCATTGTTATATTTTGCTGTTACTGGTCAACCTTTGATATGATGTTGGGCCTTGGTAGAGGTAATCGCTCTACTGCTGTAGATGCATTGACTGCACAGATGGCAGAAAACCTCATAAGAAGGCTGCTTCAGAAAACACAGCTGACGAATGAATGAATGAACTATAATGGCGCTGAGCAGAGTTTAATCTTACTGACAAACCAACCAACCACCAAAAGACAGGGGTGAAAACATAATCTCATTGGAAATTAACTTTTAGCAGCTTTAAGACACACTGCAAGCACACTCTAAAGTGTTTTAGCGTGTACTCGCAGGCTATACTGGTTTGTGTTGCGTCTTACCCGTCGAAGGTCCAGCACATCCTGCAACATGAAGCGGATCCTAGAGCTCGTCTTCTTTTCCTTTATTATTTTCTCCATCTGATGGAAATACTGGTCCATACGAGGCTGAAGACGAAACGAAAATGAAAACTTTATCTAACTACACATTTATTACAATGAATGTAAATGTTGTTGAGTATGCGTATGAATGCTAGTTCCTCTTTATCACACTCCACTCGATGTGGTACCTTGGCTTTCTCAAAGTCTAGGTCCTTGCCGATGGTGGACAACAGTCTACACAGGCACTCCAGCGACTCCTCATCATGGTTTTTGAGCAGCTTTACAATGCAGTCGTGCATGATGACCTCCGTGAGCATTTTGAGCTTGAACAGCTCGCCGATGAACTTGATGTTACCCAGTGAGCGCCTCCTGGCCTGGTCTTTAGCAACTCCTAGCTCCTCAAGGAGTCGCGTCTTCTCCTCCTCCTGCCAGGGAAAGAAGTGACATATATTGTGAACCAAAGAAACGGAAACTTAACACTAACCACTAAACGTCACAGTTTGAAAGATGCTATAGAATCTTAGCATAATGGCTTCCTTGCGATATGTGGTTGCCTCTGAATACTCCCCAGCACACACTCAAGTTCAACTATCAACATAACTTTCTTTGTGCAGAAATTAAACCACATTTGACCCAACACATATTTGATAAGGCATTATCATACCGCTGCAGCAGCATCAATCTCCTTCTGTTGCTTCTCAAAGATTTCATCGTCATCTTTGTCCTTTTCGAACTCCTTTTGGCATCGATTTAGAAGCAGCTTGCGGAAATTCATTCCCGGCTTATCTGGGGTTTGGACTTTGAGCTGCAAAAAGCCGAGAAAATGGAAATGAACAAAGACCAGGAGAGGACGGGGTGCATTGGTTATGCATAGCCCATCACACAAATTTTTTCTCCCATTTAAAATGTCTGTATCTAAGTTTAAATAACAGCAGCCATCTTGTGACTGTTGTGTTCCTTCAGCAGCCTGTTGTTGTCACTTTCTTCAAAGTGACCCATGAGGCTGGCAGTGTGTGTGTAGTACGCAGTCGTGTAATCAAACCATTTTTTCTTGATCAAAAACCCAGCTTTTATTAGCCTGTGGTGAAGGGTTGATCCTCAGCCTCCCAGCGATATGACAGTAATTATTTGGAGCAAAAGTTTTTTTATTTTTTCAATGTTTGTTTCTTATCGACAGCTACGGGATTTACAGAAAAAGAATTACAATGTATGTAAGTAATAGTTTATAATTTAGCTCACTGTATCATAGTAACATAGCTTTTATCTGAAGAAATAAATGCCTACACAACAAAAATCCTAAAGTAAGCATTGAAGCTTATTCGACATATACTTGCATCTGGTGTGTGGCACAACTTACCCCCAAAAGGCAGCGGCACATGTTGGCGTAGGCCACTGAAAAGTCTGGCTCGGAGATGGCTTTTTCGAAGGTGAGATCTATGACTCCTTTCAACCTCTCCTCGGTGTCAATGGTCAGTTCAGTCACCTGTTTCATTAGCTGTTGAAACTTTTGCGGGGTCAGTTTGTTGAGGATGCTGCGGACCCGTTTAAACAGCTCCTGGGTCTTGCTCTGCTCTCCGTCACTCTCCACGGACTCCTCTACTGGGCGGTTGGGAGCCACTTTCTTCACTGAAGGTTTCCAAGCCTTCTCTGCCTTGTTCAGTTGCACGTCATCGTGCAGTGACATGGTGATGTTGATTCTCCTCGGCTCTTTCCTCTGGATCTGCTGAGAGCGACGAGGACCTCCGACTCCCATACCCATACCCATACCCATTCCCATTCCCATACCTGGAGGCTGAGAAAGGGGAGGGAGAGACAAAGATGTCTCTGTCATTCATGGTCATGATCTTCAAGTGCAGAGCTCTTGGATCACATTAAGATAATGTTAACTTACTGGTCCTCTATTTCCTCCTCCCATGCCAGGCCGGCCAAGATTGGCAAAGGAGGGTGTGAAGTCAGGACCACAGTTCATTCCTTGTAGACGGCTGGGGTCAAGTTGACGCAGAGGAGCCTTATTAGCCTGAACAAGGAAAATCAATATATATATATATATATACATCAAAAAAACATGTGACACAAGGTGAACAAAACTGAACCAAAATATTATCCAAGATGTAATGCTGCCACCACATCTTTTTCATGTTAGTCACAAGCTTCTTAATCACAACATTTGTATCGTTGTCAAAAACCTGAAGCAAGGCACCTTGTCTAGGACGACATCACTGATGGCTGGTAGACCCTCAGGCTTGTTCATGCTGGCCGAGTTGAACTGGAAGCCCAGGAGGAACTCCCTGTCATAGTGCTTCTTGTCTTCTGGGTTAAACGGCTTCCATTGTTCTATAATAGGAATGTAAGAACAGAAAATAACCACAATGCTCTTTTATTTAAACTTTTGGATCTCTTGGGACATTGTGTCATAGACCATATTCTCCAGCCAAGCAGCACTGTAGAGTGGAGGAGAGTGTATTATGATCCTCTGTGAGTGAAACTGTACAAAATGTCATACGTCATAATTTCCACAGGGTGGCAGATACACAAGCAAATGAATGAAGGAATAAATCAATGAACAGGACAGAACAAGTACAGGTTAATGTAAATGTGGTCTGTAGTTTGTGTAACACGGATGCATTCAGGTGTTTTTATTCTCTTACACTTTGACCGTGAATACAGATGTTCCATTTTCTGTGGGTATATAAAAGATAAAAAGCTGAAAAGGGGCAGTGTCACCTGAGTGGTTTAACAATCAAAGCTTCTTGTGGCTTATTGTTCACATATTATACAATGCCGTCAGATGAGTATCGTTTTCCACTGAACTCTCATATCAACGGAAGCACAATCAGGTCAAATGCCACACCCATATTTTCATTGAAGCAAGCATGAACATAGTCAACTGACGCTATAGCAAACTCGTGGATTTGAGTGTGATGAGACCAACGTTCAAATTGAATTGCCAGCGTAGGAGCAATGAAAGGCATCAAGGTGCAGAGACACACCTCCTTTGTACTGGTACTTCTTGTCCGTGGCATTCGAATCTGGCTTAATATTCTCAGCATCCAGCTTGCCCTCCTTGTCCTCCTTGTCCTCCCAGGTCAGGTCCGCCTCCTCTGGGGCAAGAGGGGAGACCACAGGGGGCTGCGGCTCTGGTGCTGGGGCTGGCTCAGGCTCCGGCGGGGTCACTACCTGCTCCTGGGTCAGAGAAGGAAGGGGTATTAGTAAGGTCAGACTGCAAGGGTTAAAATGTATATGCAAAATACGTTAAAATTCTGCCACTGTGATGTTTGGGGGTTGATTTGGATTATACAATGAGTTATGGAACTGAACAATCATTAAAACAGGCAGTAAAAGCATGGAAATGAATGAATACATGAATTTCGTGCACGCACACACCTCTGTGAAGGCATCCAGGAGGTCTCCCACTGCCTCCTTTTTGTTCAGATCCTTCATCTTCCTCTTTTTCTTTGGCACAGACACGGCAGCTAGAGGAAGGAAGACAAGCACCATCCGCCACATATCAGTACAATATTTTATGTAGATAATGGAGACCATTATATTTGACTATGGGTTTGTGACAACAGAAATCAAATACACAAACATGGGCAGGTGTCTGACCTTGCATAGCAGTTTCTACAAGGGCGGGGGTAACTGTCTGGGGAGGAGGGGTGTCCTCCCTCTCCTCTGCTGTGGGAGGGTGAGGAGTGGGCACTGTTTCTGGTGTGCTGTCGGCTATGGAAACCATCTCTGCAGGAGATGGCATCTCTTCCTTGGCAGCGGACTGGGGCACTGGGGTATCTTCCTCGACATCCAGGGCACCTGAAGGAACCTCGTCTTCGACCTCAGCCTGGGCGGGCGCTGCCTGGATGACAGGCTCAGGGAGGATCTCCTGGACAGCGGGTTCAGGTATCTCCTGGACAACAGGTTCAGGTTCAGGCTGGTCAACTGGTTCAGCTGCAGGCTGGTCAACAGGTTCAGGTGCAGCCTGGTCAACAGGTTCAGGTGCAGCCCGGTCAACAGGTCCAGGTGCAGCCTGGTCAACAGGTCCAGGTGCAGCCTGGTCAACAGGTCCAGGTGCAGCCTGGTCAACAGGTTCAGCTGCAAGCTGGTCAACAGGTCCAGGTGCAGACTGGTCAACAGGTCCAGGTGCAGACTGGTCAACAGGTTCAGGTGCAGACTGGTCAACAGGTCCAGGTGCAGACTGGTCAACAGGTCCAGGTGCAGACTGGTCAACAGGTCCAGGTGTGGCTTGGACAGCAGGAGTAGGCGCTGCCTCTGTGATGGCTGTAGAAGTCTGTATGGCAGATTGCTGGCTGACGTCAGGCTCGGCGATGGGACTGTCGTCACGCTCTGCTACACTGATGACAGGGGCCTCAGGGTCTTGAGGGGCTGGCAGCGGCAGGCCGTTGGGAAGGCGGAGCTCCTCGGGCTGTGCAATGGGAGACTCCAGAGGAGCTTCCAGGTGACTGGGTGGCAACGCGACCGATGGCTGTTCCGGCTCAGCCACTACAACACCGTTAGTTGTGGAAAGAGGAGGAAGAGGAGCGTCGAGGGAGGCAGCTACCTCTTCTGTGTCAGTCTCCACCTCTTTCTCCATCTCCACCTCCTCTTCCTTCTCCTCTGCAGCTTTCTTGTTGGTTTTGTCTTGTGCAGTAGAGGCGGGGAGGGGTGCCGGGTAGGCTGGCACTTCAGGTGCTGATTGAGGTGTAGGAGTGGGATCCCTTGGAGTTGGGGGAGCGTCCATCACGTCTGCAACAGGAGCACTGGGTGCAAGTGTGGAAATAGTATTAAGAGGGCAGTCTCCTGCTTCTAAAAGTAGAGGGGGTGCAGCGGACTCAGTGTTCGTGTCAGAGGATGCAGCCTCTGTGGTGATCGGCTCGCCCATAGAAAGTTCAGATGCGCAGGTCTTTGACAGAGGAGGAGGCGTAGGTTTACCTCTGTCATCTGAAGGTTCAAAGGTCAGACAAACAAATGTTATTGGGACAACTGAAAAAATAATATATACAACTCGGTCATATGTTCATTAATGTTATATAATATACACTTATTTGGACCATGACAACAATAGAATTATTTGATAATAAACTCTAAAGAGTACTGTAGTTTTAAACAATTTGAGGTGTGCTGATGATGTTTCTATCCTCTGTCCTGCAGCACCACTGAACAGCGCTGGTTACCCAGACGTCACCCTTCTCCGAAACCAAACACAGAATTTCCAGTAGGCATGATTTCATCTCACACGGACATTATCAGGTTTTGATAGTGTTCATAACAGGTCTAAACACTGAACCTCCAATGAGTCTGGACAACATGTCATAAAAACCAGTTCCTTTCCAGCTCCTTCTACATTCCTCAGCCTATCGCCTGTGGGTGAAATGAATTGCTCCACAAAACTACACATATTCTTTTGAGATGTCACAATGTCTGACAAATCTTCATCTCTAGATTTTCACCGAAACACGAGATACAAAAACAAGCTGCCTTCGTGGGCATCGCTCGGTGACCTGGTGTGTTTGCTCCTACAGATGAAAACATCCTCAAATAAATGTACCGTCAGCCAAACATGTAACCGCTTCCATCAGCACACATTTACTTTATACTGTCCAGGTTCAACTCATGAGTCCCTATTATCCAGAGGCTGCAGTGTGACATCACCTGGTGCATGTGGCCCTTCTATCCAAACAGTTAACAAAAATAAATCTCACAAAATGTCGACTTGTATTATTCATTAAATTTATTCCCCCTATTAATCAACAAAATGGTATGTTCATTCATGAGGTCAAACACAGCTGTATGTTAAACCCCTCACTCTCCTATAGCTTAAACCTCAATTCCTCCGTATAACCTGATCTTAACTGTAGATCTATCAAGAGAACAAACTATCAGCTGGGAACATTTAAGTGCCGTTTACAAGCAGTAAGATAACAGGTTCTGAGGATACCACAGTTTTATTCAGTATCTATCTTATGTGGCACAAAATAACCCCCCCCCCTACAAAAATAAGATCCCTGACAAAGTAGAAGTCTTAATGCTTAGTGCCTTGGTTACCACACACAGATAAAACAAACGCAACAATAAAACAGCTCCATGAGCAGTGTTATTCGTAAAAAACGAAAAACATCAAAATGATGAGTAGGAGATTGAAGCTTGTATTTATATCTATGTGTGGTTGTGTTCAAGTTTCTGTCCATGCATGTGAAACTCACCTGGTCTGATCAGCGCTGGTGTGGCGGCAGCTGTGACGCTCTCACCATTGGCCTGTGCCCCTGCTGTGTTTTCTGATCCAGATATGGTTGTCTGTTGGGGGACATGCTCACATGACAACACCACTTTTTCCACTGGACTAGGAAGAAAAATGCTTTGTAGTATAACACGTGTGTGAGAGCTGGCAATCTTTAGCATTCCCCATTAATGAAATCTTGTTTCGTGCCCTCATGGACGGGTCTGATATTTATAAGAAACAGACTTGATGCTGATTTGGAATAAAGACATCACTCATCTTTTGTTAGTTTTGTCACTTAACTTATCCTTTTTCCAAATTTGAGAGAATTAAATGGCTCTTCAAAAATATAACGGATGCTGAAACAGTAGAGTTTTTGTGCATTTGCTGTGTTCACTGTGTTTGGTTGACATCATGACATTGTAGCTCACCTGTGGTGGGGTTGGGGTAGAGCCACTTCGGCCCCCTGACATAATCTCCTCTGTAATGTCTCGACCTCCTTGGTTAGGGTCTCTTATTCTGATCTACGGAAGAGAGGGAGGAGATCAGCTGTCAGCGAGAGAGCACAGCTACGTAAGACGAGATACAGACAGTAAAGTGGGGAGGTAATAAATCTGCAAGGTAGCAAGATCACTTATATAATGACAACCGGCAGCTCTTCTCCTTCAAATGAAAGAAGAAAGAAAAAGTTAAAGGGTGAAACATTGCCAAGGTGAGGAGTTACTTGAAAAATATGAGTAGCCTTCCCGTGATGGAACGGCTATAATTGTCAACCCTCCCTCCATGACTCTGTAGTTGCCTCTAAGTCAATGAGAGCAAAAATCCTCACACTCTGAATACTGATGTTCGTCAAATCCAAACACTAACCGACGTGCAAATTCCTCTGCTGCACAACCGAATGTGCCTCAGCCTCTAAGTCACCAGCAAAGCTGACTGACTTCGAGTTAACCAACTTCAGGCCAAACTGTCAGACGAATTCCTCGGCTGATTTATACCGATGCGAAAATAAAAATGTCCGACTCTCACAAAAAGCAAAGCACAATCAGGCCTGACAGCCGACAGCTATCCTGTGTTCACACACACACAGGCAGGCAGACAGACAGGAGGGGGGAAAAAGGCCGAGTGAAAATCTGATCACTCGCACATAAGGAGTGCCCTTATACTGCAAACACGTGTTATCTAGGCAGCACTTTTTCTCTAACTCCCACTCTACATACTTACTTTTGGAAATCAGAGCTGTCATGGAAGCCGCATGCGCCAGAAAGCTACTGAATAAAGTGACGCACACAGTCACAAGGATTCAAATGTATGGTGAAGTGGGTCAACAATTTCAATCTCTGGCCAACTTTTGACTGGAAAGACCAGCAATATTTGCCTGTTGCTACTGACCTTAACCTGGTTCAGACTGACGGCAACTCCTCTCCCGGAGCATTACAAACCCCAGCAGGCCTCCATCTCATCCTGGGGTTGGAGTGGCTGCTCCAGTCGGCCTCGGGGTTGGACTTGAGACCTCACAAGGCAGGCTGGCAGGTAGATGTAGCCATCTTAGGTTTACCACAGCTCAACTCGCACACATCCAGGGTGAGCTACACACCAACAGAGCAGGACAGCGCTGGGCCTGACTGTCAGCAGGCTAGCTAGCAACTTTACTGACTCACTCCCTCCCTCCGTCTATCACACGCTGAACAGCACAGGGAGGGGAGGAAAAAAAAAGAAGGGTAAAACGACTGGCCTTGTAAAGCTATGGTACTGGAATGCGCACCCCCCGCCCACAGAGGCTAACAGACAGTTGAAGGGGCCAGAGAGTGCAGGGGGGGCAGGGTGGGGGGAAACGGGAGGGTTTCAAGGGAGAAAAAAAAAAAAAGTATTATCAAATGAGCTGCAGCTAGCACAAGAAACTCCCCCTTTCCCTCATACTCTGCCTATGCTCTGTCATCCTGTACACTCAAGTTTCTCCTCAACTTTTTTTTCAGGCTCACCCCTTCTGAGAGGACGAGAAGTGGGAGGAAGGGGGAGGTAGAGCTGCCACAGCAGCAGAGGAAGACTGGTTGTTCAGCCCTTCCGGCTCAGAAAAGGGAGGAGACCGGTGGCCACGTGTAGCTGAACTGTGTAGCTGAACTATGTGCTGACATGTCCTTCACCCCCCTCCCCTCTGCATTTTCTCTTTGACACACAGCCAGAGGCGGGCGAGAGAGTAAAAAAAGGCAATTTGCAAAGCTACAGCTCCTTCATGTCACCAGGTATGAAGAGGGGGGGAAATGGGCAGATGGTTGGCGTTAAAAACACGACTGCCATATGGGTGGAAACACTTGAAACTCATTTTAAAACCATAAAGACCCTTCTCTCTTTCTGTATCTGACTTTTATGCAACTGTATAAATGTTGTGTACCTTTGAGCAGCAGAACAGACACATACTTCAGCACACACAGTCCTGTCAGTGGACACTGTAGATGTGTCTTTCACAAGATACTCAATCTCTACCGGCTCTCTCCAGGCACATCACAACCAGAAAGCAAATAATGCAAAGTGTTCGGGCTGAAGCGGGAATACCACTCACTCAGGCAAATTTGTGCTAGAGTTCTTTCACTGACTCTCTGTCCATCATCTTGAGATCACTATGAGAGTTTCACATCTTGTGTGGATGTGTGTGTGAGAGAGAAGTGACAGTGAGTGTGCATAGGACCTTGAAGCCGGTGTGGTAACACGGCTGGGACCCATGAGAACACGGACAAAGTCCGCCGTCAGGCGACCGCACGCTCGCTGATAAGCAGCCATATACCCCCGACGGGAGGCACCCAGACATCGTGCAGAACTTGAGGAGAAAGAACAGAGGTCCAGCCCTGAACACTGAAACCCCGTTCAATGTATTTATATATGAGGAATTATATTACATATAATTACAGAGGACTATAGATAATGTCATCAGATTTTTTCCGGATCATTTGGGAAGTTCAATCAGATGAAGACAAACAATGTTTTAAGTTGCAGCCTCCGTAAAGTAAAACAAACTTTCAGTCAGTCAGGCCAAATAATTAACCACAAACCCACGCAAATTTTCCAAACTGGACAAAACCAGTTTCAAGACACACTGACACGAGTTGATGAGCAGCGCCATAAAGGAAAACCCCTGCAAATCCATACACAGACTAGAATGTCACTCAGTAGAGCACATACCTCCACCAAGGTCCAACAGTCCCCCGATGACACCACATTTAAATCCTCTACATCCGCTTTTTTTATTTGCTTCCGAACCAAAACTTGCAGTCAGTCCCCTAAATGTGGCCGATTTTTTCCATCAAGATCCATGAATTATTCCCAGGGAAATGCCCTGAAAAAAACCCAACAAAAAAGCCCTATCTCAAAACATAAAGAAAGGCATAAAAAAAATCATTTTTACAGATCCATGCCAAAATGCAATGGGTTCATTTTCTGTCCATGTCACAACCTTCCACCATGTTTCAAGGAAATATGTACAGTAGTTTTTGCGCAATCCTTTTGACAATCAAACATTCCACCCAACCCACCAACCAACAAGGGTGAAAACATAACCTCCTTGGCAGATTAACATATATGTTTACCAGGTTTGCGCTTTCCATGATTTTACAAAGACTCACAAATATGTATGAATTTTATGAATGAAAATAGAAAAATGATTAGAAAACAAAAATGTGCTATAGAAAGTGACCCAGGAGACGTGTCACTTAGGCTGCATCTTTGGTTCGACAAAATAAGCAGCATCTGGTTAAACGAAATAAGCAGCATCGTGTCCAAAACAGGTCAAAAAACAGCTCATATTTGTGACTCAAATGCAACCATCAGTGCAGAATGTAAAGACGATCATTACACGAGAGGCACAAACTGGGGCTTCAGTTCACAGAGAGCTACCACATACCAGGCGAGAGCCATCTGAGAGCAGAGGAAACACTAGACATACTGTAGAACTGGGGAATATGTCGTACAGCAGCTAAGTCTTACCGAAAGCCAAGCTCAGGTCGAGTTCACCGCCATCTATTTCAATCAGGACTCAACTCAACTCTGTGTACAAACTCAAGATTGACTCAAACCCAGTGATGCCTCTCACTTTGAATAACAATCAGAAAGTGTTTTCTAGACTTTTTGATAAAAATCTTGAAATTTTGGGGAATCATTTTCATGTCTTTTCTTTTTGGATCATACTTTAGGAATCTTGCATTAATGGCAATTATTTGACCAGAACAATTTTTATTTTAGAAACAAAAACATTTGGAAAATGTTTTGGTTGGTTGGTTTGCATGGATAGTCCACCAAAGAAGAAGATTGGTGTCATATTTTATACAACACATTTTCAGGAAAGTATTAATCATGTTGATGTGGTAGAGGTCTCAGCCAGGCTGCATTATCTCAATACCATCAGTCTCTGGGTTACTATGGTGGAAAGAGCTGATATTAACATAAATATTTATATTATGGCAAGGGAGTTCTTTAAGACCTTTATACTGAAAAGTTAAATCTGATACATTTGTTTTTCACACACCCCATTTTCGCCGAGAGTGGAAAGTTAAAGCATTCAGAGAACTAACGAAAATGTGTCCTGAAATCTGGTAACTTGGAGACATGTTATCTATAATTTTTTCTTTTAAAGGGTTTAGTTTGAAGTTTTTAAAGGTGCATTAGTGTGGCATAGCTTTTAACTATTAGACATTAATATTCTAACTCTAAATAATTCAGCAGGCAAAATGTCTACTAGAGATACAAAGTTTAACTCTGTTTTGACTGACGAGATTGAGTTCTTGTCTTAAATTCACTTCAAGACAAGTGTGACTGATATTTTTATGTCTTTTATGGTTACATGATCATGTTTGTTGTAGCAAACCGATAATAACATAATACACCTGTGATGAAACCGTTTCCCATTATGAAATGTCTCTGAAGTAGATGCAGATGTCTATGCAGATAGGTCAAAAATTATCATGAAACCTTGGGTTTATCTCACAGTAGCTGCTTGTGGATAGGATTTTCACATGGGTGGAAACAAAAACATATGTATTCACATGGAATAATTATATAAGTACCTGACCTTGTCTGATAAACAGATGCTGTCCAAATGGAGCTGGTAAAATTTTCCATTTTAGGCAAACTGTTTGTTCAAGTCTGTGTTGCTCACTCACTTCTACCCTGTTTCACGATATAAAAAGCCTAATGACATGATAACATTTTATTAGCAGAAGTGGAAAACATGGAAACCCTCCACAGCATTTGTAACACGCTTTGTGTTATGGAATAGCGACTGTACCTGTTTGCGTTCCCGTTTGGTGGGGATATGCTGGGGAGGCGGAGGTGGTGGTTGCTGCTGTTGAGGGGCAGGGTTCATAATCACGGGTGCCGCCTGCACCGAGGGGGTGAACTGAGGTTGGGCGGGGTAGTAGGCCCCTGCTGCGGATCAGACAGAGAGAGAACAATGTCAACCAACACATTCTGACTTAATCCTGTACCGACTTGGCACAAACACATCAGACGACACATAAGCTGTGTTTAAACAGCAGACATCAACGTTACGTTGTGAAAGTCGTGTTGGGCTAATCTGAGGCAGTTAGAGCTACATCTACGTGAAGGTTTGATTTCTTGAGGATTTGCAGTGGAGCAGCTGCAGTTTTATGTCCACTACAAAATATAATGTCATTAATATGAGGTACTGCACTTTTTTAAGAACTTAAGTCTTTTCAGCAACAGTTGAGGATGTGTTGGGCTCATATTTACAGTTAAGGTATCTCATCTAATGCTTGAGTAAAGAACACTTTACAATCTGTGTAAAGACAATTCATTCCTAAATTAAAAGGGCTTTAGATTCCTGGGAATATTCCTGTGACCACTGTACAGACAACTGAAAGGAGAAAGCGTGTAACACTTAAAAAACTCCCTAACACAGAAGCATTTAACTTTTCTAGCCAGGCTAATCTCAATGAATGAAGTTATGATTCATGAGTGAAGGACATTCTAAACACTTCATCAAGAAGAGCGATCAATGATGTGCATTTTAACCAGCGCCATCTTGTTTTTTGGGGGGAAACCAGACAATGGAGTATTGGCGTTGTATTGAAGGAGACTTGAAACTAGAGATTGAACCATAAACTCATCAGGAAAATGCTTACTGACGATATAAATCAAGTGAGAGGTAGAGTCATTTTCTCATAGACTTCTATAAAAACAGCCAGTGGAAATAACGGTCATATCCTCCTTTTTAAAATTTTTGTCAATAAAATGTGGAAGAAATTGTGGAAAATGCTTATTATTATTTCTAAGAGCTTAATGTGACTAATTCAAACTGTTCTTTAAATCCAACCAAGGGTCCAAAACCCCAAAATATTGTTTATTAGATTATTATCATTTATGAAAAAAGGAAATCAACTCCTGGAAACACAAAGTCCTTGGCAATTCTGCACAAAATATTAATGAAATGATTTATTAATGATAAAAATAGTGATTAACTGAATAATCATGTCAGGTCGACACTTCTTCAATGTTTACAAGCAGTTTAACAGATCACTGAAATCAATCATCAGAAGACTGTAATTAAAACATTTTCTTACGGCAATCACTTCATTTCCACCAGGCCCTTTTCTCATAGCTGCTCTAAATATCGCTGCAGTGAAGCAATTCATCTCAAGATACATGCAACTGTCAACTTGTCCGCAGTCCTGATAAATCTACAGTAGCACCAAGTGGAGATCCACCTAAGCAGACATCACTGCCTCAATATAAGATCTTTGTTTGCAAATTTTGTTTTTCCTACTGACCTTGCATGCTCTTGTGCAAGCTCAAAATTTCCCTTTGTGTGTGCAGACGATCCTCTAAAACAGACAACAGACATGGCACCTGGAAAGCAGCACAGGTAGGCCTTCAGGCCATGACACGGCAATCTTTGCCAATGCCCAGCTGTGCACTCGTCTCTCTCATTTCTATAGGATATTTATCTTTTTTTATTTCTTTTTTTTCAAGAACTTGAACTTGAACTAAATGTCAACAGGACGTCCAACCATTCAGTGACATTACCTGGCCTTGTAACCGGCCTCAGCTAAAGTTCAGAACCAGTTGTAGCCCACTTTCAAAGCACTGGGATAGTGAAATCCTCTGAAAAAGGCCTCTCTTTCAGCCTGGCAGCAGCTAGCTCCTGCTCTGCCTCTCTCCCCCCTCTGCATGGATTTCAGTCTAACTCACATTACTGAGTCTGCATTGTTGACCAGGAGGCGCACAGCCTAAATATAGTCAAAAACCCACACCGGCTGGGGGAAGAGAGCGTGCAAGAGGGAAAGGGAGGGAAGAAGGACGGAGAGAGAAGGACAGAGAGGGGCTGAAGGGGGAACATGCTGGAAAGCAGAAAGTCAGAAGGCAGAATGAGACTTTTCTTGGACAGTGTCCCGATACCGTAAATAAGAGGCTTGAGATATGACTCAAGAGATTGTGAGAGCAGGGGGAGAGGAGGGAGCTGCAAAGAGACACTATCTAGAAGACACCTACCCTCAGAGTCCTGCTGCTCTTGAGACCCACGATTCCCCATGCTGAATGCCTGCTGAAGGCAAAACTGCGTTTAACTAGGAAAAAGGGAGAGGGGATTTCTCTTCAAACCCCCCTCTCTGACTTTTTTCTGTCCTCTCTACAGGTGCCCTCTCAGAATGACTTCTTTTAATGCTCAGCCCTCCCTCTTCCAGCGTGTCTCCATTTTGCTCCTCCCTCTGACCTTCCCAATTCCTCCCAGCCTTTCACTTTTTTTCACCTTCCTCCCACCCTCCCTCCCTCCCTCCTCCACCCCAGATTGTATTGGCAGGCAAGCTCAACTGTTCAGTTGTGCAGATCAGAGTGGCTCTGGTTTGGCTGAGGGCCTCCCCTATCTTTCCATCCCGGACAACTGATGTGATACATGCTGGTGTACTGGATTGTTTACTACTGAAGGGTTGGGTCGTGTGCATTCATGCGGGATGAGTTCAGCAAATCACTACATTTTGGGGGAGGGAGTTTTAAAATAGTCACATATTCTATCAGCAATGTTTGTTTGTGTTTTTTTTAACCTGACCTCTATTAAAGGACTCAGTAGACATAGAGACTGCACCAC